>NC_091060.1:106244343-106849951 GCF_000393655.2 Nicotiana sylvestris | reverse complement strand
CTAAAATTGGTGAATCTAGTAGCCAAACTACTACTCTTCCCTTGGCTCCCCGACCCAGACCTGTTACCCGTCCTCCTTCACCTATTATTCTTGATAGTGATAACCCTTGTTTTCAATTTTCTGATAGTCAATTTTGCCATGATGTTGCACCGGGTCAACAATTAAATGAAAAAGTTATGAATTCTCTTTATCCTAATGAAACTATCTTTGAAAATGATGAGGAAAATGATGATTTAGATGAAACGCAACTGGATTTAGATGATACACCTACTAGTCCTGTTAATAACTCAATTGATGCCCCGCCTGACCCTCATGTAGTAACCTCTACTTTTAATAGACAACCTTCTAAACGGCCCGAAACATCTCTTGTTTGGTATTTTTTTACTCAACTAAGAGAAAAAAATAAGGCTAAGTGTAACATTTGTGGGTCTCAACTAGTTCATAAATTTACTGGAGACCGTAGCGGTACAGGTAGTTTGACTAGACACATATTGAAACACCCTAGAGATAAAGCTAGATTTTTACAAATGAAAGCTGCGCAAGAGGGGACAGTGTAGATAGTACGGTTAACCCTAGTACAGGTTCAAATCTAGTTCAACCGGGAATTAACACTGTTACCGGTGGCATTTTATATTATGATCCAAATAAAGATCGTGAAGAATTGGCAAAA
Source organism: Nicotiana sylvestris (assembly GCF_000393655.2). NCBI lineage: Eukaryota > Viridiplantae > Streptophyta > Magnoliopsida > Solanales > Solanaceae > Nicotiana > Nicotiana sylvestris. Next base: position 106,849,281 of record NC_091060.1, on the reverse strand, counting down.
ATGGTTACTGTTATGTGCTTACCCTATAGTTTTCCTTCTAACCCTCATTTTGTGCATTATATTAGAAGAGTTTTTAATCCTACTTATAAAGGATGGCCTCGCGCAACCGTAAAGAGCGATATTTATAAATATAAACATGAATATGAACAATATTTGCGCTATTTATTTACTCATATAGATTGTCGCATTGCTATTACTACTGATATTGGTAGAAGTGGTAATGACTGTGATTATCTAACTGTTACAAGTCATTGGATAGATGAGGAGTGGATAATGCAAAAGCGCATTATTGCTTATAGAATAATTAATTCACGCCACACAGGTAAGTTTATTGCTAACACAGTTGCAGATATTTGTAGATATTTTTGCATTAGAGATAAAATTATGTCGGTTTCAATGGATAATGCTTCTAGTAACACTAATGCTATAGGCTTGCTTACAACTACACTAAATCCTGCATTTAGTAATATTTTTCATGTTAGATGTATTTGTCATATTTACCATTTAATCGTCGGTGCTGGTATGAAAGTTTTAAATGTAGAAATTGAAAAGGTTAAAATGGCTCTTAATTGGCTTTTTTATTCAAACCGTAGAAGTAGACTTAGAGACTATTTTAAAAAATGTGATGAATTTGGCCTTAGAGAAAGAAAGGTTCCTAAACCTTTTCCGACTAGATGGAATTACATGTATGAAAGTTTAGTTGTTGCATATGAATATAGGAACCCAATAAGCGCAACATATAATGCTCGTGTAGGTGATGGTGATGGTGATGATGATGATGATGAGCACCTTACAAATCAAGATTTGGAGTAATGTTAAAATGCTTGTAGACTTTTTAGAACAATTTTATATTGCTACAAATGAATTATCTGGCCAATATTATCCTACTATTTCTAAATGTTTAGTTTATATTGCAGCACTTGTAGATTTATTTACGCAATTTTCAGAGGGTGGAGTAATTTATGAAGAAGCTATTAATTCTATGAAAGCTAAGTTTAAAAATATTTTTTCCCTATCCCCCCTATTTTTGATGTTGCTGCATTGTTAAATCCTACAATGAAATTAGGAGGTCCTCACTTCTGGTATTCAAAAATTTGTAACGCTTTATCACTTTCAGCTGAGGAATTTGCTACGCTTGGAGATGTAAAAGCCTCAATTAAAATAAATGCTCAAACTATTTATAATGCTTATCAACTTGCCTTAGATCAAGCTAGACCAAATGTTCCAACTCCTACTTCGTCTAGTTCGCAAGCATCTAAAGGAACTGCGGGCCTAAAAGCCCTTAGTTCTTGGACGGAGTTCAGGGGTTCTCAAGGTGATAATTTTGGTGATAGTTCACAACTAAATGAGCTTCAAGTTTATTTGTTGCAGGGACTTGAATCAGAGAATCCCGACGGCTCCTTCGATGTTTTGGAATGGTGGAAGGACAAACAAAAACACTATCCGGTTCTTTCAAGGATGGCTCGAGATATTTTAAGTGGTCACGCTTCAATAGTGGCATCGGAGAACACATTCAGTCAAGCGAGACTTCAAATCGGTGATCATAGAGCGTCTATGAGGGAGATCTTGGAAAAATCAGTACTCTTCAGAGATTGGATTCGTTCGGAAAGAAGAAATTTTGGACTTGCAGAATCACAACCGGAGATAGATAAAGCTTATGAAGAAATGCTAATGGAACTTGCGCAGGATGCTGCTTCGCCCGGAAGCGGTGATGAACAAGCTTCTTTTCCACCACCACCAACGAAAATTCCTCCGGACCTTCAAGGATTTATGAGATTTGTTAGAGATATTACATAGACTAACATGTAACTTGTATTTTGGCACATCTTCCTTAGTTTTTTTTCCTTTTAATGGTGGTATTAGTACCTTGTTGTGCTCATTCCATTGGGGGGAGGAAGACTAAGAAAGATATTGCCATTCTTTGTTAATGTCGTAATAGTAAAATATATAAGACATTCCCTTGAATATTTCTTTGCAATTTATTTTGTGTTTAAATTTGATATAGTATATATATTATATATCTAATACATATAAACTATATATAGCTATATATAAGCAATTTATACTAGTATATACATATATAGTTTACAAGAAAGTGCCTTAGATAAATAAAATTAAAAAAAATAGCTTATATATATATATGTGTGTGTATGTATATATACATACACATATATATAAGGCACTATATATATCTCTAATACATATAAACTATATATATATATATATATATACATACATACATATATATAAGGTAATATATATTACATAAGGCAATATATAATTATATATACATATAATACACCCTTATAAATACATATTATACATACTATATATACTATATATATTTATATAGCTATATATAAGCAATTTATACTAGTATATACATATATAGTTTATAAGAAAGTGCCTTAGATAAAAAAAATTAAAAAAATAGCCTATATATATGTGTGTGTGTGTGTGTATGTATATATATACACATATATATAAGGCACTATATATATCTCTAATACATATAAACTATATATATATATATATATATCTAATACCTATATATATATATATATATACATATATATAAGGCAATATATATTACATAAGGCAATATATAATTATATATACACATAATACACCCTTATATATACATACTATATATACTATATATATTTATATAGCTATATATAAGCAATTTATACTAGTATATACATATATAGTTTACAAGAAAGTTCCTTAGATAAAAAAATAAAATAAAAAAGCCCGAAACGAAATTGGGACCGTTTGGCCCTGGACCGCCACAACCTGGCCCGCCTTAAGCCCAGGCCCGTTTAACCCGGGCCCGGACCACAATACAGCCTTATTGTAAGACCCCTAAAAATGCATACCCTCGATGTACATGCCGAAACTACTTCACTCAGGGACAAAAAGGCTTCGGCCAAACACAATAACTCCGGTCACAAGGCTCCGGCCAAACTCACTCGGGGACGCCCGACCATCGCTATAAAATCATAGGACTTCAAAATTACTTCAAAAATAACCAGTTAATCAAGCTACCCTCGGCATAAGCAAAAGAGCTTCAATCATATCAGCTACAAACAACAAGCTTCGAAACAATTTTGGCTATCGAGCGAAACCTCCCGAAGTGCTCATTTATCGCTACATAACGGCTCAAAATCGAGGTTCTTAGTAAGCCGTCGAAGAGTCGGGCGAACACAAAGTCTTTAACGAGGGAAAATAAAGCTCAGATTAGAGGTCGTACCGACCCAATGCGTAAGAGACACTGTTGTCAGCCCACATTAGAGGTCGTACTAACCCAACACGTAAGAGCCACTGTCGCCAGCCCACATTAGAGGTTGTACCGACCCAACGCGTAAGAGCCACTGCCGCCAGCCCACATTAGAGGTCATACCGACCCAACGCGTAAGATCCACTTTCGCCAGCCTATATTAAGAGGTCGTACCGACCCTACGCATAAGAGCCTAAGAGCCAGCTTAAAATTCAAAAACTTAAGGGTCAATGAGCTCGAGTCGAAATCCGACTTGGAGACTGAGCCCGAAACAGTTAACTAAAAGCGCCTAAGGGCAAACGCATAAGAGCCTACGAGCCAGCTTAACAAGCCCTAGGGCTGAATTATAAACCTAAGGGTTTTTACTCAAAGGCCAATTCGTCTGGCTGATCATTGACAAAACGTCAAAACTCAAGAGAAAGGCATACACAAGCAAATAGAAATCCGTGGAAGGAGAAAGCCGACAGGTTTCTTTATATATGCACCAATGCAAGGCTACATTTGCAAATGCTCTCTACAATCCCTGTACAAAGAATAAAAAAGAAAAAAGCCTAGTCTACGTCCCCCTCGGGGGATAGTGGCCTGTCAGCCTCTTCTTTATTATTTTCGGCATCGAACAAAAGGAACTTGGCATCGTATTCATCCGCATTGGCCTACGCTATATCTTACGAGAGATCGAAGCCCTTAGCATGAATCTCTTCGAGGGTTTTCCTCCGAGATTTGCACCGGGCATATTCATTTCTTCTGCTCTCTCAATCGGAAGCAGCTCTCAACTTAGCTCGAGCATCAGCAATGCCTTTTAAATAGACGACCACTTTCTTGTCGGCCTTAGCCGGAAAATCTTCAGCCTCAGCCCGAGCATCCACGATCTTGGCCTTCATCTTCAAAAGCTCAGACTCGAGCCTTGAAATCCTGCTCATCTGAACCGAGTTGTTCTCACGGGCATTCTGGAGCTGCACCTCGAGGGCAGAAACCTTGGCCAAAACATTCTTCTTGGCTGCAACATGTGCATCTTCTGAGTCCTTTGCCTGTTACACTCATACTTGGTCTGGCCAACTTCGCCCAAAGGCGTTCCAAATCCTCTGTCTTGCTCTACAACTAAAATATCAAAACATTAGTCTTCGAGGATAGAAGAAGAAGCATGCATTCCCTCGGAGCAAAGGTTACCTGTTTCTCAAGGTGACTTTCGTAGTTTATGCTTTGATTCGCCTCGTACCGCATGTATACCAACTCATCTCCCCTCTTATCACAAATAAGCCTGAGGGATTTCTCCCCATCCAAGGCTTTCCTCAACCTGGCTTCACGGCAGAGTAGCTCGGACTTGAGTTTGTCAAAGGCCTATGAAAAAGGAGCTCAATAAGAAATAGGGAGTGCAAAACTGATACAATTGGCCAAAACTCACCATGGAACAGAGTCGTTGAGCCTCCTCAAAAGTCAAATGCATACCTACCGGCCCAATCTCATCGACCCCAGCAGAACCACTCCCAATAGGAACGTGATCGTTTGAGACCTCGCTTGAGTCTAGCGGCCTGGCCTCGAACACCCCTCGAAGTGCCTTCGATGAGAAGAGAAGACAGCGACAGAGAATCCTTGTCCCTCGAAGTACCTTCAATGGGAAAAGAAGATGACGGCAAAGGAGGAACCATTTTTCCAATGCTTGAGGGTGTTGGAGGCTCAGCTGAGACATCTACTCTGGGCCTCCGGGCAGGATTGTCTCGCTGTGAGCACCTTCGCCCTGCGAGGGTTCCTGCTGTTTGTTATTATTCCTCAGTCCTGAAGCCGACGACCCCTCCTCATCTCTGAGGGAACATAATCTCACCTCAGGAAATTCTCCAATGCCTTCGATGATGGAGTTAGTACATTGAGTACCCTCCTAAGAAAGCAAACCACATAGCACATACCGTGGTGTTTTACCTCCCATCTACCCTTGGATAGATCCGCCACTTACGCTCATCATAGGTCGAGCAGGCTGCCAGCTTCCAATCCCAATCCGTCAGGTTGGGGACCTCGTATGGCATCCACGGGGTTGCTGCAAAAAGAAAAAGAAAGCGTCTTTATAGAATTCATCTCTACCATGAGAAAAACGATAAAAACACAAAGTGTATCACTTATGTGTGACATTCCATTTCTCAAGAAATGGCAGGAACTCCACGAGGATAACATCGATAGTCCTTACTCAGACAAATTAATTCATTCACCCTTGGTCCCTGACTTCTTCATCATCGACAACGAAGGGCCTAGTGGATCGGCATCACAAAGCTATCAAGCCTCGACAATGAAAGGGTCGGTACAATTTGATGAGATGGATAAGGGTGAACTTGAGCCCGACTACTTCCGCAAAGAACCTTATCATCAGCATTATCCTCCAGAACAACGGGTGAACCAGTGTCAGGGTAGCCTGATATCTTCGACAGAAGTCAGGCACGACTCTATTGAGAGGACCCAACATGAAGGGGTACGTGTATACGTGTAAACACCCCTCTATATGGGCCATGATGTTCTCTTCCGGGGAGGGTACTTGTAGTACCACCTTTTCTCCCCATCCACAGTCTCTCCTCACTGCCTCGAGGTGTTCCTCTCCTATTGATGAAGTGAACCTTGATGCATGTTCCCAATGGCCCTTGACATTGGAAGGTCTCTCTAATGAAAGGTCCCTCATCGAGACAAAGGGTCTTGAGGTTGGATCGCCAGACACCGGCGGTGTACCACCGATTGAGCAGGAAGAAGAGGCGGAACCCTCCTCTTCATGGTGAACAGATTTGGGTGTAGCTTCCATGGCTATGGTAAAACAAGAGAAGGAAAATGAAAACTCAGGCTAAAACTTTGAATTAAATGATAGAAAGGCTAATGCAAGGAAGAAGAACTCTGTGAAAAGGGATAGCGTCTCAAAATAGTGGAATCCTCAGAAAAGAAGGAAAGAAACCCATATATAGAGCAAGCGGCGACTGTCCGACTACCCTAAAGGACAATTAATTTCGACTAGGCCATTATCACTTTCGGGGAGATGTACTGGCAGGATCACCTCGATCATTTCATAATCATATCATGCGATTAACATTATCGTACAACGTTCGAGGGATCAAAGACCTCCGCATCAACCTAGCCTCGTGATGGTACCCGATCTCGAGGATCTCTACTATCATGACTGTAGGCTATAAAGAGACATCAATATCACTCTAAGCCTCGAGATGATGCCCGATCTTGAGGATCTCTGTTAGAATGAAAAAAGGCTGTAAGGAGCCATCAATATCGCTCTAAGCCTCGAGATGGTTCCCGATCTCGAGGATCTCTGTCAAAACAAAAAATAAGCTCTAAGGAGCTATTCATATAAACCTAACCTCAAGGTGGTACCCTATCCCGAGGTTTTCTGCTATTACAAGTGCGGGCCATTCACCCAATTCTGTGGCCCTCGAGCTACCTGAGCCAGAGCCAGTTCTCACTCGAGAATTACTAATAAAGCTTAGGGCTATTTTCGCCTTCAGATCAAGTTAAACTCTCTCTCGGTTACTTTAGTCCAGGGGCCATCCGAGTCCAGACGTATCCTCACCCGGGGTCTATCTATAATGCCTTAGGACTGTTTTTACTCTAAGTTCAAATCAAATTTTTTAGGCCGCCCGAGCTCGAGCAAAATCTCACTTGGGGACTATCTGTGAGATATCTTTATTCTACGATGTTCGAGCAAATTCTCCCTCGAGGACTATCAACGGGACCTAAAAGGCTAAATTTCATTCTAAAATTCGAAGTCCCATTCTCGCTCAATTCGAAGTTAGGGGTCCCGGCTCCCTAAGTTTGTATCAATTCAATCTGGACTCAGTCTGAGGAACGACAAAGGTTTTCAGGGAATATCATATTAACCAATCAAGAACCGAGGGGATACCTATGCCCCGGTCCGGTATTCGGACCGATCGGTAAAGTCGCATGCTCAGATTCTTTACAAATGCAGACAGAGGGAAATCCAACACAAATCAAAGACAAATTGAAGAAACATTTTTGTATTAATAACGATGATTACAAAAGCCCATGAGGGGTCCTTACACAGAAACAAAGAAGCAAAAAATAATAGCCAAAAGTCTAATCTATTCTGGGAGGAACATCCTCGGGAGCAATATTTGTGAGAAATATTTCCTCATGGACCCTATTTCGGTCTTCCAAACAATGTCTTCAAGAACCTCCTCCTAAGCAGAAAAAGATGAAGAAGCAGAAAAAGATGAAGAAGAGGTTGTAGCCTATCAAAGAGCAAAAGCTTTTTGACAGGCAGAGAAAATTGTGGCTTGGTGAAAAATTTGGCAAGTACGGGTCTCGCCAGCACTACTATTGGGAAGCCACTTCTTGATACATTGCACCGGTTTGGGATGCAAAAGTTAGTAGATGGCACCACCTTACTCCATGGAAAGCAAAAGGAATGAAGCACCACACCAGGTTGAAGTTAAGGCAGATGAGCAGCAATTCATAGTCCATATGTCCTCTAATACGGGGATAGTTCAAAGCCCCTCTCTCATTATTCCGGGCCAACAACAGCAACAACAAAAACAAACCAGTGCGATCCCACTCAGTGGGGAATGGTTATGAAAAAGAGCCACGTCATAACTGGCGAGGCCGCTGCCGTGTGACCTTACGGTCACAGGCTTGGAACATGGAGAATAGAGTTGGAAGAGGATGAAGAAAAGAAAAGAGTTAAAAGCTGTTGGAGAATGGCTAGATGGAGTTTGGGTTCAAGAAAGATTCCATTTATAGAAAGGCGGTTGCGTAATCGAAGGATCAATCAATGCCTTTTTGAAATGTATCGACGGGAGCAATCAATGTATTTTAGTAAACAGATCGGCGGCGATATTATCACTCTTGGGTAAATAAACCGGCACTACATTGAATGCTTCTGAAAAGATGAACCGATGGGACGCCCCAACTATCAAAAAGCTTACGTCATAAGCATGATATTATCATGAGGGGCTCGTGGAGATCGATGTCAAAATCATTTCTTATCATTTTAATTTAAGAAATGAGTGGACTATTTGTATACGGTAAAAATCAGAGGGTCTGATTATATGATCATTATGGCACCTTGTGAGACCGCCCCCTGAAGCCTCGAGGCCTAACTCGAGGTTCAACCCTGAGGGTTCTTAATGATCGACCTCGAGGTAGTGCAAATCAAAGACTATGATGGACAAACGGGAAGTTCCCAAGGCGCGTGATTAAAGCTGACCAAGTCTAGTAGGCTAGTTCAAGCCCATACCGTGGCATTAAATAGTTGTACCAGCCTCAAATCTTTGTAATAAATGCATCTGTACTATATTGAGATTTCTCCTCCTATATAAAGGGGACCCTTATTTTTTTTGCACACAGAACAACACATAAAACATTCAATACAAGAACAAGAACATTCTCTCCTCTCTAGCATATTCTCTCTTGACTCTATTATTTACATTTATTGCTTACATTTATTATGTTCCATTGATTGTTCTTCATTTATTACTCATTATTGGTCGTAAATACCTCAGATCAAAGCTCCCAAAATTGTTAGCTCTTCATCAACCATCCGTTGCTTAGTACCTAGCTCGACCTCGAAGCCCCGTGTAACCTGGCTCGAGGCCCCGATTCATAACCACTCGGTTTGCATAAACATACTGCTTTCGAGTTCTTATTTCATTTTCTAGTCTCACACTTAGCATCTACTGCTTAACAACTAGCATAAAAATAAATCACATATTTTTAGAACCACAAATCAAATCTAGTTGTAATTACTATTTTCAAGGTAAACACTTGCATACTTAGGCAATTCCTGCAAAATTTCCACTAAAGGCAAATTCACACGCACTTGGCTCAAAATATCTAAGAATTTCTTGTGCTTAGTGTCATCTTTTTTGCTTTTGCAGTTGTTGATACACAATTCTTCCCTCATATATTTTTAATATGCATATATATTTTTAAAAATAGTGCACATGCATTTACAAACATGCACAAGTGTTTCTTTAATTTTTTCTATAATTTTAAAGGCTTTCAACCAATTTATTTCTGCATACTATACAAATATCCAATAATTATCCCTCATATTATTTTTTATGATGATTTAATCATCTAAATTCGTTATTTATGCCAAATAGTGCTTAAATATTTTAATTGTATTTTTTATAATTACATTTGCCTTTCAACCCAGACCCATACCCATTTTTAAACACCTGACCCAAGCCCCTTGTAAATTCTCAGTCGTTGATCTCAAAGGTCAACAACTCTCAATCACTCGTGCCTTTTAATATATAAAACACCCCTAACCCTAATTCATTATACCTTATCCGCCGCCATTGAAATCTCTCAACCTCTCCTCTTTTACTCTCAAACCCTAAGCGTCGTCACCCCAAATCCCCACCAAATCCTCTTTGATTCCAACCAAATATGGAATCATCTGGGGATTTCTTACCTTATCCGACTCCCTTTCTCTATTGGCTAATCGATTATGGTGTTACATAATACTTGCCTAACATGGCAAGTGGATCTCTCTTATTTTGAACCAAATCTGGTTCGAATGTTTATCTCTTTCCATCTATGTTCTTTCTCCATCTCCTTATGGTTTGAATCTATGAGATTTTTGCTTATTCCTTATTTTACCCTAAAAGCTACGGTTCAGATCCTGTGAAATCTATTAAGATTCTGTACTTATTTTCGTTAAAAAGCATATCTATGTTTCTGCATGACTATCTGTGTTTCTTTTCATGATTTCACTAAAAGGTTTTTTGCCTCATTTTACTTAACTTAAAATTAGGGCCCAGATATTTTCAGATCTGTAAAGGTTCCTTGAGTTTGAGTATTTTTTCTTTAATGTCTTCGTGTATCTATGTTATTCTTATAGTTGTTTCTTTAAAATAATTTATTCTTCCTAAAATTAGGGTTTCAGATTTTCTCTAGTTTGATCCCTTGTGCTTGTAAATAAACCTCTTGTCTATGTTCATTATGCATAGTGTGATTATTTCGCCCTGTTTCTCTGCTGACTTTATGGTTTATCCAAAATTAGGGTTTTGAAACCCTTTACTAAGATTTTAATCTTTCCTTTTCTGTACAATACTAATACTTTCTTATTTTGTTCGATTTACTTGTTCTTACCTTATTTGGACCAATGTCTGATTAATAGATTATGCTACTTTGCTTTGACTTAACCTTAAAGACGACTTCTAATTGATTCCAGAATTATTCCTCACCTTATTTGACTACTGATTGATTTCATTAACTGATGCTAGCTTGATTTATGCATGTTAATTGATCTATGACAACCTTAACTGATTGTTAATTGATTGTCATACCTTATTTGCATGATATTTATTCACCAATATTATTTGGATTTACTCTACTATATGCTATAAACCCCTTCATTTTTCAGATTTTCAAACACATGCTGAGACACACAAGCTCACACCTACACTTACACACTTACACTCGTACAACTTGAGTTCTTTCTATCACTCTGATTTGTTGCATTGTCTAGCCAGCTGAAAGCCAAGGCTAGACTCTTGGATTCCACCTGCCTTTACCTTCTTGTTTGCTATCTCCTTAACTGGTATGCCTTAATTTCCGTTATCATGTTCTATTCTACATGCTATATGATCAGTTTACTATAGACATCAACATGCTTCTGTCTTATTATCGGTTTCCTGATCATCTCTTTCTCAACTACTATGCTGTAATTCTTATTCCTAGTGACTTGGATGACTAGCTTATTTGAACCTCGATATGCTCTGTTTACTATATGTTTCCAGTTTACTATCTACTAGTATGCTTTAGCCCTTTTTATTTCTTTGTTCTATATGTTTGTGTGGTTAAGTGTTTCAAATCCCAAAAATCAAATTGCTAAAACTATCCCCTAACCCCTTATACACTATTTTAAACTTCTACTCTTAGTTATCCAGGGTCCTACCAACCCCGGTGTGAGCAATGCCTAGGGTCCATGAGACTCCTCTGAACTCTAACACATTGGGGCTGGTCTTCCAACCTGTTGTTAAATATTTTCTTTTAAAGGTTTTGGTGTGAGCATTGCTCGGGGTCCATGAGGCCCTTGGGAACTTTGACACATCAGAAGCCCATTTGTGTATTATGTATGGACTACTTGTGTACATCAGACTTGCTTGCTTGAAGGTCTGGTTTCCAGGTTGATGTTGGGCTTGCTTAGGCTCCATATAGTATAATAAATAGCTTTGTGTAATTCATTCATATTGGTCTGTAATAATGCAATAATCCTTGTAAGATAGATATGGGGTTATTAGTAAAAGCTAGGGAGGGATTTTTATATATCCTTGTCAGGTTAGTGAACCAAACCATATTTGTAGGTTGTTATACTTTATATGCATACCATTAGAAATCATGCCTATAGGATCTTGTCCCACTGTTTGAAATCTGGAGTTTCATACTTAGCATCCTAGAAATCCTGTTTGTAGGTTGTTTTATCAATTCTGCATCAAGAATCCATGTTCTACGCATATTCTCAATCTCAATGAGCATTAGAGATCAAATATATAGGATCTTCTTTGTGTAAATTACTAAACTTGCCTGGCAAATTTGCTAACGTCTCTGCCCACATAGATTCCATGCCTATAGGAGATATATAAGAAATCAGTTTCTGCAATTTAGATATCATGCCTATAGGGGATATAAAAATCAATTTCTACAATTTAGATATGATGCCTATAGGGGATATAAAAATCAGTTTCTGCAATTTAGATATCATGCCTATAGGGAATTTAAAGTCAGTTTCTGCAATTTAGGTATCATGACTATAGGAAATAAGTAAATCAGTCCCAACACCTAAAAATCATGTTTATAGGAGCTAACTGATTCTGTAAATTCGAAAGCATGTCTATAGGATTTAAAGAGATAAAACCTATTTGTTAAAATTAGTAATTGGTTTATAAATTGTAGTAATTAATTAACAGTTTTAGATACCATGCCTATAGGATTTTGCTATGGTCCTCACTTAGGCAAGCCTGTAGGGTAATTAAGAATTTCAGGTCTAAAAAAACTATGATTTCTTGCTGCTTGAAACATGCCTAGATTCTTAATATTAACAAAAATCAGTAGGTAACTGATATGTACTGCTGCTCACTTTAATAATGTTGTTGTATATTCTGTTCATGCTCATCTAGATATCTTGTCACTAGGATCCTAAACTATAAAACTTTGTTTGTTTGAATTGCATGCCTTGGTTGGCTATTTGTAGAGGTTAACATGATCGCCCTTATTTTCTCTTTACATGATAGGCCTATTTGAATTTTGTTTGCCGCTTAGTTTTCTCATTTTTAAACAACGTAGGTGAGTCTACATCCATCCTAAATAGAAGACCTAAACACCTCCTATAGGTAAGAGACGGGTAGTGCACGCATAAGGTATGCATTAGAAGCTACTAGAATGCTTAGGTAACAATTGAAAGATAGTAATGGGGTAGTACAGGAGATGATGATCTGTGCGGTAATGCTATGCGTAACACCCCAATTTGGGGAAAGTTACCAAGTATTGCATGGAAATGATCCTATAGGCTAAAAAACGTAGGACCTCTTTAATTCTTGTTTTAAAGTCTATCGATTTGTTTTAAATTGTTTAAATTTCCTTCAAGACTAATTCGCTTAATTAAGTTTGGCCGGGATCCACCGTTGTGGACCTCGAGCGGTGCCTAACACCTTTTCCTTAAGGTAGTTTTGAGTCCTTACCCAATCTCTGGTGATGTAAACTAGTTTCATGAGTTATTTGCTTTAGGTTCCCTAACACATCTTAATCCGTTAAGTGGCGACTCTTCAAGAGCCCATTTGGATTGGCTTAAAAAAGTGGGTTTTTAGCAAAAATAGCTTTTAAGCCAAAAAGCAATAAGTTGGGGTTGTCCAGCTTATTGCTTTTTGCTTGTTTTAAGTAGTTTCCCAAACACTGAAAAAACTAAAAAGAGCTTAAAAGCTTATTTGAAAAGCTTAAAAGCCAATCCAAACACCCTCCAAATCTCTTACCCAATTCCAAAAGGAAAGGAATTGTCCCAAAATATCGAAACCCGGACTCCGCAAGGAAAAAGGGGGCGCGACAACAGTCTTTGTGGAAATGGAGGTGGTGGCTTTGTCTCAATTACTAGCTCTGATCGTTTGTTCTCTTTCTCATTCTCCTCAACTAGCTTAAGAACTAATTCTCCTTCAGGACTAGCTGTATGCTTCTTTTTCTTTGGAACTTCTTCTAATACTCTTCCATTTCTCAAGGTAACAGCATTGACTTGAGCCTTAATATTAGGCTCAGTATCACTCGGGAGAGCTCTAGCGGGTCAAATATTTTGATTGTTAGCCATTTGCCCAAATTGCCTCTCTAGATTTCTAAACTCTGTGTGCAATTGTTGATTGTCAGCCATAACTTTCTGATTGTCCATAAAGAGCTTTTTCATCATATTAGTAAAACTCTCCTCTGCTTGCTGTGGAGGTTGAGGTGGATGATTGTTGTTCGCTTGAGGCCTGATATTCTGATTTCCACCCTAAGAGAATTTAGGATGATTCCTCCAGTTCAGATTGTATGTGTTACCCTATTGAGCATTTTGATTCATCAACCCTCTAGCTTGTTTCCCCACATAGTAGATGGATTCAAAATTCATGGGGCATATGTCACTCGTGTGACCTTCACCACATAACTCGCAGCAAGTAGGCATCTGTTGCGCTTGGTGCATTGTCATTTTATTCATCTAATTTGCTAATCTCACTATATCTGCCCTCATGGCTGAGATATCATCAAGCTCAATTACACCTGCTGCCTTTTGTTTAAGTGCTCTTTGTGGTTTCCCATCTCCTTGCCAATTATTATCATTAGCAGTGAAATTGTTTAGCAGGATCTGGATCTCACTATACGGTCTTGCCATGCAACTTCCCACACATGCTGAGTCAAGATTCATCTTTGATGCCTCGTCCAACCCATCAACGAAAGTGTGACACAACATCCCATTAGTCTGATAATGATATGGGTAGTCTCTGAGTAGCTTCTTGTATCTTTCCTAAGCATGACGAAAAGTCTCGCTATCTCGTTGTTAAAACCCAAGAATCTAGCTCCTTGGCGACTTTGTCTTCTTAGTGGAAAAAAACTAGATTAAGAATTTCCTTGCGAGATCATCCCAACTATTGATTGAGTTCGCGAGCTCCTTTTGCAACCATTCCTTAGCTTCCCACAGTAATTATATTGGAAAAAATTGTATTTAAATATAAAGGTGACGTGTCGAAACACGTAGACTGGTCAAATAATCAAAGAATTACAACTAGCCAAGAGGCACGAGTTGCAACAGATACGAGCAAATGGCAGAGGAAGAGGCATGGGCAGTTATACAAATAACCCAGCGCCCGTACCTATCTAAGTCATTCATGTCCGAGAATCAAAAGGAATGAATCTGACAATAGAAAAGAGTGCAGATACGACATTTAATAGGCATTAAATGTGGAATACGTTAGAGAATTTGTATTGAATGTAATTATTATGTAACATAGCATTCAATGTATTTAATTACTCATAATATCCTCATTATTATTTGGGCAAAACATATATCTCCAAGATATCTATAAATGGGGGATATCTGATCAATTGTAAGGACACGAAATACTATTGATATAAACTTTGGTTTACTTGTTTTTTTTACTCTTTTGCTACCTAAATTACTTTATTTTATATATTCTTTTGATTATCAGTAACCCGTGTTCTTCTAAATTCTAGCTTTGACTAAAATTTTATTTTTTGGTTAAACAAATTGGTTCCGTTACCGGGAATCTGATAATCTATTTTCTTTTCGCTTAACTTTCCTTGTTGCATCAACTATGTTGAACAACAATGATAACATTCAAGGAAACCAAGAAAACTAAATAAACCAACAACTTCAGAGAGACCCTCAGGATAATAAAACACTGATTATTTCTCCACAAGGCTCTCCTCGGCGATCTCGTGAAGGCACTCCTGAGGGATCTCATACATATGGACAATCTCAATTTGAAAATGTTGAAGCTATGGATGAGGCTTTGCAAAAACTTATTACCGCACAAGTCAATAAAGCTGTTGAGGCCTTGGTTAGCCAGTTACCTACTGCACCACCCACACCTACTCTAAATAACAACACTCTGGAGAACCCTCGTTCCGGGTTTGTTAATTCAGGCAGCGGTGAAACCCCCAGTGAATCGCAAGATGGAGAACCAGGTAATTTAGTTAATTCAGATTTACAAAATTTAGTACTAACCTTGCAGAACCAGCTCAAGGAGAAAAGTGAGCGCATAGAGCAGATACCCGGGGTGCCACCCAAAATCAAAGGGGTAGATATGGATAGATATTCGCAACAACCCTAGAAACCAAGTGCTGCTCCACTCCCAATTCTAAAAAAGTTCAAAATGCCTGATATTCCAAAATATGATGGAACAATAGATCCACGAGATCATGTGACTGCATTCACAACGGGTGTAAAAGGCATCGATTTGACTAAGTAGGAGATTGAATCAGTATTAGTCAAAAAATTTGGTGAAACACTTACCAAAGGAGCGCTAACATGGTATTCTCTTTTACCCGAAAATTCTATAAATTCTTTTGCTGAGTTTGCAGATTCTTTCATCAAAGCACACTCGGGAGCTCAAAAAGTAGAGAAAAAAATGGAGGATATTTTCAAAATCAAGCAAGGGGACTCAGAACTTCTTAGAGAATTTGTGGACAGATTTCAACGTGAAAGAATGGCATTGCCACGTGTACCTGACAATTGGGCAGCTATAACTTTCACAAGTAATTTGAATGACAAAAGCTCAGAAGCTACGAGGAGACTTAAGGAAAGCCTTCGAGAATTCCCGGCTACAACATGGAATGATGTTTATAACAGGTATAACATGAAGTTGAGGATTGAGGAAGATACTGTTCCACGATTTCAAAAAGAAGAAAAGGTAAGTTCGAGTCGTGCGGAGACCGAAAAAAGATCCGGAAAAATAGGTATGATCCTTACATGAGACCTGTAGGAAAGGACTCACGGTTAAAGCAGGATAATCAAAGGTACGATCACAGATCAAGAAATAGAGAATCGGGTTCTTCATCAAGATTTAGGAACGAGCGAAACAACTATGAGTCACGAGATGATGATAGAAATTTAAAAGCGAGATTCGGTGGTTACAACTTCAACGTCAGCACCTCTGAGCTCGTAGCTGTCTTAAGAAGCATGGGAGATAAGGTTTGATGGCCAAAGGAAATGAGATCGAATCCAAACAGGCGCAACCCTGACCATTGGTGCGAGTTTCATAATGACCACGGACATAAAACAACAGATTGCAGATTCTTACAAAGTGAAGTTGATCATTTATTAAAACAAGGATATCTTACTGAGTTGTTCAGTGAGAAAGGCAAGCAAGCTTACATGAAGAACAGGCAGGAGCCTCTAAAACCACCTTCTCCCAAAAGAACTGTCAACGTTATAAGTGGGGGTGAAGACGTCAATGGTATATCATATACTGCAGCTAACAAAATTTCCAAAGTAACAATTACCCAAGGGAAACGGGTGCGACATGTTTTAGAGGAAGACAACATTACATTCAATGTCGCAGATGCAGATGGCGTATTAACCCCTCATAACTACGCACTGGTAATATCTTTAATTGTACATGATACTAATGTGAAACAAGTTTTGATTGATCCAGGTAGTTCCGTGAACATTATTTTACTAAGAGTATTACGTGAGATGCAAGCTGAAGATAAAGTGATACCAAAGGCACATACTCTATCTGGATTTGATAATTCTAGTGTCCTCACAAAAGGAGAGGTAACACTCACCACATTCGCTGAAGGAGTCATTAAACATACAAAGTTTCAGGTGGTAGATATGGAGATGGCTTACAACATGATTCTTGGGAGACCATGGATCCACAAAATGGATGTTGTTCCTTCAACCTTGCATCAAGTTATTAAATTTCTATCGCCATGGGGAATCTGTCAAATTCGTGGAGATTAACATACAGCCAGGGCTATCAACTCTGTTGTAGATACAAGCACGAGAAATGAAGGTAAATAGCAATTATAGAAGGCATTTGGTCACCATAACACAAACCTCAACTGAACAAGGGCAAACAGATGTAGATTCAAGGCCTGATACCATTCAAGAACCAGAAGAGAATGAAAATATCAAAACAACAATAGAGGAATTAGAGCTTGTCGTGTTATTTGCTCAATGGCCTGATAAAAAAGTCTATGGTTGAGCCAATCTTAGCCAAGGTATGAGAGGTAAGTTAATTGAATTTTTGAAAACTAACGTGGACTGCTTTGTTTGGTCCCATTCTGACATGAAAGGAATACCACCGGAGGTGATGACTCATAAACTAAATGAAGATCCATCATACCCTCCTATCAAGTAAAAGAAAAGAAAGCAAGGAACTTTCAAGAATCAGGTGATTCAAGAAGAAGTCCAAAAATTGCTAAAAATTGGTTCCATTCGTGAGGTAAAGTATCCTAACTGGTTAGCTAACACTGTTGTAGTTCCAAAGAAGAACGGTAAGTGGCGGGTTTGTGTAGATTACACAGATCTTAATAAAGCCTGTGCTAAAGATTCTTTTCCACTACCACACATAGATCAATTGATTGATGCAATCACAGGTCACAAACTATTAAGTTTTTTAGATGCATATTCAGGTTATAATCAGATTAAAATGGATCCGGGAGATGAAGAAAAAACTTCATTCATAATAGACAGGGGGACTTACTATTATAAAGTAATGCCCTTTGGTCTAAAGAATGCAGGTGCAACGTATCAAAGGTTAGTTACCAAAATGTTTCAAGAGCATTTAGGAAATACTATGGAGGTATATATATAGATGATATGCTTGTTAAAACTCAGTATTCAAAAGATCATATATCACACTTATCTGACACATTTTCAATTTTGCGCAAATTTAATATGAAGTTAAATCCCGAAAAATGTGCATTTGGCGTTGCATCATGCAAGTTTTTGGGTTTTCTTATTTCTAACCGTGGTATTGAAGTGAATCCTGCACAAATTAAGGCCATTGAGGAAATCCCTGATATACTTTCAAACAAGAAAGAAGTTCAAAGATTAACAGGGAGAATTGCAGCCTTGGGAAGATTCATTTCTAAATCATCAGAGAAGTGTTTTAAATTCTTCTCAGCCCTTAAGAAGTAGGATCATTTTGAATGGAATGATGAATGTCAACAGGAACTCAGGAATTTGAAAACGTACTTATCAAATCCACCTTTGCTAGCAAAACTGAAGGCTGGGGAAAGACTACTCATTTACCTTGCTGTTTTGGAAGTTGCGGTAAGCGCTATTTTGGTTCGAGAAGAACAAGGTAAACAATCCCCTATCTACTATGTTAGTAAATCTTTGTTAGATGGGGAGACGCGGTATCCTCAGTTAGAAAAACTTGCACTTGCATTAATCATGGCATCTAGAAAGTTAAGACCTTACTTTCAGTGTCATCCTATCGCTGTAGTAACTGCCTACCCTTTACGTAATATATCACATAAGCATGAGTTATCAGATAATTTAGCTAAGTGGGCAATAGAGTTAAGTGAATACGAAATCACACACCAACCTAGAACTGCTATAAAATCACAAGTGTTAGCTAATTTCGTGGCTGATTTTAGCCAAGAGATGCAATTAGAAGCAGAAAAAGAATTATAGGTATTCAATAGAACTAACCTGGGAACTTGAACTTTATTCACTGATGGCTCATCTAATGCAAAATGTGCAGGTTTAGGGATTGTCTTGGTACCACCTACGGGTGAGACCTTTGGACATGCTATTAAATGTCACTCCATAACTAACAATGAAGCGGAGTATGAGGCTATAATTGCAGGTCTAGAATTGGCACGAGAGCTTGGCATAAATCAGATTATAATTAAGAGTGATTCGCAACTTGTGGTTAATCAAATGATGGGGACTTGTACACCTAGGGAAGCAAGGATGCAACAATACTTAGAAAAGGTACGAGAATTGATAAAGCAATTTCAAACCTGGAAAGTTATACAAATACCAAGGGATGAAAATGTTGAATTGGACACCCTAGCTAATCTCGCATCTGCAGCTGATGTGGCAAGCGATGCAAATGCCTCAGTTATATATTTATTTCATTCAGTTCTCGATCCTGATAAGAATGAGGTAAATTTTAATAATTTAACTTGGGATTGGAGGAACGAGATTGTTGCTTTTTTGCAGTATGGTACCGTCCTTGATGATAAGAAGAAAGCTCATTCACTTCGAAAGAAGGCTGCTCGGTACTGCTTAAAGTAAGGCAATTTATATCGTAAAATTTTCGGTGGTCCCTTAGCAAGATGCCTCGGACCTTCGCAAACGGAGTATGTAATGAAAGAAATGCACGAGGGACATTGCGGGAATCACGCAGGATGAAGGTCATTGGTAAGAACCTTAATTAGGGCAGGTTATTACTGGCCTAAAATGGATGAAGAAGAAGAAATTTTTGTGGCCAAATGTGATAAATGTCAAAGGTACGATAACAATATGCATAGAACTGCGGAGTTATTACACTCGGTCATTGCTCCATGGCCATTTATGAAATGGAGAATGGATATCGTGGGTCCATTACCACAAGAAAAAGGACAGGTAAAGTTTCTGCACGTACTCACTGATTATTTAGTAAAATGCTCCTGCCTCCACCCACTTTCTTGTAAATCTTTCATATCAATTTGTGCACTCTCAAATTGTTCCTTCCTATTGATCGCCTCCAACTAAGAATCACGTGCTACCTTCTCCAAGAGAGGGATTCTGTTCATCATTTATGTGCCGATAAGATTGGCCTAAAAAAAGGAAGGGAAATAAGAATATAAGAATCCCAAAGATAAAAATATTTTTACAAAGTAAAGAAGGGAGAGAAGGAAAATACCTTCAAAGTGGCATGCACGATATCATTCATTAGAGTCAGGGAACTATGGCTCTCCAACTTTGCTTTTTCAATTAGACCAATTAAAGGTTCCATCCATACATCTGCCTGACCTGACTTCCTCAAAAGGTTGCTATCAGCAGGAACTTCAATGGTTACCCTCCTCACAGCGGCACTTAAGAGCCCACTTCCGTATGGTGAACGATAGGAGGGGGAATTGTCGAAGGAGGAGCGGTAGAGGAAGTGAAAACAGTATAAGAAAGAACAGAAACAGTTGGGGCTGGTAAGGAAGGAATTACAGGCACAGGAGTTGAAAAAGAAGATAAGGGTATTTCATCTAAAACAGGCCCTAAACTTCCACTACCAAAACCACTAAAGAAAAGTTGATCAATAGACTCATGAGTATCATAGGGACTGGCGTCATTGTCAGGAATTATTACTGGGGTTTCAACAGGTTCGGTAAGAGAAACAGAAAGACGAGGGGAAACTTCAGCTTCATCATCAGAGACGATGCGTCTCCTAGCTCGTGGCGTCATCACCAAGGAGCCCCCAACTTCCTCTTCTTCAGAGTCTTTCTCTTCAACAATTTTCCTTTTCGTAGAAGAATAACCCAAGACTATTTCTCGGGCTCTTTCTAAAGAGATACGGGTCCCCTAAGGAGTACGGGTTCCCGAAGAGACACAAAAGGCTGCAACTGCTTCAGCAGTAACTTCTAGAATATCAAATCCTGATAAAAAGAAGGATAGGGGTTAGAGCAATATATATATATATATATATGCATGAAAGATGAAATAAAAATTCTTACCATGAGTCTTTACTTTCCAGCTGTAACGGTTAGAAAGTGTTTTCCAAGACCTATCATCTATTGGTGCGGTCTTCAGCAATTTATCTACCCAACCATGGAAATTGGGAATATCCTCCACCACTCCCATGGTTTCTAAAAAAAAGGGGGGATAAAATAAGTGAAGTTGATAAGCTTGACGAAAAAAGGCACGGGAAGGATAAAAGACTTACGTGCAAAATTGCACTTTTCAGGGAAGAGAACGTTATCCTCACCCACTAAGCCAACAGTGGGGGCAGCAACAAACCGAGCATACCAGCCATGGTCCTTGTCATCTTCAGGGCTCACCAAAACCCTCTTACTCCTGGCCACTAGGGTAAAAACGCCATTATGGAAAAGTCTAGGGGAGTAAAGATGAATCAGGTGAGGAAAAGTAAAAGAAACGTCAGCCATATTGGTTAAATGCCTCAAACAAGCAACAACCCTCCATATGATTGGGCCAATTTGACCCAAACAGACATTAAAGAAACGACAAAATTCAAGAATGACTGGGTCAATAGCTGGTTTGAACCCTAAAGTGAAAGGGTATGTATAAACAAAAGAGAACCGAGTCAAGTAAGAAGTAATTCTCTGATTTGGATTAGGGATAATAATGGGAAAATATTACTCCAATGGCAGTCTTTGCGAACTACATGAGTCAAAACTTCTGTAATTTGAGTGGGGTAAGCGTCAGCACGATCTAAAGCGGAAACCTTGTTTCTAAGAGATTCCCTATCATGGTAAAAAGATAGCTCTGTGGGGACTATCTCCTCTACGAAAGGCTCACGTAATGGTTCAGAAGGTTCTTTATCCCTATAATAAGATTTGTGAAAAAGGGAACCTCTGGTTCTAGAAGAAGGACAAGAACTAGGAGACGGTATAGATGAACCACCAACGCGAGTAGACCCTAAGCTACGAAGCCTACCTCCCCTTCTATGTCTAATGGGGGAATTAGGGAAGGTATCAATAATGGGAACTCTCCTAGAGTTAGGATTTGGTGAAGACATGGTGAATAAGAATAATGTGAGGAAGAAGTGAACTGATATTTTAGGAATTAAGTGTTCAATAAGCTTTATGTGGTAAAAGACAAGAAAAGAAGTTATATTTATATTAATAAGCCACCGCCAAAGGTAAAAGTGCAGTAATGGAAGGACCATAATAATGATAGTTGGTACTTCGTGAATAGTGGAGCCGTAAAAAACCTTAAAAAGGGCTGCAAAATTGAAGAACCAATGGAAAATTGACACGTGTACGGAGCAGACAATTGAAGCGTCAATTTTGTCATTGCATTAATGGTGACAAAAATTCTCTTTTAATGAAATCCACTTCCAAAATATTCAACTGATGAATAAATGGAAAGTGGGGGGACTATCTATATTGGGAAAAATTGTATTTAAATATAAAGGTGACATGTCGAAACACGTAGACTGGTCAAATGATCAAAGAATTACAACTAGCCAAGAGGCACGAGTTGCAACAGATACAATTAAATGGCAGAGGAAGAGGCACAGACAGTTATACAAATAACCTAGTGCCTGTACCTATCTAAGTCATTTATGTCCGATAATCAAAAGGAATGAATCTGACAATTAAGAGTGCTGATACGACATTTAATAGGCATTAAATGTGGAATACGTTAGAGAATTTGTATTGAATGTAATGATTATGTAACATAGCATTCAATGTCTTTAATTACTCATAATAGCCTCATTATGATTTGGGAAAAACGTATATCTCCAAGATATCTATAAAAGGGGGATATCTGATCAATTGTAAGGACAGTAAATACTATTGACATAAACTTTGGTTTACTTATTTTTTAATCTCTTGCTACTTAAATTACTTCCTTTTACACACTCTTTTGATTATCAGTAACCCGTGTTCTTCTAAATTCTAGCTTTGACTAAAATTTCATTTTTTGGTTAAACAGTAATGAAAAGAGAAGCAGTGTCAGCCTGACATAGTCCTTGGAAACGTTCGGATAATTGTAAGTGTCCGTAATTTCAAGGAAGTTCTGAATGTGCCTCTGTGGATCTTCATGAGATAGACCCACATATTGCCCGGTGGACTGAATCATCTGTACCATGTACTGTTTAAGTTCAAACTGACCTATGATATCAGGCTTTACAATAGCCTGGGTCATAATAGCAAGATTGGGCCTTCCAGCTTCTATCATCAGACACTCTTCATTACCTTCCATCTCTATTGGCTTTGGTTGAACAACGATGTACAACTTTCTTTCTATTCCAGTTCTAGCTTCGACTTCCCTCCTCACTCTGTGAAGTGTTCTTTTGATTTCAAGATCAATAGGAAGAAGATTGTTTGCACTTATACTCCTCCACATTCAAGAGAAGAGCTTGTGTTATCACAAATAAGGCAAACTGAATATTAAAACTTGAACAAATAACAAATAAAAGCTTAACAAATAAGCAATCAATAACTAAGTCCTCGACAACTGCACCAAAAACTTGTTGGGACCAAACACACATGCAAGTATACGTGGTCGTCAAGTAATAAAGTGACTCGAAAGTCGGATGCCGAACCCACAGAGACTTAGATTGATTGTTAACTAAGCAAACTAAAATTAATTAATTGTCCAAGATAATCAAGAGTGATGTTTTTCTATTAATCTATTATTGTGGAAATTAAAGAAGTAACAACTAATTTAACGAGAATGCGAATGTGTATGATGAAATTTTAATTCAGAGGAGACGAATATTCCAGGGTTGTGGTAGGTTTAACAATCCTAATAAGTTCAATAATCACACTCGTCAATCCAGATTATCTATGGTTGCTAGTTGACTGGATCGTTTATACGAATAACATGTTCCCACAATACTATCCATCTATCCATAATATATCAACCTTATATTCATATGGTATTGAATCTATCATGAACGAATATAATATGACATTCAACTAAGCAAGACTGTTAGGTATATTCCTATCCTAACCGCAAAATCTTTCCCCAAGCCACGGGTTCAGAAACAAGCTCTCTTTAATTGAACTCTAATCTAAACATGGCTTTCCCAAGTATAACATAGATAGTAGGCTGAATTGATAGCTACAAGAATTCACAAGTTAAAACTAGAATTAAAGAAACAACCACAAGATGATAATCCGAATTGAGTTCGCATATAATAATAGTTACCATTCCAATATTCAGATGGCTCCATACGATTCTCTTTACGAACAGAAGTGTAGGTCACCTATAGGGTGGTTTGATGTTGGAGAATCTGGATTACATGGGCCAGACCTGGTTCAACAAGCCATAGAAAAAGTAAAGGTTATCTGGGATTGACTATTGACAACTTAGAGTCGTCAGAAGTCATATTCTGACGTGGGACATCGAGATTTAGAGTTCGGGGTTGATGACTGGGTATTCTTAAAGGTGTCACTTATAAAGGGTGTGATGAGGTTTGGCAAGAAAGGCAAACTTAGCCCACGGTATATTGGGCCTTATAGGATCATTCGGAAAGTGGGCCAAGTAGCTTATGAGTTACAATTGCCCTCGGAGTTGGAGTGTGTCCATCCAGTTTTTCCGATATTACGGAAGTGCATTGACGATCCTACCTGAGTGGTGCCCACGGATGATGTACAAATTACAGAGGATTTTTCATACAAGGAAATTCCGGTTTCCATCCTAGACGAACAAATCTGCAAGCTACGGATTAAGGAGGTAGCCTCCGTGAAAGTACTTTGAAGGAACAACAACTTGGAAGAAATGACTTGGGAGGCCGAGGAAGACATGAAGTCTAGATATCCCTACTTATTTCCTCCTTCAAGGAAGGGTCTGATTGAGACATCGTAACCATAAGGTACGTGTATAAATTCTTGTGTTGGTTATTGTCATTGGTCGTGTGCGGTAATGGTCATTATTCATAATTGTGGTCCTGTATGGCGTTGGGTTATTAAGCTCGTACGAGGAGAGTTGGCAGTAGTGTTGTTATAAAGATGACCCCGCCAAAGTAATATAGATCACGAGGAGTTGAACATTCGAGGACGAATGTTTCTAAGGGGCGAAGGATGTTACATCTCGCATTTTCATACGTTAAAAGTTTCGTCTTCAGTTAATTGACATAAAATCGGGGATGAGATTATCTTGAGGCTAACGTACTTACGCTATTTATAACAAGTGATAAATAAGTGTTATGAAGGATAAAAGGTACACAAATTAAAGAAAACGAGTTTCATTGCAAGTGGTCAATTTGGGATAAAATACGAGTCAAGCGATAATACTCAATAATTATGGACTAGTACCATGCAAAGTACTATATGACCACGGTAGTAGGATGTATAAAGTATATTAAAAATAAATAGAATTTAAGTAGTTTGAGACAATTTTTAAATTATGCAGGTAATTGATTAATTACCGGGTAGTAGGACATTACACAGTTAACTAATAACTGGATAAAAATTTGTAAAATATACCCATCTAAAAATGTGGCACAAAGCCACCATGACAAAAAATGACTCTTAGTCATTATGCCATGTGGCCACGTAAAAGTTCATTAAAAATCTAACCATGACTTGATTATAAGTCTTACCTAATTAGGATAAGAAAATTCACAACCCATTTGTGATATATCATCTTTCTTAAAACAAAAACGTTAGAAGGAGAAGCAATTTCGTTCCATAAATTTTTTAGAATCCAAAGCAAAATTTCATTCATAAATTTCAAAGAAGCAGGAACAAATTTCGTTCAAGGATTTCAAAAGGCATAAGCTTAATCCGATTTTTTTAGGGTTCTAAGTTCAATCCACAAAGGTTTCCAACAGAATATCAGAGTTTTCCCTACTCCAGGTACGTTAAGGCCATCTCTTCTTTCTTTTGGCATGGTCCAAATTATACTGAAGAAACAAGCAAACGTACAGTTTTCATAAATTACTCTATTCATAGAGATACTAGGGGTGTCTATATTCTTGATTCCCCAAGAGAATTATTATTATCTTCTGTTCATGAGTCTCAGAATGATACGCAGTTGAAAAAGTTTATCTGGAAGGAATATTGAGATTTTTATGTATTTTTCATACATTTCACCCATTTATACATGTGCATTGACCCATGACCAGATGATGTTATATACGTGTATATATGTAAATATATGTATATGGGATAAGGGAAAATGTTATGGCATTATATACGCACCACCACCTGATTAGTTGGTATATGTTGATGATGTTGCCCATAATAGCCGAGATGATATGATGGGATACCCTCAATGGCTTGGTGATATTATGTACACCCATACCTATGCATGGCACACCATTTGTATGCACGTACATGACATTATAAATGTTTCAGAATTTACAAATTTATTCAGATTTACAAATGGATTTCTTTATTCCATTTTTCATCTATGTCTTTTACGTACTAATTTTCATGCCTTAAATACTCAGTACATTTTTCGTACTGACGCCCTATTTCACGGGGCCTGCGTTTCATGCCCACATGTGCAGGTAGGCAAGGTGACGGTCCCCATCCTTAGGATCCTTGATCAGCGAGAGTTGGCGTGCTCCACTTGATCCGGAGCTGCTTTTGACTTTGGTACGATATGTTTATATATATATATATATATAGGTATAACGTGGCTCAGTCCCGTCTTTGTACAGTTATATTTCTATTAGAGGTCTGTAGATAGTATGTCTAGTCAGATAGTATGTGGCCTTTCCGACTTCCAGTTTTGAGATGTATAGTTGTCTATAACAGCCTTGTAGGCTCGCCCTACGTATGTTGCACGTATATGAATGTATGCCTTTTTGGGCAGATTTCCTTCATGTACATTATTCTCGTAATTCAGCAGATGTTATTCAGGTTTATAGCTTAGACACATGCTTAGGGGTGTTTTACAGGTAAGACTCAGGCACCTGTCGTGGCCCATTGGTTTGGGTTGTGAAAAAAGTGGTATCAGAGCAGTTCCGTCCTAGGGTGGTCTATAGACCGTGTCTAGTATAGTCTTGTTTATGGGTGTGTTGTGCACCACACTTATAGACAGGAGGCTACAGGACATATAGGATGTTATCCTCTCTTTTTATTTCAGATCATGCGATACAAGAATTCATGTTCCTAATGATATATTATATTTCACCGATGCCTCCAAAGAGTACGACCGCCCAGAAGGGAAAGTCTGTGGCTGGTGAGACTACTAGTCAAGCGCCACGAGTTACCAGGGCTCGGGGAGAGTCTCATGGTGAGGTTCCATCTCAGACTTCACATACCCCACCCTTTCCAGATGAGCTCCGACGAGCACCATCCCCAACGCCCGCCCCTGTACATTCAACACCTCAGCCAGATACACCGGGTCAGGAGATGAGAGTTGTTATTCAGCTATTAACCCGATTAGTAGTCGCGTAGGCTCGACGTCAGGAAATAGGTATTCGTCATGCAGACAGGTCCGTCAGTGTGAGGGTTCGTGACTTTATTAATTTAGACCCTCCGGTATTCACTGGGGCAGATCCGAATGAGGACCCTAAGGTATTTATTGATAAAGTGTAAAGGAAGTTATGGGTAATGAAGGCCACTGCGACTGAGTTAGTTGATCTAGCTTCCTATAGACTCCGAGATGTTGCAGTTAATTGGTACGAGTCTTGTGAATTGTCCAGAGGTGAGGATGCCCTTCCAGTAGTATGGAAGGAGGTTACAGAAGCTTTTCTTCGTTATTATCTACCACAAGAGCTTAGAAGGGCCAGATTTGATAGGTTCTTGACACTTCGGCAGGGTAACATGAGTGTTCAGGAGTACAACCTTCAGTTTGATTCGTTGGCTAGGTATGCTCCCACTATTGTATCTAAGATGGAGGATTAGGTGCACCAATTCATGATGGGATTAGAGCCTCACTTGCTTAACGATTGTATGACGGTCTCACTTCAGCTAGACATGGATATTTCTCGTATTCAGGCATACGCTCAGGGTGTAAAGGAGCGTAAATAGAAACAGAGGGCCGATCATGAGCATGATAGGGTCCAGAATAATAGAGCGAGGTCTTTGGGTCCTTTTGGTAAGTTTCGAGGTGGTCAGAGGTAGAAGTACCCGAGGTATCCAGCCCAGCCATCAGCTAGCGCACCCCCTCAGTTTGCTGGTAAGAGATTTGATCGTTTCTCATATTGAGGGTCTGGTCAGAATTATAGGGCCTCAGGTTCACAGTATAGGGGTGAGTCAAATCAAATGAGGCCGGCCTTGCCATGATGTGCTCAATGTGGTAAGCATCATACCAGTCAGTGCCGTATAGGATTAGGTGTTTGTTATATTTGTGGGTATTGGGGACACATTATGAGGGATTGTCCGATGAGAGGTGATTCAAGCATAGCTCAGCCAGCGGGATCTGTAGCTGGTTCGTCATTATCAATACACCCCCTGGGCAAGGTCCATATGCACCAATGAGTCATGGTAGAGGTGGAGCATCTAACTCGAGCAATCCTCAGAACTGCATTTATGCGTTGGCAGGACGACATGACCAATAGTCATCGCCTGATGTTATTACAAGTATATTATCAGTCTCCTTATATGATGTATATGCACTGATTGACCTAGGTTCCACCTTATCATACGTTACTCCATTTGTTGCTAGTAAGTTTGAAATAAAACCTGAATTGTTTAAACCTTTTGAGGTGTTTACACCTATTGGGGACTCAGTGAAAGCAAGTATATAGGGTTTGTATAATAGTAGCTCATGGTCGATCTACCGTAGCAGACTTAATCGAGTTAGATATGGTAGAATTTGGTATTATAATGGGTATGGATTAGTTGGCTTCTTGTCATGCCAACGTCAATTGTAGATCAAAGATAGTCCGATTTTAATTTCCAGGGAAGCCTATTTTGGAGTGGAAAGGTAATACGGCATCACTAAGAGGTAGATTTATTTCCTATCAAAAGGCAAGGAAGATGATAAGAAAGGGTTGTATTTATCACTTAGTTCGGGTTCAGGACGTAGAAGTAGAGTCACCAACCATTCAGTCCATCCAGTGGTTAATGAGTTTCCTGATGTTTTCCCGATGAGCTTTCGGGTCTCTTGCTAGAGCAAGAAATTGAGTTTGCTATTGACCTACTACCAGATACTCACCCAATATCTATTCCTCCCTATAGAATGGTCCCCACAGAGCTGAAAGAGTTGAAAGAACAACTAAAGGACTTGCTTAAAAAAGGCTTTATCAGACCAAGCACATCACCATGGGGAGCACCTGTGTTGTTTGTCAGGAAGAAAGATAGTTCCTTACAGATGTGTATTGATTATAGACAGTTGAATAAGGTGACGATCAAGAATAAGTACCCGCTCCCGATGATTGACGATTTATTTGATCAGTTGCAAGGTGCCAAGTATTTTTCAAAAATAGACTTGAGGTCCGGGTACCATCAGGTAAGGGTTAAGGAGGAAGATATTCTGAAGACAGCATTCAGGACCAGATATGGGCACTTTGAGTTTTGTGTTATATTGTTTGGTTTGACCAATGCCCCAGCAGTATTCATGGATTTGATGAATTGTGTGTTCAGGACCTTTTTAGGTCTGTTTGTAATTGTATTTATCGATGATATATTGGTATATTCTCGTTCAGAGGTTGAGCATGCATATCATCTACGTACTGTGCTCAGAGTTCTACAAAAAGGGAAGTTGTATGCAAAATTCTGTAAGTGTGAATTCTGGTTAAACTTTGTAGGTTTCCTTGGGTATATCGTTTTAGGTGAAGGCATATGGGTGGATACACAAAAGATTGAGGTAGTAAAGACTTGGCCTAGACCCACAACAGCGACGGAGGTTCGTAGCTTTCTTGGTTTGATAGGTTATTATAGGAGATTTGTAAAGGGATTTTCTTCCCTTTCAGCACCTTTGACAAAGTTGACTCAGAAGGGAGCAAAGTCTCAATGGACTGATGCTTGCGAATGGAGTTTCCAAGCATTAAAGGACAGATTAACGTCATCACCGGTTCTAACGCTTCCAAAAGGGACAGATGGTTACGTTATCTATTGTGACGCTTCAGGCATTATGTTGGGTTATGTGCTGATGCAGCATGGTAAGGCTGTAGATTATGCTTCAAGACAACTAAGAAAGCACGAGAAGAACTATCCACCCCATGATTTAGAGTTAGCTGCGGTGATTCATGCACTAAAGATGTGGAGGCACTACTTGTATGGAATACATGTTGATATCTATACGGATCATAAGAGCCTCCAGTACATATTCAAGCAAACAGAATTGAATCTACGTTAAAGGAGATGGTTGGAGCTACTTAAAGACAATGACATTTATATTTTATACCATCCGGGGAAGGCGAACGTAGTAGCTGACGCCTTCAACCGTAGATCTATGGGTAGCCTGTCATATTTATAGCCAAAAAAGAGGGGAATAGCCCATGAGGTTCATCATCTAGCTAGTCTTGGAGTTCGGTTACTCGATTCAGGTGATATATGAATTACTATTCAAGATACGACAACATCCTCTTTAGTAACTGAAGTAAAAGAACGCCAGAACGAGGATCCTGTGTTAGTTCATTATAGGGATACCACTCTTCAGAAGGAGAAGACACAGTTTGAAATTATAGAAGATGGAGTCCTCAGATATCAAGGGCGATTATGTGTGCCTAATGTTGCAGGGCTGCGTCGGTAGGTTATGGGAGAAACTCACTATTCTCGTTATTCTATCCATCTAGGAGCAACAAAGATGTATCATGATATCAGGGAAGAATATTGGTGGGACGGAATGAAAAAGGATATAGAAGAATTTGTTGCTTAGTGTCCTAACTATCAGCAGGTTAAGATTGAGCATCAAAAACCTGGTGGGTTATAACAAGCTATGGAGATTCTGACTTGGAAATGGGAAGTAATCAATATGGACTTCATCGTAGGTTTACCCAATACCCAACGTAAGTTCGATTCGATATGGGTGGTTGTTGATAGGCTTATAAAGTCAGCACATATTTTTCCCGTTAGAACTACATATTCCTCAGAGGATTATGCAAGGCTTTATATTAAGGAGATAATATGACTGCATGGTGTCCCTATAGATATTATGTAGGATAGAGGAGCTTAATTTATAGATAACTTCTGGAAGTCCTTCCAAAAAGGATTGGGGACTCAAGTAATTCTTAGTACAACATTTCATTCCCTGACAGACAGACAGGTTGTGCGTACTATTTAGACACTGTAGGATAGGTTACGAGCTTGTGTAATAGACTTCAAAGGTAGCTGTGATGATCACCTGCCGCTTATTAAGTTCTAATATAATAATATTTACCATTCCAGTATTCATATAGCTCCATACGAAGCTCTTTATAGACAGAAGTGTATGTCGCATATAGGGTGGTTCGATGTTGGAGAATATGGATTTCATGGGCTAGACCTGGTTCATCAAGCCATATAAAAAGGTAAAGCTTATGCGGAATCGACTATTGACAGCTCAGAGTCATCAGAAGTCATATTCTGACGTGCGACGTCAAGATTTAGAGTTCGGGGTTCATGATTGGATATTCTTAAAGGTGTCACCTATGAACGGTGTGATGAGATTTAGCAAGAAAGGCAAACTTAGCCCGCGTTATATTGGGCTTTATAGGATTATTTGGAGAGTGGGCCAAGTAGCATATGAGTTAGAATTGCCCTCGGAGTTGGAGACTGTCCATCCGGTTTTTCACGTATCTATGTTACGGAAGTGCATTGGCGATCCTACTCGAGTGGTGCCCACGGAAGATGTACAGATTATAGAGGACTTGTCATACGAGGAAATTCGATTGCCATCCTAGACAGACAAATTCGCAAGCTACGGAATAAGGAGGTAGCCTCCGTGAAAGTACTTTGGAGGAACAACAACGTGGAAGAAATAACTTGGGAGGCCGAGGAAGACATGAAGTCTAGATATCCCTACTTATTTCCTCCTCCAGACGGGTCCTACTGAGACATCATAACCATAAGGTACGTCTATAAGTTCTTGTGTTGGTTATTGTCGTTGGTCGTGTGAGGCCATGGTTGTTATTCATAATTGTGGTCCTGTATGGCATTGGGTTATTAAGCTCCTACGTGGAGAGTTGGTAGTAGTGTTGTTACAAAGGCAACCCTGCCAAAGTTATTTAGATCACAGGGAGTTGAACATTCGAGGACGAATGTTTCTAGGGGGAGGGGGATGATGTTACATCTCGCGTTTTCATACGTTAAAAGTTTCATCTTCAGTTAATTGACATAGAATTGGGAATGAGATTATCTTGAGGCTAACGTATTTACGCTATTTATAACAAGCGATAAATAAGTGTCATGAAGGATAAAGGGTATACGAACTAAAGAAAACGAGTTTCGTTGAAAGTGGCCAATTTGGGATAAAATACTAGTTGAGCGATAATACCTGTCGCACCTCCTTTTTACATACCCGAGAGGGTGCAAGGGAGTTTTCTCCAATTAAAGGACAGTCGAAACGAGATTTGTTTGTTTGTTTCATAGTCGCCACCTGGG
This sequence comes from Nicotiana sylvestris, assembly GCF_000393655.2. NCBI lineage: Eukaryota > Viridiplantae > Streptophyta > Magnoliopsida > Solanales > Solanaceae > Nicotiana > Nicotiana sylvestris. Next base: position 106,816,907 of record NC_091060.1, on the reverse strand, counting down.
AATTTTAAGGCGTCCCAAGTCACCGGTTTTAATCCCTAAATCGAGGAGAATATGACTCTGTCTATTTAACAGTCTGCGCACCAGAAATCCGGATAAGGAATTCTGTTAACCCGGGAGAAGGTATTAGGCATTCCCGAGTTCTGTGGTTCTAGCACGGTCGCTCAACTGTTATATTCGGCTTGATTATTTTGATTTGTAAAATACATTTTTATTGCATGATTTTATTGTTACCGCTTCTATTTATATTTAAAGACCCTTCTTTGAATTGAATCACGCGTACGTGTATTCGTGTTATAAATTATTATTTTTTTAAAAACATGCGGAGTTGTGTCACGCGCACGTGTACACAATAATATAGATAATATTTTTATTATAATAATTATTTTCGAAATTATGCTTTAATAAAATCAAGAACATTCGCCCCTTTTGTATAATTAAGTAGTGAACCTCACATCTCGGGTTTTTATGAAATTAATAATGATATTCTCCGAGGAATCCCTTTTATTAAATATTCGATCGAAGTTGCGCGAACGCATAATCCGAATTGCTTTTAGAAATATAATCAGGTTACGCGAACGTATCCCTAATCACAAAAATATTCTTGATAAGGTTCTCTACAAATTGTTATTATGTGTTGACCGCGAGCCTTGTTTTACACATATGAATCATATACCTCAAATTTTAAAGAATTAATGACGTGAAAAAGAAAACAGACAATACGTATCTAAAACTAACATTTTTCGTGGATACAACCTTTGGATGTCCCATAAATCGAATCGTGTATAAAATTGGGAAAGAACTTAAAATGGTAAACAAATTAATATTTTCCGCAGAATCTTCATTGTTTCATTTAAGGCGAACTCTTCTTCTATATATCTTTTACATAAAATGCCACGATTCGTTTATAAATCCTATGTCCTTCTCATGTATTTGTTTTAGTCCAAAGTTGCAATGGTTTGGTTAATGTTTGCAATGGAAGATAAGAGTCAAGTTGATAAGAAAGAGAACTATTATACAAATTGATTCAATAAAATTACATCACATGCAATATAGTTGTACGTTTGAACCATTCCTAATATTGTATCAACTCACCTTCCACATATGATTATATATATACTCATCATCATGCCATATATGAACATACAACTTATATCAATCTAAACGAAAATCAGATTTTTTTTTACAAGATATACTAATAATGTAATTTATTGATACTTCCATTCTACTTTACATTTAGCTAACAATATTACGGGATGTAATTAATGGCCCATTTTATGCCATGTTCCCTACCTTGGTATTTTAATCATGACTTCACTTAATGAAAATTCCGAAATAGATGATATTATTACAACACTTAAACGAATTTTAAGAGGTAACAATTATCTTATATTCATTACGCCAAACGTACTACTATATTAATCAACTGAAACAAAAACCAAATTTTTAACTAATGAACTTGAACGAATGGAAAACAGAATTATAATTCCCGAACTTCATTAATTTGTCATGTTGAAGCTTTTCGTGACATGAATTTACAGATATGTACCTGATATTGGAAGCAAAAGAAAATGAAGATGAGAATCAGCAGCAGTAATAACAGTACAACAGCAACAACTGCCCAGCAATAGTAACAACCCAGTAACAGACCGGTGGAGTAGTAATCCCAAAAACAAAAGCTTTAAGCTTTAAATGAAACAACAACCATTAATACTAATTTCAAACAAAGAAAGAAAGCAGTAGATTTTTAGTTTTTATTTTTATTTTTGAAAGCTTAAATATTTTTTGGAATTTTTCTCTCTTCTATTCTCTGTCCGTTTTTTCTCTCTATTTGTGTGTGTATTTTTTCTCGTATCTTTTCTCTATTTCTGTTCTCTCTGTATTTCTGTTATGTCTTGTGTTCAAGACTTCACATATATATAATCCCATCCCATAAATCTTTTAATCAATTAAATCAATACTTTTTCTCTACCCAACCCATTATCTTTCCACTCATCCCCATTACATTAAATAAACATATCACACCACCCCATTATATTTTGTCCCCCATGCTTTATTTAAAATAATGCAAGATTCCCCTTTAATTTAAATCTTGTCCCCCCTTTATATTAAATAATCATATCACAACCCACCCCATTTCATTTTGTCCCCCATGCTTCAAATAAACAATTTCAAAATGTACAATTCCTAAACTACCCCCTCCGACCTTACTGAAATTACCAAACTACCCCTGAACGTACTACAAATTTACCAAACTACCCATCAGCTATAACACATCAATTAATCAAACTTAACCAAAATATAGACAATATGATCAATTTCTAACAATGTTCAAACAACAATATGAACATGGATGAACATCATAACAACAATATCACATGAACACGATTTTAACAACATTTCAACAACAAATCACATGAACACGAATTGAACAACAAAGAACAACTAAAATTTGATTGAACAATATTTTAGCAACAAACAATCCTATTTTCGGATTCAACAACAACAACAATCAAAGTATGAAGATTTCTAAATTCAATCATATTGAACTTAAAATCAACTCTAACAACATTACAACAAACAATTCTTATATTAAACTTAAAACAAGATTATGAGAACAATTCAAGCAATAATCATAAATGGTAAACAAGAAATCAAACTATATAAAATTCGGATTCAAGATCATCCAAACAAAGTATGAACATGAATGAATCTATTTTAAGACAACAAACATGACGGATTAAACGATTAAAACAATATATTCCTTTAATACAACTAAATTCTTTAAACAAATAACAAGATCGACGAAGAAACAATTATGAACTTAAACTTGAACTTAACAATATTAACAATTTCTAACAATACATAAACACATGAAACAAATTGAAGAAATAGTTGATTAAATTTCAATTTGAATCTAACAAACATCAAACTAACAAATACTTACTTAAACAATAATACAAACATGAAATAAACATGAAAACAACTAATTAAACTTCTATTTTGAAATCTGAAAATTAATTTAACGAAACATATGAACAAACTAAAATTATTTCAACTACGGACAAACAAAACAAACATTGAATCATTTATCGATTTTGAATCCGAAAAACAACGAACAACAAAAAAAATATGGACGAAATTTGAAAACATAAACCAACTAACCGATTCGAAACAACGACGAATAAACGAAAAAATGGAGAGGAAGGAGCAGCAGTTCGCAGATGGCCATGGCAGCATCAAAGCTTGCTCGTCCATGGCGGAAACGTGAGCAGCTGCAGTTGCTGCGTGATCTTGGCCGCGACGGAGACGAAGAAGAACAACGCAGCAGCAACAAATGGAGCAGCAGCTATGGCAACCATGACGGAGAAGATGAAGCTCGACCAAACGAGGACGAACTCGAAATAAGCTGTTCGTGGGCAGCAATGCGATGAAAATACAGCAACTGCGACGATGGAGGAGCAGACAGTAGCAGCGTGCCGCGAAACAGAAGCAGCTGCGTTTGGTTGTGGCGAACAAAATGAAGGTGAGGCAGCGGTTCGTGTGATGGGTCTGTTTGGTTCGCTTGAAGCTAAAAACCGAAGAAGCGGCTATGGCGATAGCTGTCTGAGCAGCAGCAACGACAACCATGGATGGATGTCGAAGCTCGAGCTCGTGGTTGACGAAGGACGAAGAAGATGAAGCGACGACGCCGAGATAGCTGCGTGGTCAGCAGTAACTATGGCTCTTGGGGTCATTTAGTTGAGCCGGGGTCGTGAGGGTGACGTGCGTGTGTGTGTGTAGCCATGGCTGCTTGAAGTTGAAGGCAAAGGGAAGCCATAGGAGGTGGGGTTTGAAGGTTGGAGAAGATGAAGCCAATAGGAGGGGTGGCGGATGAGTTAACATTTTTTAGGGTTTTCTTCATTTTTTTTTCTTTTTGTTTTGTGTTGTTTGTAAGATAATAGGGGTGTTGGGTTATGGACTGGGTCGACCCAGTTCAAAATGGACTGGGTCGTAGGGAAGATTGGGCCATTTTTTGGGCCTATGGCTTGAAATTGAAGAAGAGGCCCAATTCCGACTTTCTTTATATTTTCGCTCTTTTTTCTTCTTTTATTTCTCTAAAACTAAATTATAAAAATACTTAAACTATTATTAAGAATTAAATTAAGTTATAAAAGTGCAAATTAACTCCCAATAACAATTAACGCACAATTAAGTATTAATTAAGCATAAAATTGTATATTTGGACATTAAATGCTAAAAATGCAAACGATGCCTATTTTTGTAATTTTTAATTTTTGTAAAACAAATTTAATTACTAACAATTGTAGAATTAAATCCTACATGCAAAATGCGACATATTTTTGTATTTTTTATTAATTTAGCAAATAAACACGCACAGACAAATACAAATAATTATTCAAAATATCACAAAATTGCACACCAAAGAAAAATCATTTTATTTTTGAATTTTTTGGGAGTAATTCTCATATAGGGCAAAAATCACGTGCTTACAGCTGCCCCTCTTTGCCCGGAGACACGAAGGGTTTTCGTGCAAAGATAAAGCGAGCGATTTTTGCCCATCCGAGTACTCCGTTGAAGCATTTTTTTGAAAAAGATTTGACCGAACCTTTGCTTCAAAGGTTTCCTACATATCCTGGGCTAAACAGGAATCAGGTCAATGTAGTTCGAGAAATTTTGGTAGCTGGGACTACCGTTGGACTGCAATGTTACTGTTGTTGCATGCTATTACTACTGCTTACCGATCTCCTTGTTACACCGTGCTTAAAAAAACAAGAAGCTAGGCTAGAGTACAATTTGTTTTTGTTGCCTTGCTTCCTTGTCTGCTTGCATTTCTTTCGGTGCTTTACTTCTTTTGACACATGTACTTGAGTTTGTACTGTGACCTCTTGTTGCAACCTTCTGTTTCCCGGTGCCGGGGAATTTTATTGTTTCCTGCTGGGGATTCCTATTGTAACCCTCTGTTTTATTGTTCTCTGACTTGATCTTGAAATGTATGCCTCTGTTATCTGGGCGGGCTCCCAACTTCAATACTTGAAAATTAAAGACTTGAAATGTATGCCTCTGTTATCTGGACGGGCTCCCAAGTTCAATGCTTGAAAATTAAAGACTTGAAATGTATGCCTTTGTTATCTGGGCGGGCTCCCAACTTCAACAACTGAAATGTAAAGACTGAAATACATCGCCATTCCTTTCTTTAGGTTGGCAAGATTTCAACAACTTTTAAAAACGCCTTTCCTCTCTTCAGGCGGGCTCCTGACTTCAACAACAACTTTGAAAATAATCGCCATTCCTCTCTTCAGGCGGGCTCCTGACTTTAACCAATACATCGCCATTCCTTTCTTTAGGTTGGCAAGATTTCAACAACTTTTTAAAAACGCCTTTCCTCTCTTCAGGCGGGCTCCTGACTTCAACAACAACTTTGAAAATAATCGCCATTCCTCTCTTCCGGCGGGCTCCTGACTTCAACAACTTTAAAATAAAATCCTATTCGAGGGCAGATGAACCCGATATATCCTATTAGAGGGCGGATGAACCCAAAATATCCTATTCGAGGGCGGATGAACCCAAAATATCCTATTCGAGGGCGGATGAACCCAAAATATCCTATTCGAGGGCGGATGAACCCATAATATCCTATTCGAGGGCGGATGAACCCAAAATATCCTATTCGAGGGCGGATGAACCCAAAATATCCTATTCGAGGGCGGATGAACCCAAAATATCCTATTCGAGGGCGGATGAACCCAAAATATCCTATTCAAGGGCGGATGAACCCAAAATATCCTATTCGAGGGCGGATGAACCCAAAATATCCTATTCGAGGGCGGATGAACCCAAAATATCCTATTCGAGGGCGGATGAACCCAAAATATCCTATTCGAGGGCGGATGAACCCAAATATCCTATTCGAGGGCGGATGATCCCATTTTCAACATCTTGGAATTGTCTTACCTCCGACTGTTTTTCTCCAAATCTTGTTGTCTTGCTATCTCTTAAAACTTGAATTGATTTCCTCGTTCTTCCGAGAAAATTTTCGACCATGGCAGAAAATCTTCTGCCCCAGTTTTGATGCTTTTCCTTGTTCTCCAGATGGACGCCTGATTGCTATTTCTTTTCTTCATCCTTGTTCTCCAAGTGGACGCCTGATTGCTGTTTCTTTCATTGCTCTTCCTTGTTCTCCAGGTGGACGCCTGATTTCTGATATTTCATTGCTCTTCCTTGTTCTCCAGGTGGATGCCTGATTACTAATACTTCAACTATTCATCCTTGTTCTCCAGGTGGATGCCTGATTGCTGTTTCTTTCATTACTCATCCTTGTTCTCCAGGTGGACGCCTGACTTCTAATACTTTCGTTGCTCTTCCTTGTTCTCCAGGTGGACGCCTGATTGCTGGGGATAATACCACTGGGGGAGTCTCCTTTCTTTCCTTCCTTCAAATTCAATTTTTTTTCTTTTTTTTTTAACACTGCTGGGGATAAAAGTGTTATCTTCTTGGGATAACGTTGTTGAGGATAATGCTGCTGGGGAATTTTATCCCTTCAAATCGATGCTTCATTCTTTTGGAAGCTGCTGGGGAGGATAATGGCTCTTTGCTTTTCTGAGCACAAATGTCATCTCTTTGTTCTGTCTGCTGGGGATCAACTTCCTCCATTGGAAGCTTATTATGTTGGGGGAAACCCTGGTTCAAAGACCACTTCCTTGGTGCTATCTTTATTCTTCCCCAAATGGGTACCTGATTTCCAGAAAATTTTCTAACTGAAAAGAAAATTTTCTGCCCCAGTTTGCATTTTCCCTTATGGTCTTCACTGCCATTCCATTTACCTGTTTCAAACCAAACAAAATTTGTTAGTTTAAAAACCCGGTGGTTGGTTATGATACTCCTACTGGGATGGTTTTTTCCCTTTCTCCCTTCCCCACTCTATGTTGTCCGACCCTCTTGGAACTTGGTCGAAAATCTGTTGGGGATGCTCCTACATCTCGATGATCTGTCGGGGGCCCTCTTGGAATTAGGTCCACAATTTTCTCAACTGTTGTTTTCCTGTTTTTCTCCAACTTCCCCTGGAAATTTGGTCCTATTGGGATCTAGGCCCCTTTCATCATTTGGTCTTGCGACCAACTTCTTTTCTCTTTATCGCCTTATCTTTGGCGTGTCCTATTCGCATTTTGCTTTGCATCATTTTGGCAACTGGTAGTAAGCTCTGAAAATCCTTTTCAAAAACAAACTGCTGGGAAGGTAAGTCTTTTAAACCAAGAAATGAAAAAGTGATGATTTCAAAAAATAGAAAAAAGAAGAAGTCTTTCTGAACAAATGCTAGGGAAAAGGAAAGAAAAGAACTTATCTGAATGATATAACCGATTCCAACGATCATGTCGCGCATTCCGGATTAATCAACCCAGTCTATTTGTATCAATCAACCTTCCAGACGGCCTCATGTTGCTGGGGATAAACAGGCACTCAACTCTTTGCGGATCCTTCCCGCCAATCTTGTTTTGTCGCCTCATAGTGCCCTTCGAGGGGTTTTCACTAATAAGACTCTCTCATTTCTCTCAACTCCTGTCGCCTTATGGTGCCTGTGAAGGTTTTCACCGATAAGACTCTCTCATTTTATTTTATTTTTCAGCTGGGGATTGGAGTGCTGTCGATATGACTCTCTCTGTTGGGGGATTTTTTCGGCTAGCAATTCATTTCCAGCTTATGATCTTCTTCTTTGCTGGGGATCAGAGTGTTATTCCCGACTTCCATTTGCATTGACTTAGCACTTCTCAGTTACTGATCGGGAGGTCTTTTTTGGACATCAATAGGGGTTTTTGTGTATGGCTGAAAGGAGAAAGGGTATCCAAAGTTCAAAAATAATTTTTAGGGGTAAGATAGTACAACTCTTGGAATCAAACTTTCTTGCCAAAATTACAAGCGCCAACTTCTGCCCCAGTTTTTCTTGCTTGGGGATTTTTATTTTGTCACACTATGTTATCTTATGCACACTATGACCGAGCCGTGAGGCGCCTACGTATCCTCTTCGAGGAATCAGGTCAAACGTAGTTCCCATTCCTTTGTTTTTTTTTCTTGACTTTTCTTTTGTTCTTATTATCATTACTTTTTTCGTTTTCATTACTGATTCCAAAAGAGGGGTATGAAAGAGTAAATAAGGCTCAAAAGGGGAAGCAAAGGTCAAAGTGTTTGGATAGAAGAAAGAATTGCCTCCGTCATTTCATTCTCTGATAAATGCTAAGTACAAACAAACAACAATTACAATTACCAGAAATCATAATATCTCTTAACTGCGTCAGAATTGATAGCCATGTCGACGCATTTCCCTTCGATATCTGTGGATCATAAAGCGTCATCGGGCTTGCTCTGTTTAGATTGCGATGATCAACACATACCTCGGATTTTCCGTTTTTTTTTGCACCACATTAGCCCACCAATCAGGATATCGAGCGGCCCGAATAACCTTAGTATTCAGCTGTTTGGTCACTTCTTCCTTAATCTTCCCACTCACGTTGGTTTTGATCTTCCTGAATTTTGCTGGACGGGGGGTAATGCCGGGTCAGTGGGCAATTTTTGAACCACTAGATTGGTGCTTAAGCCCGGCATGTCGTCGTATGACCATGCAAAATGTTTTGAATTCAGTAAGTGCTTTGATTAGTTCTTCCCTGATGTTTGGTTCCATGTGGATGCTTATCTTAGCTTCCCTGATGTCATCCGCATCCCCTAGATTGACGGCTTCCGTGTCATTTGAGTTGGGCTCTTTTTTTTTTCAACTTGGCTCAACTCTCAGTTAATTTTTCTGAAGGCTTCATCCTTATCGTATTCCGACTTATCATCACAATCTTGTACTATAAGTTCGAAATCAGATTGATTGATTTCTTTTTTTAGACTAGGTTGAAGATCCGTCGTGCATGCCATGTCATTAGAACCAGTAGAAAGAGAACTGTTCAGAAGAGAAAAATAAGAAGAAAAATTAAAACAAAATAAGGAATGAGGAAAGAAAAAAAAAACTTTCACTTTATTAAAATACAGGATAGCAAGGTTTCACACTTTGGCGAGCACAAGAAAGATCTGGATTACAACCCTGGAATAATCCAGACAACAAAAAAGAAAATCAGAGCCCACTACCAAGACTCCCTTCGTATAGGAAGAGGAGTAGCCATTCAATTGTTGATTTTTGCTTTCAACCCCACAAACTGTACATCTGCCTCATTGGACCCTTTTCCCAACACCATAACTGGCTTGTTATCCACCTTTTCCAACTATACCACCGTTTTCCCACTGGTTAACATTTATTTTGAACCGACACGGATCATCATCACTGTTTGTGAGGGTTTCTTTAGCTTCCCTCCTTCGTGCATTAGCTCAATCATGTGGGTTTCAAGTTGTGCCGGCAACGGGTTCTGATTGATGTTGGGTGCCTCTGGTGTCTGAACCTCAATCTTGTTGGTGTCAATAAGATTTTGTACTGCATGTTTCAACTTCCAACATTTCTCGGTATCATGACCGAGAGCCCCCGAACAATACTCACAGCTTACCGAGTGGTCCATATTTTTGGGAAAGGGATTTGGCAATCTGGGCTCAACAGGACTCAACAAGCCTAACTGCCTTAATTTGTGGAACACGGCAGTATAGGTTTCCCCCAACTCAGTGAATGTTCTTTGTATTTTTTCATTTCTGAAAGCCTGATTTCCCCGGAAACCTGCCCCTGGAGGGTTCTTGTAGGCTCTTGGTGGTGAATAGGTGTTTTGCAGTGGTGTATGTGTGTTCTGGGGAGCCGGTGCGCGCCATTGCGAGCGAACCGGAGGCTGAGTATATGTTTGGGCTTGGTTAATGGAAGAATGGGGCTCTGAAGGGTGATAGTAGTGTTGGGATGAATTGTGGTGGTAAGTTGATTGGCGAGGTCGTTGTTGATTATAGTAAGGCGGTGAACCTCTGGGTCCCGACCAAATTCCTGAATCAACTACCGCTGCTTCCTCTCTCTTCTTTCTTCCGATTTCTCCTACCCTGCCTTGAATAGCTTGAGTAGCTGCCTTAATTGCTGAATAGCTCATAATTTTATTTGTCTTGAGGCCTTCTTCCACCATACCTCCCATCTTCACTACCTCGTTGAATGATTTCCCTACCGCTGAAACCAAATGGGCATAGTAAGTTGGTTCCAAGGCTTGGAGGAAGTAGTCTACCATTTCACTCTCCTTCATAGGAGGATCCACTCTTGCTGCCTGTTCTCTCCACCGGAAGCCATACTCTCTGAAACTTTCATTGTGTTTCTTCTCAAATTTGGTCAAAGATAATCGATCTGGGATGATTTCCAGATTGTATTGGAAATGGTGTGTGAATGCCTGTGCTAGGTCATCCCAGGTGTACCATCTCCCATGGTCCTGGCGTGTATACCACTCCAAAGCTGATCCGCTTAAACTTTGATTGAAGTAAGCCATCAATAATTCGTCCTTTCCCCCAGCTCCTCGCATCTTGCTACAGAAACCCCTTAAGTGGGCTACTGGGTCGCCGTGCCCGCTGTATAGGTCAAATTTAGGCATCTTGAAGCCAATTGGCAATTGTACATTAGGGAATAAGCATAAGTCCTTGTATGCTACACTAACTTGCCCACCTAATCCCCGCATGTCTCGGAACGATTGTTCTAGACTTTTGACCTTCCTGAACATCTCTTCTTGTTCAGCATTTTTGGCTGGCTTGTCAATTTCGGTTGGGATATCAAAACGAGGAGCAGTTGAATGGATTTCGGAGGCTTTGAGGGTGGGCTCCGGGGGTAATATTGGTTGTCCTGGGCCTGGAATGTAGGCTCACTAGGAGATTTGTGGAATGTAGCCGGGGGAGGTGCTACGAAAACAGGAGTCACAGGTGGAGGAAAGTATGAAACTGGTTTTGGAGGTGGAGACTGCGGTGTTTGAGAGGTGGTTCCTCGGTAGTGTTGGTAAATGGGGAAATTTGGGGATAATTCAGTGGTAATATTATCCTGAGTTTGGGTCATTGATGGAGCAGGGTTAGTTGGGTAAGATAGGGGTAACTGCCCTGTAGACCAAGCCTGGTACATTTCAGCCATTTGCTGTTTGAGTTTAAACATCTCTTCTTTCATTTTCCCGACATCCATCTCCTCTAGCTCAATACCTGTGTCAACATCTGGGATAGACATACTTTCGGGTATTCGTCCTTTTGATCTCGTGTGATAATGATAATATGCCAGTATACTCTTTAGAGAAACTAACTGCTTGAATTCTGGAAATGAACAAACTTGTTAGTTTTGAGAATTTAACACATATATAATTACACGTTGAGATGCAATGCTCCTAGACAAATATCCCCTTTCTATTATGCATTTGCTCGACTGCTTGTGTCGTCCCAGTTTTCTTGAAAATTTTATTCACTTTATATTTTATTTTATTTTATTATATATATTTTATTGTGGTGGTCGAATCTTATGGAGATTGCCTACGTATCATGACCCCGCATGAATCAGACCTTGCGTAGTTCGGACCAATAAAAGATAAACAATACTAATTATTTTTTTTCAATTTTCATATTAAAATAAATTGGGTTTCAAAGGTTTGAAGAAGACCTACAAACTCGAATATCAAACAACCCACATATTTTAATCAAAAGATTTACAAACTCCAAAAACAAATGGCCAGCTTCCTTTCTCCGTTTGACAAATGCAACCAAACGGTTATTTTTGCAAATGTGGCCCCTTCCAAATCTCACATGAATTTTGAGGCTGGGGAGGATTATTTTGACACTTTACGAACTTGTCCATTCTTTTACGAAAATAACCTTGCGACAACTGAAAGATACTCTGAGGCTATTTCGGCAAGAACGGTTTAAGACGCGGCAGAAGCTGGCTCGGCTTATTTTGACCAAAAATCTAAACGGTATTCACCTGACCGTTGACTCTTTGTTTTTTTTTCAAATTACAATAAAAACCAGGTGTTGCAACACGGCCCTTCAGCGCCTTGGGGACGAAGATTTTTAAGGCTGTGTGGGTCAACTGAACCAAATCTTAAAAAACGACCCAAAGGTGGCTGTTTATGCAAAGTCAGCCTTCCGGCGTCCCTTTCGGGAACATTCGGCTGTGTCTTGACAAAACAGCGTCACCCGACTTCTTTATGTCAAAATTAAAATTTGACATAATATATTTTTTGGCTATTATTTTTTAGCAAAAGGGGAAGTTTGGACACCGCCCGACTTATTTATGACAAAATTAAAATTTTGACACGTTTTTTTTTTATTATTTCTTTTTGGTTTTTGGCTATTTTAGCAAAAAAGGGGGTTGGACCCGATGAGGGTTGCCTACGTATCTCACATCCAGTGAGAATCAAACCCGCGTAGTTCGGGCAGGTCATGAATAAAGTAAATAAACTAATTTTAAATTTTTTTTTTAATTTGTAAAAGAACTGCTTTAAAAGAAGAAATGAAGTATATATATTTTTTTTTTTGATTTTTGATATATATATATATATATATATATATATATATTTTATTTTTGATTGATTTTCTTTTTGAAAGAAAGACTTCTAAGAATTCCTTTTCTTTTGATTTGAACTTTGAGGATTTCAAAAGTAAAAGGAAGACATTATTTTTTTTTTGTTTTTTCTTATTCTAAGCAGAAAGAAAATATTTTTTTGGAATTTTACCTTTAATAAAAGAAATGCTTTCTAAAAAAATATTTTTTTTGAATTTTGAATTTTCTTTTCAATTTTTAAAGAAGAAGAAAAATATTTTCGAATTTGTTTTATTTTATTATATATATATATATATATATATATATTTTTAAATAATTAAAAAGACTTTCTTAAAGAAGTCAATAATGGAAAATATTTTTTGGATTTTGTTTTGAAAATTGGGAGTCTAAAAAAAACTTTTCTAGACTTTGGCAGGACAAATATTTTTGCAACAAATAAAGATATATATACATTTTTTGGAAATAAAGAAAAACTTTTTGGATTTATATATATATATATATATATATTTGCAACAAATAATAAAACCACTTTCAACGCGACTCTTTTTATTTTATTATTTTTATTTTTATTTTGGTATCTAAACAAATAAATAAATAAAAACCCATTTTAAAAACAAGACTCTTTTTCATTTTCATTTTTTATGGCAAGACAAACTATTTTTTTTTTCTAATTTGTTTTTAAAAAAAAAACAAGACAGAACAACGACTCTTTTTTTTCTATTTTTCCTTTGCTTTTAATAAAACAAACTAATAAAACATTTTTTTTTATTTTCTCAAAATTTCGGCAGAGTTTTGACAGTTATTTGGGCATTGGTTTTTTTTTTCCAAAAATTAACAATCAATTCCCTAACCGCTATTTTTTTTCAATTTTAAAATATTATTCCTGATATTCAAAAGTCAATCAGCACACAAGTACGAATCAAATAAATGCGCAAGTATGAGCAAGTAAGATGCATCAGGATGGTCATTTTCATTTTTTGGTACACCTGTCCTAGACAGACCCAACCCCTGTGTTGAGTCTCCAAAGTCAAATGCACGTGATGCAAACAAACGCTCCTACTAGGGATCCGGCATGAAGCTGAGTTATTCTAAGTGAAAAAACCTGAGGCATATTGATCTAGCCCTGGCTTACCCAAACTGACAGTTTGAGCCGAAGCGGGGGCAACGTACCGGGAGCACGAAAGTCTACCCGGCCTAGTTACTTGTCCCAACTTCGTCTTATTTGGTATGACTTTAATAGAAAGGTGGGCCATGCGCACGTGTGCACCATAAATTTAGAAGACTCAGAAAGAAGGGGGTTTCGTAGCAGTTGTATATATTCATAATTCAAACAATATTAAAGCGGTAAAAGTGTCATTTAGCACATTGGGCATATATCATGTAAAAAAATTAGATAATAAATAAAGCCAACTATAACAATTATTTTAAGCTCGAATTCTTGAACCCTGAACCAGAGGTTCTGGGTTCGATCCCCAGCAGAGTCGCCAGAGCTGTCGCACCTCCTTTTTACATACCCGAGAGGGTGCAAGGGAGTTTTCTCCAATTAAAGGACAGTCGAAACGGGATTTGTTTGTTTGTTTCAGAGTCGCCACCTGGGAATTTTAAGGCGTCCCAAGTCACCGGTTTTAATCCCTGAATCGAGGAGAATATGACTCTGTCTATTTAACAGTCTGCGCACCAGAAATCCGGATAAGGAATTCTGTTAACCCGGGAGAAGGTGTTAGGCATTCCCGAGTTCCGTGGTTCTAGCACGGTCGCTCAACTGTTATATTCGGCTTGATTATTTTGATTTGTAAAATACATTTTTATTGCATGATTTTATTGTTACCGCTTCTATTTATATTTAAAGACCCTTCTTTGAATTGAATCACGCGTACGTGTATTCGTGTTATAAATTATTATTTTTTTTAAAAACATGCGGAGTTGTGTCACGCGCACGTGTACACAATAATATAGATAATATTTTTATTATAATAATTATTTTCGAAATTATGCTTTAATAAAATCAAGAACATTCGCCCCTTTTGTATAATTAAGTAGTGAACCTCACATCTCGGGTTTTTATGAAATTAATAATGATATTCTCCGAGGAATCCCTTTTATTAAATATTCGATCGAAGTTGCGCGAACGCATAATCCGAATTGCTTTTAGAAATATAATCAGGTTACGCGAACGTATCCCTAATCACAAAAATATTCTTGATAAGGTTCTCTACAAATTGTTATTATGTGTTGACCGCGAGCCTTGTTTTACACATATGAATCATATACCTCAAATTTTAAAGAATTAATGACGTGAAAAAGAAAACAGACAATACGTATCTAAAACTAACATTTTTCGTGGATACAACCTTTGGATGTCCATAAATCGAATCGTGTATAAAATTGGGAAAGAACTTAAAATGGTAAACAAATTAATATTTTCCGCAGAATCTTCATTGTTTCATTTAAGGCGAACTCTTCTTCTATATATCTTTTACATAAAATGCCACGATTCGTTTATAAATCCTATGTCCTTCTCATGTATTTGTTTTAGTCCAAAGTTGCAATGGTTTGGTTAATGTTTGCAATGGAAGATAAGAGTCAAGTTGATAAGAAAGAGAACTATTATACAAATTGATTCAATAAAATTACATCACATGCAATATAGTTGTACGTTTGAACCATTCCTAATATTGTATCAACTCACCTTCCACATATGATTATATATATACTCATCATCATGCCATATATGAACATACAACTTATATCAATCTAAACGAAAATCAGATTTTTTTTACAAGATATACTAATAATGTAATTTATTGATACTTCCATTCTACTTTACATTTTGCTAACAATATTACGGGATGTAATTAATGGCCCATTTTATTCCATGTTCCCTACCTTGGTATTTTAATCATGACTTCACTTAATGAAAATTCCGAAATAGATGATATTATTACAACACTTAAACGAATTTTAAGAGGTAACAATTATCTTATATTCATTACGCCAAACGTACTACTATATTAATCAACTGAAACAAAAACCAAATTTTTAACTAATGAACTTGAACGAATGGAAAACAGAATTATAATTCCCGAACTTCATTAATTTGTCATGTTGAAGCTTTTCGTGACATGAATTTACAGATATGTACCTGATATTGGAAGCAAAAGAAAATGAAGATGAGAATCAGCAGCAGTAATAACAGTACAACAGCAACAACTGCCCAGCAACAGTAACAACCCAGTAACAGACCGGTGGAGTAGTAATCCCAAAAACAAAAGCTTTAAGCTTTAAATGAAACAACAACCATTAATACTAATTTCAAACAAAGAAAGAAAGCAGTAGATTTTTAGTTTTTATTTTTATTTTTGAAAGCTTAAATATTTTTTGGAATTTTTCTCTCTTCTATTCTCTGTCTGTTTTTTCTCTCTATCTGTGTGTGTATTTCTTCTCGTATCTTTTCTCTATTTCTGTTCTCTCTGTATTTCTGTTATGTCTTGTGTTCAAGACTTCACATATATATAATCTCATCCCATAAATCTTTTAATCAATTAAATCAATACTTTTTCTCTACCCAACCCATTATCTTTCCACTCATCCCCATTACATTAAATAAACATATCACACCACCCCATTATATTTTGTCCCCCATGCTTTATTTAAAATAATGCAAGATTCCCCTTTAATTTAAATCTTGTCCCCCCTTTATATTAAATAATCATATCACAACCCACCCCATTTCATTTTGTCCCCCATGCTTCAAATAAACAATTTCAAAATGTACAATTCCTAAACTACCCCCTCCGACCTTACTGAAATTACCAAACTACCCCTGAACGTACTACAAATTTACCAAACTACCCATCAGCTATAACACATCAATTAATCAAACTTAACCAAAATATAGACAATATGATCAATTTCTAACAATGTTCAAACAACAATATGAACATGGATGAACATCATAACAACAATATCACATGAACACGATTTTAACAACATTTCAACAACAAATCACATGAACACGAATTGAACAACAAAGAACAACTAAAATTTGATTGAACAATATTTTAGCAACAAACAATCCTATTTTCGGATTCAACAACAACAACAATCAAAGTATGAAGATTTCTAAATTCAATCATATTGAACTTAAAATCAACTCTAACAACATTACAACAAACAATTCTTATATTAAACTTAAAACAAGATTATGAGAACAATTCAAGCAATAATCATAAATGGTAAACAAGAAATCAAACTATACAAAATTCGGATTCAAGATCATCCAAACAAAGTATGAACATGAATGAATCTATTTTAAGACAACAAACATGACGGATTAAACGATTAAAACAATATATTCCTTTAATACAACTAAATTCTTTAAACAAATAACAAGATCGACGAAGAAACAATTATGAACTTAAACTTGAACTTAACAATATTAACAATTTCTAACAATACATAAACACATGAAACAAATTGAAGAAATAGTTGATTAAATTTCAATTTGAATCTAACAAACATCAAACTAACAAATACTTACTTAAACAATAATACAAACATGAAATAAACATGAAAACAACTAATTAAACTTCTATTTTGAAATCTGAAAATTAATTTAACGAAACATATGAACAAACTAAAATTATTTCAACTACAGACAAACAAAACAAACATTGAATCATTTATCTATTTTGAATCCGAAAAACAACGAACAACAAAAAAAATATGGACGAAATTTGAAAACATAAACCAACTAACCGATTTGAAACAATGACGAATAAACGAAAAAGATGGAAAGGAAGGAGCAGCAGTTCGCAGATGGCCATGGCAGCATCAAAGCTTGCTCGTCCATGGCGGAAACGTGAGCAGCAGCAGTTGCTGCGTGATCTTGGCCGCGACGGAGACGAAGAAGAACAACGCAGCAGCAACAAATGGAGCAGCAGCTATGGCAACCATGACGGAGAAGATGAAGCTCGACCAAACGAGGACGAACTCGAAATAAGCTGTTCGTGGGCAGCAATGCGATGAAAATACAGCAACTGCGACGATGGAGGAGCAGACAGTAGCAGCGTGCCGTGAAACAGAAGCAGCTGCGTTTGGTTGTGGCGAACAAAATGAAGGTGAGGCAGCGGTTCGTGTGATGGGTCTGTTTGGTTCGCTTGAAGCTGAAAACCGAAGAAGCGGCTATGCCGATAGCTGTCTGAGCAGCAGCAACGACAGCCATGGATGGATGTCGAAGCTCGAGATCGTGGTTGACGAAGGACGAAGAAGATGAAGCGACGACGCCGAGATAGCTGCGTGGTCAGCAGTAACTATGGCTCTTGGGGTCATTTAGTTGAGCCGGGGTCGTGAGGGTGACGTGCGTGTGTGTGTGTAGCCATGGCTGCTTGAAGTTGAAGGTAAAGGGAAGCCATAGGAGGTGGGGTTTGAAGGTTGGAGAAGATGAAGCCAATAGGAGGGGTGGCGGATGAGTTAACATTTTTTAGGGTTTTCTTCATTTTTTTTCTTTTGTTTTGTGTTGTAAAATGTAAGACAAAGGGGTTTGGGTCTTTTGGGTTATGGACTGGGTCGACCCAGTTCGAAATGGACTGGGTCGTAGGGAAGATTGGGCCATTTTTTGGGCCTATGGCTTGAAATCGAAGAAGAGGCCCAATTCCGACTTTCTTTATATTTTCGCTCTTTTTTCTTCTTTTATTTCTCTAAAACTAAATTATAAAAATACTTAAACTATTATTAAGAATTAAATTAAGTTATAAAAGTGCAAATTAACTCCCAATAACAATTAACGCACAATTAAGTATTAATTAAGCATAAAATTGTATATTTGGACATTAAATGCTAAAAATGCAAATGATGCCTATTTTTTGTAATTTTCGTTTTTTTGTAAACAAATTTAATTAGTAACAATTATAGAATTAAATCCTACATGCAAATGCGACATATTTTTGTATTTTTTTATTAATTTAGCAAATAAACATGCACAGACAAATACAAATAATTATTCAAAATATCACAAAATTGCACACCAAAGAAAAATCATTTTATTTTTGAATTTTTTGGGAGTAATTCTCATATAGGGCAAAAAATCACGTGCTTACAATACCCGATAATTATGGACTAATACCATGCAAGATACTATATGACCATGGTAGTACGATGTATAAAGTATATTAAAAATAAATAGAATTTTAAGTAATTTGAGATAATTTTTAAATTATGGGGGTAATTGACTTCGCATGTCTATGCGTCCACACTTGTTGGAGGTTCCATTATTGTTGACCATGCGTATCGGTCGTGTTTAGCTGTTCTTGGTGGTTATGAGACCAGAGCCAATCTATTGTTGCTCAGTATGGTAGATGTTGATATTATTTTAGGCATGGACTGGTATTCGCCCTATCATACTATTCTCGATTGTCACGCCAAGACTATGACATTGGCTATGCCAGAGTTACCATAGATAGAGTGGAGGGGTGCTTTAGATTACGTTTCTAGTAGGGTTATCTTATTTCAAAAGGCTCGGTGGATGGTTGAGAAGGGGTGTAATGCTTATGTTGCCTTCGTGAGGGATTTTAGTATTGATACTCCTACAATTGAGTCAGTTCTGGTAGTAAGGGATTATCCAGATCTATTTTTGGTGGATCTTCTAAGTATGCCACCCAACAGAAATGTCGATTTTGGTATTGATTTGTTATCAGGCACTCAGCCTATTTCTATTCCACCATATCATATGGCCCCTACAGAGTTGAAAGAGTTAAAGAAGTGGTTGCAAGATTTGCTTGATAAGGGTTTTATTCGGCCTATTGTATCACCTTGAGGTGCTCCAATCTTGTTTGTAAAGAAGAAGGATGGTTCTATGTGCATGTACATTGATTATCACCATTTGAACAAGGTTACAGTGAAGAACATGTATCTTTTACCACGAATTGATGACGTATTTGATCAGCTATAGGGTGCCAGAGTGCTCACAAAGATTGACTTGTGTTCAGGCTATCATCAGTTTAAGATTCGGGAGCCAGATATCCCGAAGACTACCGTTAGGACTCAGTATGGTCATTACGAATTCCTTGTGATGTCATTTGGGCTGACCAATGCCCTAGAAGCCTTCATGCACTTGATGAACAAAGTATTTTAGCCATATATTGACTCATTTGTCTTTGATTATTAATGACATCTTGGTGTACTCCTAGAGCCAAGAGGATCATGAGCAGCACTTGAGGACCGTGCTCTAGACCTTGAGAGAAAAGAAGTTATATGCAAAATTTTCAAAGTGCGAGTTCTTGCTTGATTCGGAGGCACTTTTGGGTCATGTAGTGTCAAGCAAGGTAGTCAAGGTGGATCCAAAGAAGATTCAAGCAGTGTAGAGTTGGCCTAGACCGTCTTCAACTACTAAGATTCAGAGTTTTCTTGGTTTGGCAGGGTATTATGGTCGATCCGTAGAGGGTTTCTCATCTATTGCTGCACCTATGACCATATACAGGTGGAATGAGGAGTGTGAGGAGATATATCAAAAGCTCAAGACAGCTTTGACTGCAACCCCAATGTTGGTGTTGCCTATGGGTTCAGTGTCTTATACTATGTACTGTGATGTGTCATGCATTAGTCTCAGTGCGGTGTTGATGTAGGAGGTACGGTGCTTGCCTACGCATCTAGACAGCTGAAGGTCCGTGAGAAAAACTATCATGTCCATGACCTAGATTTAAAAACTATTGTTCATGCCTTGAAGATTTGGCGGAACTATTTGTACGGTCTCCCTTGTAAGGTCTACACTGACCACCAGAGTCTACAACATCTGTTCAAACATAAGGATCTTAACTTGCATCAGCGAAGGTTGTTAGCGTTCTTAAGGACTATGATATCAATAATCTGTATCATTCTGGGAAGGACAATGTGGTGGTCGATACCTTGAGTCGCAAGGGGAGAGCTTTGGAAGTTTAGCATATCTACCGGTAGTGGAGAGGCCATTAGCATTGGATGTTCAGGCCTTGGCTAACTAGTTTGTTAGATTGGTATTTCGGACCCGAGTCAAGTTCTGGCTTGTATGGTTTCTAAGTCTTCTCTATATGATTGTGTCAAAGAGCGTTTGTATGATGACCCCCAACTGTTTGTCCTAAAGGATTAGGTTCAATATAGCGATGCCAAGAAGGTCACTGTTGAGGAGGACGGTGTATTACAGATGTAGGAAAGTCTATGTGTGCCTAATATTGATGGTTTGATGAGTTGATTATCTAGGAGGCTCACAGCTCGCGATACTCCATTCATCCGGGTGCCGCCAAGATGTATCAGGACTTGAGGCAGCACTATTGGTGGAGGCGAATGAAGAAGGACATAGTGGAGTATGTAGCTCGGTGCCCAAATTGTCAGCAGGTGAAGTATGAGCATCAGCGGCTAGGTAGATTACTTCAAAGGCTAGATATTCCCAAGTGGAAATGGGAGCGGGTTACTCTAGATTTTGTTGTTCGGCTCCCACAGACTTAGTGGAAGTTCGATGTCTGGGTGATTGTGCATAAGTTCACCAAGTCGACTCATTTCATTCCAGTAGTGACTACTTATCCTCAAAGCAGCTAGTTAAGGTATATATTCGCGAGATTTTCAGGGTTTATGGCATGTCGGTATCCATCATCTATGGCAGGGTACGTAGTTTACATCGCGGTTCTAGAGGGCCGTACAACATGAGTTAGACATACGAGTTGCATTTAGTACAAAATTTCATCCTTAGATAGATAGATAGTCTGAGAGCACTATTTAGATATTGGAGTGTATGCGGCAAAATTAGAGGGATTAATTTCTCGCTATCAAGACACTTCGGAAGAATATCTCGAGACTCCAAGGACGTGGAGTTGTGACCGAGTCCTCTCCCTGGGGGCTCATCGAGACCTGACTCAGAAAAGACGAAGATTGAGGCTGGGACAAAAAGGGGAGCCCCCAAGGCACGCTGCTAAGTCTAACAGAGTTGGCCTATCCAGAGCTTGTGTCGAGGCGTCACGTCTAGCTGTCCCATCTCCATGCTTTTACAATTAATGTATGTTGTACTATAACCGGATTCCCCTCCTATATAAAGGGAATTCACACCACCTTGTAAGGGGCGGATGTTGCTCCAACTATTCTCCACAAGATCAATAATATCGCTCCTAGCATTAATTGCTTTCATACTTGTTCTTCATTTATTGCTTGATATTGGCCATAAAGAGCCTTTTAACTGTTATCCGGAAATAGCTCCCCCAGTCGAACAGGAACCTGAGAGATCAAGCAATAACGGATCGGTAGCCGATCCTGCCATCATGAAAAAACTAGAGGACCTCACCAAAAGGATTGAGTCAGGCGAGAAAATTATAGAAGCTAACAATAAGAAGGTCGAAACCTACAACTTTAGAGTCGATCAAATCTCGGGTGCGCCCCCGGCCCTGAAGGGTGTAGATTCATGGAAGTTTGTACAACAGCCATTCCCCGATGAAGCGGCCTCGGAACCCATTCCAAAGAAGTTCAGAATGCCGGAAATCCCTATATACAACGGGACCTCAGATCCCAACGAACACATCACTGCCTATACGTGCGCGGTAAAAGGCAACGACCCAAAAGATGATGAGATCGTGTCCATCTTATTGAAGAGGTTCAGGGAAAAACTCTTGAAAGGGGCCATGATGTGGCATCATAACATAGTGCCCAACCCCATAAAATCACTTACCATACCAATAGATTCCTCCATAAAGGCACACGTCGGTGCTATCAAAGAAATGGTGAGAAGGCCCGACACATCCAGAACCAAGCAAAGGAAGAATGAAATGTTGCGAGAATTCGCATCTCATTCCCATATGGAACAAATGGGACTATCCCTGGTCTCGGATGACCGGGCGGTACAGGCCTTCACTCAAAGCCTAAACAAACCAACCCCGATAATCCCAAGGCAGTTAAAACAAAACATGATCGGGTACCCAGCCAATATATGGTCGGATGCCCATATCCGGTGCCAGTCGCAAACCAGGGTTGTGGATGCCATCCAGGAGCCCCCTCGAGCTCAGCATACCCAAGAAGGCTCCTGGCAAAGAAGCCAATGCCAAATAGAGAAAGGTATTGCCCGTATACCGCAGATGGGAGAAACACCCCAAGACGCTATCTACCTCGCAACGATCGGAGAATGGATCGAGGACAATATCCTCGGGGTATCATTAATAAAGCTAGATTTGACGTGGATACAAGGCCAGCGAGGGTGCCTCACCTATCAAGATACAATTTTAACATCGTTGTATCAGACATCGTGTTCATCACCATCAGTGAAACCGAGGACACCAAATGGCCTAGACCAAGTCAGCAGAATCCCTCTCATAGGAATCACAGTTGGGCGTGTGAACTGTATAACAAGCTCGGCTGCGGGGCCAAGATAGCCACCAGCTTCGGAGGAAAAAAGCCAAGTCACTCAATAAAAACCACCACCGAGAACTAACGAGCGACCAAATTCAAGTTCAATCCCAAGTAGGGAGGGCGGCCAGGAAGAACGAAGCAAATGGGCCGCAGCATATTACCACGATAGTGGAGAAGCGACGACACATTCAAAGAACTCGTAAAAAGGAGAACACAAATGCTCGTCACTAGAGAAGGGCGGATCTGGGGATATATCCCCGAGGACGCCCTCACAATCAGCAAAGAGGGCACTGAGACCTTGTCTCGACCTTACACTGATGCACTAGTAACCTTTTTCCTCACTCAATCCATTTTAAATTAAACATGTGCTCATGAATTCAGGCGGCTCGATCAACACTGTTGGGTCGAGGGTGATAGGGCGGCTTGGACTGCCGGTTCAAATCACGCTCGCCTCTTGAATCTCTAGTGAATTCCAAACGGAGATCGCAACGACAAGGAGAAAGACCATTATCTCAGTTCAGCATGACTGGCCCCGATAGGAACGCCGAATTCTGTATCATCAAAGGAAGCGCAAGGCACAGATGCCTTATTCCGGTGGCCGCGGATGCATTGCGTGAGGGTAGTGCTGCCCCCCCCCCTATGAAAAGGATAAGATTCCACATAAAGGACGGAATTAAAATCATCGGCAAAAAGCAGCATGCGGCAAGGGGAAAAGTCCGCATCACACAATGCATCGCCGACACCAATATCTCCATTCTCGAAAGAGTCAAAGGGCAAGCGAACCATGTTTTCGGCCGAGCCCGATTGAACACAATGGAGGGTTGTACTAGAGTCCTCGCTATGAAATGGCAGGGACATACCAGACCTCGCAACATCACCTGCGCACCCCGCGGTAAGGTAAAACTACCCCCTCCTTCGTTATTTTACACTAACCTGCATGCAGACACCCGGCTAGGTCATCAGGAAGTGTTAACTCTACCCGAAGATCCCAAGGCCCAACAGTACCCATCGCACTCTTTTCCCTCGATCAGACTTCCACCTCGAAGAAGGTCTCGCTAGTGAAGTTTCAAGCGGAGTGACGTGCCTCCTGGGAAGGATTCAACAAGCCTACTGGACTTTCTTCGCAATCAACCCCATACCGGGAAAAGACAAACAAGGTCCCAATGAGAATCATGTACCGGGCCAAATGGTCAAAGGAACCGTGCTCGCACAGGATGAGCTCACGACAATAAAACAACATGCATTTACACCAAGCAATTAAAGAATATCTTTCAGCATCTCGTGCTCCAAATAAGAAAAAATTTGGCATGCTCGTGATAAGGTTTCCCTCCACCGAATACGTCCCGAAATACTCGGAGACATAGCGTTAACAATTTGGCACCCGCATGACATCAAGGTCGGAACTTTGGACTCATAAGGTGCCAACGAGGCAATTCCGAACTCACGAGTAACGGTCTTTGGGCCTAAGCAAACTCGATGACTCATAGACTGACGTCAATTGCCATACACTAGAAAACTCGAGGCCGTAAGACCCCGAACGGGCAACCTCGATCTAGCCGGATCTATTTTACATAGCAACAAAAACTATAACACCTCAACATGCATGACAAACTGTAAGACCTCAATAGGCATGACAAACTGTAAGACATCAACAGACATGACAAACTGTAAGACCTCAACAGGCATGACAAACTGTAAGACCTCAACAGGCATGAAAACTTTGTATGACATTACTACAAGCATAAAACTCAATCCCGAAGTTTAGGTCATACGTCGCATTTGTAAGAATCACTAAAGGTCATACCCTCGATGTAGATGCTTAAACTATTACTCGAGATCAAAAATGGCTCCAGCTAAACGCATATGACTACGGTCAAAATGGCTGCACCAGCCAAATTACTACGACTTGGGGACGCCCGACAGTCACTAATAAAATCACAGGCCATTACTTCAAATCTACTTCGAAAAGAACCGGTTAAAACAGGATACCCTCAATAGGCAAATGAGCTTCGACCATGTTAGCTCCAAATCACAAGGCTTCGAGCTACTCAACCTACGAGCTAAACCTTTCGAGGTGCTCAAACATCGCTGCTAACGACTTGAAATCGAGGTTCTTCTCGAACCGACGACGGGTTAGGAAAAATTATTTCAAAAAGACCTTAATGAGAGGAAAACAAAGCCTACAAAATGCCTACGGGCAAAAGCATAAGAGCCATTGTCGCCAGCGAAACTAGCCTCAAGGCCGCACACCAAAAGGTCTCAACAACCAAAAGTGTAAGAGGCACTGCCGCCAACTAAAGAAAATTGAAAACTTGAGGATTAAAGTAAGCTCGAGTCGTAACCCGATTCGGAGACCGGATCCAAAATAGTTAACTATACATGCCTAAGGGCACAACGTAAGAGCCACCGTCGCCAGCTTCATGAGGCTCAGGCCGGATACCTAAAAGGTCACTTCGACCTAAGGCATATGAAAGCCATTTTCATCCGCCCATGTAGGCACAAAAACTTGAGGGTCAATTAAAGCTCGAGTCGCAACACGACTCTGAGACTGAACCCAAAATAGTTAAAATGCAGATGCCCAAGGGCATGGCACATGAGCCATGTTATCGTCCGCCTGTGCGTACATAGGGGATCGAAGGTCAAGTAAGCTCGAGTTAAAACCTAGCTCGGAGACCAAACCCAAATTAGCTGGGCAAAGCACAAAAGCACTAACGCCTACGCGTGCTAAAAATATCACATGACCGAGCATGAAAGAGCCTCTGAACCTGTCTAATGAGCTCCGGATCCATAGGTCCCCCACCGAACGCCGGAACCAGCCGGCCTGGTCGAAAGCAACACATAAAGAGATACAAAGGAGATAAAGCTTCAAGTTTTCTTTTATTTACATAGACAAAAGGTGCGTTCTCCATCTACAAACATGCATTGCGAATGTCAAATACAAAATGGCGAAATCCTCGCTCCGCTTCAGAAGGCTATGACCTACTAGCTCCGGCTTCACTCTCCGTGACGTCGACAAGAAATGACCGAGCATCACGCTCATCCGCCCTCGCTCGAGCCAACTCCTCCGAGATAACGAAGCCTCTGGCGCCAATCTCTTCGAGTACCTCTCTTCGGGATCTGCAACAAACATATTCCTGGATCCTCTTTTCATGATCAAGGGCCCGCTTCAACTCATCTTGGGCATTAGTAACGTCCTTCAAATGAATGGCCATCTCCTGATTAGACTTAGTCCAACTCAATGCAGCTTCAACCCGAGAATCAATTATCTCATCCCTAACCTTCGAGAGATCGGACTCGAGCTTCGCGATCATATCCACTTAAACTAAGGCATTGTCATGAGCCAAGCAGAGTTGGGCCTCGAAGGCGGGAACTTTAGCCAAGGCACCCTTCTCCTCTAAAGCTTGAGCCTGCATCTGAGCCCTTAGTTCACCACAAGCATTCCTAACTCGGTCGTCATCGCCCATAAGGTACTCCAGAGCCTCCATCTTTTTCTGCATCTAAGATAGGCAAAAGGATTAACCTTAAGGGTCAAAAGGGCGAAAAGCGTAGTACGAAAGGTTACCTGCTCCATCAAATAGCTCTCGTAATTCAAGTTCCGGTACACCTCATATCACCAATGCATCAAATCAACCTCCTTCTCCTTGCTAAGGAGACTAAGATACTCACCCTCATCTAGAGCTTTCCGAAGCCTAGCCCCTGTCGCACCCCCTTTTTTCCTCTTCACATCGAAAAATCGGGTTTATGACATTTGGTATGGGACAACTCATTCCTTTTGGGAACGGGGTTTGCATTTGAAGAGTTACCACCTAATGATTGAAGGTCCATTAGGACACCTATAAGGTTCATTTCTAACTACATTTGGACAACCAGAGATAGGGTAAAGGCATGAAATTATCCCAAGGGGAAGGTGTTAGGCACCCCTCAGGATCCACTAGTGTGGTTCCCGGCCAGACAGTTTTATGAATTTGTACAATTAGCAAATAGGCAAGTATTTGCTCAAATAGTAGGGGATTTAAGTTTGAATACACATATGTAAGAAAAACAACTAAGAAAATGTGAGAAAAAGTTATAATTTAAACATACTTATAAAAGGGAAGGGGGTCCTAGGTTTGTTTGTAATATGGATCACGTTAATGCAATACCCGGTATGACACTCCTCAAAAGAGGGGCTACACATGGTATTAATGCACCGGTCATCATATCCATATCTACCATTTCCCACCCCGTAAAGGTATTTAGAGCGATGATTGGTCTCGACACATATTGCATGCTGCTACTCGTACCTTCGTATCAGTCCCGGAGGAATTTTAGGACTCTTATTCCTAAAAGAAGGAGGTTCTAGGAAGACCTCAGGTTTAAAGGTAAAAATGCTAAAGCCACATACAAAACATGTAAGACTGCAATTTAGGGGAAAACATGTAGGCAGATAGAAGGCTCAGTTATACCTCCACAAATAATGCACATAGACATCATGACTTATACACAGTCAAGGTCTGAATTTAAAATACTAAAGCAGGGTGTTTATGTTGTTGAAGCAGAATCAAATTTATTACATGACTCAGATAAAAAGTCTGAATCAAGCCTACCTGCTAGTTGTAGCAGTTGACAATTAAACATAAGGCATTTCAATTCTTTTGTTCGGATTATTACCTAAGGCTTGCCTAGGCGTAATAGTGATGTCCTATGAGCATGATATCTATATTGATTAGGAATGCAATAAAACAGTGAACATTTTTTAACGGACTACTTGAGATCCTATAGACATTCTTTCTAACATATTAATAGCCAGTGTTTGAAAACTTATTAAAGAAGCGATAGATTAATTTACTAATCCAATTCAGAATAAACAACGTGAATTAAACTGCTTCTCCAACTAAACTGGTTTTAAGTTCTATAGGCATGATTTCTAGGGAGGCAAATTTGAATACGTGCTGTAATGAAAACTGAGCTTTAATTACTTTACACCCTATAGGCATGATACCTAATTATAAAGTTGATTTTAACCCTATAGGCATGATCTCTATTACTAAAGCAATTTAGATCTTATTGACATGGTTTCTAATTGTGCGAAAGTAAAGCATGCAGAATTTATTTAAAACCAAAACAGATCCTATAGGCATGTTATCTACCCAATTTACCCATAATACACAACTACCCACCCCTTTTCACTAATCCCCAACTAATCCCCAATATTTGTTTACAAATTATTACAGACCAAATGATTGAATTACATAAAAATGCAAACATAAGAAGTTACAACCATAGGAAGCCTGATTCTGACTTCCTCTCTGAGTTATGGAATAAACCACCTCAAATGCCAATATCATTCCAAAGCCTTTCTCATATTTGGGTGTGTCAGAGTTCCCTAAGAACCTCAAGGGATCTTGGGCAGTGCTCACACCCAGATTTTGCATAACCAAACAAAGTAAGTGCAGTGTGAAAGAGCCAACCCTTATGTGTCCAGGTTGAGAGGGAGCTCAAGAGTTCCAAAGCAAGGCTCACACAAGAGGGGCAGAACTTAGATTCTAAGAGTATAGTGGAAGTGCAGAACACATAGTTTGAAAAAGAGTTTGTTTAAAACTTGACCGACAAGCCCATTTTTTGAAAGTAATCAGAGACAAAGGTGATTGAAATCAATTGTAGTAATAAACAACACTCCAACATACAAAATCAGTAGTCACACAGAGGGGTTAAGGGACTTGGGGACACACAGACATTTGTCTGTAAACATATAACCCCAGCACAGGTCTGGTTTGGACATGCACAACAATAACTGATGGTGGCATAATCTCAAACCAGCCAGAAATAAATACATGGAAGGGATAAGGGTTTGGGACATAGATGACTCAAAGTAGAAACACACAATTAGTCATGCATTGGGCACATTATAGGCATGCTAGTTGAATGGAAGAAACAGGAACAAGTAAACAAGTTGATCACTTTTAAAGAAGGGCAGAATTTTAAGCATGCTGAGTAAAGCAGTAAACAAACAGTACAACTCAATAGCATGAGCCATTAAGTTAGAAAGAGGTAGTGATTTACAGCAAGGGAACACATAGGTTGAATCTCATAATTTAAATTAGGAACGTACCAGTTGAAGGAGAAAAGTGCAGAAAAAGAAGTAAGGCAATCAGTGTTCGAAACTCTAGCCTTGGCTTTCAGCCGGATAGACAAGGCAATAGCATAAGTAATAGAGAAAAGAAAGAGAGTTTGAATGTGTAAGTGTGTGTTTTTTGAACTCAATTGTTCGTGTCTTGTTAGTGAAAGCATTGGGTTATTTATAGTTTTGAAAACGAGTAGAGAATAAGGTAACAAGTAAGGTTTTAACACAAACATGGAAATAAACACAATCAGAACCAATTAATACAAGTACTTCCCTTTAATCAAAGGATTACTGCTCAAATGGATACAGACAGGGTTAATTAAGGAAACAAATCAGTTTGAGAAAGATTAATTTCTGACCATATATATGGGATATTGAAAACATAGGGTAAATAATTGAGTCTAAGTACAAAATATATTTTATTGGGGAAAGGGTTCAACAAAGGTAAAACATCACAGCAAAGGAATCAGTCAATTTAAAGAAAACGAGTGAAACCACGGGTTTATGAGAAAATATTTGCAATCAGTTGTAACATGAGGAAATCAATATCAGTCAAGAAAGAATCATGATTCTTCACTTTTCCATATAAATAGAGAAGACTGAACATACAAAGCCAACCGTATTGACAAAAGGAACAACCTGGTGCACACAATCATACAACAATAACAGGAGTAGGCTAGGGCTCAATAGTAAAAGAATCTACTAGAAGTATGGTAGTCAACAAGTCAAGTAGTCAAATAGAATCAAAAGTGAAGAAACCACAACAACAAGTAAAGGAGATCAACACACAGAAACAAGAAAAGTCTTTAAACTCATAGCAATAAGTGAAAAAAAATTATAAGGGCTTAGGTTTTGACAAAACTGAATTGAAAAGGTAAGAACTTTAGAATCAGTCAAGTTAAACAAAGAGAAGGATCTAAACACAAAGAACTCAGTCGAAACCAGCATACATGCAAGACAGACAAAGACAACTTCAGAACCCAAAAAAGATACCTAGGGTTTTAACATGATGAACCATGTAGTAGAAAAACATGAACAAATCGTTTAAACATAGTAGAATCACAAAACAATACTGAAAATCAGAGAAGATGTCTTTTTAAGAGAGGTTAAGAAACCCTAATTTGAAAATGAAGAGTCACTTTGAAAGAAACTCGAAGAACCTTTGAAAAAGTACCAACAAGTTCATAACATGCACAGATCTAAGCTTGATCTAAAATAAAAATCGGAAATCTCTTAAAGCTAGGGTTTTAGAGGACCCCGAAAAGTGAGAAAGACTTTGAAAAGTTACCGATCTAGCCGGAAAAGCAATGGATCTGACTTGATCAGCCGTGGATAGCCGGAGTAAGGCCATGTATAGAAGTTGAGCAAGGACTGGACCAGATATCTTCAAGATCTATCCATGGAATCACAAAAATAGGTAACCAGAATACATAGGAGATGAGTACACGTCTGGAACAACCATGGAAGTCCATGGATTGAGGGAGATTGAAAAGGATTAGGGTGGATTTGGGTGGCGACGACTAGGACTTAGGTGAGGTTGCAGAGATAATTGGAGAGGAAGGGGATTCAAGGGTGGCGGGTGGTGAGAAATGATTTAGGGTAAGGGGTCGTTTAGGTTTATTTTAGGCAGGTGGAGTGGTGGTCGTTGATCTGAATGCTCAACAGCCTGGATTAAATGAGGTAGGTAGGGATCCTGGTTTGGGTAGGGTTAAAATTGGGTTAGGGTCGGGTTTAATTAAAATCGGGATGGGGGAATTGGGGCTTGATTTGGGTTATAATGGAAATACAAATGTGGCGACAAGTTAAAAAGCCACTTTTTCCTTTTAATTTTATAAAAAATAGTAGATAATTTTTTAAAACAAATTAAAAGCACTAAAATGATTTATAATATATAATTAACAATTTAAAAATACAGGATCCCATTTTATAAATATAAAACCTAATTAAACCTTAAAAGGGTTAATATTGCAATTATATGCAATTTAGCTTTAAAATACTAAATAAATTATAAAAATATGTAAAAATTACCTTAGCTATATTTTGACATAAATATAAAAATCCAATAGATGAATTATCAAAATAATAATTTTGGAAATAATTACTAGAGATTTTATGGATATAAAAAGGAAGAAATAAATCAATTTAAAACCTTTAAAATTATAGAAAAATAATAAAACACTTGGACATGCTTATATATGAATATATATGCTATTTTTAAAGAATTTTGCATATTGAAAAATATATAGGGAAAAATTGGGTATCAACAGCTGCCCCTCTTTACCCGGTAGGGATGAAAGAGTTGTCGGGTAAAGATATGATGGCCAATTTTGATCGAGCAAAATGTTTTGAAGAGGTTAGGCCGCACCCTGTCTTCTGAGATGCCTACATATCCCTGGTTTTACAAGAATCAGGCCGTATGTGGTTCAGGGTTCACTTGCGGAGTGTGCTGATGAAGATATTTCAAAAACGGACGCAAAGTCTAGGGTATGATGACTGGTAGGTTTACAGGAATGGCTAGGTTTGATGAGGCCGCGAGAACTGGAGTGAGATTTCTCCTTTTGGGATGGCTGTTGCTCGCCAGTTTACCTGCAATTAGAAACAACACAAGCGTATATTGTGCATAAATTTAAACATGATACAAATTCCCGTCGAACCATGAATGCTGTCTTTGGACGGTTAGGATGACGTCCTTAGACCATGATGTCCTAGGCCATGAAGCGTATGATAAGGGATTCGCATGCCATGAAATGATGTTCTCGGGCTTTGAGGGTGGTGCCTCCAAACCATGACGTCTTTGAATAATGATATGGAAAAGATTGAAAAAGATCCTCAGGCCATGACATGGTGTTCTCGGGCTATGAAGATGGTGCCTCTGAATGATGACGCCTTGGATGAGTTAGTGATATTTTAGCCCATGAAGGATACAGTAGTATGATGCGGACAAGACAGAGCTTAGTCTTGCGATTTGAAGGGCAGAGCTTAGCCCGTAAGAAAAGTGAAATAAATAGTGCTTGAGATGTCGCTTAGTTTCGAAGAAATTGGAGGCAGAGCTTAGCCTCAGAAGGCAAAATGATAGCCTTATGCAAAGATGAGAATGTATACGGAGGTAGAGCTTAATCTCGGAAGGCAGAATGGTAGCCTTATGCAAATTGAAAGGCAAAATAGTAGCCTTATGCAATGCAGATGTAGATGGAGGTAGAGCTTAACCTCGGAAGGCAGAATGGTAGCCTTATGTAATGCAGATGCAGATGGACGTAGAGCTTAACCTTAGAAGGTAGAAAGGTAGCCTTATGTAAGAATGCAGATGCAAATGGAGACAACGTTTAGTCTCGAAAGGCAGAATGGTAGCCTTATGTAGTACAAGAATGTAGATGGAGACAACGTTTAGTCTCGGAATGCAAAATGGTAGCCTTATGCAACAAAAAATAAAATAACGAATGATAGTAGAGCATTCATAGCTAATAGCATATCGCGACATTGTGATTACTGGGAGCATTGTGACTATGGGGTATCACTTGTGTGTGCTGATAGCAAATGTTGGCAAGTGCAATGATTCAGAGAGTCGTATTCTCAAACGATGTTTGTCCCATGGGTATACAGTGTGTTTAAAGATTTCTCAATCCTAGTGCCTGCATCCAAAGAAAAATCATGAGTTTTGTAAAGGGGGAGGTTAGTTCGTATCACCGATGTCTTTGCTTGACTCGTTCGGCTTCGATCTGGCGATACTATCTGTATTATTGGGGTAGCGCTGCTAAACAAGCAGTTTCAACAATAAACATGCATGATTTTGTAAAAGTATGACATAAGTGTATAATTAAAATAGCTTTAGATGAACCGATGACTGTGACGTGGTTCAGGACATTGCAACCTCTCCTGCTACAGAATTTTGAGGGTCCACCTCAAAATTCTTCCCCAGTTTGATGGGTTGACGCTTCTGACTGCTGCTCGCGCAACGATCGGCTGAAATTACTTTGGAATTTTGAGGGTCTTCCTCAAAATTCTGCCCCAGTTTCCTATTGTGGGGAAAATAAATTTTTTATTGAATTGTGATTGAACCCATAGGGTTGCCTACGTATACCCTCTTAAATGGGAATCATGTCAGGTGTAGTTCAAATACATCATATAAGGAAAGCATAATCGATTACACATAGTAATGCTTGACTACATCTGAATTGATCGGCTTCGGCTAGACTTCTCCGTCCATTTCTGCAAGTATAAGGGCTCCTCCTATCAGAACCCGGTGAACCATGCATGGACCCCGCCACTTGGGAGAGAACTTCCATTTGGCTTCATCTTGATGCGGAAATTTTTTCTTTAATATCAGTTGCCCCGGTGTGAACTGTCTTGGCTTGACTTTCTTGTTGAAGGCTCTGAACATTCTGTTCTGATAGAGTTGACCATGGCAAACTGCATTCATTCTCTTTCCATCTATAAGGGCTAGCTGCTCATAATGACGTTTTACCCACTCCGCGTCGTCGAGCTCAGCTTCTTATATGATCCTTAGGAAAGGAATTTCTACCTTAGGGGGGATGACAACCTTTGTACCATAAACCAGCATATAGGGTGTTGCCCCGGTTGATGTGCGGACTATGGTGCAATACCCCAATAGAGCAAATGATAATTTTTCGTGCTACTTTTTATGCTTCTTTATTATTTTCCTCAATATCATCTTGATATTCTTGTTGGCGGCTTCTACAACTCCATTCATCTGAGGCCTATAGGCTATGAAATTCTTGTGTTTGATCTTGAAAGTTTCACACATAGCTTTCATTGAGTCGTTGTTGAGGTTGGAGCCATTATTAGTAATGATTGATTCTAGAATTCCAAATCGACAAACAATGCGGTCACGGGCAAAGTCTGCCATGACTTTCTTAGTTACTGCTTTGTAAGATACTGCTTCGACCCATTTGGTAAAATAGTCGATGGCTACTAGGATGAACCCGTGTCCATTAGAGGCGGCAGACTTGATTGGTCCAATAATATCCATTCCCTAGGCGGCGAACGACCACGGTGAGCTCGTTTCATTGAGCTCGTTTGGAGGTACCTTTATCATGTCTGCATGAATCTGATAGCGGTGGCATTTCTGGACATACTGGATGTAGTCTGTTTCCATAGTCATCCAAAAGTAACCAACCCGGAGTATTTTCTTTTCTAGGACGAAACTGTTCATATGTGGACCGCAGGTCCCAACATAAATTTCCTCTAGTAGCTTGGATGCTTCCTTTGCGTAGACAAATCTTAATAATCCCAAATCGGGAGCCCTCATATACAGGATTCCTCCGCTGTGAAAGAAGTTGTTGGACAATCTCCGAAGTGTGCGTTTCTGTATAGGATTTGCAAGCTCAGGGTACTCCTCTTTTGCCAAATATTCATTGATATCATGAAACCAAGGCTTTTCGTCTGCTTCTTCTTCAACATGGGCATAGTAAGCTGGATGATCATGGATCTTTAGTGGAATGGGATCAATGAAATTCTTGTCTGGATGCTGTATCATAGATGAAAGGGTAGCCAATGTATCGACGAACTCATTTTAGATTCTAGGAACATGCTGGAATTCTGTCTTCGTGAACCTCTTTATCAATTCCTGTACATGATGCAGATATGGGATTATCTTAGAGTTCTTGGTCGTCCATTCTCCTCGTACCCTATGTACAAGCAAATCCGAATCTCCAATCACCAACAGCTCTTGAACGTTCATGTCAATGGCCATTTTAAGCCCTAAGATGCAGGCTTCATATTCGGCCATATTTTTGGTGTAGGGGAACCTGAGTTTGGCAGACACCGGATAATGCTGACCAGTTTCTGATACTAGGACTTCTCCTTGCCAACTCCTTTGATGTTTTCCACTCTATCGAAAAACATTCTCCAACCGTCATAGGATTCTACAATGTCTTCTCCTATGAATGATACCTCTACATCAGGGAAATACATTTTTAGGGGTTCATATTCTCTATCCACAGGATTCTCAGTGAGGTGGTCCGCCAGTGGTTGTCCCTTGACCGCTTTTTGAGTTATGTAGACAATGTCAAACTTTCTTAATAGGATTTGACACTTAGCTAGCTTGTCGGTGTGCATGGGCTTCTAAAGATATACTTCAAAGGATCCATCCTTGATATGAGATATGTAGTATAGGCACAGAAGTAACGTCTTAGCTTCTGAGCTACCCAAGTCAAAGCACGACAGGTGCATTCCAACAGAGAATACCGGGCCTCGTACGGGGTGAATTTCTTACTGAGATAATAAATGGCCTACTCCTTCCTCCCTGTTTCATCATGCTGTCCCAGAACGCAGCCGAAAGCTCCATCCAATACTGCAAGGTAGAGTAATAAGGGTCTACCTGGCTCGGGTGGGACTAAGACTGGTGGGGTTGACAGGTACTCCTTGATTCTGTCGAGGGCCTTTTAGCAGTCATCAGTCTATTTGGTAGCGGCGTCCTTCTTCAACATCTTAAAGATTGGCTCACAAATAACTATAGATTGTGTTATGAACCGGCTGATGTAGTTAAGTCTCCCCAAGAAACTTATCACATCCTTCCTGTTCTTTGGCTGTGGCAATTCTCGAATGGCTTTGACTTTTGATGGATCCAGTTCTATTCCTCGGCAACTCACAATAAACACAAGCAATTTCCCAGCAGGAACCCCAAATGTGCACTTCGCGGGGTTTAGTTTCATGTTGTACATCCGCGGTCTATTGAAGAGCTTCCTTAGATCTTCCATGTGACCAGTGGCCTTCTTGGATTTGATGATAACATCATCTATATATACCTCTATCTCCTTGTGTATCATATCATGGAAAATGGTAGTCATGGCCCTCATGTAGGTGGCCCTTGCGTTCTTCAAGCCAAATGGCATCATCTTGTAGCAGTACATTCCCCACGGTGTAATGAAAGCCATTTTCTCAGCATCATCCATGGAAATCTGATGATAACCAGTGAAGAAATCTACGAATGACTGTAACTCATGCTTGGAACAATTGTCAATCAATATGTGTATATTTGGCAACAGGAAGTCGTCTTTCGGACTAGCCCAGTTGAGATCCCGGTAGTCGACATAGACTCTGACCTTCCCATCTTTCTTTGGCACCGACACAATGTTCGCTAACCATGTAGGGTATTCTACTACCCTGAGAACCTTAGCTTTGACCTGCTTGGTGACTTCTTCCTTGATTTTCAAACGCATATCAGGCTTGAAGAGCTTTTGCTTTACCGATGGACACATCGGATCGATTGGCAGTTTGTGAGCTACAATGGATGTACTCAGACTAGTCATGTCATTGTCACACCTCCTTTTTCCGCCCCCGCAAGGGGTGAAGGTGTTTTTTCAATTAAAGGACAATCAAAACGGGATTTGTTTATTTATTTCAGAGTCGCCACTTGGGAGATTTAGGGTGTCCCAAGTCACCAATTTAATCCCGAATCGAGGAAAAGAATGACTCTGTATTACAGTTCGCGAACCAGAAATCCGGATAAGGAATTCAGTTAACCCGGGAGAAGGTGTTAGGCATTCCCGAGTTCCATGGTTCTAGCACGGTCGCTCAACTGTCATATTTGGCTTGTTTATCTGATTTTATAATTATGAGCTCATGTGCAAGTTTTAACTTTTAACCGCTTTTGTCATTATTATTATTTTTTCTTTTTTTTATCAAGAATTGTAACATTATGGAAATACATCTCGAACCACGTCACATCAATGCACCCGTGGTTGTTGGAACATTTCAACCCCGTTGAGATTTGGATTTGGGTCACATAAATGTGCACCCGAGTTTAAGAAAATTAAATTATTAAAGGCGCGCCTAAAGCGACTATCGTATCCTTCACTTTGGGTAGAGCCGTGAAATTTTGCTAAACGGTCCATCCCGAAATCTAAGCAATTTTAAAGCAAATTTTTACTGAGGGCCCCGCAATTTTGTATTTTTATTTGGCGAGGCTCATCTCATTCTTATTTTTTTAAAAGGAATTTGCAACGTCATGGACATGCATCTCGAACCACGTCACCATCAATGTACCCGTGATTAGAGACACATTTCGACTCCGTTGAGATTTAGATTTGGGTCACATAAATTTTCACCCGAGTTTAAGAAGGTAAGATAATTAAAACACGTCCTAAAGAAAGCTAACGTATTGTTATTTTAGGAAAGACCGTGAAGATTCACTAAACGGCCAACTCCAAAGTCTAGCAAATGGTTATGTGTTTATTGAGGGCCCCATCGATGTGTAATTTATTTGGCGAGGCGCGCCTCATTTTATTTTAAAAGATCGTCCTATAATGGCTATGTTTTCTATTAAGTTTGTCTCTAATAATGCAAAAAGAAAAATGGTCCAACTTTATTTACATGCTTACAAGTTAGTTATAGTTGGGTTCCGAATATGATTTGCAAAATCCGAATCATGAACGCGTATATGGGCAGTCGTTTGGATATAATGGGCCCAGACCCAGCGCACACTGTATCGACTGGACCTGGGCCACTTCTTTTACGATAAGGGCCTGGTCAGTTCATTCGATTCAGGCCCAACATTTATAAGGCAGAAATGAAAACAGGTGTTGTATACTCTAACGGTATTGTTGCAAGTTATAACGAGGCAGCCTACTAAATTAAGTGAGATTAACTAACAATGGAAAGTTTAACACTTAACATGCATTAGAAGATATGCTAACCACAAACACAACTAAAAAAATCAGGGTATTGCTTACTACACCATCGCTTCTTTTCTAGCTAATGACATACATAGATAATGAGCGATTAAGTTGCCATATGTGGGTGTCTAGTTATGCATGATGACTACTTTCATTACATTGACAGAGTACCAAACTATCAGTGGTGTACCTAGTATTGGGAAAGCTTGAAGAAGAAAGGGAATGATCAGTTGAGCAGTAGCATTCACAGCAAACAGCAACAACAGAAAAACAACAATTAGCAGCAATAAAACCCAGCAATCAGATCTTTAAAACCAAAACAAGGAGTCCAGTTTGCAACCCAGCAATACCCAAACAGGTACAGGCAAAGCGGAGAAGGAAACAGATGCAAAAATAGTAACCTCTGATTGTTATGTTCAAAATCCAACACACTCTTAACTCTATATCACTCTCAAAACAGACTGTCCTGCTAAAGGTTGAAAGACCAGCCTTGTTTTTGCTTTTTTTCTCTGAAAACTTAAAAATGTCCAGCCCCTTTTTTGTTCTAAATCAGCCTATTTATAAACAAAAACCAGGCCAGCCCAGCTGCCTTGATACCTTCAGCCTTTATTCTGCCCATACACATTAATTCCCCATGCCTAAATGTCTTTTCTGATGCCCACTATATTGTTCCCCATGCTTGTCCTATTTGTTTTAATCAAGAGTCATGGGAGGGGTTATAGTATTCAAATAAACCCATGCCCTCATGTTATATACCCCACTGACGATTAAACTAAGTTTAACAAATGACCCCTAGGCAGACCTTAGCTTTACAACCTGTTAACATCCTACTAAACGCCCAAAATTACCCCTTAACCCTTGCATATTACTGTATTACCCTAAACCTTGCTTGTCAATATATAAAACCCCTCTAAATTTAGCAAATCACTGATTACTAATTGTATAAACTTAATCCTAACAACTGATTTCAGGTTGACCTGTTAGATTTCTATAGCCATATCCAATTCCTAGCCTAAGTTCAATTCCAAATCAGATCACAAAGGGGTGTCAATCAAACCAAATGAGTTGGTCATATTGGGAGCCAATCCTGACCAACTCACAGCCAAAAAATGCAAAAAACAACAGCCAGCAGGCTAAGATCAAAGCAGTAACGAACAGGCTTCCATGGCAAACTATGAAGATCATGGGGTTACTGAATGAATGAGTAATCTAGTTCAAAGACAGAACTGAACACATTCCATAGTTTCATTACAAGTTAGCATACAAATGTAAGGCTGGCAAACATACATGGAGGACATTAATGAACTACTATCCTGTTTCCTCTAATTTTTAACAGATTAATTGACGACACTTATTTAAACGACTATACAAGCTATAATAGACAACAAACAATCAATAAAACACACAAACAAACTAAACATTACCTCAGAGTTCACAGACTTGACAGAAAAATCAAAAACAAACCAAACTAAACATGAAAAACAGATAAAATTCATAGGAGAACAAAAGAAAGGGAAAAATTACCTCAGGGATTCGAAATCAAAATTGACCCAGGCTCGAACTCAGACTCGACCATTTTTGAGGTCAAATGGACCTTAATTGAGTGTTCTCAACTGAGAATACTTCGACTAAGGTCGATTAGACCCCACATCGTCTTTTAATTTGGATAGACCTCAACCTTTGGTCTTTTTAGGGTTCTTTGTGGTTCGATTTGGGATTCATTCAACTCCTGTCAGATTCGAACGGAACCAATGGTGTTTAGGGTGTGAGGGAGGTCAGGAGGTGTTGTGGTATGAATTTGGGATCGGTGGGTGTAGATCTGGTTTTTGCTCGAACCTTCGAACGAATATTCGAGACGTTCGGGGAAGATTTGAAGTAAACTAAGTGTGGATTTGGAGAGAGGGGGTCATGGTGATTCATGGGTGTTAGTCTGGTGGTCATCGGCGTCGTGGTTGTCGGGTTTACGGTGGGGGAATCCTAAGGTGGCTAGGGTTTGTAAGGGTCGTCTCTGGGGACGAGGGTGAACAGTAGGTGAGGGGAGGGGTTTGGTTTGGGTGCATGGGGTGAGGGATTGGGGTTCTTATACGGGGTGGGTGGTTCAGTCCTGGCCGTTGGATCAATTAAGATCAGTGGCCAGGATTAAGGGTTTAACCAACACGGCGTCGTTTGGTTTAAGTAGGGGGTTGATTCGAACCGGCAACGGGTCAGGTTCAAAGAACGGGTAAAGGGGATGGATTTTGAACCGTTGGATTATGTAAGGTCGACGGCTGGGATCGATTGCCACAGAAAGACGTCGTTCCAGTGATTATGGGAACGGATCGGGCACCAGGCGTTTGGACTGGGTCTGTGTCTTGGTTTTGGGCCTGATTTTTTGGCCCAATTCGAGTTTTCCTTTTTCCCAACTCTTTTCTTCTTATAATTTAATTTAAACACAATTCCTAAAATTAAAAATAAAACTACACAAATGTTAATTAACACTTACAATACACAAGTTATAACCTTAAGAACAAAATCACTCAAAGACAACAAAGAGAGAAAAAAAAGGTATATGTATTTATGTATTTCGATTTTTCCTTTTTAGGGCGAAATGAAGGTTTAATTAATTCCTAAATGCATAATTAAATCCTAAATATGCATGCACCATGTACTTTTATATTTTCAATTAACTATAACAAAGGTAAACATTTACGGACAAAAATAATTACCAAAATGTCACGCAAATTCTCAAAAATTGCACCCAAAGGAAAAATCGTTTTATTTTGAATTTTTTGGGAGTAATTCTTTCATAGGGAAAAAATCACGTGCTTATAGATGCCCTCTTTGTCCGAAGACATGAAGGGTTTTCATGCAAAGATAAAATGAGCAATTTTTGCCCATCCGAATACTCCGTGTGAAGCATTGTTTAAAAAGGTTTAATCGAACCTTTGCTTCAAAGGTTTCCTACATATCCCTGGCTAAAAGGGAATCAGGTTAATGTAGTTTGGGAAGTTTTGGTAGCTGGGACTACCATGGGACTACAATGTTACTGTTGTTGCATGCTGTTATTACCGCTTACCGACCTCCTTGTTACACCGTGCTTAAAAGAAAAATCAAGAAGCTAGGCTAGACTATGAATCAAAAGATCTTATCTATCTTCAACTTGTTTTTGCTGCTTTGCTTCTTTGTCGGCTTGTGCATCTTACGCCGCTTTTCCTTTTCATAAACTTGGCGATGGCGCTGGCCTTTTGCTTTTCTGAATGCCAGTTCTCACTGTCGGGTTCGGTTCGCTGGGGATATGGCTTCCTTCATTAAGCTTTTCGGTGGTTCCTCTAGGGATACAGTTTTCTTCATCAGATTTGTTATGTTGGACATAATTTGATGTTCAAAGGCCGCTTCTCTCGCGATTTGTCTTATCTTATTTTTGGCTCATGCGCTTGAATTTGTGTTGGGATCTCTTGTTGCAGCCTTCTGCTTTCCGGTGAGATGCTGGTTTCAAGACCTGAAATGTAAGGACTGAAAAATATTCCGCTTGTTATACAGGTGGGCGCCTATTTATCTAAAACATGAAAAGTATTCCTCTCGTTATACAGGTGGGTGCCTATTTATCTAAGACATGAAAAGTAAGGGCGCCTATTTATCTAAGATATGAAAATTATTCCTCTCATTATACAGGTGGACGCCTATTTATCTAAGACATGAAAATATTCCTCTCGTTATACAGGTGGGCGCCTATTTATCTAAGACATGAAAATATTCCTCTCGTTATACAGGTGGGCGCCTATTTATCTAAAAGCATGAAACTATTCCTCTCGTTATACAGGTGGGCGCCTATCTATCTAAGACATGAAAGTATTCCTGTCGTTATACAGGTGGGCACCTATTTATCTAAGACATGAAAAGTATTCCTCTCGTTATACAGGTGGGTGCCTATTTATATAAGACATGAAAATTATTCCTCTCGTTATACAGGTGGGCGCCTATATATCTAAGACATGAAAAGTATTCCTCTCGTTATACAGGTGGACGCCTATTTATCTAAGATGTGAAAATTATTCCTCTCGTTATACAGGTGGACGCCTATTTATCTAAGACATGAAAAGTATTCCTCTCGTTATACAGGTGGGCGCCTATTTATCTAAGACATGAAAATTATTCCTCTCGTTATACAGGTGGGCGCCTATTTATCTAAGACATGAAAAGTATTCCTCTCGTTATACAGGTGGGCGCCTATTTATCTAAGACATGAAAAGTATTCCTCTCGTTATACAGGTGGGCGCCTATTTATCTAAGACATGAAAAGTATTCTTCTAGTTATACAGGTGGGCGCCTATCTATCTAAAAACATGAAAAGTATTCCTCTAGTTATACAGGTGGGCGCCTATCTATCTAAAACATGAAAAGTATTCCTCTCGTTATACAGGTGGGCGCCTATTTATCTAAGATATGAAAAGTATTCCTCTCGTTATACAGGTGGGCGCCTATTTATCTAAGACATGAAAAGTATTCTTCTAGTTATACAGGTGGGCGCCTATCTATCTAAAAACATGAAAAGTATTCCTCTAGTTATACAGGTGGGCGCCTATCTATCTAAAACATGAAAAGTATTCCTCTCGTTATACAGGTGGGCGCCTATTTATCTAAGATATGAAAAGTATTCCTCTCGTTATACAGGTGGGCGCCTATTTATCTAAGACATGAAAATTATTCCTCTCGTTATACAGGTGGGCGCCTATTTATCTAAGACATGAAAAGTATTCCTCTAGTTATACAGGTGGGCGCCTATCTATCTAAAAACATGAAAAGTATTCCTCTAGTTATACAGGTGGGCGCCTATCTATCTAAAATATGAAAATTATTTGAATTTGTTTCCTCGTTCCTCCGAGAAAATTTCCGACAACGGCAAAAACTTTTCTGCCCTAGTTTTGGTGACCTTCCTTGTGGCGTGTCTTTCTTCCATCATCAACCTTTATTTTTCTGTAGAAATCAAAGAAAACCTTGTTAGTTCAAAACATGATGAGTGATCGTGTCACTCCTGCTGGGGGGTGGTTTTTCCTTTCCCTTTCCCTTGCTCTGCGTTCCCAAAACTGGTTGGGGGTAATGTTACTTGCTGGGGATGATATTTCTGCTGGGGATGAATTTTCTTCTCTTCCTTCCCCACTCTGTGTTGTCCGACCCTCTTGGAACTTGGTCGAAAATCTGTCGAGGATGCTCCTACATCTCGATGATCTGCTAGGGATAACACTGCAAACCGCTGAATAACACTGCCGAGGAGAACACTACTGAGGATAACTCTGCTGAGCAAAATATGTTATCTTACTCCTTCCAAGACTACTTCCTTTAAGTAAGATGTTTCATTCCTCTGCAAACTGTTTCCTTTTGCAAAACTGGTCTTTCTCTTTTTTTTTTTTTTATTATTAGTATTTTTCTTTGTTTTGTTATTTTCCTCCTTCGAAGACTACCTCCCTTAAAACTCGTTTTGCCTTTCCCCGAAAACTGTTGGGGATACCGATTTTCACCAAACTCATGTTAGACTTCTCGAAAATTTTCGAAATGAACGAAAATTTTCTGCCCCAGTTTGACAATCTTTCTTGCGGCGCATCTTTCTATCATCGGTAGCATTCCCTGTCCCTGCTTCAAATTAAAGAAAATTTGGTCAGTTTAAAACGTGGTGGTTGGTTATGATACTCCTGCTGGGGATACCATCAACCATTCTCCATCTATGCGTTGTCTGTCCATCTTGAAGCTTGGGCTGATACCTTCCGACCTTCTTGACGATTCCTTATTCCCAAACTTCTTAACCATTTTCCCGGTCTCCTTGTCTGACCTCACGCATTTTCATGACAGCTGATGTAACTTGAAGATCGTTCATGTTCATTGATTAACCATTTTCTCTGTCTATTCGTGTCACTGAAACAACCTTTTCTGTTGGGGATATCCCTCTTCTTTTGTGGCATAGCTCAGAAACTGGCATTTCCACGACCTTTTAG
Organism: Nicotiana sylvestris; assembly: GCF_000393655.2. Lineage (NCBI taxonomy): Eukaryota > Viridiplantae > Streptophyta > Magnoliopsida > Solanales > Solanaceae > Nicotiana > Nicotiana sylvestris. The sequence continues at coordinate 106,773,383 of NC_091060.1, read as the reverse complement.
TCTTATATGAATTTCCCAAATCATGCCCATTGCTCTTCGCGTTGTTCTTTCTTGATTTGTCCATGAGCCTCGGCCTTGAGGTCTATAACCTTTGATTTTGGTGGGGATATCCCTCTTGACACTCATCCATCCCTTTGTCAATCTCCTCTTGCTAAGGGGATATCTTTCTTGACACTGGCCTCGCGCTTGTTTCTTGTTGACTATACCACTTGGATGTACTAGTCAGATCTCGTCTTGCATAATTGGAAAGCTGATGGTAGATTTTGAAGTCATTTCTCACTTGTTCTGACCAAACAGACTTTATTGGGGAATTTTTCTATGAAAGGAGAAAGATAAACAAAAAGGGAAATGAATAAAAGACAAAGGAAAAGGACGACTCTTTAACAAGAGAAACTATAAATAAAAACCTATCAAATGCAGATACCGAATCTAATGGTCATGACATGCACATGTGGCCTATCCTCTGCCGTCAATCGTCTTTCAAGATCTTCATTTGGCGATTCCCTATCTGATTCTTAATCTTATTCGACTTGTAGTGCCCAAAGGGTTTTCACTATCAAGCCTCTCTCATTTTGGTTTTTCTCTCAGTTTTCATCGCCTTATGGTGCCTGTGAAGATTTTCACCGATAAGACTCTCTTATTTGTCACTTTCCAATTGGGGATTCGGAGTGTTGCCGATATGACTCTCTCTGCTGGGGATTCTTACCGGCTATCAATTCATTTCCAATCCATGATCCTTTTCTCTGTTGGGAATCAGGGTGCTATCCCCGACTTCTGTTTGTATGACTTGACATCTTTCGAAGACTGGTCAAAAGGTCTTTCTTTGGGCCGTAACGTGGAGTTTTGGATAGGGCTAGAAAGAAAGGGTATTAAAGGCTCAAAAACAAATCAATTTGGGGTTCAAAATTATAACCTTCAGAACCATATTTGTTTACAACAAGCGCAACCCTTGCCCCAGTTTCTTGCTTGGAGATTTTTTTTTTTGTTACAATATGCACACTGTGCACGCTATGCACACTATGACCGAGCCGTGAGGCGCCTACGTATCCTCTTTGAGGAATCAGGTCAAACTTAGTTCCCAATTCCTCTTTTTTCATTTACCTATTATTTTCTTTTCTTTTCTTTCTTTTTCTCATTTTTCCTTTTTCTTTTGTCGTTTTGTTGTTTTTTTTTCTTTTCTTTTTCTTTACCTTCCATGCTTGTGTTTTCTAACCTGTTGTTACCGATTCCGAATGAGGGGTATGAAAATAAAAATAAATAAGGCTCAAAAGGGGTAACGAAGGATAAAGTGTTTAGGTAGCAGAACAAAATGTCTTCGTCATTCCAGTCTTCAAAACATGCCAAGTGCACACAACACAATTAAACAAAGATTTATAGCCTCTTCTAATGGTGCTGGACTTGACAATTATATTCACACATTTGCTTTTTCATTTGTCATCTCTAAAGCACTGTTGGGCAACACTCTCACTCTCATTATTATGAACGACCCTCATGTCAATTTGGCGAATCTTGCCTTTAACGGTTTTCTTTATGTTTTACTTGCCCCAGTTCCGCATGACTCGAGCTCCGAATAATCTCAAACCGTCCTTACTTCTTTTAAATGTTCCGATCACCTCTCAATGGTTTTATGATTAACTTTTAAGATTAGGCCCAAACCGTGTGCGCATGTCATGTCACTAGAATTGGCGCTGAACAAAATGAGAAAAGAACTAAACAAAAAGATGACTGGCAATAATAAAAAGATCGGATTTTGCATTAGACTAATGGTGAAATGGTTTCAATAACAAAACAAACAAAAACAAACCAGAATAAAAGCCTAAAACAAACTTGGACAAAACTATACAAACCGCTATGACAAAAATGGAAAGATAAGAGGATTTGACACAAGACAATGTCCGGACTACAACCCTACAAATAACCCGGACAACAGAAATGATAACAAAATGAACCACCAAAAGCTCTATTCCGGCGGATCAAGGAATGGAACGTCTTTGCAATTGCCAAGCTCGGCATCTTAACCACTGAATTCGGCATCAACCTTACTGGGATCTCCACCAACTTTCGTCTCACTGTTCTCAACAAATTGCTTTTGGGTTCCCTTTGCGGACTCGTTCTTAAGAACAACCTCTAATAGCACTGAAAACTTTGCCATGCGTGGACCTCCAAGGATCTCAGAAGAATTCTCATACTCCTTTTCAAAACAAATCATATTCGACCTATGCATCTCACTTCGAATAGGCGATGGACTTTGGCTAGTGTCTGTTGCATCCGAATTTTGCACGACAATGTCACCTGCATCAATAAGCTTCTGAATTGCTTCCTTCAGCCTCCAACACTTCTCTGTGTCATGCCCTGGTGCATCTGAGCAATATGCATACCTTCTAGAAAAATCAAGCTTCTTTGACAGAGGGTTTGGCATGTTTATATGAATCGGCTTCAACATTTCCAATTGCTTCAACTTTTGGAACAAACCGGCATATGATCCTCCAATAGGGGTGAAAGCCTTTCTTTTTTTCAGCAACCTCTCATTCTTGCATGCTTGATTGGGCCGAAAACCTGATCCAGATGGCTTTCGGTAGGCTTGTGAGGGTGGATAGGCATTTTGTGGAGCTGGGTATTGGGAAAGCGAAGCATGTCTTTGGGAGTCTCGTGGAGAGAAGTAGCGTTGACGAGTGATGGAGCTACTCGGGTGGCTGGGAAAGCTATCATAAGTTGGTTGGGATGGAGAGTACGGGGGATCATCCGTTATGGTGTTGGGTGCTTGGTAAGGACATATTCCAGGAAGCTAGGTAGTGGCGGGGGTGGTGCTTTCCGAGCCATCCACACCCGATACATGTCTGCCACATGTTGTCTCAGCATTTTCACTTCTTCTACCAACCCGTTGTTCCGTTCGACCAGTTGTTGTCGGTCATCGGTACCGACCCACTCGGTTCTGAGGTTCTGTGTCATTGTTCTTTTTTGCTTTGTAGGGAGGAGTTACCACAACCAACCACTTTTCTATATATGAACACAGCAAAGTGAAGCCATCACGTTAGTGTTAGGGCATTTGACAGATAATCATATATCAGAGATGCAATGCACCTAAGCAGTTAAACCGTTCCATCAAAGATGCAATGCACCCGCGCTTTCCTTTATTTTCCTTTCTCTTTTTTTCTATTATTATTCCTTTTTTTTCAGTGGTGGTCGAATCTTATGGAGATTGCCTACGTATCATGACCCCGCATGAATCAGACCTTGCGTAGTTCGGCCAAAATGAAAGGTAACAATGAAGCATTTTTTTTCGAATTATCAATTTTCATAATAAACCAAACTGGGTTTCAAAGGTTTAAAGATGACCTACAAACTCGAAAATCAAACAACCCACATATTCTAATCAAAAGATTTACAAACTCAAAAACAAACGGCCAGCTCCCTTTCTCCATTTGACAAATGCAACCAAACGGTTATTTTTGCAAATGTGGCCCCTTCCAAATTTCTTATGAATTCTGAGGGCCGGGGAGGAACACTTTACAAACTTGTTCGTTCTTTTACGAAAATAGCCTTTCGACAACTGAAAGATACTCTAAGGCTATTTCGGCAAGAACGGTTTAAGACACTGCTGAAGCTGGCTCGACTTATTTTGACTAAAAATCCAAACAGTATTCACCTGGCCGCAGACTCTTTGTTTTTTTTAAAAAATAAAATAAAATAAAATAAAAGACCTGGTGTTGCAAACACAGCCTTTCAGCGTCTCGGGGACAAAAATTTTAAGGCTGCGTTAGCTAACCGGCCAAAATCCTAAAAAATGACCCAAGGTGGCTGTTTATACAAAGTCAGCCTTCCGGCGTCCCTTTCGGGAACATTCGGCTATTTTTGACAAAAACAGCATCACCCGAATTATTTATGACTCTTTTTATTGTTTTTCAAAATAGAAGACTCGATATTACACACACGTCGTTTCAACGCCTCGGGGACGTAAATGTTTAAGGCTGTGACGGTCAATCGGTCAAAATCTAACAAATGACCCCAAAAGTGGCTGTTTATGTAAAGTCAACCTTCCGGCGTCCCTTTCGGGAACATTCGGCTATGTTTTGACAAAACAACGTCAACCGACATATTTATGGCCTTTTCTTGTTTTTCAAAATAGAAAACTCAATATTGCAAACACGGCCTTTCAACACCTCGGGGACGAAGATTTTTCAGGTTGTGTGGGTCAACTGGACCAAATCTAAAAAATGACCCACAGGTGGTTGTTTATGCAAAGTCAGCCTTCCGGCGTCCCTTTCGGGAACATTCGGCTATGTTCTGACAAAACAGCGTCACCCGACTTCTTTGTGATGAAATTAAAATTTGACATATATTTTTTTTTGCTATTTTTTGCAAAAGGGGAGGTTGGACATCGCCCGACTTATTTATGACAAAATTAAAATTTTGACATATTTTTTTTATTTATTTGTTTTTGGCTATTTTAGCAAAAGGGGAGCTTGGACCCGATGAGGGTTGCCTACGTATCTCACATCCGGTGAGAATCAAACACGCGTAGTTCGGGACGATAAAACAAACTTCTTCTGAAACAAGACTCTCTCTTTTTTTATTGGCAAATAAAACTATTTTTCATAAACAAAAATCCCTTTTTTTCCTTTTTCTCCTTTTTTTTCTTTTTTCATTTTCTCAAAAATTCAGCAGAGTTTCGATACTATTTGGACACTAGTTTTCAAAACAGGCAATTTAACGCTTTTTAACCCTCGTACCTCTATCTCTATTTCCTCAAAATATTCAAAAGCCGGTCAACACACAAGTCCGAATCAAATAAATGCACAAGCAGAAGCAAGTAAGATGCATCAGGATTATCATTTTCATTTTTTGGTACACCTGTCCTAGACAGACCCAACCCCTGTGTTAAGCCTCCAAAGTCAAATGCGCGTGATGCAAACAAACGTTCCTACTAGGGATCCGGCATGAAGCTGAGTTATTCTAGGTTCATAACCTGGGTATTTGTTCTAGACTGTGTACCCGAACGGACAACTCGAGTCGAGGAGGAGGCTACGTACCAGGGACCCGCGGGACGTCCGGCTTTGTAACTTGTCCGGCCTCTTTCTTATTTCGGGTATTGATACTAACAGAATAGGTAGTCTCGACCAGCGAGCAGCATCCCCGGAGGTAAGAAGAGAAGGGTTCGGCACAGTTTATATATACAGTCAAATAATATCAAAGCGGTAACACACATCATTTGCATATGAAGCACATATCTCATGACAATATCAGATAATAAACAAAGCCAAATAAAACAATTATTCTAAGCTCGAACTTCTAACCCTGAACCAGTGGTTCTGGGTGAGATCCCCAGAGGAGTCGCCAGAGCTGTCACACCTCCTTTTTTCGCCCCCGCAAGGGGTGAAGGAGTTTTTCCAATTAAAGGACAATCGAAACGGGATTTGTTTATTTATTTCAGAGTCGCCACTTGGGAGATTTAGGGTGTCCCAAGTAACCAATTTAATCCCGAATCAAGGAAAAGAATGACTCTGTATTACAGTCCGCGAACCAGAAATCCAGATAAGGAATTCTGTTAACCTGGGAGAAGGTGTTAGGCATTCCCGAGTTCCGTGGTTCTAGCACGGTTGCTCAACTGTCATATTCGGCTTGTTTATCTGATTTTATAATTATGAGCTCATGTGCAAGTTTTAACTTTTAACCGCTTTTGTCATTATTATTATTTTTTCTTTTTTTTTTATCAAGAATTGCAACATTGTGGAAATACATCTCGAACCACGTCACATCAATGCACCCGTGGTTGTTGGTACATTTCAACCCCGTTGAGATTTGGATTTGGGTCACATAAATGTGCACCCGAATTTAAGAAAATTAAATTATTAAAGGCGCGCCTAAAGCGACTATCATATCCTTCACTTTGGGTAGAGCCGTGAAATTTTGCTAAACGGTCCATCCCGAAATCTAAGCAATTTTAAAGCAAATTTTTACTAAGGGCCCCACAATTTTGTATTTTTATTTGGCGAGGCTCATCTCATTCTTATTTTTTTAAAAGGAATTTGCAACGTCATGGACATGCATCTCGAACCACGTCACCATCAATGTACCCGTGATTAGAGACACATTTCGACTCCGTTGAGATTTGGATTTGGGTCACATAAATGTGCACCCGAGTTTAAGAAGGTAAGATAATTAAGACGCGTCCTAAAGAAAGCTAATGTATTGTTATTTTAGGAAAGACCGTGAAGATTCACTAAACGGCCAACTCCAAAGTCTAGCAAATGGTTATGTGTTTATTGAGGGCCCCATCGATGTGTAATTTATTTGGCGAGGCGCGCCTCATTTTATTTTAAAAGATCGTCCTATAATGGCTAATGTTTTCTATTAAGTTTGTCTCTAATAATGCAAAAAGAAAAATGGTCCAACTTTATTTACATGCTTACAAGTTAGTTATAGTTGGGTTCCGAATATGATTTGCAAAATCCGAAACATGAACGCGTATATGGGCAGTCTTTTGGATATTTGGGCCCAGGCCCAGCGCACACTGTATCGACTGGACCTGGGCCACTTCTTTTACGATAAGGGCCTGGTCAGTTCATTCGATTCAGGCCCAACATTTATAAGGCAGAAATGTAAATAGGTGTTGTATACTGTAACAGTATTGTTGCAAGTTATAACGAGACATCTTGCTAAATGAAGTGAGATTAACTAACAATGGACAGTTTAACACTTAACATACGTTAGAAGATATGCTAACCACAAACACAACTAAAAAAATCAGGGTATTGCTTACTACATCATCGCTTCTTTTCTAGATAATGACATACATAGATAATGAGCCATTAAGTTGCCATATGTGGGTGTCTAGTTATGCATGATGACTACTTTCATTATCCTAATAGAAGATATGAACTACTATATATACAACTCAAGGTTCAATACACAACTGAAACAAATTCGAAAAGAGGCAACTTCAACTCTTCACTTCTATATTCATGTTTCAACTTTCAGCTTACATTGACAGAGTACCAAACTATCAGTGGTGTACCTGGTATTGGGAAAGCCAGAAGAAGAAAGGGAATCATCAGTTGAGCAGTAGCATTCACAGCAAACAGCAACAACAGAAAAACAACAATCAGCAGTAACAAAACCCAGCAATCAGATCTTTAAAACCAAAACAAGGAGTCCAATTTGCAACCCAGCAATACCCAAACAGGTACAGGCAAAGCAGAGAAGGAAACAGATGCAAAAACAGTAACCTTTGATTGCTATGTTCAAAATCCAGCACACTCTTAACTCTATATCACTCTCAAAACAGACTGTCCTGCTAAAGGTTGAAAGACCAGCCTTGTTTTTGCTTTTTTTTTTCTCTGAAAACTTAAAAATGTCCAGCCCCTTTTTTGTTCTAAATCAGCGTATTTATAAGCAAAAACCAGGCCAACCCAGCTGCCTTAATACCTTTAGCCTTTATTCTGCCCATACCCCTTAATTCCTCATGCCTAAATGTCTTTTCTTGATGCCCACTATATTGTTCCCCATGCTTGTCCTATTTGTTTTAATCAAGAGTCATGGGAGGGGTTATAGTATTCAAATAAACCCATGCCCTCATGTTATGTACCCTACTGACGATTAAACTAAGTTTAACAAATGACCCCTAGGCAGACCTTAGCTTTACAACCTGTTAACATCCTACTAAACTCCCAAAATTACCCCTTAACCCTTGCATATTACTGTATTACCCTAAACCTTGCTTGTCAGTATATAAAACCCTTCTAAATTTAGCAAATCACCGATTACTAATTGTATAAACTTAATCCTAACAACTGATTTTAGGTTGACCTATTAGATTTCTACAGCCATATCCAATTCCTAGCCTAATTTCAACTCCAAATCAGATCACAAAGGGGTGCCAATCAAACCAAATGAGTTGGTCATATTGGGAGCCAATCCTGACCGACTCAGAGCCAAAAAATGCAAAAGACAACAGCCACCAGGCTAAGATCAAAGCAGTAATGAACAGGCTTCCACGGCAAACTATGAAGATCATGGGGTTATTGAATGAATGAGTAATCTAGTTCAAAGACAGAACTGAACACATTCCACAGGTTCATTACAAGTTAGCATATAGATGTAAGGCTGGCAAATATACATGGAGGACATTAATGAACTACTATCCTGTTTCCTCTAATTTTTAACAGATTAATTGACGACACTTATTTAAACGACTATACAAGCTATAATAGACAGCAAACAATCAATAAAACACACAAACAAACTAAACATTACCTCAGAGTTCACAGACTTGATAGAAAAATCAAAAACAAACCAAACTAAACATGAAAAACAGATAAAATTCATAGGAGAACAAAAGAGAGGGAAAAATTACCTCAGGGATTCGAAATCAAAACTGACCCAGGTTCGAACTCAGACTCGACCATTTTTGAGGTCGAATGGACCTTAATCGAGTGTTCTCAATTGAGAATACTTCGACTAAGGTCGATTAGACCCCACATCGTCTTTTAATTTGGACAGACCTCAACCTTTGGTCTTTTTAGGGTTCTTTGTGGTTCGATTTGGGATTCATTCAACTCCGATCAGATTCGAATGGAACCAATGGCGTTTAGGGTGTGAGGAAGGTCAGGAGGTATTGTGGAATGAATTTGGGGTCGGTGGGTGTAGATCTGGTTTTTTCTCGAACCTTCGAACGAAGATTCGAGACGTTCGAGGAAGATTTGAAGTAAACTGAGTGTGGATTTGGAGAGAGGGGGTCATGGTGATTCAGGGGTGTTAGTCTGGTGGTCATCGGCGTCGTAGTTGATGGGTTTACGGTGGGGGAATCCTAAGGCGGCTAGGGTTTGTAAGGGTCGTCTCTGGGGACGAGGGTGAACAGTAGGTGAGGGAAGGGGTTTGGTTTGGGTGCGTGGGGTGAGGGATTGGGGTTCTTATACGGGGTGGGTGGTTCAGTCCTGGCCGTTGGATCAATTAAGATCAGTGGCCAGGATTAAGGGTTTAACCAACACGACGTCGTTTGGTTTAGGTTTGGGGGGTTGGTTCGAACCGGGCAACGGGTCGGGTTCAAAGAACGGATAAGGAGGACGGATTCTGAACCGTTGGATTATGTAAGGTCGACGGCTAGGATCGATTTCCATAGAACGACGTCGCTCCAGTGATTATGGGAACGGACCAGGCACCAGGCATTTGGACTGGGTCTGTGTCTTGGTTTTGGGCCTGATTTTTGGGCCCAATCAGAGTTTTCCTTTTTCCCAACTCTTTTCTTCTTTTAATTTGATTTAAACACAATTCCTAAAATTAAAAATAAAACTACACAAATGTTAATTAACACTTACAATACACAAGTTAAAACCTTAAGAACAAAATCACTCAAAGACAACAAATAGAGAAAAAAAAAGGTATATGTATTTATGTATTTCTGATTTTTCCTTTTTAGGGCGAAATGATGGTTTAATTAATTCCTAAATGTATGATTAAATCCTAAATATGCATGAACTATGTATTTTTATATTTTCAATTAACTATAATAAAGGTAAACATTTACGGACAAAAATAATTACCAAAATGTCACGCAAATTCTCAAAAATTGCACCCAAAGGAAAAATCGTTTTATTTTGATTTTTTTGGGAGTAATTCTTTCATAGGGCAAAAATCACGTGCTTACAGTCATCATATGACCAGGCGAATATGTCCTCATACTCTTTTAGAAATTCTGTATATTCTCTCTTCTCTGACGGCGATAGGTGAATGTTGATTTGTGTTTCCTTGACGTTTTATGCATTTCCCAGGTTGACAATATCGCTCTCGTCTAGGTTGGACTTAGGTCTGTTCTCAAAATTCTGAACTTCTTTAACAATCTCGTCAGGTATGTCATTTTTTCCTATGAATCAATGTCCGTTTGTTGTGTTGTCTCATTGCATGTCACAGTCATTGGTTCATCAAGACAAGTAATAGTAATGTTGTATAAGTAAAGTATGAGAGTAAACGATAACAATGAGTGTTGATTCATAAGAAAGTCAAAATGCTCTGATAAATTGCATAACTGTTTTGAACATTGAAGATCTTATTGTGGGAAATGAAAATGCAAAAAGAAAATCATTTAGTAAAAACAATGGATAAAGCTTGTTTTAGCCTAGATACCCCGAAGCACGTCGGGATTTGGTTGTCGTGATGGTCCAATTCTTGAGATAGGCCCCTCTGCTCACAGCCTGTATGGAAGGGCCTTCCTCCCCCTCCTCCTCCAATATAACACAACAATCCATATCGTTTTCCTCTAGAAACAAGTTCTTCACTACTGCAAGTGCTTCTTCTTCCTCTGACCCATAAATAATGTTGTCCTATTGCAAAGTCTATTCCAGATGTGGTATTGGCTACTCTAGTGGATAGTAAGCTCCGCGCCATGGTGGCGACCATTTGTTGAACTCTTCTCATGTGTAATCATATCCCAAACAGAAAGTAGTGCCATGTTTCTTGATTTTTATGGGTTTGGATTCCCTAGAGGTTCTTGCCTAGCCCCTTGCCAAGTTCGTACCCATTCCAATTCAATATACTCTCAATTTTGTTTTCCCACCATTTGTCCTTGTCGACAACATTTACCCGTTCAATGTGATGGTAAGTTTCTCCACCCAGCTTCCTTCTTCCCTCGATTGACGGAATGGTCTGGCGACTGTATATGGGGTTGCTACTGTCGCCGTGAATGATCACTTCCTGGTGATTCCATTCGAGCTTTACAGCTTGATGCAGCGTTTATGCTACAGCCCCAGTGGAATGGATCCATGGCCGTCCTAGAAGCAAGTTATAAGATGTTGGCACGTCTATCAACTAGAAATCGACATCGAACCATGTTGGTCCCATCTGCAAGCATAGAACAATCTCACCAATGGTGGACCTCTAAGAACCATCGAAGGCTTTCACATTGATTGCTCCGTCTTTTTTCTCGTGCAGTCCTTTACCCAACTTCTTGAGTGTTACCAACGGACAAATATTGAGACTGGAACCTCTATCGATCAGGATTCTGGTGATGAAATAGTCCTCATATTGCACGGTGATCTGCAGTGCCTTGTTTTACTCCAACCCTTTAGGTGGCAGCTCGTCCTCATGAATGGTAATCTTATGGCTCTCCATCACTTGTCCTACCATGTTAGTCATTTTCCCGCTAGTGATGTTACTTGGTACGTATGCTTCACTCGGCACTTTTAATAGAGCATTCTTGTGTGCCTTGGAGTTTTACAGCAGAGAGAGGATGGAGATTTGTGCTGGCGTCTTGTTTAACTGGTCGATGATCGAATACTCCTTGGACTGTATTTTCCTCCAAAGGTCATCTAGACCTGTCTCAATGATGAGTGGCCTATTGGAGGCATGCTTGCTTGACTCAACTAGATATTCAGGGGTATATACTAAACCAGTTCTCATCATACCTTGTGCTGCAACAGTCTCTTCAATTCAGACCTTGCCTTACCGCCTTGCCTCGGCTGTATAGTCCCAAGGTACAACCTTCATATGGAATGGTGTCATGGTTGACAACACCACTGGGATAGGTGTGGCTATCCTTACTCCGAATGGAACATATTCCTTAGGTGGCAAAACTGCAACCTCAAATGGTGCGGGTGCATTTACTGGAGACACAAATTCAACCTCAATTGGTGTCGGTGTCTTTGCGGATGATGTTGCTTCAAACTCAAGTAGTACAGACATATTCACCTCAGCGCCCTCAGACGGTTGAATCTGGACTATGATTGGATTGAGGGTAATTGTTGGTTTCTTTGGGTCATCACCTTCTGCGATCAACCCGATTGACCCCTCGGGATCCCAGTCATCTTCTATTTCAATCATGTGGATACTGTCACACCTCCTTTTTACTTATACCCCGTAAAGGGTATAAATACAAGGGAGTTTTTCTAATTAAAGGACAATCGAAACGGGATCGTTTATTTATTAAAAATCAGAGTCGCCACTTGGGATAATTTAAGGTGTCCCAAGTCACCGGTTTAAATCCCGAGTTGAGGGAAAGATTCACTCTGTATTACAGTCTGCGAACCAGAAATCCGAGTAAGGAATTCTGTTAACCCGAGAGAAGGTGTTAGGCATTCCCGAGTTCCGTGGTTCTAGCACGGTCGCTTTGATCCTACTCGACTTATTAAAATTGTTTAATTACTGATTTTAGATCCTATGTGCATTTGTCTATTAACCACTTTTAAATCACTTGATTATTCGTAAAGGATTGAGTTACGCGTACGTATACTCTTTTCCTTTAGCGCGTCAAGAATCATGTCACGCGAACGTGTCCATAATTAATAATGCCTTGTTTATTTATTTAAGAAAAATTGGTTGAGGTTGCGCGGACGCATCCCTCGTGTTGTTTTTAAGATCGTAGTTATGTCACGTGAACGTGTCCACAACCACGATAATAGTGTAAACGGCCCTAAAGGCTTTTCTACAAACATTCAACAATTATACCTAAAATCGAGTCGTGATTGCTAAGGCTACGAGTTACGGGCTAACTACACTGAAAAGCAAACGGGCTAACTCAAGGCACATGGATACGCGGCCTAGAAATATTAACGTGGAGAAAGGGCCTGGCAGATCATTTGTTGGGCCCATATTCTTTTGCTTGAAATTACTCTCTTAAATTTGGCCACATGACCAGTTCGAAGATCCAAGTGAGCTGGACATAATCCCCAAGAATCAGCACAAACCATTGTCCAAAACCTGATTTCTTAAAGCCCAAAGCTATTTCTCCAATAATTCATTTGAAACACCCTCGCAAAGTATCACACCACAGGGTATGCATTAGAACTAACGATTGAATCATGAAGACTAAAAGTTAAGCTACAATTTGAATCCATCAAATTTTAGCGGAATAAAAAAATCTCGATATAAGAACGGACAAAGACAACAAAACAAAACTGCAACTTTACGTTGGACCTTATCTAACCATTCACCCATTAAAATGGCTAAGCCAAACCTTACAATGAACACATTAAAACAAATGCATAGGCTCTGAAAAAGCAGATAGGTCCTGGGCAAATTCTTCTCAGTAACTAAACCTATATCATGAAGAGCATGGACTGAACCACACTTTCACATTTTGGAAAGGTTAAACGAGCACAAGAAATTAGACCCAATGAGACTAACCAGCAAGTCAAACCAATAAGAGCCAACAATCAGAATTTGCACTCAGAAGAATGAGTAGATACACTGCTTGCACAGTGTGAAACAGGGCAGATTTTCAGCTAAACAACTAAAGGTGAACATGATAAAGGGAAGGTCAAACTACTCTACACATTCTAACAGTTTCCCAAAGACATGAGTGACATTCATGACCAAGACATAAGTGTGGCTAAGCTTAGCACTGACTTACAACATTGTAATAGTCCAACATTATTTATAACACATTGGTGCAAATCCCAAGTGTGAAAAGGAAATAGACTACAAACTATATGACTAACTACTCATAATGATTAACGAGAGAAATGTGCAGAAATCACAAGAAGACCAATAGCCTCTGCTCGAAAGAACAAAACAGCCATTTCAGCTTGATTTCATAGGCTTCTAGTCTAGATTTACTCAAGGTTCAAATGTCCTTACATACCTGAAAATGTGCAGAAAACAACAACGAGATAATCAGAAACCCAGCAGCAGTAACAAGCAGCAAAGTGGAACTCAAATCCAATGGAACAGTGTACCAAAACAGCTCAAAACCCCAAAAAATGCAATTCAGCAGACAGATTGCAGTGTCAAACACACTTTCACACAAGCAGACACCCAAAACCTAGCCTTAATGACTAAGTCTCAAGCCATTTTAGCCCTCGATTGTTTAGAGATCATTTCAAAAGTGAGAGCCTCAAGAATTACATAAAAACTTTCAATGGAACAGTGATTTTTGTTTTTGTTTTTTTCAATTGTTCTGATTTCTCATGTATTTTCAGACTTTTTGGTCTCTCTAAGGTGTAAAACAAAATGTCTTGAATGAGAAGAAGACTTTCTTTTAAAGGCTGAGGGTCTGCTGTGTGCCTCCCAGGGCAAGGCAGTTAGAGTTTTTCCAAAATACCCTCATAGGGCATCTTTCAAAACTGATATTTGGACAACTGTCCATTTCCTTCAGATATTTTCAATTTACAGCCTGTTTTCCCTAACCATTTTGGGCAGCTGTCCATTTAGGAAGCTTCCCATCAGTTATTAAAGATTCTTCAAGTTGAAACAATCTCCAACATTACCCTCTAAAGTTCCCTATTATCCACTTACCCCCCCCCCCTTAAATTCTGAATGCTCATAATCACAATAATGGTAAACAAACGGCCTGACACTTTCAAACAAATTGAAATTCAAAACAACTATTGAAATTTTGAGAAACTAGCTTGAATACCCTTCACACATAAACATGAATTCAGAAAATGTTCTTGAAACCAGAATTAATGCGAACGATGAATTATACTTGACTAATCTCAATGTTTCAGTTCCAAAATTAATTCACAAATGTGAAATGAAACCCAGCGGAAAGAAGAAAATCTCATGAATTGAAACCAAATTAAACTCAAACCTTACGAAGCTGATTGTCAATGACAATTAAGCAAACAAGCTAACAAACGAACTTACAACCAAAACATAATGCAATTAAGCAAGAACAAAAATTCTGAAGGATGAAAACTGGAAAAACAAACAACCCAAGCAAACAAACAGAAGAGATCAAAAGGAAACCAATCGATTCAAAGGAAATTATCCCAAACCTGCTTCGGCAAGAACTGCATGAACTCGAACAACCTTGAAGAAGAAAGTGAACCTTTGACGGTCATTAATCGGTTGTCCTTAACAAAAGACAAATGATTAATGACAGTTTTGGGTTCACTTGACCTTGCTAAGCCAGAAAGGAACCCAGGGAGAGACTTGGCTATCCGGACCTCTGCTCTACCACTGACGGACCATTTTGAAATGAAACAAACGCGTATTTGAGGCAGGAAGGAGATGAGGGGTTGCATGGTGTGATTTAGGGTGGATCTAGGAATTCTAGGGTTTCAGGCGCTAACCTCAAATCTGAGATTCGAGGCGATGGAAGGGGATTTGAGAGGAACTGTTTGGATATTTGGGATGGGGAGGTGGAAGGGAGTTCGTGGTGTTAATTCGGAGGCGATTGGACGCCGGCACCGCCACCAGATGGTGGGGAATTCTGGGGTGGCTACTAGGGTTTGGGGGGCAAGCTTCTGAAGTTGGGGGTGTTGGGACGATGAACTGAGGGGGGGTGTGCATTCGGACATATAGATACTCCCCAGGCTTTAGTTCCGAGTCGTTCGATCAAGTGGGGATCAATGGCTCAGATTGACACTGGTCGAAACGGCGTCGTTTCGCTTGAAGGGGGATCCGGACCAGGTAGAGGCGGGTTTGGGCTGGAATTGTACAGATCTGGGGGCAATTGGGCCGAAGGGGGTTTAATTAAATGACCCAAATCCGAATTTCCCTTTGTTTTTTGAATCTTTTCTCTTTTTTCAATTTCCAAATTTCTTTTCTTTTCAAAATTAGAAATAACTCCTAAATTAATTATTAAAACTAATATTATCCTATCAAATTAAAATAATTAAACTCTACAAATAATTACCATAACTAATTAAATACCAAATTAAAGAAAGCTAACAAAATTCGAGAAATTAAAATTAAAATGCAAAAATGAACCATTTTTTGTGATTTTTCCATTTTTATAAGACACTAAATTACTAATTATTTCAAACATGCAAAAAATTAAATCTTAAATGGAAATGTAGCATATTTTGTATTTTTCATTAATTAACAAACGAAATGCACAGACAAAAATGGAAATAATTAACAGCAAATGCCACAAGATCCACAAAATTGCAAATAATGAAACGAAATTACTTTGCTTTGAATTTATGAGAGTATTTCATGTAGGGCAAAAATCATGTGCTCACAGCTGCTCCTCTTTGTTCGGAAACACGAAGAGTTTTCGTGCAAAGATAAAGTGAGCGGATACGAGCGATTTTTGCCTGTTTGAATACTCTGTGGGAAGCATTTTTGAAATATTTGACCACACCCTGCCTCTGAAGTTGCCTACATATCCTTGGCTAAAAAGGAATCAGGTCAGTGTAGTTCGGGAAGTTTGGGTAGCTGGGACTACCATGAAGTTGTGATTTCACTATTGCTGCTGCTACTGCTTACTGAACCTCCTTATCATACCATGTCAAAATAAAACAAGAAGCTATACTAGACCATGATCTATGGATTATAAAAGTCTTATCTATATATTCAAACTTGATCTTGTGCTTCTTGTTGCCTTGTTGTTCTCCATTCTTTCGGAGACATTCGTTTGTTTCCACCTTGAATTGTAAACTGAGATGTTTTCCCCTTCTTCAGGTGGGTGCATGACTGCTGAACTTGATATGTATTTCCTGCTCTCTAGACGGGCTCCTGACTGCTGACTTGTAAGTATTCCCTGCTCTCCAGGCGGGCTCCTGACTTCAACATAGACAAAACAAAGGATTTCAAAGCTCAACCATAAATTGTACTCCTTTGTTCTCCAGGCAGGCTCCTGATTGCTGACTTAAAAGTATTCCCTGCTTTCCAGGAAGGCTCCTGACTTCAACTTGAAATGTATTCCCTGCTCTTCAAGTGGGCTCTTGACTTCAAAATAAACAAAGCAAATAATTTGAAAACTAAAACTTTAAATTGTACTCCCTTGTTCTCCAGGCGTGCTCCTGACTGCTACGCTTGAAAGTATTCCCTGCTCTCCAGGCGGGCTCCTGATTGCTGACTTGAAATGTATTCTCTGCTCTTCAGGCGGGCTCCTGACTTCAAAATAAACAAAGCGAAGAATTTGAAAGCTCAAACATAAATTGTACTCCCTTGTTTTCCAGGCGTGTTCCTGACTGCTGCGCTTGAAAGTATTCCCTGCTCTCCAGGCGGGCTCGTGACTGCAACATAGACAAAACAAGGAAATATTTTCTGCCCCAGTTTGGTGGCTGGGCACAGATGTAATTGTAAAACTAAATCATATTACCAAGTATTACTAAGGATTTGAAAGCTATGTCCCATTATTCAGGGGGGTCCTGACAACTCTTAACTAAACACCAATTTAAAATCTAAGTTATATCTTCTAAAGGTATGACTTCTGCTAAATCTTGTTATCTAAGAGGGTCTTCAAACTACTCCCCATTATCCAGGAGGGTCCTGAAAATCAAATGTCAATTTTTATCTTAAGGGTGACAACTTTCATGGCTGAATTATACTGCCCTACAACAGAGTTTACGCTAAATTGTTGTTATCTAATCGAAATCTTAAAGCTAAGTCTCATTATTCAGGAGGGTCCTGGAAACTCCTAATTGAATCCTATCTTGGAGATGCAAACTTCGAAGCTAACTTATATTCTTTTGGGATACATTTATGCTAGATTATGCCATTTCTGAACATTTAAACTAGGTCTCATTTTCCAGGAGGGTCCTGAAAGTTTACGGTCAAACCTGTCTGGTGCTTTCTTTTCCTTGCAGAGAGTTTCTCCGAAACAAATGAAATTTTATGCCCCTGTTTCAATTAGAGAAACGTTTGTCAGTTTAAAATGGTGGTTTTCTGATGGCATTCTTGCTGAAGATCTTTCCACTGCATTGTTTTGTTCTGAGTGGCTTCCGCGAAATGGTCCTGAGCCGCTTTGACTTTCCGACTGACTTTCAAACCCCATGACCTTTGACGAACCGAGTGTTCTATACCCATGCTGTTGTTTTACCTATGACCCCTTTATCCAAACCTTTGCATCACCCATGACATTACCAAACCATTGCACCGATGAGACTTCTGGTGATCTCTTGTATCCCACCTTACATCATGTTATCCTTAGTATGCTCTGACCACGCCATGCTTCGCCATTTTGGAAGTTGGTAGTGAGATTTGAAATCCTTTTTCACTTGCTTTGAACAAGACTGACATTGAAACATCTTAGACAAATACCCAAAGAAAATGAAAAGCAATGACTTTGCAGGTTAAGGATAAAAAGAATCCAAAACCAGATGATAGCTACAGAGGGAAAAAGAAAAAGAAACTTATCTGAGTGGAACAGCTGGTACCAATGATCATGACATGCATTTTGGATTAATCGGCCCAATCTGTCCAACCAATTAACTTTCAGTTGTCGTATTGTGTTGCCCCGGAATTTCCATAATCTGATTTCTTCACCCAAATCCTGATCTTGTTCATCCTACGGTGCCTTGAAAGGTTTTCACCAGCATACCTCTTTCATTCGTTCATCTCTCAACTCACTTTTGCCTTACGGTGCCTGTGAGGGTTTTCACCAATAAAACTCTATCATTCTTTGCTTTCTCTCAGCTCCCGTCGCCTCATGGTGCCCGCGAGGGTTTTCACCAATAAGACTCTCTTATTTTTATTTTTCCTGCTTGAACCAGAGTGTTGCCCCTAACATGAATTACCTTTACCTACTCGATATGGCATTTCTCAAAGACTGATCAGAAGGTCTTTTTTTGGACCGTAATGTGGGCTTTTGGACAGGGTTAGAAAGAAAGGGTATAAAAGGCTCGAAACAATTTAAATGGGTTAAAATTACAACTTTTGGAATCAGGTTTCTCACAACAACCACAACTTCTGCCCCAGATTCTTGCATGGGGACTTTTGGATTTTTATTTTGATTAGACCGAACCGTGAGGCTGCCTACGTATCCTAAAAAGGAATCTAGTCGAACATAGTTCATGTCATAGAAATTACTTTCTTGTTGTGTTTTTTCTTTTCTCTTTCTTCTCTCTTTTTCTCTTTTGCTTTTCTCTTTTCCCTTTTATTTTCTTCTTCTTTTCTCTTTTCTTCTTTTCTCTTTTTTTTTCTTTCTTTCTCATTCCTTTTCTTTCTCTTTTTCTTTCTTCCTTTTCTTATCTTTCATGCTTATGTTTCTGATATTTGCTACTAATTCCGAAAGAGGGGTATGAAAGAAAATAAATAAGGCTCAAAAGGATGAGAAGGGATAGAGTGTTTAGATAGCAGAACAAAACGCCTTCGTCATTTCAATCTTCAAAATATGCCAAATACAAACAAGTACAATCAAAGAAAGGAATCATACATTGTATCTCTTGACTGCATCGGAATTGATAGTCATTTCTACACATTTTCCTTCTACATCTGTCAAATATAACGCGTCATTGGACAACACTCTAGTTACAACAAATGGCCCCTACCAGTTTGGGGCGAACTTTCCTTTTGCTTCAGCCTGATGAGGCAAGATATGTCGCAACACTAGTTGACCTACTTCGAACTTTCGTGAACGTACCTTCTTGTTATATGCTCTTGCCATTCTCTGTTGATTCAATTGGCCATGACATACTGCCGCCAATCTCTTTTCATCAATCAGACTTAACTGCTCCAAGC
Organism: Nicotiana sylvestris; assembly: GCF_000393655.2. NCBI lineage: Eukaryota > Viridiplantae > Streptophyta > Magnoliopsida > Solanales > Solanaceae > Nicotiana > Nicotiana sylvestris. Next base: position 106,754,042 of record NC_091060.1, on the reverse strand, counting down.
GGGTTTTGACCCATTCAACGTCATCAATTTCTACCTCAGCAACAATTCGAAGGGATGGGATTTCAATTTCGGCGGGTATTACTGCCTCCATGCCATACACCAACAAATAAGGAGTAGCCCCTACTGAAGTGCGGACAGTAGTGCAATAACCCAACAACGCAAATGGCAGTTTTTAATGCTATTGCCTAGAACCTTCCACCATTTTTCAAAGTATCTTCTTTATATTCTTGTTGGCTGCCTCGACTGCTCCATTCGCCTTAGGGCGATACGGGGTGGAATTGCGATGTATAATATTAAACTACTGACATGTCTCTGTCATCAGATGACTATTGAGATTGGCACCATTGTCTGTGATGATTACCTTCGAAATCCCGAACCGACAGATGATATTTGAATGCACAAAATCGACCACTGCTTTCTTGGTCAAAGATTTGAAAGTTTTCACTTCAACCTACTTGGTGAAATAATCAATGGCTACCAGAATAAATCTGTGTCCGTTTGATGCTGCTGGCTCGATTGGCCCAATGACATCCATGCCCCAGGCAATGAAGGGACATGGTGCCAACATTGTATGCAACTCAGATGGTGAGGAATGAATCAAATCTCCATGCACCTGGCATTGACGGCACTTGCACACAAAACTGATGTAATCTCGCTCCATCGTGAGCCAGTAATAACCTTCTCGGAGAATCTTCTTTGCCAGAACATATCCGCTCATATGCGGTCCATAAACTCCGGGGTGCACCTCAGTCATGATTATTGTGTCCTGTCTTGCATCTATGCATCTTAACAATCCAAGATCTAGAGTTCTTTTGTATAACACCCCTCCGCTAAAGAAAAATCCGCTTGCCAATCATCGAATTGTTCTTTTCTGATCACCTATGGCCTGTACCGGATATACCCCCATCTAGAGGTATTATTTGATATCATGGAACCATGGCTCCCCATTAAGTTCTTCTTCTACCATATTATAGTAAGCATGCTGATCACGAACCTGAATCTGCAAACGGTCCATATAAGCCTTATCTGGATGATGTAACATTAACGCCAGAGTGGCCAAAGCATCAACGACTTCATTATGTATTCTTGTGATATGCCTGAACTTTATTGACTGAAATCATTGACAAAGATCATGCAAACACTGTCTGTACGGTATGAGTTTCAAATCCCGTGTTTCCCATTCTCCCTGAATTTGGTGCACCATGAGGTCCGAGTCACCCAAGACCAAGACTTCCTGGACACCCATAACCACAGCTAACCTTAAACCCAGAATACATGCCTCGTACTCAGCCATGTTGTTGGTACAGTAAAAACGAAGCTGAGCCGTAATAGGGGAGTGCTGCCCTGTTTCAGAAATAAGTATTGCTCTTATCCCCACGCCTTTCATGTTTGCGGCTCCGTCAAAGAAAAGCTTCCATCCAGGCTTCTCGCCTTGTTCCAAATCATCAATGTGCATCACCTCTTCATCAGGTAAATAAGTTTTCAAAGGTTGATAATCTTCATCAACCGGGTTCTCGGCCAAATGGTCTGCCAAGGCCTGTGCTTTCAATACAGTTCGAGTCACGTAGACAATGTCAAACTCTATGAGTAGGATCTGCCATTTTACAAGCCTCCCTGTGGGCATAGGCTTCTGAAAGATATACTTCAATGGATCCAAGCGGGATAGGAGGTAAGTAGTATAAGATGACAAATAGTGTTTCAGTTTCTGTGCCACCTAAGTTAGGGCGCAACATGTCCTCTCAAGATGAGTGTACTTAACCTCGTAGGATGTGAACTTTTTGCTGAGGTAATAGATGGCCTGCTCCTTCCTGCCAGTGATATCATGTTGACCCAATACACAACCGAATGAACTGTCCAAAACCATCAAATATAGAATCAAAGGTCGCCCTGGTTCTGGCGGGACCAACACGGGTGGGTTTGACAAATACCCCTTTATCTTATCAAACGCCTCTTGATATTCATCTGTCCACTTGACCGTAGCATCTTTCTTTAACAGTTTGAAGATAGGCTCACAAGTTGTCGTGAGCTGAGCGATGAACCTGCTGATATAATTCAATCTCCCCAACAAACTCATCACCTCGGTCTTGTTCCTTGGATGTGGCAATTCCTGGATGGCCTTGACTTTCGATGGATCCAGTTTGATACCCCGGCGGCTGACTACGAACTCCGACAACTTTCCAAACGGCACCCCAAAAGCACACTTTGCAGGGTTAAGCTTGAGATTGTACCTGCGAAGCCTTTGGAAGAACTTCTTCAGATCCCTGACATGGTCAGACTGCTTTCTAGACTTCACGGTCACATCATCCACGTACACCTCGATTTCCTGGTGTATCATAGCATGGTATTGTTGTCATTACCCTCATGTAGGTTGCCTCAGCATTTTTCAAACAGAATGGCATGAGCTGATAGCAGTACGTTCCCCACGGCATGATGAATGCTGTCTTTTCTGCATCTTCCTCGTCCATTAAGATCTGATGATAACCCGCGTAACAATCCACAAAAGAACCAATCTCATGTTTGGCACAATTGTCAATTAATATATGGATGTTCGGCAGGGGAAAATTTTCCTTCGGGCTTGCTTTGTTGAGATCCCGATAATCAACGCATACCCTGGTCTTTCCATCCTTCTTTGGCACAGGAACAACATTGGCTAACCAGGTGGGATACCGCGTGACCCGAATAACTTTCGCATTGAACTGCTTGGTGACCTCTTCTTTGATCTTTACACTCATATCTGTTTTGAACTTTCTCAGCTTTTGTTTGATAGGAGGGAATGTCGGGTCAGTGGGCAACTTGTGAACCACTAAATCAGTGCTTAGACCTAGCATGTCATCATAGAACCATGCAAAAACATCTTTGTATTTGAACAGTGCTTTGATTATCTCCTCCCTGAGTTGAGGTTCCAGATGGACATTTATTTTAGTTTCACAGACATTTTATTGGTCCCCTAAATTAACTGCTTCTGTATCGTTCAAATTAGGTTTGGACTTTTCCTCAAAATGACTTAGTTCCTTACTAATTTCTTCATAGGCCCCATCATCATCAAATTCCAACTCGCCATCACACTCAATTTCGTGTATTATTACTTCAGAGTTAGATTGGCTTTTAAAAATGGGCCGAAGATTCCTCATGCATGTCATGTCATTGATACCAGCATAAAAAGAACTGTACAAAAGAAGAAAACAAAAATAGAATTAGAAGAAATGAAGGAAAAGGAACAATTGCATTTCATTGAATATAAAGATAACAGGGTTTTAACACATCCAACTAGACGGAACATAATATCTGAATTACAAACCCTGGAATAATCCAGACAACTAAAAGAAAATCAAAACCCACTACCAAGACTCCCTCCGGATAGGAAGAGGAGTAGCTTCCCAGTTGTTGACTTTTGCACGTGGTCCCACAAATTGCACATCTGCCTTGCTGGACCCTTCCCTAGCCTGAACCATATTGACCTCGGCGAATAACCTTTCGAACACTTTTTCCAAATATCCATCGGCTCCAATCAGTGGTCCAGGGACCCTTGACAACAGTTGCTTTCTAGTACCCGGCCTGACGAATGACCTAGACAGACGCGGGACTAGCTTTGGCAATGCCCATTCTTTCTTTTTCATTTTCCTAGCTCTTCTCATGTCTACAACGGTAGGGTTGAACCCCAGACCAAAAGTATCTAAATTCCTTGGAAGGGAGACTGGCTGCACAATACCTTGCAGAGATGTACCCAAACCTTTGCCCGGTACGAAACTGTTTTTCAACATTTCGACAACTACCATGACTGATGCCGCAGCCATCTTTGGAGTTGGCATGTGCTTTCCTTCCAGAATTTTCTCTACCGATACTGTGTCAGAAACCTGATAAACCCATGGTCCCTTGCTATCGTCAACCTCTATGAATGGCACAATGGCACCATTGGGCACACACGAATTATCTTCGTCATGTACAATAATTTCCTATCGATCCCATTCAAACTTGACCATTTGATGGAGAGTAGACGGGACTGCTTTGGCAGCATGGATCCAGGGTCGTCCCAACAACAGATTGTACGAAATAGCCATATTGAGCACCTAAAATTCCATAGTAAATTCAACTGGCCCTATTGTGAGCTCAAGCACTATGTCCCCGACTGAATCCTTCCCTCTACCGTCGAATCCCCAGACGCAAATATTGTTCTTGTGAATCCTTTCATCCTCCACTTGCAATTTGTTCAATGTAAAGAGAGGACAGATGTTTGCACTAGATCCATTATCAACCAGCACCCGAGTAACCACGGAATCTTCACATTTCACCATCAGATAGAGGGCTCTATTGTGCTCGGTACCCTCCATGGGTAACTCATCATCAGAAAAAGTGACTCGGTTTACCTCAAATATCTTGTTAGCTATCTTTTCCAAGTGGTTTACTGAGATTTTTTCAGGAACGTGGGCTTCGTTCAAGATCTTCATCAAAGTACGATGATGTTCGTCTGAATGGATCAGTAATGACAAGAGAGAGATCTGAGTTGGTGTCTTCCTTAACTGCTCCACAATAAAATAGTCTTGCGCTTTCATCTTTCTTAGAAATTCTTCTGCTTCTTCCTCAGTCACTGCTTTCTTCACCAACACTGGATTATCTTTTGAGGTCTTAGCTTTTCTCAACTCTTCGGGGGCAAAGCATCTCCCCGATCGAGTTAAACCATGGGTCTCACACACTTTTTTTTTAACCTCTTTCCCTCGGTAAGCTACTGTCACTCGTTCATAATTCCACGTGACCGTCTTGCTGTTGATCACTGGGAGCTGAGTTGGTGGTTTTATAATAACAGGCTCCGTGCGAGCACCTTTCACGACCACAACAGGTTTATTTATAACCCCTGATACCACCACTTTAGCTTTCTCTGGTTTCACTATGATAGCGTTTGATGACCCTTTCCCGGTTACCACACCTGGCTTATTGTCTACCCCTTTCAACTGGACCACTGATTCCCCACTGGTTACCTTTTCCTTTGAACTGGTTTCACTGGAGCGGATCATCATCACCGTCTGCGACGGTTTCTTAGCCTCCCCTCGCTTGTGTATCAACTTAATCATATGGGTCTCATGGTGAGCTGGTAGCGGATTCTGGTTGATGTTTGGTGTTTTGGGGGCCTGAACCTCGATCCGATGAGTATCAATGAGCTCTTATACAACTGTTTTTAGTTTCCAGCGTTTCTCTGTGTCATGGCCCAGGGCCCCTGAACAATACTCACAATTTACCAAGCGATCAAGATTTCTGGGAAGGGGGTTCAGCATTTTAGCCTCGATCGGATTCAACATGCCCAACTGTCTTAATCTGTGGAATAGGCTGGTATTTGATTCTCCCAATAGAGTGATAGTCTTCTGCTTCTGCACCCTTTCATTCTTAAAGGCTTGATTGGGTCAAAAACCTGTTCCAGGGGGGTTTTGTAGGCTTTTGGGGGTGGATGGGTATTTTGTGGAGCTTGGTAGGGACTCTGTAGAGCTGGCGCATGCCATTGCGCGTGAGCGGGAGGTTGGGTATAGGTTTGTGCGTGATAGACAGAAAAATGGGGATCTAGCGGTGGGTAGTAGTGTTGTGGTGGGCTATATGGAGTGTGGGGGTATGTTTGAGGATAAGGTCGAGGCTGGTTGTAGAATGGTGGAAGGTTCTTGGATACACCCCAAGCTGTCAACTCGATCGTTTCAACATCCTCTTTCTTCTTCTTTCCGAGTACACCCCCAGTACCGTTTTAAATGGCTTGGGTGGTTGCTTTGATTGCTGAGTAACTCATGATCTTATTGGACTTGAGTCCCTCCTCAACCATGCCTCCCATTTTCACAACTTCATTAAAGGACTTGCCCACTGCTGACACCAAATGACCAAAATATGTGGGCTCTAAAGCCTGCAAGAAATAATCAACCATCTCGCTTTCTTTCATTGGGGAGTCAACCCTCGCTGCTTGCTCTCTCCAACGAAACCCATATTCTCGGAAACTCTCACCGGGCTTCTTCTCAATCTTCGTCAAGGACAGACGATCTGGGATGATTTCGATATTATACTAAAAATGACAGGCGAAGGCTTTGGCCAAATCGTCTCATGTGTACCACCTGCTATGATCTTGTCTGGTGTACCATTCTAGCGCTGACCCACTCAAACTTTGGCTGAAATACGCCATCAACAATTCATCTCTTCCACCTGCTCCTCTCATCTTGCTACAGAACCCTTTTAAGTGTGTTACTGGGTCGCCATGCCCATCGTACAGATCAAACTTGGGCATTTTGAACCCCGCTAGTAACTGAACATCTGGGAACAGACATAAATCCTTATAGGCCACACTTACTCATCGCGACCCATCAGTTTGTATTGTGACAATAGTAACTTTAAATGTTCTATGATGATTAATAAGCTATTTAAATGATATATAAAAAAACAAGGTCGAACATAGTGTAATTATTATTTTAGTGAATTCTCGATCATGAGTCTATCCTTGACCACAGTAAGAGTGGAGGACGCAACTAACACTAGCCCATTAAGAATGTCTATTGATTTAGGTTGAATTTTTAGGTTAGGGTTGAGGGTTTATAGACCATTAAAGGAGTTTATCAGTGACTAGTGGTTGATGGAAGACAACTCGTGTTGTTAATGAATTAAAAAATATCCACGTGGTCTATCCCTAACCAAATTGTTTTTGACTCATTTAAACCTATCCATTTGACCGACCATCTCAAAAAAAATTGGTCATATTTCAAGCCCAATTTTTACTTTCGAAAAATAATACTCAAACAATTGAAGAAAATGAGTCAAAGATCGAGTGTATCGTTTGGGTTGAGAAAGAGTTGTCACTGCGACATTGTTGCCATTTAGTTAACAGCTATAACTCCGTTTAATGTTGATAGGCAATTCTCAAAATTTTTGCAACCTAAGATAAGATAAATCTCATAATTCTATCCCTTTGTAATTTTAGGGTTTCGATTTTAGTGATAAAGTATTTTTCGATTTCAATCGATAAGGTAAAAGATGTCGATTTTGGGAATCAGATGATGATCTTCTAGACCCAAGGATCTCTAGGCTTATCAATAGTTTGAAATATGAAAAGGTCTCTTTGAATCGTAAAAAAAATATTTTGCGGCTAAAGGTGGTTGAACTGGAAAATATTTTAGCAAAGGATGTTCATGAGGAAGATGATAATGGTTGAAGGATTGAATTGGAGGCAGGGCATATTTATTTAAAGGATTATGTTGGAGGGATGGTTAAGATGAATGAAATGAGTATAAATAAGTGGTTTATGCTCTTGTGCGTTGTTGTCGGATTCGTGGTAGCTTCGATGATGAAATGAGAAGTTACATTAGTTTATTGTTAGTAGGAATAATTTAATTATTCTAAGTTCATTTTGTTGGAAGTCTTTTTGATCATGTAATGATCTACTAATGTAATGTGATATTTGATGAAGTTATTAGATACGATTTTGAGTCTATTATGCAACCAAGTAGCTAGTTTATTGATGGACCAAGTGTCTAGTACTTTCACGACCCCAATTTCCCTCTATAGGATGTCGCGACGTCACCTAGCCTCTAAGACTAGGTAAGCCTAACAAACATGTGGAAGTGACTAAAACAATAATTTAAAAATCTCAAAACTCAACAACATATATAAAGAGAAATTTTTACAGCTCAGTGTGCATACAATAGCCAAAACCCGGCGTAATACTGTAGACATGTGATTTTTGACCCTCCCCAAGATTTTTCATATTTTAGCGCGTAAATATTTAATTTAGGCATAATATAGATATTTTAAGTAATGTTTGACTCTTTTAATCTATTTTATTACAAGAAAATAAAAATTTACAAAAATAGGTTCATTAATGTTTTGTAGTCATTTTTAATCTAAAAAAATCAAAATATACAAAAATAGTATCGTATTTTTATTTTAATATGATATTTGAAAATACCAAAAATAGATTTGTTTTAATGGTTAGTTTTGTTTTAATAATTATTTGAATAGTAGTAATAATAATTAATAAATGGGCCCGTATTTTTAATCTCGTTCGCAGCGAAAGAATAGAACTTGGGTTCGAGCAACCCACTTTTAGGCTTAATATTGGACCTAGCCCACAATTGCCAAGCCCATAGTTCCTAGGTCCATACCCCTTAACCTAAAAACCCTACCAAAAAAACCTACAATATAAAAAGGAAGAAAAGAGATAAGAAAAACGGGGAAAAGAAGGACGAAGAAGCTGAAAGCTGCGCATAGGACCCCACTCTCTCAGATCATCTTCTCCAAGCACCCATATTCCTTTTTCTTCTTCAGCAGCGCAGCTTTAGGTTGTTCAGTCCGGGCTACGGCTGCTGCTCCTCTTAATCTCCTTCTCCGACGAACTCGCCTGAAAACGCACACATGTACCAACGACCACCTCCCTTACTCAACCATGTTGCCGACGTCGTTCAGTCCAAACGACACTGCCCCACCTCTGGCGGAGTCTGGTAAACCAGCAGCCATGGCCGGAAACTCGCCGGGAAAAACGAGCTCCACCAGCTCGTTGGAGTAACGATTTCCGAACGCGGCTGGACATCAAACAACCAGACTTCATGAGCTTCTTCTTCATGAAGCTCAGCCTAAAACCCTAGACCAGAAACAAGAGCAGCAGCTATCAGCTGTTACATACAAGACCCCCCCCCCTCTCAAAAACAAAACCAGCAACCACCAACGTTAACCAGCTCCACCAGCGACTATTGTTCTCACCTTGTTCCCATTTCTCTCTCCCTCACTTTGCTATCCTTCCAACACCCAAACACACGCACACACGGACATAGATGGACAGGTTTCTGGAAGTTTGGAAAAAGAAACAGAATACACAACGTAAAAGCTAGAAACGAAATGAAAGGCGAGACATCTGGGTCGCGGCGAGTTTTGGTGTGATTTAAGTTTTCGGGCGAGTTCCGGGTTCGTCAGAGGTCGTAGCCTGAGGTCTCCGGGGAGCTTCACGGCTCCGTATTAGAATTCGACAATTCTATTTGGTCTCTGCTTGGAAGTCCATTAGTTGTAGGAGAGAGGTGACAAAAATGGAAATGGTGTAGTGCCCTACCGTCAGCGGCAGTGACGAAATAATAAACATTGTTTCTGTTTGGTACGTTTTCAATACGTTATAATAATACTTTAATTATTGTGCAAAAATTCCAATTGGTGACTTACGGTGGCCTCAAATGAAAAGAAGTTTCCACATGATATCAAAGAATTTTAGGAGTCAATTTTCCTAGTATGTATGGCACTGTGGCAAATAAGTGGTACGTTAACTTTGGACGTTGAAAAGTTAAAAATGAATAAGTAAAATATATTATCATATTGAGAAAAAAGGTATAAATAGTGATTAGTTTATTCAGAATTTGTTCCAATTAATATAAGGTTTAGTTTAAAGCTTTCTTTACTTGATTTTTGTGGTATTTGGACGACTGTGATTCGTTAGTCAAACTAGTATACGTTGGAATTTTGTTGAATCTGCCCCTGAACCTTTGAGTGAAATACATGGTTCATTAATCTATGCTTGCTTTCGAAAATTAGTTCATTTGTTGAATTCTCTAATGAGACTTGACTGTTCTTTTGTTTGAAGTTGTTTGTTTTGTAATGTCGCTTGAATGGTTCTTTGAATTAGTTTGTTAGATTAAAGACTCCAATGACTTGAACAAGATAATAGTTGGTTTGGTTTTAAAAGTTGAATAAATTATAAACATGATAGAAAATGTTCTATGGGAGACTAAATCTACCATCGTGGTTGTGGAATCGTTCGCGTGACATAGTTATGATTCCCTAGAAAATAAATCGGAGTATGCGTTCGCGCAACTTCGGCCAAACTCTTCTTAATAATAACAAAGCGTTCTTAATTGTGGACACGTTCGCCTGACATGATTTTTGACGCACCAAACAAATGGGTACACGTACGCGTGACCCATTTCAAGATAATTTTCTTAATTTTAAAAGCGGTAAAAGTTAAATTCACATAGGCTCTAAAAATAAGTAATTAAATAATTTTAATAAGCCAAGTATGATCAAAGCGACCGTGCTAGAACCACGGAACTCCGAAGTGCCTAACACTTTCTCCCGGGTTAACAAAATTCCTTACCCGGATTTCTGTGTTCGCAGACCGTAAATAGAGTCAGTTTTCCTTGATTCGGGATTAAACCGGTGACTTGGGACACCATAAATATCCCAAGTGGCGACTCTGATTTTTAAATAAATAAACAATCCCGTTTCGATTGTCCTTTAATTGGAAAAACTCCCTTATATTTATACCCTTTATGGGGTGTAGGAAAAAAGGAGGTGTGACAGCTCTGGCGACTCTGCTGGGGATCGAACCCAGCATCTCTGGTTCAGGGTTCAAGAATTCGAGCCTGTTAACATGATTTTTACTTGGCTTTATTTATTGTTGATATTATTGTATTATGTGAGCCTTTTGTGCTAAATGCTATCTGTTTATCGCTTTAATATTGTTGGAATTGTATATAACTGTCTTCTCACGCCACCCATCTGAGTCTTCTGAAAATGGTGCATACGTTCGGTCTTCCTAGTAAATCTTAGGTTCTTGGCTTTGCGGGGTCTTGGCCAAATTTTGCACTTCTAGCCACCTTTTAGCCAAATAAGCTATTTTGCAAAACTAGCCTAAATCATGTCTTGCATGTGTCTTAGGGAATGTTATTGTCTCACATAGTGTTGGTTTAGGTTTTCTTATATAGGTGTGGATTTATTTACCGAAGTTTGAGCATGACAGACACCCCGTGACCATCCGGTCAGGATTGCGTTCAGGAGTTGCTTAAGGAGATTTTTATATTTGTTATTTTTATTTTATTTTTATGTTTTTTTATGTCGTCTTTTACATTCTAGTTTTGTACAGTAATGTCAAGTATTTTGTTATTGTATTTTCTGCTTTATGTGTGAAAATGTGCTGTAACCCAAAAATCTTAAAGCTAAGTCCCATTTTTTATTTCCGTTATAAATTTTCTTTAGAATACTAATTCTAGAAATAAAAAAAAAGAAACTTTTTGAGGTTGTTTTTCCTTTAGGCAATTAATATCTAGGACTTAAAATGACTTATTTTTATGTTCTCTTTAGTATATTAGGACCAAAATTCATAGAAAGAGAGAGAATTTTATTCTTTTGCTTATCATTGGAATTTTTCCTTTAGGCAATCAAAATTGAAATAAAAAAATATTATGTTTTATCATTTTCATTGCTTGCTTCGAAATCTTGCGTCAGGATATCAAATGAAGATTCAAAATGTTTTTCTGTGGTTTATTCCTTAGATTTCCTTCATAAAAAAAATCAAAAAATATTTTTCTCTTTTAGGGTTTTTCCTTGATAATTTCTCATAGAGTATCTGTTTTAAAAAAGAAAGGAAAAAAAAGAAAACAAAAGAAAACAAAAGAAAATCAAAATGTTAGTTTGTCTACTTGATTCTCGATCTACCAGAACTACGCAAAGATCTGATTCATGCGGGGTTATGATACGTAGGCAACCTACATAGGGTTCGATCGAATCACTTTTTTTACTGTTAAAAGAAAGGAAAAAGGGATACGGAAAAAGAGAAAAAAAAGGTGAAGTCATGGGATGTGAGAAATGAGAAGGAAGAAAAAGAGCGATAATCGGAAAGAAAAAGGGGAAGGAAAATGAGCGAGCTAAGAAGTGCTAGAAAAACAAAGAAAAGAGAGGCTGAAATGAATGAATTGGGATGATGTCAACTGATCTTTGTACCCTCGAAGTCATTTTAGAACCGATAACTGTGGCTAGGTGCATTGCACATGAAGTGAGATTATCTTATGTTAAATGCCCTAACGCTAACGTGATGGTTTCATTTTGTTATATTCATAGCATAAGGGTGGTTGGTTTGTGGTTTTTAAAGTGTTAACTCTTCTCCACAACACAAAGTCAAAAGGCAATGGCAGACAACAACATAACTGAGTTGGTTGATACCGGTGCCCGAAAACAGTTGGTTGAACAGGATAAGGGGTTGGTTGAAGAGGTGAGGATGTTAAGACAACACATGACGGACATGTATCAGGCTTGGATGACTGGGAGGGCACCACCCCCGCCACCACCTAGCTTCCTAATTGTTACCCTTACCCAAACACCGGTCACAGTTCCAGATGATCCCCTACACTCTCCAGATTCACCCACTTACCATGGCTTTCCCAACCACCCTAGTATCTCTGTCACTCATCTTCCAATTACCTTTCCTAAAAATTGCCCTCCTGTCTTTTCCACCATCCCCAACAATGAACACCCACTCAAAGCTCACGATGCCCGATATTACCCCTCAGAGGTTGCCCACAAAGTTCCCAACTCATACAAACAGAGCCCTCGGGATAAGTTGCATGTTGAAAATGAAAGGTTCACAGGAAGAGAAAGGAAAGAGGGGATACCCAGGAAGCTAAAAGGCATAGTACGATCCTCGAAGAACAAACAAGGAAGGGAAGATCAGGACAGCATGTCCTACAAAGAATTGTCTATGTCCCGCGACGTTCGTCTGCATGTGGGGTTTAAAGTGCCAAAGTTTAACTTGTATGATGGGTGTGGGGATCCGGTGGCCCATTTTAGGGATTATTGAAATAAAATGAGATGTGTTGGTGAGAAAGATGATTTGTTGATGACGTACTTCAGTGAGAACCTGACTGGGCCAGCATTGGAATGGCATAATCGTCAAGATATTGGTAAGTGCCCTACATTGGGTGACATGGCTCAAGATTTTGTTCGATACTTTCAATACAGATCAGGTGTTACCCCAGACTGCTCCTCCCTATCTAAAATGGAAAAGAAGCCGGAGGAAAGCTTTAGAGAATTTGGGCTCAGGTGGAGGGAGCAAGTAGCTCGAGTCAATACCCCGATTGGTGAAGAAGAAATGGTTGAGCTTTTCCTACAGGCCCAGGGGCCCACCTACTTTAGTCATTTGATCCCGGCCTTGGGAATGTCTTACAAAGATGTGTTAAATATGGGGGAGCTAGTAGAAGAGGGAATCAAGTAAGGCAAAATCATGAGTTGTTCGAAAGACATTCAGAACATCCCAGTAAGCTTGGGTGGAAGAAAGAGAAACAGAAAAGATGATCCCACGGGCTTTCCCGATCAACACTTCCAGCCTCGACATCGTCCCCATGGATATCCTGATGCACCAAATGATCCTTCCCAATGCCACTTCTCTCCACGGAACTCCGAAAATTGTACATCACTCTCTCAGTACCCAGCTCCACAAAATTCCTATCCACCCCCACGAGCCTATCGAAATCCCCCTGGATCAGGTTTCCGACCCAAACAAAAGGGACGTCAGTATGAAATAATGTACTGAGTATGTAAGGCAATATACTGTGTTATTTAGTTAAACCAGCAAGAAAATAATCACTATTATTTTAGCTCCACGGTGGGTGCCAAACTGTTTACCGTGAAAATGGTAATAACAATTAAATTTGATTTAATGGTTCTAAAAATACATGATCTATTTTTATGCTAGTTGTTAGGAAGTTGATGCTATGTGAAGTACTTGGAATCAAGAAAAGAACTTAGAAATGAGATGTTAACCAAACCAAATCGCTGTCAATCAGGGCCTCGAGCTTGCCTTTTCGAGGGCCTTGGGTTTAGTCTGAAGCTCAACTGGGAGCTATCGACGGTGGTCGATGGAGACTAACAGTTATAAATAAATCAATGACGGCTCTTTATGGCCAATAATAAGCAATAAATGATGAACAATAAATAGAACACAATAGATATAAGCAATAAATGGAGTAATGAGATCAAGTGAATATGTTACAGAGCAGAGAAAATGTTCTTGTGTATTTAATATTAGGCAACAGATATTTACAAAATGACAAAGATCCCCTATATATAAAATGGGGAATCCCTACATAGTACAAGTGCATTTATTACAAAGATATGGAGATGGGACAACTAGTTAATGCCATGATACAGGCTCAGTCTAGCCTGACAGACTTTGTCGGCTCTAGCTTCACGCCTTGGGAACTCCCTACTTTCTTTTCGTAATCGTCGGTCTCCTACTGCCCCGAGGTCGAGCGTCAATGGCCCCCGAGAGATGAAACTCGATCGTGGTCTCGAGCCTTCAAGAAGTGCCTACGAGGTATCCTAACGATTGAAAATCGGACCCTCCGATTTTACCATATACAACATCCAATCATAAAATATAACTTGGAGAATATAAATTACAGAGTATTCCAAATTTTTAGATTTTATGATTGCAAATATTTCACATAAAATTTTTAATAAACCTACAGTGTATAGTCTACCCAATGGTGGTCTATATTCCATTGTAAATGTAAGCAAATAGAATTCCATTGTAAAGAATTGAGAACTGTATATCAATCATAAGTTGGAAGGGCATAGGGGTGGTTCATCTATTTTTAGTTATTTGTTAGTGTAAAGTAGTAATTTAGTTACGCTAATACGAATATGACAGTTGTTTGTGAATAACTTAAAGCTGTACTTATTCATCAACTTGCAAACTTTGAATTGGATAAAATGGATTAGTATTACGTATCAATCATATCGGTAATAACCTAAGTCAGTAATTGATCAACACAACTTTTATTATATAGTCGTTGACCATTATTACAACATAATGTTAAGGTAATATATGCAACTTGAAGACTAATTACCTATTATAATCATACTAAACATCAATTAATATCAATACATGCTGATAATATAGCGCAATATTCGTTATACAATATTCATCTACTTAGAGGTATTACTTGTTGACAACACTTCACTGGCCAACAATCTTATACTTAGAGGTCTTGATTCTTGAGTTGTTACATGTAGAATAACCAACTCTAAATGGTATGAAATACACCGCCAATTATAGTTGTCACGACCCAAACCGATGGGCCGCAACGGTCACCCGGTACCTTACTTAATCGAGTATCAACGTAATGTATCTTTCTTATTACATTTTCATATATATGTGACATACGGGCCTAATAGGCCAACATAATCATTTATAATTCAAAACATAGGCCGACAAGGCCGTACAATCTTTTACGTACACGACATATGTCTACAAGCCTCTAAGAGTATATAAATGTCATAAAGGTCAGGACAGAGTCCCGCCATACGAAACAATACATGTCTAAATCATACTAACCAAACAAGCAACTCCGAAGCAAATGGAGCACGCCAACATCTTCTGTTGAGCTGATAGCCTACTTGGAGGGCTCTCGACCTGTCTATCAGAACCTTCAGGCATGAAACACAGCGTCCAGACAAAAGGGACGTCAATATGAAATAATGTGCTGAGTATGTAAGTCAATATACTGAAAGCTGAAACTGAACTGATAATATAATAACTACAAGTAGATGGAAGTAAAAGATAATCAGAAGATATGCTTACCTGCTGATACTGACTCAACTCTCTCAATATAGTAAGTAAAATAGTTGTCCTGCTCTATAAGGCTTAGTATATATATAACTGCTATGTTGTAGTAGGCTCGCTCATAGGCGCTTGGCCATACTAGGCTCTGTATCTCGACCAACTGGGCTCGCTCATAAGCGCTTGGCCACAGTAGGCTCGGTATATATATAATTGCTCTGTCGTAGTAGGCTCGCTCATAGGCGTTCGGCCACAGTACTCGCTCATAGGCGCTCGGCCATACTAGGCTCTGTACCTCGATCAACTGGGCTCGCTCATAAGCGCTCAGCCACAGTAGGCTCAGTATATATATATATATAGATGCTCTGCCATAGTAGTCTCGCTCATAGGCGCTCAGTCATACTAGGCTCTGATACCACTTTTGTCACGACCCAAACCGATAGGCCGCTACGGGCACCCGGTACCTTACTCAACCGAGTACCAACATAACGTATCTTTCTTATTACATCTTCATATACATATGACATACAGGCCTAATAGTCCAACGTAACCATTTATAATTCAAAACATATGCCGACAAGGCCGTACAATCTTTCACGTACACGACATATGTCTACAAGCTTCTAAGTATTCATTTTGCCAGACGGCTAATATAGTCATAACTTAAGTCTTATCTCTTATCCATAGCATTTAGTAGAAATGCCTTGAAAAGACTTCAAAACAAGAATTTGGCTTTGGCATTAAAAGCCAAGGACGTTGAAAGCAGAAACTTTCAATTTCAAACAACTAAGGCTTCATTTCAAGCCATTTTGTCCAAACAAATTTAACCTTCAGGAAATTTTGATAGAAATTTCAAAAGCTAGGAACAGAAGCCAATTTATGTTTAAATCCATTCTTTAAGATCAAAAACGTTCAAAGCAGAACAATTCGTCCAAGATTTCAAGGAATTCAAATGTAATTTCGTTCATATTTTGCAGAAGCAGATTCGTTCAAATAATTCAAGAAACGGTATGTTAAGGCTAAGCTCTTCTTTCATTTGGCATGATCTCATCATTACACAAGTTTGATAACGAGGCATAAAGAAAAATTCATATCCCAAAATTTACGTATATTTTGATTTTGTTCAATTATGTGTACGATGTTAAATATTTTCTCATATGCTATATTCTAGCACACACTTTTTAATAGAAACAATTGAAATATTTCATCCTAGGTTATATCATAGTATACATTAAATTTAGATTGGAATTACACAGAAATATAGTGATAAAAGACAGGTTGAATGAGAAAGAACAACTAATTCACTTTATGAGTTTCAGTAACAAAATTTAACAAGTTTGTTTAGTTCTAGTTGCACTGACCCAATTTGTCAATAAAAATTGGACATTGTAGCAGTGTTATATTTATAGTATGCTTTCACCAATTGTCCAACAGATTTGAAGTTGTCATCATATGGCTTAGATTTCAGCTTAACCAATTTTCCAGAGGCTAACCAGATGATATCTATTTAATCATTTTGTTGCAATGATGCTCTCCCATTTGGGTGTCACATTCGAGTATGTTATACTGAGTGGTATCAGAGCCTAGTATGGCCGAGCACCTATGAGCGAGCCTACTACGACAGAGCAGTTATATATACACCTAGCCTACTGTGACCGAGCGCTTATGAGTGAGCCTAGTTAGTCGAGATACAGAACCTAGTATGACCGAGCGCCTATGAGCGAGCCTACTATGGCTGAGTAGTTATATATATACCGAGCCTTATAGGGTCGGACAGCTATTTTACTTACTATATTGAGAGAGTTGAGTCAGTATCAGCAGGTAAGCATATCTTCAGATTATCTTTGACTTCCAGCTACTTGCAGTTATTATATTATCAGTTCAGTTTCAGCTTTCAGTATACTGCCTTACATACTCAGTACATTATTTCATATTGACGTCCCTTTTATTTGGACATTGTGTTTCATGCCTGAAGGTTATAATAGACAGGTTGAGAGCCCTCCAAGTAGGCTATCAGCTCAACAGAAGATGTTGGCGCGCTCCATTTGATTTGGAGTTGCTTGTTTGGTTAGTATGATTTAGACATGTATTGTTTCGTATAGCGGGACTATATCCCAACCATTATGACATTTATGTACTCTTAGAGGCTTGTAGACATATGTCGTGTACGTAAAAGATTGTACGGCCTTGTCGGTCTATGTTTTGAATTATAAATGATTATGTTGGCCTATTAGGCCCGTATGTCACATGTATATGAAGATGTAACAAGAAAGATACGTTACGTTGATACTCGATTGAGTAAAGTACCGGGTGACCGTTGGGGCCTATCGGTTTGGGTCGTGACAACTATAATTAATGGTGTATTTCATACCATTTAGAGTTGGTTATTCTACATATAACAACTCAAGAAGCAAGACCTCTAGGTATAAGATTGTTGGCCAGTGAAGAGTTGTCAACAAGTAATACCTCCAAGTAGATGAATATTGTATAACGAATATTGCGCTATATTATCAGCATGTATTGATATTAAGTGATGTTTAGTATGATTATAATAGGTAATCAGTCTTTAAGCTGCATATATTACCTTAACATTATGTTGTAATAATGGTCAACGGCTATATAATAAAAGTTGTGTTGATCAATTACTGACTTAGGTTATTACCGATATTATTGATACGTAATACTAATCCATTTTATCCAATTCAAAGTTTGCAAGTTGATGAATAAGTACAGCTTTAAGTTATTCACAAACAACTGTCATATTTGTATTAGCGTAACTAAATTACTACTTTACACTAACAAATAACTAAAAAACGATGAACCACCCCTATGCCCTTCCAACTTATGATTGATATACAGTTCTCAATTCTTTACAATGGAATTCTATTGGCTTACATTTACAATGGAATATAGACCACCAATGGGCAGACTATACACTGTAGGTTTATTAAAAAATTTATGTGAAATATTTGCAATCATAAAATCTAAAAATTTGGAATACTCTGTAATTTATATTCTCCAAGTTATATTTTATGATTGGATGTTGTATATGGTAAAATCGAAGGGTCCGATTTTCCATCGTTACGACACCTCGTAGGTACGTCTTGAAGGCTCGAGACCACGGTCGAGTTTCATCCCTCGGGGGCCATCGACGCTCGACCTCGGGGCAGTAGGAGACCAACGGTTACGAAAAGAAAGTAGGGAGTTCCCAAGGCGTGAAGCTAGAGCCGACAAAGTCTGTCAGGCTAGACTGAGCCTGTATCATGGCATTAACTAGTTGTCCCATCCCCATATCTTTGTAATAAATGCACTTGTACTATGTAGGGATTCCCCCTCTTATATAAAGGGGATACTTGTCATTTTGTAAATATCTGTTGCCCAATACTAAATACACAAGAACATTCTCTCTGCTCTCTAACATATTCACTTGATCTCATTACTCCATTTATTGCTTATATCTATTGTGTTCTATTTATTGTTCATCATTTATTGCTTATTATTGGCCATAAAGAGCCGTCATTGATTTATTTATAACTATTAGTCTCCATCGACCACCCTCGATAGCTCCCAGTCGAGCTTCAGACTAAACCTCAAGGCCCTCGAAGAGGCAAGCTCGAGGCCTTGATTGACAGTGATTCGGTTTGGTTAACATCTCGTTTTTAAGTTCTTTTCTTGATTCCAAGTACTTCACATAGCATTAACTGCCTAAGAACTAGCATAAAAATAGATCACGTATTTTTAGAACCATTAAATGAAATTTAATTGTTATTACCATTTTCACGGTAAACAGTTTGGCGCCCACCGTGGAGCTAAAATAATAGTGATTATTTTCTTGCTGGTTTAACTAAATAACGCAAGTTATCTTTCAGACTTTTTCTTGCACAAGATCTTTGATTTCAGGTGAAAGATTTTGACTCTGTGAACAACAATCTTGAGAACCACGGAGAAAATGATGTGGATGTTCCAGGTGTTGGTAAACCACCACAAAACTCTGAGAACGCACCAAAACCGATTCTCATGGACGCGATCTCACCCGATGCTTAACACGTCGATGTAAGCTCCCACACTAACAAAAGCGTGCACCAAGGAAACCAACAAGAAGCTCAGAAAACCCCAGCTAGGAAAGAATGGGAGGTTAGACTTCACGCTATTTTTAAATTGTTGCAGGCACAACAGCTAGCTGCAAAGTCACCACAAAACTCCCAGCACGGTAGCGTCAGGGACGGCTCCCTCAGCCGAGCAGGTACCGGAGAAATCAAGTAACAACGGATCGATGGCCGACCCCTCCATTGTAAAGATGCTAAAGAACCTCACAAAGAGGATTGAATCGGGCGAGAAGAAGAGAGAAGCCAGCAACAAAAAGTTCGAGACCTACAACTCCAGGGTCTACCAAATTCCGGGCGCACCCCCGATCCTGAAAGGTATAGATTCGAAAAAGTTCATACAAAGGCCATTCCTAGAGGAAGCTACTCCAAAACCCATTCAAAAGAAGTTCAGAATGCCAGACCTTCTGAAATACAATGGAACCTCAGACCCCAATGAGCACGTTACTGTTTACACTTGTGCAGTGAAGGGCAATGACCTAAAGAACGATGAGATCGAGTCCGTCTTGCTAAAGAAGTTCGGGGAAACACTGTCGAAAGGGGACATAATGTGGTATCACAACCTAGATCCTAACTCTATAGACTCATTTGCTGTGCCGGCAGATTTTTTCATAAAGGCACATGCCGGTACCATCAAAGTAGCAACGAAGAAATCCGACGTCTTCAAGATCAAATAGAGGGAGAATGAGATGTTGCGGGAGTTCATATCTCATTTTCAAATGGAACGAATCGAGTTACCACCAGTCTCTGATGACTGGGCAGTGCAGGACTTCACTCAAGGTCTGAATGAACGAAGCTCGATGGCTTCGAAGCAACTGAAGGCGAATCTGGTTGAATATCTCATCGTGACCTGGTCGAACATTCACAACCAATATCAATCGAAAATCAGGGTCAAAGATGACCAACTAGGGACCCATCGGGCTCGGTATACCTAAGCAGGCTTGTAGCGAAGGAGCCAAAACCGAACAAAGAAAGGTACCAGCCATATACTGAAGACAGGAGAAACACCCCGAGGCACAACATACCCCGCAATGATAGAAGAATGGACCGAGGCCAGAACCCTCAGGGACTTGTCAACAGAGCCGGATTTGACAGGAACACGGGCTAACGGAGGCACCTTGCTTGTCGGGGTACAACTTTAGTGTAGATGTATCAGACATCATGTTCGCCATCAGTAAAATTAGAGATGCCAGGTAGCCCAAGCCTATGCAATCAGATCCTTCGCAAAGAAATCATAACTTAGTTTGTTAATTTAACAACATGCAGGGCCACAGGACCGAGGATTGCCACCAGCTCCAAGAGAAAGTAGCCACACTACTCATTAAAGGTCACCTCTAAGAATTCCTTAGCGACGGGGAAAAAAATCAGTTCTGAGAGAGAGAGGCAGACAAAAAGAACGAAACGAATGAGCCACAACATGTCATCCACATGATATTGGGAGGCATCGATGCCCCACAGGAGCCTATGATGAGAAGAACAAAAATATCCATCACCAGAGAAAAGCGAACTCGAGATTACATACTCGAGGATGCCCTCACATTCAGCGATGAGGACATCGAGACCTTGTCTCACCCTCACAACGATGCACCGGTAATCTCTTTTCTCATAAATACATTTCAAATTAAACATTTACTTGTGGATCCAGGTAGATCGGCTAACATTATCAGGTCGAAGGTGGTATAGCAGCTCGGACTGCTTGACCAAATCGTACACGCCTTTCGAGTCCTCAACGGATTCAACATGGCGAGCGAAACAACAAAAGGGAAATCACCCTCCTTGTCAATGTGGCCAGCATAATCCAAAATGCCAAATTCAATGTCATCGAGGGAGACATGAGGTACAACGCCTTGCTCGGAAGGCCATGGATACACTATATGAGAGCAGTACCATCCACCCTCCATCAAATGATGAAATTCCCCACAAAGGATGGGATTAAGACCACCTACGGGGAACAGCATGCAGCGAGAGAAATGTTCGCGGTGCACGATATGGCCCCGACATTGGTACCTCCACCTTCGAAGGAGCTGAAGGATAAGAAAACAGTAAAATAGTGATAACAAGCAACACGCTTGGCTATCCCCGACTAAACAAAGTAGGGGACTATAGCGTGTCCTCATCATAAGCGACCAAAACATATCAGGGCTCGAAACATCATTGGCACATTCTACACTAAGGTAAGACCGTCTCTTTTCTCTTTCAATCACATTCTATACTGACCTGAGTGTAGGTGTCCAATCGAAACGGCCAAAGCACTCTCCAACTCGAAGACCTTAGGTTTCAAAAGCATGCGTTGCACTCTTTTCCTTCGACCGGTTTTTTATCCCAAAAAAGGTTTTATCGGCAAAGTTTTTGATGAGGCAACATCCATATTCTACCTAAGCAAGACCCAACAAGTATTCAAGGCTTCTTTTGCAATCAACCTCGAATACTAAGGGGGCCTTCCCCCAGAAGGACACCTACACGGAGAAGCCAAGATACACCAAATGGGGTCTCGACAAGAAAATAATGTACCGGGTCAAACAGTCAAATGAACCGTGTCCGTATAGAACAACTAATCCCTTAACAGCAAAGGCATGTATACTTGTACCAAGTAATCAAAGAATACTTCCCAAAAGCATTTTTTACAATTCAAGGAAATTGGTATTTTTGCAAAAATGGCTACTCTGTCAAAAACTTCCCGAACACTCGGGGACTGGCGTCAACAACTTACAACAATGCGACCCCCAGGTCGGAGCTTCGGGCTCGTAAGCCCTCAATGAGGCAACAACAAGATCACAAAATAGCTCCAGAGCCAAAAAAACATCCCGAACACTCGGGGACTGCTATCGAAAACTCAATACCACATGACCTCCGGGTCGAAAATTTCGAAATCGTAAGCCCTCAAATAGGAAATACCAAGTTTACAAGTAATGTCTTCCAAGTCAAGAAACCCTTGACGACTCCGGGACTGCCGTCAATCGCCATCTCCATCAACTTATCAAAGCCTGAGGCCATAAGACCACATGCAGGTAGCCTTGACCTCGTAAGACCTGTATAAAGCAACAGCAATATCTGTAAGACCTCAAGAAAGGCATGAACCACACTTGTACCAAGTTACAATATCTGTAAGACCTCAAGCAAGGCATGAACCATAATTGTACCAAGTATCCAAAACTGTAAGACCTCAAAGGCATGTAAAACTTGTAAGACCTTACTAAAGGCATAAACGCGATCTCAAAGTTTAGGCTATATATCGAACTTGTAAGACTCATAAAAAGGCATACTGTACGCGATAAAATTAGAGGACCGATTTTTCATTGATAAAATTGCTTCAGTAGGCCACCTCGAAAGCTTGGGACCTCGAGCCGGTCATATCCCTTAAGATCTATCGATACCCGGCCAAGGATAACATCGGCCTAAACCTCGACGAACACGGGAAGCTTCCGAAGAATGCATTCGGGGACGATTAAGTCTATTTGAGCGGCTCAACATCGATCTACGCAGACGTCATAAAGCTAGTTAGCCATCCCATACCATTTTCTTTTTTCCCTCAATGTATCTTGTACTAAGTCTGGGCTCCCCCCTCTTATAAAAGGGGAGTCATTGACACTCTATAAGGGTGGATGTTTCTCCAACTATTTTTCCACAAGATCAATAATATCTATCTCTCTATTTTTTCTCTAACTTTCTCGTTCTTATTGGCTCAAGACACTCTTAGCGTCTATAGTTTTCATACTTGTTCTTCATTTATTGCTCGGTATAGGACATAAAGAGCCTTGTTTAATCGTATCTAAACGATTATTCCATTCCCGGCTACCCCCAATAGCTCGAGATCGAGCCCAGGTATCGACCTCGAGGTCCTCCATCGACCAATCCGAAGTCAGGGCAGCAGGCCCCTTGGTTTGATTACTACCCCGTTTTAGCTTGTATTTTATCGTTAAACTTCATATCCTTAGCATCATCTTCTCTAACAACTAGCATAAAAATAGATCACGTATTTTTAGAATCCCATTTACAAATTTAATTAATGTTACCATTTTCACGGTAAATAGTTTGGCGCCCACCGTAGGGCTAAAAATAATAGTGATTTTTTACTTGCTGGTTTTGTTACAAAAATGCAAGTTATCTTTCACACTTTTCTTGTCCAGAATATCTTGATTTCATGTCAAAATGTCTGGCTCGGTAAACAGAATCGAGAACGACAACCTCGAAAACCACGGGGAAAACGGCGTGGTTGTTTTGGCTGCCGGAACGCAACCATATAACCCCGATAACGCACCTGGGCCGATTCCAATGGATGCAGACTCACAGAACGCACAACATGTCGACGAAACCTCGCACACCGACAGAAGCAAACGACATAGCGACCCACAGGAAGCCCAAAAAAACCCAGCCCGGGAAGAATAGAAAGTTAGCCTTCATGTTATTTTTGAGATGTTGCAGGCACAATAGTTGGCCATCGCTCAGTTACAAAGCCATCCAAAGGCTCCCAGCACAGCAGCGCCGGAAACAGCTCCCCCCGCCGAACAAGTACCCGAGAGATCGAGCAATAATGGATCGGTAGCCGACCTTGCCATAATAAAGATGCTTGAGAACCTCACCAAAAGGATCGCGTAAGGCAAGAAAATGATAGCAGCCAATGATAAAAAGGTTGAGACCTACAACTCTAGGGTCGATCAGATCCCGGGTGCACCCCCGGTCCTCAAGGGTATCGATTCGAAGAAGTTCATACAAAGGTCGTTCCCCGAGGAAGCGACTCTGAAGCCCATTCCAAAGCAGTTCAGGATGCTGAAGCTCCCTAAATACAATGGTACCACTAACCCTAATGAACACGTTACTGCCTACACATGTGCCATAGAAGGAAACAATATAAAGAATGACGAGATCGAGAACGTATTTCTAAAAAAATTCGCGGAAACACTCTCGAAGGGTGCCATGATGTTGTATCACAACTTGTCTCCTAATTCCATAGATTCATTCGCCATGCTAGCAGATGTCTTCGTAAAGGCGCATGCCGGAGACATCAAGGTAGCAACAAGGAAGTCTGACGTCTTCAAAATCAAGCAAAGAGAGAATGAGATGTTGTAGGAATTCGTGTCCCGTTTTCAGATGGAACGGATGGAGCTACCGCCAGCCTTCGACAACTAGGCAGTACAGGCCTTCACCCAAGGCCTGAACGAACGAAGCTCGGTGGCTTCAAAATAGCTGAAACAAAACCTGATCGAGTATCCGTCTGTGACTTAGTCGAACGTCCACAACTGGTACCAATCAAAGATCAGAGCCGAGGATGACCAGTTGGGAGCCCCTTCGGGCTCAGTATACCCGAACAAGCTCCTGGCAAAGGAACCAAAGCCATAGAAAGAAAGGCATCAACCATACCTCGAGGATAGGAGGAACGCCCCAAGGCGTAACCTACCCTGCAACGATCGGAGGGTGGATCAAGGACAGGACCCTCGAGGGCTCATCAATAGGGCCAGGATCGATTGAAACGTAATACCAACAGGTGCACCCCACCTGTCAAAATACAACTTCAACATCAATGTGTCAGACATCATGTTCGCTATTAGTAAGATCAAAGACGCCAAATGGCCCAAACCGATACAGTCAGATCCTTCGTAAAGGAATTACACCTTAGTATGCGAGTTTCACAACACGTACGGCCACAGGACCGAGGATTGTCATCAACTACAAGAGGAGGTAGTTCGACTGCTTAAAAAAGGACATCTTTGAGAGTTTCTTAGCGATCGAGCCAAAAATCAGTTCCGAGAAAGGGAGGCAACCAAGAAGAACAAGGCAAACGAGTCGTAACACGTCATCCACATGAACATGGGGGCACTGATGTCCTACAGGAACCCGTAATGAGAAGAACAAAAATATCCATCACCAGAGAAAAGCGGACTCGAGGATATGTCCCTGAAGATGCCCTCACGTTCAGCGAACAAGACACCGAGACCCTGTCTCAACCCCACAATGACTCCCTGGTAATTTCTTTCTTTGTAAATTCATCTCAGATAAAACGTGCACTCGTAGATCCAGGTAGCTCAGCCAATATTGTCAGGTCGAGGGTAATAGAACAGCTCTTGTTGCTCAACCTAATCGTGCCCGCCACTCGGGTCCTCAACAGATTCAACATCACAAGCAAAACAACAAAAGGAGAAATCATCCTCCTGGTCACCTTGGTGGGCACGACTCAAAACACCAAATTCCATGTCATCGAGGGATACATGAGGTATAATGCCTTATTTGGGCGGCCATGGATACACTATATGAGAGCAGTGTCATCCACCCTTCACTAGATGATAAAATTCCCAACAAAGGATGGGATCAAAATCGTCTACGAGGAACATCACGCGAAAAGGGAAATGTTCGCAATAAATCAACCCTGAGGCATCGCCAGCGCATCTGACTTCAAGGTACGGCCTTCTCCCTTTTGTTTCAAAATCAGAACTAACCCTTGTATAGGCACCCGACTAGAGCTGTCATAGCGCTGGCACTGCCCGAAGACCTCAAAGGCTCTAAACACTTACCCGTTGCACTCTTTTCCTTCGATCGAGTTTTTGTCCCAAAAGAAGGGTTTTACCGGCAAGGTTTTTAACGATGCAACAACTGCGAGATGCCTAAGGAAAACTCTGCAATTACTCAAGATTCCTCTTGCAGGAAACCCTTTGAACAATGAAGGGCATTTCCCCAGAAAGATACCCGCTCAAAAAGGGAAGCGATGTACCGGACCAAACGGTCGAAAAAATCATGTCCGCATAGTCAGGCTCCCATCGGCGAATACGTGCACTATTGTACCAAGCAATCAAAGAATATCTTTTGTCAAAAAAATGCCTTCGCAAAGTAAGGTTACAATTCTCTCGCTAAAAATGTCCCGAACACTCGGGACTAACGCCAACAAATCGCTGCTCAGATGGCTACCGGGTCGAAACTCCAAAATCACAAAGCCTTCATGTAAGGCAACTCAGAAATCGCCCAGCGTCACCAATATCGGGGGTACCTTGAATATCCAAGGATTGTTTCCAATCGCCACACGCTTGAAAATCTGAGGCCATAAGACCCCAAGTGAGCAAACTCGGTGCAGCAAAGATTTATTCAATGCAACAACACAGCTACATCAATAGATCGAAGGGTATCTATCACCAAATAATCCTCACACTCCAAAAAGGGGAATTTTATCTTACTCTCGATAGGGATACCTCCACCTCCTGAAATACTCAGAGACTTAGCGTCAACAATTGGGCACCCTCACGACCCCAGGGTCGGAAGTTCAACCTCATAAAGCCCCAACAAGGTAACTCTAAGCTCGCGAATAATGGTTTTCAAGCCTAAGAAAACTCGATGACTCGGAGACTGTCGCCAATCATCGTACACCAAAAATGCTGAGGTCGTAAGACCCCGAGCAGGCAGACTTGGTATAACCAGATCTGTTCTACCTAGCAACACAAACTGTAAGACCTCAACAGGTATGACAAACTATAAGACCTCAACAAGCATGAAAATTTTGTAAGACCTTTCTACACGCATAAAACTCAATCCTGAAGTTTAGATTATACGTCGCATTTTTAAGAGTCCCGAAAGGGCATACCCTCGGTGTAGCCACCTAAACTATTACTCGGGATCAAAAATGGCTTCGGCTAAACACATATGACTACAGTCAAAACGGCTACTCTAGCCAAATTAACGCTACTCGGGGACGCCCGACAGTCGCTAACAAAATCGCAGGCCATTACTTCGAATATACTTCGAAAAGAACCGGTTAAAACAGGCGTCCCTAAATAGGCAAATGGGCTTCGACCATGTCAGCTCCAAAAACACAAGGCTTCGAGCTACTCAGCCTATGAGCTAAGAACCTTCCAAGGTGCTCGAACATCGCCACTAACGACTTGAAATCGAGGTTCTTCTAGAACCGACGACGAGTCAGGCAACATCATTTCAAAAAGACCTTAATGAGAGGAAAACAAAGCCTACAAAATGAACACGAGCGAAAGCGTAAGAGCCATTGTCACCAGCCAAACTAGCCTCCGGGCCACACACTTAAAAGCCTCTGTTTCCAGCTTGAAAATTGAAAACTTAAAGAATTAAAATGTGCTCGAGTCGTAACCTGATTTAGAGACAGGATCCAAAATAATTAACTACAAAATGCCCACAATCAATAGCGTAAGAGACATTTTTTCGAGCCGAACAAGCATCCGGGCCACACACTTAAAAGGTCACTTCAACCCGAAGCACAAGGGCCATCGTCACCCGCCCATGCAAGCACGAAAAACCTTGAGGGTCAACTAAAGCTCGAGTCGCAACGTGACTCAGAGACTGGATCCGAGATAGTTTAAACATAAATTCCCTAGGGCAAGGAATAAAGACAATTGCCATCCGCCCACACAGGTGTGGAAGATCGGGGGTCAGGTAAGCTCGAATTAGGGCCCAACTCGGAGACTAGGCCTAAACAGCTGGGCAAAGCACAAAGGCCCTGACAAAGCACAAAGTCCCTAAGGCTTACTCACGTGAGAAAGCACACTTAAGAGCCCCCCGGACTATCTAGTAAGCTTTGTACCCATAGGGCTCCTGCAGGACACTGAAACCAGCGTACCTGGTCGAAAGCAATTAAGAAAGAGATATAAAAGAGTTAAAAGCTTCAAGTTTTCTCTTATTTACGCAAAAGGTGCGCTCTCCGTCTTCAAACATGCTCTGCAAATATCAAATACAGAATGTAAAAGTGGCGAAATCCATGCTCCGCTCTAGAAGGTTACGGCCCCCCAGCCTCGGCTTCGGTCAAACTCTTCCAGGAGGACAAAACCTCTGGCGCTGATCTCTTCAGGCATCTCTCCTCAGGATCCACAACGAATGTATCCCTCGTTCCTTTTATCACGATCGAGGACCCGCTCCAACTCAGCTCGGACATCGGCGATGTCCTTCAAATGGATCGTCATTTCATCGTCAGCCTTGGTCTAACCCAATGCTGCTTCAGTCTAAGCATCGATTATTCTAACCCAGACATTCATAAGATCAGACTCCAGCTTCCCGATCATATCCACTCAAGCCGGAGCTTGAACCTGCACCTAAGCCCCCGGTTCACCACAAGCATTCTAACTTGGTCGGCTTCGCCCCTAAGGTACTCTTGAGCCTTCGTCCTTCTTTTTGCAAACCAAAGAATAGGCAAAAGCCTAACCTCAAAGGTTAAAAAAGCAAAATGCTCGCTACAAAAGGTAGCCTGTCCCATTAGATGGCTCTCGTAACTTATGCTCTGGTACTCCTCATGTCGTTAGTACATCGATTCAACACCCTTCCCTACTCCAAGGAGCCTAAAGGACTCACCCTCATCCGGATCCCTCCGAGGTCTAGCCCCATGACGGAGCAGCTCAAACCTGAGCCTATCAAAATCCTGCATGAGAAAAACTTGGTAAAGAAAGGAAGGCAAGAGATGCGAAAGAACTGTGCCAAGTCTCACCGCAAAGTAAAGCTGACGGACTTCTATGAAGGTTGAAGCACATTCCTACAAGCCCAGCCCCCTTAGCCTTGGGAAGAACCGACCTTGGTTGAAGCACGATAACTCAGAGGAACCACCGCTCTGGAGTCAAAAACTTCAAGAACAGCAGGCTCGGACGATGTTCTCTTGCCAAAGACACGGACCCGTTTAGCCTCACTAAAAGCTCTATCACCCTACCAGTGCGTATCCCATCTGTCTCCATCGCCTCCTGGCTTAGAAGCCCACAACTCCTCCCTCTCTCCGGAGAAGCATAGCCTCACCCCGGGGGGATCATCCAATACCTACAGATGCCCATCTAAACATAACAGGAGAAGGCAGAACTGGCAAAGCATGGAGCGCTCCGCCTAAAGAGTATTGCTCCATTTTTCAAGCAAATAATTTGGGTTCCTAAGGTATAATACCAGCGGTCAGCACCTGAGTAGAGTGATTTGTCCATGACCGATCTCTGTCATCCCTGGAAACAGCAATTAAAGGCATGATCAACCGGCACCATGGAATTAGCAAGCCCTTATGGCCCCGAAAAATGGGGGGAGCTTCCCCCCCTTTTGTCGGATTAACCCCGTTATTGCCACCATAGTAGCTGTAAAATTAAAAGACTAAAAGGAGGGGAGACGTACAGGCATGTTGTTACTGGAAATGTGGCGCGGGAAATGGAAACTGCATGAGAAAGAGTAGCCCCTAGGAGGGTGGAAACATCCTTATGCCATACATTGGAAGAACTACGACAATTCAGAGCCGACCGAAGACGCCAACCAATAGCACCACCTAGAGCCTCGAGGCAATACTCAACCCCAAAGACCTCTGTCATAGCAAGACAGCGCTCCATAGGGCCCACAACGCCTTCACCGCCACTAGACTGGCATGCAACTTCGAAGGTTTTTGCCAAGGGGAACCAACCTGTGAAGGAATGAGTGTTTTTTAACAACGCCCGTACAAAATGGGCTCCGGGTGCTGACCAGGATGGTTCGAGCAAGAGCGATCCTCCGTTCAGAGGCTACCTTCAAAAAATCATCGACGTCCCCCGTCCACAAGTCCCCAAGCAAATTTTTTCTCGAGGGTTATTGTGAGGCCAGAAAAAATTATCCATGCTTCCGCGTGAAGTCAGGGTCCCAGCGCACCGAAGCTATTGGCCTTATTCGGGTTCAGTCCGAGGAACCACGAAAGGCCCCGCGCGAAGTCGTTTCCATCAATTGAAGGCCAGAAGGAATACTCGCATTCGAGGTTAGTATTACAGGCTACAAAACAGGATCGTGAATTCATAACTACCGCAAATATAAAGAAATACAGCAAGTATCAAGAGCAGGAATCAAGGAAATATCTTTATATTCGTAAAAATGTTCACTTACAGCGACCCTCGGGGGGTCCTTACATATGATTAAAAAATCCCACAAGGGGATCCTTACACAGAAACAAAGAAGTTCAAGGATATGCATGCAACAAGAGCCTAAGAATCTAG
Organism: Nicotiana sylvestris; assembly: GCF_000393655.2. NCBI lineage: Eukaryota > Viridiplantae > Streptophyta > Magnoliopsida > Solanales > Solanaceae > Nicotiana > Nicotiana sylvestris. The sequence goes on along the minus strand of NC_091060.1, from coordinate 106,723,692 downwards.
CTTATTCCCAAAATGCAGCATCTCCGACATCATCTCCTCAGGTGTATGACCTCAAAGACAATATCTTCCAAGTCCAATCCCCTTAGAGACCTCACCCCGATCATCCTGGAATGCCATTTTCAAAAGGAAAGTTATAGAAGAGGAAGGCGAGGGAGAAGAGCAAAATGACGAAGGAGAGGCCAGAAGAAGACAAGAAGTGGCTGGGTGAAAATTTTGGCTAGTATGAACTTCGCCAGTACTACCATTATAAAACCACTTCTTGAGACGTTGCCTCGGCCTGGGAGGCAACAGCCAGCGGAGACTGTCGCCATACCCCCCTCCTGGATCCAAAAGGGGTGTAACACACCAAGCCGTGGAAGGTGGGTGAGCAGCTGTGTATAATCTGAGCCCCCTCTTGAGCAGTGGTGCATAATCCAAGTATCTCCCCGATACGGAGGAAATCGGTCCCCTGCTTCACTGCCCCGAGCTAACGGAGACAGCAACAACAATACTAACAACAACAAGAACATCACTGTGACACAACCTCATCCAAGCAAATAAGGATCGAGAATTGGGTTGTGGCACACATGACGTAAGATCTCGAAGCCGTGGGCCTCAAACATGATGAGACAATAATGACTAAAAATGGCAAGAAAGGAGGAAAGGATGGGTATCAAAGGAAGCTTGGGTGAAAAACTGACCACAAGAATCCCAATTTATAGGGGACGGCAAAGTAACTGACGGTGCCATTATTACCCTCAAAAAAGCGTAACAGCAGGCACAATCAATGCATTTATGGGAGCTGAATCGACGGCAATAATATTACCCCTAAGAACGAAGAGTCACGAAGCATCGAATGATCCAGAAGAAGCGAAAGGGTGAAACGCCTCGGCACTTGTAAAAGGGGGGTTGCGCCATCAGCATGACATCATTGTGGGAGCCTGCAAAGTGGAGTGTCAAAATCATTTCTTATCGCTTCCTCCAAGAAACGCGGAGACTATATATATGCGGTAAAATTGGAGGACCGATTTTTCATTAACAAAATTGATTTAGTAGGCCACCTCGAAAGCTCGGGACCTCGAGCCGGTCATTTCCCTTAAGATCTATCGATACCCGACCAAGGATAACATCGGCCTAAACCTTGACAAACACGGGAAGCTTCCGAAGAATGCATCCGGGGACGATTAGGTCTATCTGAGCGGCTCAACATTGATCTTTGCAGACATCATAAAGCTAGTTAGCCGTCCCATACCATTTTCCTTTTTCCCTCAATGTATCTTGTACTAAGTCTGGGCTCTCCCCTCTTATAAAAGGGGAGTCATTGACACTCTATAAGGGTGGATGTTGCTCCAAATATTTCTCCACAACTTATCTCTCTAACTTCCTCGTTCTTATTGGCTCTAGACCACTCTTAGCGTCAACAGTTTTCATACTTGTTCTTCATTTATTGCTCGGTATTGGCCATAGAGAGCCTTGTTTAATCATATCTAAATTGTTATCCCATTCTCGGCTACCCCCGATAGCATGATATCGAGCCTAGGTATTGACCTCGAGGTCCTCCATCGACCAATCCGAAGCCAGGGTAGCAGGCCCTTCGGTTTGATTACTCCCCCAATTTAGCTTGTATTTTATCGTTAAACTTCATATCATTAGCATCATCTGCTCAAACAACAAGCATAAAAATAGATCAAGTATTTTTAGAATCTCATTTACAAATTTAATAGTTGTTACCATTTTTATAGTAAACAGTTTAGCGCCCACCGTAAGGCTAAAAATAATAGTGATTATTTTCTTGCTGGTTTCGTTACAAAAATGCAAGTTATCTTTCACACTTTTTCTTTTCCAAGAGCTCTTGATTTCAGGTCAAAATGTCTGGCTCGGTAAACAGAATCGAGAACGACAACCTCGGAAACCACGGGGAAAATGGCGTGGTTTTTCCGGCTGCCGGAATGCAACCACAGAACCCCGATAATGCGCACGGGCTGATTCTAATGGACACGGACTCACAGGACGCACAATAGGTCGATGAAACCTCGCACACTGATAGAAGCATAGGACATAGCGACCGACAGGAAGCCCAAAAAACCCCAGCCCAGGAAGAACAGGAAGTTAGCCTTCATGTTATTTTTGAAATGTTGTAAGCACAACAGTTGGCCATTGCTTAATTACAAAGTCCTCCAAAGGCTCCCAGCACAGTAGCACCGGAAACAGCTCCCCCCGCCGAACAAGTACCCGAGAGATCGAGCAATAACGGATTGGTAGCTGACCCTATCATAATAAAGATGCTTGAGGACCTCACCAAAAGGATCGAGTCAGGCGAAAATATGATAGCAGCCAATGATTAAAAGGTCAAGACCTACAACTCTAGGGTCGATCAGATCCTGGGTGCACCCTAGTCCTCAAGGGCGTCGATTTGAAGAAGTTCATACAAAGGTCGTTCCCCGAGGAAGTGGCCCCGAAGCCATTCCAAAGAAGTTCAGGATGTCGGAGCTCCCTAAATACAATGGTACCACTGACCCTAATGAACACGTTACTGCCTACACCTGCGCTGTAAAAGGCAACCATATAAAGAATGATGAGATCGAAACCATATTGTTGAAAAAATTCGGGGAAACACTCTCGAAGGGAGCCATGATGTGGTATCACAACTTGGCTCCTAATTCCATAGATTCATTCGTCATGCTAGCAGATTCCTTTGTAAATGCACATGCCGGAGCCATCAAGGTAGCAACAAGGAAGTCCGACGTCTTCAAAATCAAGCAAAGAGAGAATAAGATGTTTCGGTAATTCGTGTCCTGCTTTCAGATGGAACGGATAGAGTTACCGCCAGTCTCCGATGACTGTGCAGTACAGGCCTTCACCCAAGGCCTGAATGAACGAAGCTCGGTGGCTTCAAAACAGCTGAAACAAATCCTGATCTAGTATCCGGTTGTGACTTGGTCAGACGTCCACAACGGGTACTAGTCGAAGATCAGAGCTGAGGATGATCAGTTGGGAGCCCCTTCGGGCTTAGTATACCTAAACAAGCTCCTGGAAAAGGAACCAAAGCCAAACAAAGAAAGGCATCAACCGTACCTCAAGGATAGGAGGAACGCCCCAAGGCGTAACCTACCCTACAACGATCGGAGGGTGGATCGAGGGTAGGACCCTCGAGGGCTCATCAACAGGGCCAAGATCGATCGAAACGTAATACCAATAGGTGCACCCCACCTCTCAGAATACAACTTCAACATCGATGTGTCAGACATCATGTTCGCTATCAGTAAGATCAAAGATGCCAAATGGCCCAAACCGATACAGTCAAATCCTTCGTAAAGGAATTACACCTTAGTATGCGAGTTTCACAACATGCACGGCCACAAGACCGAGGATTGTCATCAACTATGAGAGGAGGTAGCTTGACTACTTAACAAAGTTCATCTTTGAGAGTTTCTTAGCGATCGAGCCAAAAATCAGTTCCGAGAAAGGGAGGAAACCAAGAAAAATGAGGCAAACGAGCCGCAACACATCATCCACATGATCATGGGGGCATCGATGCCCTGCAGGAACCCGTAATGAGAAGAACAAAAATATCCATCACCAGAGAAAAGTGGACTCGGGGATATGTCCTCGAAGACGCCTTCATGTTCGGTGAAGAAGACATCGAGACCCCGTCTCAACCCCATAAATACGCCTTGGTAATTTCCTTATTTCTAAATTCTTTTCAGATAAAAGATGTACTCGTGGATCCAGGCAGCTCGCCCAAAATTGTCAGGTCGAGGGTAATAGAATAGCTCAGGTTGCTCGACCTAATCGTGTCCGCCACTCGGGTCGTCAATGGTTTCAACATGGCAAGCGAAACAACAAAAAGAGAAATCATCCTCCTAGTCACCTTGATAGGCACGACTCAAGACACCAAATTCCATGTCATTGAGGGAGACATGAGATATAACGCCTTATTTGGGCGGCCATGGATACACTACATCAGAGCAGTGCCATCCACCCTTAACTAGATGATAAAATTCCCAACAAAGGACGGGATCAAAATCATCTACGGGGAACAGTACACGGCAAGGGAAATGTTCGCAATACATGACGTGGTACCAACGTTCCTACCTCCACCCCCGAATAAGACAAAGGACGAATCGGTCTCACCCTCGATCGAACTTGACAAAACGAAGCGGAAGTCTGTGCTGCGTCTTTGCCTCAGTCAATTACAACAAATCAACCCTGAGGCGTCGCCAGCGCATCTTACTTCAAGGTACGACAGTCTCCCTTTTTTTGTTTCAGATTCAGAACTAACCCTTGTGTAGGCACCCGACCGGAGATGTCATAGCGCTGGCACTGCCAGAAGACCTCAAAAACTCTAAAAACGTACCCGTTGCACTCTTTTCCTTTAACCGAGTTTTTGTCCCAAAAGAATGGTTTTACCGGCAAAATTTTTAACGAGGCAATGACTGCGAGATGCCTAAGGAAAGCTATACAATTACTCAAGACTCCTCTTGCAGGCAACCCTTTGAACAATTAAGGGTGTTTCCCCAGAAAGATACCCCCTCGAAAAGGGAAGCGATGTACTGGACCAAACGGTCGGAAAACCGTGTCCGTATAGTCAGGATCCCATCGGCGAATATGTGTACTATTGTACCAAGCAATCAAAGAATATCTTTTGTCAAAAAAATGCCATCACAAAGTATGGTTACAATTCTCTGGCCAAAAACGTCCCAAACACTCGGGACTGACGCCAGCAATTCGCTGCTCGGATGGCTTCCGGGTCAAAACTCCAAAATCACAAAGCCTTCAGGTAAGGCAACTCGGAAATCACCCAGCATCACCAACATCGGGGTACCTTGAATATCCAAGGATTGTCGCCAATCATGACATGCTTGAAAATCCGAGGCCATAAGACACAAGTGAGCAAACTCGGTCCAGCAAAGATCTATTCAACGCAACAACACAGCTACATCAATAAATCGAAGGGTATATATCACCAAAAGCACCTCACACTCCAAAAAAGGGAATTTCAGCATACTCTCAATAGGGATACCTCCACCAAATACATCCTGAAATACTTGGAGACTTAGCGTTAACAATTGGGCACCCGCACGACCCCAGGGTCGGAACTCCGGGCTCATAAAACCCCAACATGGTAACTCCGAGCTCGCGAATAATGGCTTTCGAGCCTAAGCAAACTTGAAGACTGTTGCCAATCGCCATACACCAAAAAACCTGAGGCCGTAAGGCCCCGAGCAGGCAGACTCGGTATAACCGGATCTGTTCTACCTAATAACACAAACTGTAAGACCTCATCAGGCATGACAAACTATAAGACCTCAACAGGCATGACAAACTGTAAGACCTCAACAGGCATGAAAATTTCGTAAGACCTTTTTATAGGCATAAAACTCAATCCCGAAGTTTAGGATATACATCGCATTTATAAGAGTCCCGAAAGGGCATACCCTTGGTGTAGATACCTAAACTATCACTCGGGATCAAAAATTGCTCCGGCCAAACACATATGACTACGGTCAAAATGGCTGCTCCAGTCAAATTAATGCGACTCAGGGACGCCCGACTGTCGCTAACAAAATCGCAGACCATTACATCAAATACACTTCGAAAAGAACCGGTTAAAACGGGCTTTCCTCAATAGGCAAAAGGGCTTCGACCAAGTCAGCTCCAAAAACACAAGGCTTTGAGCTACTCAGCCTACGAGCTAAGAATCTTCCGAGGTGCTCGAACATCGCTGCTGCAGACTTGAAATCAAGGTTCTTCTAGAACCGACGACAGATCAGGCAAAATCATTTCAAAAATACCTTAACGAGAGGAAAACAAAGCCTACAAAATGCCCACGGGCAAAAGTGTAAGAGCCATTATCGCCAGCCAAACAAGCCTCTGGGCCGTACACTAAAAGGTCTCAACAACCGACAGCATAAGAGCCTCTATCGCCAACTTGAAAATTAAAAAATTGAGGATTAAAATGAGCTCAAGTCGTAACCCGATTCGGAGACTGGATCCAAAATAGATAACTACAAAATGCACTCGGGCAAAAGCGTAAGAGCCATTATCGCCAGCCAAACAAGCCTCCGAGCCACACAGTTAAAAGGGCGCTTCAACCCAAAGCATAAGGGCCATCGTCACCATCCCATGCAGATACAAAAAACCTTGAGGGTCAATTAAAGCTCGAGTCGCAACGTGACTCAGAGACTAGACCCGATATAGTTAAAACATAAATGCCCAAGGGCAAGAAATAAAGACAATCACCATCCGCCCACACAGGTGCGGGAGATTCGGGGTCAGTTATGCTCGAATCAAGGCCCAACTCGGAGACTAGGCCTAAACAGCTGGGCAAAGCATAAAGGCCCTGACAAAGCACAAAGGCCTTAACGCCTACTCATGTCAGAAAGCGTACTTAAGAGCCCCCGAGCATATCTACTAAGTTCCGGACCCATAGGGCTCCCGCAAGACACCAAAACTAGCCTGCCTGTTTAAAAGCAATGAAGAAAGAGATATAGAGGAGTAAAAAGCTTCAAGTTTTCTCTTATTTACGCAAAAGGCACGCTCTCCGTCTACAAACATGCTCTGCAAATATCAAATACAGAATGGAAAAGCGGCGAAATCCACGCTCCGATCCAGAAGGTTACGGCCCCCCAGCCTCTATTTCGCTAAAACTCTTCCAAGAGGACAAAACCCCTGGTGCGGATATTTTTAGGCATCTCTTCTCGAGATCCACAATGAATGTATCCCTCATTCCTTTTCTCGTGATCGAGGACCCACTCCAACTCAGCTCGAACATCGATGACGTCCTTCAAATGGATCGCCATTTCATCGTCAGCCTTGGTCCAACCCAATGCTGCTTCATTCCAAGCGTCGATTATTCCGACCCAGACCTTCGTAAGATCAAACTCCAGCTTCGCGATCATATCCACTCAAGCCGAAGCTTGAACCTACACCTAAGCCCCCGGTTCACCACAAGCATTCCTAACTCGGTCGGCTTCGCCCCTAAGGTACTCTTGAGCCTTCGTCCTTCTCTTTGCAAACTAAAGAATAGGCAAAAGCCTAACCTCAAAGGTTAACAAAGTGAAACATTTGCTATGAAAGGTCGCTTGTCCCATTAGATGGCTCTCATAACTCAAGCTCTGGTACGCCCCATGTCGCCAGTACATCGACTCAACACCCTTCCCTACACCAAGGAGCCTAGAGAACTCACCCTCATCCAGATCCCTCTGAGGTCTAGCCCCATGATAGAGCAGCTCAAACCTGAGCGTATCAAAATCCTGCAGGAGGAAAACTTGGTAAAAAAGGGAAGGCACGAGATGCGGAAGAACTGTGCCAAGGCTCACCGCAAAGTAAAGTCGACGAACTTCCATGAAGGACGAAGCACATTCCTATAGGCCAGCCCCCTCAGACTTGGGAAGAACCAACCTTGGTTAAAGCACGATCACTCGGAGGAACCACCGCTCCAGAGTCAAAAACTTCAAGAACGACAGGCTCGGACGATGTTCTCTTGCCAGAGACACGGACCCGTTTAGCCTACCTAAAATCTCTATTGCCCTACGAGTGCGTATCCCGTCTGTCGCCATCGCCTCCTGGCTCGAAAGCCAACAAATCCTCCCCCTCTCTGGAGAAGCACGGCCTTACCCCGGAGGGATCATCCGATACCTACAAACGCCTATCTAAACATAACAGGAGAAGGAAAAACTCGCAAAGCACGGAGCGCTCTGCCTAAAGAGTATTGCTCTATTTTTTGAGCAAATAATTTGGGTTCCTAAGGTATAATACCAGCGGTCAGCTCCCGAGTAGAATGATTTATCCATGACCGGTCTCTACCGTCCCTGGCAACAGTGATTAAAGGCATGATCAACCGGTGCCATGGAATCAGCAGGCCCCAATGGCCCCGAAAACTGGGGGTGGAATTTGTCGGATTAACCCCGTTATTGTTGCCATAGCAGCTGCAAAATTAGAAGACTAAAAAGTGGGGAGACGTATAGGCATGTTGATACCGAAAATGTGGCACGGGAAATGGCAACTGCATGAGAAAGAGTAGCTTCTGGGAGCGTGGAAACAGCCTTATGCCATATATTGGAAGAACTACGATGATTCAAAGTCGATCGAAGATGCCAACCAATAGCACCACCTCCATCCTCGAGGTAGTACTCAACCCCGAAGACCTCCGTCATAGTAAGATGATGCTCCATAGGGACAACAATGCCTTCACCGCCACAAGACTGGCACGCAACTTTCAAGGTTTCCGCCAAGGAAAACCAACCTGTGAAGGAATAAGCGTTTTTTAACAACACCCGTACAAAACGGGCTCCAGGTGCTGACTAGGATGGTCCGAGCACGAGCGAGCCTCCGTTCAGAGGTTGCCTTCAGAAAATTATCGGTGTCTCATGTCCGCAAGTCCCCGAGCAAATTTCTTCTCAAGGGTTATTGTGAGGCCCGAAAACATTATCCATGCTTTCGCGCGAAGTCAGGGTCCCGGCGGACCGAGGTTATTGGCCTTATTCGGGTTCAGTCCAAGGAAACACGAAAGGCCCCGTGCGAAGCTGTTTCCATCAACCGAAGGCCAAAAGGAATACTCGCATCCGAGGTCAGTATCACAGGCTACAAAACAGGATCGTGCATTCAGAACTGCCATAAACATAAAGAAATATAGCAAGTATCAAAGGCAGGAATCAAGGAAAAATCTTTGTATTCATAAAAATGTTTGCTAACAGCGACCCTCAGGGTTCCGTATATATGATTACAAAAAGACCGCAAGGGGATCCTTACACACAAACAAAGAAGTTCAAGGATATGCATGCAACAAGAGCCTAAGAATCTAGCCTATTCTCGAATTGTGGCATCTCCGGCATCATCTCCTCAGGTGTATGACCTCAAAGACAATATCTTCCAAGTCCAATCCCCTCGGAGACCACACCCCGATCCTTCAAGAATGGCATCTTCAAAAGGAAGGGTATAGAAGAGGAAGGTGAGGGAGAAGAGCAAAATGACAAAGGAGATGTCGAAAGAAGACAAGAAGTGGTTGGGTGAAAATTTTGGCTAGTACGAACTATGCCAGTACTGCCATTATAAAACCACTCCTTGAGACGTTGCCTCGGCCCGGGGGGCATCAGCTAGCGGAGACTGTCGCCATACCCCCCTTGAATCCAAAAGGGGTGTAACACGCCAAGCCGGGGAAGAGGGTGACCAGCGGTGTATAATCTAAGCCACCTCTTGAGCAGTGGTGCATAATCCAAGTATCTCCCCGAGACGGAAGAAATTAGTCCCCTACTTCATCGCCCCGAGCTAACGGAGACAACAACAACAACAACAACAACAACAACAATAACAACAATAATAACAACAATAACAACAACAACAATAATAATAATAATATCACCGTGACACAACCTCATCCAAGCGAAGAAGGATCGAGAGTTGGGCCATGGCATACATGACGTAAGATTTTGAGGTCGTGGGCCTCAAACATAATGAGACGGCAGTGACTAAAAATAGCAAGAAAGGAGGAAAGGATGGGTATCAAATGAATATTGGGTGAAAAATTTATCACAAAAGCCCCATTTATAGGGGGAGGGCAAAGGAACTGACGGTGCCATTATTGCCCTCAAAAATGCATAACCACAGGCGCAATCAATGCATTTATGGGAGCTGAATCGACGGCAATAATATGACCCCGAAGAACGAAGAGTCACAATGCATCGGATGATCTAGAAGAAGCGAAAGGGTGAAACGCCTCGGCACTTGTAAAAGGGGGGTTGCGCCATCAGCATGACGTTATCGTGAGAGCCTGCAAAGTGGAGTGTCAAAATCATTTCTTATCTCTTCCCTCTAAGAAACGCAGAGACTATGTGTAAGCGATAAAATCGGAGTACCGATTTTTCATTGACAAAATTGCTTCAGTAGGCCACCTCGGAAGCTCAGGACCTCGAGCAGGTCATTTCCCTCCAGATCTGTCGATACCCGGCCAAGGATAACATTGGCCTAAACCTCGACGAACACGAGAAGCTTCCAAAGAATTCATATGGGGACGATTAAGTCTATCTGAGTGGCTCAACATTGATCTACGCAGACGTCATAAAGCTAGTTAGTCGTCCCATCCCATTTTCCTTTTTCCCTCAACGTATCTTGTACTAAGTTTGGGATCTCCCCTATTATAAAAGGGGATTCATTGACACTCTATAAGGGTGGATGTTTCTCCAACTATTTCTCTACAAGATCAATAATATCTCTCTGTCTCTCTCTTTTCTCTCTAACTTCCTCGTTCTAATTGGATCGAGACCACTCTTAGCGTCTACAGTTTTCATACTTGTTCTTCATTTATTGCTCGGTATTGGCCATAAAGAGCCTTGTTTAATCGTATCTAAACTACTATCCCATTCCTGGCTACCCCCGATAGCATGAGATCGAGCCCAGGTATCGACCTCGAGGTCCTCCATTGACCAATCCAAAGTCAGGGCATCAGGCTCCTCGGTTTGATTACTACCCCATTTTAGCTTGTATTTTATCGTTAAACTTCATATCATTAGCATCATCTGCTCAAACAACTAGCATAAAAATAGATCAAGTATTTTTAGAATCCTATTTACAAATTTAATTGTTGTTACTATTTTCACGGTAAACACATACCCTTGATATAGACGCCGAAACTACTTCACTCGGGACTTAAAGGCTCTGGCCAAACACAAATGACTCTGGTCACAAGGTTATATCAACCAAACTAATGCGACTCAGCGAGGCCCGACCGTTGCTATAAATCACAAGCCTTCAATTACTTTGAATTTCGAAAAGAACTGGTTAAATAGGCTACCCTCGACATAGGCAAAAGAGCTTCAACCATGTCAGCTCCTAAACACTAGCTTCGAGATACTCATCCTTCGAGCCAAACCTCCCAAGGTGCTCAATCATCGCCATATAAGACTCACAATTGAGGTTTTTTATTAAACCGTCGAAGAGTCAGGTAAACACTATTCAAAAAATCCTTAACGCAGGAAAAATAAAACCCACATAAAAGGTCGCATCGACCTAAGGCGTAAGAGCCATTATCGCTAGCCAACATAAAAGGTCGCATCGACCTAAGGCGTAAGAGCCATTATCGCCAGCCCACGTAAAAGGTCGCATTGACCCAAGGCGTAAGAGCTATTATCGCCAACCTACACAAAAGGTCACACCGACCCAACGCATAAGAGCCTAAAGGCCAACTTGCAATTCAAAAACTTGAGGGTCGAATAAGCTCAAGTCGAAACCCGATTCGGAGACTAAACCCAAAACAGTTAACTAAATATGTCTAAGAGCAAACGCGTAAAAGCCATTGTCGCTAGCACTAAAATCGATGATCACACCGACCAAAAGCATAAGAGCCACTTTCGCCAGTACTAAAACCAAAGGTCATATCGACCAATCACGTAAGAACCTACGGGCTAGCTTAATGAGCCTCAAGGCCATACCACGAATATAAGGATTCCTTCTAACTCAAAAACCAGTTCATCTGGCTAAAATCAAGGTAAAAAGAAATGTAGAAGAAATGAAACTACGAGGCTTTCCTTTTATGCATACATATGGAAAAATACAAGCTCCATTTACAACATACTTCGAAAGTACTATGTACAGAATCAGAATAGGAAATATACTCCCCTCTTGGGGACTATGGCCCATCGGCCTAATCATCGCTATCCTCGGCGTTGGACAGAAGTGATTTAGCACCATGTTCGTCCGCCCTCGCCTGCTTCACCTCTTCTGAGAGGTCAAAGCCCCTAGACTAGATCTCCTCGAAGGTTTCCCTTCGAGACTTGCACCGAGCATATTCCTTGCTCCTACCCTCGTGGTCAAGAGTCCTTCTCAGCTCAGCTTGAGCATCAGCATCATCCTTCAAATATACCGCCACTTTCTGGTCAGCCTTAGTTTAGCTCATTACAGCTTTAGCCCGGGCATCCACAACCTTGGCCTTTATCTTCAAGAACTCATACTCGAGCTTCGTAATCATATCTGTTCGAACCAAGCTATTATCACGATCTAAGCGAAGTTGAACCTCAAGGGCGGAAGCTTTAGCCAGAGCACCCTTCTCCGTCGAAGCCTGAGCGTCCGTCTGAGCCTTTAACTCATCATACTCGCACTTGGCTTGGCCAAACTTGTCCCAAAGGTGCTCCGGGTCCTCTGTCTTTTTCTGCAACTGAAATAAACAAAACATTAGCCTCAGGAGCTAGAAGGAGGAACGCACACTTACTTGGAACAAAAACTACCTGCTCCTTCAAATAGCTCCCATAATTCAAGATCCGACTCGCCTTATACCGTAAGCATGCTAACTCAACTTCCTTTTCATCGCAAAGGAGCCTAAGGGATTTCTCCTCATCCAGAGCTTTCCGCAGTCTAGCCTTACGGTGAAGCAGCTCGGACTTAAGCTTGTCAAAAGCCTGTAAAAGAAAACTCAATAAGGAAGGGAAGGCGCGAAACTCGAAAGGCTTGTGCCAAAACTCACCGCAGAGTGATGCTACTGGGCTTCCTCGAAGGTCGAGCACACATTTTGTAGACTAGCTCCCTCAACTCTAAAAGAGCCGACCCCAATCGGGGCACAGCCACTCATTGCATATGATCCCGGGTTTCGAGTATCTCTCGAAGTACCTCTAAAAGAAAAATAAGACAACAGTGGAGGAGAAACTGCCTTTCCAAAACCAGAAATCACGGGCATGGCAGGCTTAGTCAATACTTCCACTTCGGGCCCTCGGTCCAGGTTTGCCTTGCTTTAAGAACCGTCGCCCTGCAAAGGTATCTCTTGTTTATTGTTATCATTATTTAGCCTAGAATCTAGCAATCCTTCTCCGTCTCCAAGGAGGCAAAGCCTCGCCTCAAAAAGATCTCGGATGCCTACAATAACAGGGTTAGTACGCAGAAAGAGAAAGTGTTTTTCCAACTAAAAGAAGGGAAGGGAACAGATCACATAGCGTATACCATAATGTTTTGCTTCCTATCTGCCCCTAGACAAAGCTCGCCACTTACGCTCTTCGCAGGTCGAGTGGGTCACCAACTCCCGAGCCCAATCTGGAAGATTAGGGACCTCGCACGCGTCCATGAAATTGTTGTAGAAGAGGGAAAGAAGGCACATTTACGGAACACTCCTTTACCATAATAAAAGAAATGTGAAGCCCCGAGTGTACCACTTACGTGTATAATTCCATTCCTTAGGAAATGGCATAAACTCCACGGGGATAATATCAACGGTCCGTACTCGGATGAATTGACTCATCTACTCCCGACCTCCGTATTCTTCATAATCAACAACGAAAGGCATGGTCGACCGGTATCGTAAGGTTAGCAGACCTCGATGATGAAAAGGCCGGTATAGCCCGATAAGATGACTAAGCGTAAATTCAAGCATTGCCTTCTCCGTAAAGAACTTCATCATCAATACTATCCGCCAAAATGACTGGTGAATCTACATTAGGGTAACTTAATACTTTTGACAGAAGTCAAGCACAACCCTATCAAGGGGGCCTAGCATGAAAGGATAGGTGTACACATTCAGAAAACCCTCGGCACGGTCTGTAATACTCTCATCCGGGGAAGGTACCTATAGTACTACCTTTTCCCCCCATCCACAGTCTTTCCTTACCAACTCAAGGTGTCTCTCTCACATCGAAAAAGTAAACTTCAAGGTATGCTCCCGTTGATCCTGAGCATCGGGTACTTTTCTGACGAAAAGTCCCCTATCAAAGCAAAATGCCTGAGTCAGGCCCGCCTGGCATCAGCGGCGCTCTGCCAACAAGGTGAGAACCGAAGGCGGAACTCTCTCCTCCTTGCCAAATGGATCCTGATGTAGCATACATGACTGCAGCAAAATTAGAGAACTGGAGTAGGAAAGAGCGTTAATACTGAAATAATGAAAGGCCTAACGCAGGAAAAAAGGGTAACTACTCAGAATGGTGGAATCTCCAAAAGGGCAGAAACAACCCTATATATGGAAAAAGCAGTGACGATCCGCGTGCCTTAGATGCCAATTAAAATGCTGGACAAAATCACTTTGGGAAGATGTGCCGGCGGGATCGCCCCGGTCACTTTGCAGTCATGTTGTCCATTTGACGAATGTCAACGTTTTGGGGTCGGAGACCCTCACACCAAACAAGTCCTGAGATGGTACCCGATCTCGAGGACCTCCATCAAAAAACTATTAGGCTCCAGGAAGCCTTCGGCATCATCGCAAGTCCCGAGATGGTACCCGATCTCGAGGACCTCCATCAAAAAGAAGTTAGGTTCCAGGAAACCTTTGGCATCATTGCAAGTCCCGTGATGGTACCCCATCTCAAGGACCTCCATTAAAAAGAAGTTAGGCTCCAGGAAGCCATTGGCATCATCGTTAGTCCCGAGATGGTACCCGATCTCAAGGACCTCTCCAAGGGGCCATCGATATCATTACAAGACTCGAAATGGTACCCTATCTCGAGGACCTCCATAAAAAAGAAGTTAGGCTCCAAGAAGCCTTTGGCATCATCACAAGTCCCGAGATGGTACCCGATCTCGAGGACCTCCATCAAAAAGAAGTTAGGCTCCAGTAAGCCATTGGCATCATCGCCATTCCCGAGATGGTATCTGATCTTGAGGACCTCTCTAAGGGGCCATCGATATCATTACAAGACCCGAGATGGTACCCGGTTTCGAAGGCTCCTCTCAAGAAGAAATTAAGCACTTAAAACTCCACTCGTATGGGCTTGGCCTCAGGGTACCATCTAAACCCAGGTAAACCCTCATCCAGGATCTATCCACAACGCCTTAAGTCTTTCTACAATAAGTTCAAAACAAGTTTCCAGATGGCCCGAGTTTAAGCAAACCCCTACTCGGGGATTGTTCTTGAAAGCCTAAAGGTAGTCTCTATTCTCAGGCTTCGGAGTGAATCCCCCCTCAAAGATTATCGCAGGGTCTAAAGTTTAAGTCTCGGTCTGAGAGTTAGACGCCCTACTCTCGTTCAACCCGAAGTCAGGGTCCCGACAACCCGAGTTTATCTGTCCATCCTGGGCTCGATCTAAGGAACGGCAAAGGGTTCCATGAGGAGCCATCTTAATCAATCAAAGGTCAGAAAAAATACTCACACCCGGGCTCGGTATTTGCACCAATCGATGGAGTCATGCACTCATATCCGTCACAAGCATAGATAAAGGGAAAATAGCATACATCAGAGACAAATTGAAGAAATATTTTTTTATTCATAAACACTTGATTACAAAAGCCCACGAGGGGTCCTTACACAGAAACGAAGAAACAAAAATAAACATATAGTAAAAGCCTAAAGTCTAATCTATTCTCGGGGGTACGTCCTTGGTAGCAGTGTCTTCGAGTACCATCGCCTCGAGGATACATCCTTGGAGGCAGCATCTTCGAGCGCCATCTCTTCGGGGGTCTTGTCTCGATCTTCCAAAATGGTATCTCCAAGGGAGAAGATAAAGAAGAGGAAAGTGAAGAAGTAGAAAAGGATGAAAAAATGCCATAGCCCACTAAAGAGCAAAGGCTTTCACCAGGCCAGGAAGATCGCGGCCTGATAGAAGAGTTGTCGGGCATCGGCCTCACTTGCACGGCTACTTTGAGTCCATTTCCTGGGACATTGTGCCATGCAAGCTACTGGCCAGAGGTGCCACTTCACCCCACAGAAAGCAAAAGGGATGAAGTGCCATACCAGGCCGGGGTAGGAAGGTGAGCAGTGGTATATAGTCCGAACATCCTCGTGAGCAGCAGTGTAGAGTCCAAATATATTCCCAAGTCAGAAGAAATCGGCACCCCTGTCTCATCGCCTCGAACCAACAATGACAACAGTAATAACAACAACAACAACAACAATAACGACAAGTTGGAATAATCTCACTCAACAAGGGAAAGCCCAGGAAAAAGGCCTGGCGTGGCTGAGGAAAACGCCGCCACGTAAACTAAGGGCCACGAGCCTTAAACATAAGGGATAATGACGAACGAGGATGAGGAGAAGAGAAGGGCAAAAGGCTAATCTGAGAACACTTGAATGAAGAATTGGTTCCAGAAAGGTCCCATTTATAAACAAAGGGAAGAGTAACTGGCGGGTACAATCAATACTCTTTGAAAAATGCAATTGGCGACGCCATCAATATCCTTGAAAGACGTATAGCAGGCGCAATTAATGCATTTTTGGAACTGAATCGGCGGCGATATCATCGCTTAGAATGATGGGAATCGGCAGTGCACAAAAAGGCACTGAAAAGACGAGTCAGTAGGATGCCTCGGTTTCCACAAAGGCCTATGTCATAAGTATGACATCATCAGTATAACATTATCGTGGGAAATTTGGAAAGATGGTTATCAAGTCCATTTCTTATCATTCTACTCTAAGAAACGCGGGGACTATCAGTATACGGTAAAATTGGAGGGTCCGATTTTCCATCGTTACGACACCTCGTAGGCACGTCTCGAAGGCCCGAGACCACAGTTGCGTTTCATCCCTCGGGGGCCATCGACGCTCAACCTCAGGGCAGTAGGAGACAGATGGTAATGGAAATAAAGTGGGGAGTTCCCAAGGCATGGAGCTAGAGCCGACAAAGTCTGTCAGGCTAGACTGAGCCCGTATCATTGCATTAAGTAACTGTCACATCTCTATATCTTTGTAATAAATGCACTTGTACTATGTAGGGATTCCCCCTCTTATATATAGGGGATCCTTGTCATTTTGTAAATATATGTTGCCCAATACTAAATACACAAGAACATTCTCTCTGCTCTCTAACATATTCTTTTGATCTCATTACTCCATTTATTGCTTATATCTATTGTGTTATATTTATTGTTCATCATTTATTGCTTATTATTGGCTACAAAGAGCCGTCATTGATTTATTTATAACTGTTAGTCTCCATCGACCACCCTCGATAGCTCCCAGTCGAGCTTCAGACTCAACCCCAAGGCCCTCAAAGAGGCAAGCTTGAGGCCCCGATTGACAGCTATTTGGTTTGGTTAACATCTCGTTTCTAAGTTCTTTTCTTGATTCCAAGTACTTCACATAGCATCAACTGCCTAACAACTAGCATAAAAATAGATCACGTATTTTTAGAACCATTAAATCAAATTTAATTGTTATTACCATTTTCACGGTAAACAGATGTCAAGCCCCGACCTAGGGGAGCACGACCAGCGCTTAACCGAGTTAACCCGTCGGGTAAGCCTGTACAATAAATCCTATCCAAACTCCCTCATGATTAAGGAGAATATCTATTTCATTAGTTAAATAATGAAGAGGATCATGCAAATAACACCAATTCATTAACATTAGTTACATCATTTTAAGTCTCAAAATATATACACATTCATATTTTTAAGTGGTACATGTGGTACAAATACAACGTTACTAGTTTGACCTTCTCAATGCCGACATACTACCCACACTATATCTACGGAGCCTCTAATATATATAAGAGTACAATAATAGTGCCGGCAATATGGCCCCGGCTATACGTCAAAACTAAATGTATAAGGAGCAAAAGAGATACGACCCCGAAATGAAGTAGGGCTCACCAAGTCAGCTGGAAAGAGGAAGCACTGTTATCACTGATCAAAGCCGCCTACTGTAGAACCACCTGCATCCATTAAAGATGCAGTGCCCCGGTAAAAGGGATGTTAGTATATGTTGAATAGTACTAGTAGGAAAAACCAAACACCTCTTCAAGGATTGGAAGCACAACATGAATATGACGAATCATTGAAGCAATAACAACAACAACAACAACTACTACTACTACTACTACTACTACCTAGTAAAATCCCACAAAGTGGGGTCTAGGGAGGGTACTGTGTACGCAGACCTTACCCCTACCCCGATAGGGCAGAAAGGCTGTTTTTGATAGACCCTCGACTCAGAAAAAAATAAAAACAAGAAAAAACAATTTATTTGTAACTTTAGTAGAAATCGTAATAGTAACAGAAGCATAACAACTAAAAGATAAATGACATGCAACAACAATAACCAATATCCAAGACTCGGGGCTAAGATGAACAGCAAGGATGGTGTGGACTCAACATAAATTGCAAGACATATAAAATCAACCCTAATCCAAACTCGCCTCACCCCAGGTATGAAGTAAGGAAAGCTCTACTACCCCTTAACCTACAACCCTAATGTTTGACCTCCAGTCCTTCCTATCAAGGGTCATGTCCTCGAAAATCTGTAGTCGTACCATGTCCTACCTAATCATCTCTCCCCAATACTTCTTAGGACTCCCTCTACCTCTTCTCGTACCCAACACGGCCAACCGCTCACACCTCCTCACCGGAGCATCAAGGCTTCTCCTCCACATGTACCCGAACAATTTGAGCCTCGCTTCCCGCATCTTGTCATCCACAGGTGCCTCGCCTACCTTTCTCCGAATATCTTCATTCCTAATCTTGTATATCCTAGTGTGCCCACACATCCACCTCAGCATCCTCATCTCTGCTACCTTCATCCTCTGGATATGGGAGTTCTTAACCGGCCAACACTCTGCCCCATACAACATGGCCGGTCTAACCACAGCTCTATAAAACTTACCTTTGAGTATCGGTGGCACTTTCTTATCACACAAGACTCCAGATGCAAGCCTCCATTTCATCTAGCCTGCTCCTATACGATGAGTGACGTCCTCGTCAATCTCTCCGTCCCCCTGAATCATCGACCCAAGGTACTTGAAGCTATCTCTATTAGGTATGACCTATGATGCAAGAATCACGTCCCTGCCTACTTCCCTCGACTCAGCGCTAAACTTACACTCCAGGTACTCCGTCTTAGACCTGCTCAATTTGAAACCCTTAGACTCGAGGGTCTGTCTCCAAACCTCTAACCTCTCGTTAACACCGACCCTCATCTTATCAATTAGGACTATGTCATCAGCAAATAACATACACCATGACACATCCCCTTGAATATGGTGTGTCAGTGCATCCATCACCAAGGCAAATAAGAACGGGCTAAGTGCAGAGCCTTGGTGTAATCCCATAACAACCGGAAATTGCTCTGAGTCGCCTCCCACAGTCCTAACCTTAGTATTAGCTCCATTATACATGTCCTTGATCGCTCTTATGTAGACTACCGGCACGCCTTTTGACTCAAGACATCTCCAGAGCACCTCCTTAAGGACCTTGTCATATGCTTTCTCCAAGTCAATAAACACCATGTGCAGATCCTTGTTCTTATCCCTGTACTGTTCCACCAACTTCCTATGCAATAAAAGAGCTTAAATAGCCGTAAAACCAATAGCTAAAAAATTCATATCTTCCAAAAGCATTTATAAATTTCAAATAGGGAATCCTCTACATGGACTTTACCACAATGCCGCAAATCTACACAAAGAGGACCTTCCACCTCACCCCAATGTGTGTGGGTGGAGGTGTAATCACAATCACAATTCCTACAAAGCGGCCCCGCCGCCTCACCACAATGTATACGGGTGGAAGTGTAACCGCAATCTCAATCTCTACACAAAACGGCCTCACTGCCTCACAGATGGAGGTGTATTCACAATCTCAATCTCTACACAAAGCGGCCATGCCGCCTGACCCTAATATGTGCGGGTGGAGGTGTATTCACACTGCCACACTTAGCATTCCTAAAACGATAGTAGTTTGTACAAAATATTTCTTTTCCAATCAACTGTTTGGCACTTTTTCCCTTACAAGTGTAAGTTCATAAGATTCCATCATATGAGAAATAAGTGTTTGATCATATTGATTTCGTACAAGGTTTTCTTCTCAAAAGGGGTATAGAATACTTAAGTCAAAATAGAAAATCATTAACATATGAGGGTCCAGACACATTATGCAATGTGAGAATCAATTTACTAGATTGAACATTCCACCACAATAGTATTTCAAGTTCCACTATTCATGATGGAGTTTTTCAAGGATTCGAGAATTCCGATACTAGAAGAAGAGTTTAGCCTTCATACCTCGAAAGAGCTTTCTGTGGTGTAACAACACTGTCCCGACACTCCTAACGATGCTAATCTATAAAAGAGGGGAGAATTTACGAGCATGATTCAAGGAATGTGTATGGCAAGAGCTGCTATAATAACAACCCAACCTTTCCTCAACCAATTCAACAACAAAATCACCCAAGGTTGTCCAACATCTTCCGCACAACCCTTATTAGCTCATGCATGTGATATGCCTACCATTATCACCCATAACCAACCCAAAATTTGAAATTGGAGAATTGGGGGAAGAAATTCTTACCTTTTAGAAACCATAGCAAGTTCCTTTTGATTGAATTCCAAGGCTTGATCCAAGTTGAGTAGTGAAATCGTTGATTCCTCCCCTTTCCCTCTCTAAAATAGCTATCTCCTCTCTCTAAGACACTAAATAACCCTTAAAATGATCCTTATGGCTAAATAAAATGAAATGGGGTCGGGTTATAACATTAGAAAAATGAAGCCTCGACGCAGATCTACAGTCGCATATGCGATTGCATAATACTTTCGCGGTCCGTAAAATGGACCGCATAATTGCCGTCCAAAACTGGGAATTTATGTTTCACTCTACGATAGGTCTACGGTCCGCAGATCAATTCTACAGTTGCACAATGTGCTATAGAACTCTCATCCAAAAATTTTGATGTTGGTGCTGCGATGGATTGTGTGTCCCACAAAATAATTACGCGGCTTCATAATGGTCCTAAAATTAGCTCAAGTTTCTACTTCGTTCTATGGCAGATCTGCGGTTTGCAGATCAGTTCTGTGATCCCAGAATGGATCGTAGAAATGCTCGAGTTTTTGGTGAAATTTTTACGGGGCTTTACATCCTCCCCCACTTAAGGTCGTTCGTCCTCGAATGAGGGTCAAAGTTCACAATTAGCATCCAATGTGACTCAGTTGCTACATCACACACCAACAATTCCTAATTTTTGACTACCTCCCTAACTTTCCAAAAATTTTGTCAAAGTCACCCTTGTAATTGGTCTTGTCCACCTGCCAGAGAATCTCAAAAACAGTCTAACAACATAACCACAACACAACTATGTATAACAACATGGATACAATACCAACACAATGCCATAAACATAACATTACTAAGAAGGAGTATCCTTAACATAAGCTATACAAGGGAAACATAATTTGTAGAAATATAGCTTTTAACATCGTGGACACAATTATATAGCTATTAAAATAAATAAGGATACTTATCCTTCATATCTTCATCGGCTTCCCAGGTGGCCTCTTCGACTTGTTGGTTTCTCCATAACACTTTCTTTCACAGAGGCAATCTCTTTGTTTCTCAGCTTTCGAACTTGCCCATCAAGAATGGCAATTGGAATCTCTTCATAACTCAATTCCTTATTAACCTCTATAGTCTCGACCGGAACAATAAGCGACGGATCTCTAACCACATTCTTCAACATGAATACATGAAACACCGGGTGCACTAAAGACATCTCTAGAGGTAGTTCTAGCTGGTAATCCACTTGACCAACCCTCAGAATGATTCTGTACAGTCAAACATACCTTGAACTCAATTTTCCTTTCTTACCAAACCGCATTACCTCCTTCATAGGGGAAACCTTCAAGAATAACCAATCATATTCTTTGAACTCCAAATATATGCGAAGCACCTCCGAATAGGACTTTTGACAACTCTGAACATTTTTCAACCATTCTGTAATGATATTAATCTTCTCCATAGCATGATGCACGAGGTCTGGCCCTATCAACTCTACTTCCCTAATCTCGAACCATCTAATGGGAGATCTATATCTCCTATCGTTTAAAGCCTCGAGCGGTGCCATCTGAATGCTAGCATGATAACTATTATTGTAGGGAAACTCTACGAGTGGCAAATGATCATCCCAACTACCCTTGAAGTCAAGAACACAAGTGCGCAATATATCCTCAAGCGTCTGAGTAGTCCGCTCTGCTTGCTTGTCGGTCTGTGGATGGAAAGTTGTACTAAAATTCACCTAAGCACCCAAACCTTGCTGAAATCTCTTCCAAAAATTAGCCGTGAAATGTTCCCCTCAATTTGAGATAATAGAAACTGGAGTTCCATGCAACCTGACTATTTCCTTGATATACAACTGAGCATACTGTTTTGTTGTGTCGGTATATTTAACAAGTAAGAAGTGTGCTAATTTTGTGAGTCAACAATCACCCAAATTGAGTCATACTTATGAGGCGGGTGAGGTAGTCCCACCACAAAGTCCATACTGATCATCTCCCACTTCCATAATAGAATTTCTATGTTCTGTGCCAACCCACCGGGCCTTTGGTATTCAGCTTTCACTTGCTGAAACTTTGGACATCTCACCACAAAGTCCGCAACGTTCCTTATCATATCATTCCATCAGTACACTTCCTTAAGATCATGACATATTTGTAGAGCTCGGGTGCAGGAATATCCAGAAGTGTGAGCCTTGACCATGATTCTTTCCCGGAGACCATCTACATTTGGAACACATAGTTGCCCTTGGTACCTTAGTGTACCATCATCCATGACAAG
Organism: Nicotiana sylvestris; assembly: GCF_000393655.2. Taxonomy (NCBI): domain Eukaryota; kingdom Viridiplantae; phylum Streptophyta; class Magnoliopsida; order Solanales; family Solanaceae; genus Nicotiana; species Nicotiana sylvestris. The sequence goes on along the minus strand of NC_091060.1, from coordinate 106,701,273 downwards.
AGAAAAAACTATGGTCTTGTGTTTCTGAATCCCCTCCTTCAGTTGTACCAACATTGGATCGTTGTACTGCTTCTCCTTTACATCCACAACCAGCAACGATTCGGCCCTATTTTGCTCAACCACCCCTCCTTCACTAGAGTCCACAAGACAAACTCCAAAACTAGCCAACCGATGAACCTCCTAGGCCAACGACCTTTTATATGCCTCCAAGTGAGCCAAACTACCCATAGATTTCTTGCTAAGAGCATCCGCCACAACATTAGCCTTCCCTGGATGATATAGAATATTGATGTCATAATCTTTGAGTAATTCAAGCCATCTTCTCTACCTCAAATTCAATTCCTTCTATTTGAAAATATATTAAAGGCTCTTATGGTCCGTGAATATATCCACATGAACCTTATACAAATAATGATGCCAAATCTTCAATGCAAACAACATCGCTTAAGTACCACTAAAGTTGCCCGCTGACCGGGCCCTATTGCTTCCATCTCTCTCCATTCTATTCTTCAGCTTACAGGCCTCTGTGGGTTGAGCAAATTCCACCATATTACCATAGTTAATATCTGAATTTAAGGCAGTCGTAACGGCATCATTAATAACCAAGGGGATAAGGCCTTGCAGAAACTGGCGCACTATACCCTCTATAGTGGGGAACATGTAGATGGCATACTTGGAAAGGCGTGTAAACCTCATATGATACTCCCACACACTCATGCGACCTTGTTTTAGACTCTCAAAATCAGCAACACGTGCTACATTAGTCTTGGCAGGCAAAAAATGATCAATAAAGGTACCAACAAACTCACTCCACCTCGCCGGAGGGCTCATCTCCTCATGGGACTCCTCTCACATCTCGAACCAAGAATAGGCCACCTCTTTCAGGTGGTAAGAGGCAAACTCTACTCCCTCCATCCCAATAGCATGCATGACTCGGAGAGTCTTGTGCATCTCATCAATAATATACTGGGGATCCTCCTCATGCCATGATAGGCTCTTTATGCCGGCCATTCTGAGCTCGCTTATAGAGGCCATAGTAGGCTCGCTATATAACTTACCATCTAATAAATGGGTTTCCAATAGGGGCCTGCCCACCAATCACAACTCGATGGTGGTGAAAATACTGTAATACTGTCTAATAGGGGACAGCCCACTGATTATATCTCGATGGTGGTGAAATACTGTAATATAGTATAATGTGCATAAATTCAGGAATACAAACTTCTCATTATGTCTCGTTATCAAACGCGTGTAGTTACGGGATCATGCCTAAATGAAAGAAAGGTTTAGCCTTAACATACCATATCATAATCTAACCAATAAACACATTGAACTTGTCTCTTCGCACCTTATTCTAAAACAACAATAATAATACTATCATTAAGTTACAAAAGGTACAACTATCGCACAACGAATGACAAGCTTATTTTATATTAAAACGAGCAGCATCTCATTTATAATCTTTACTTCCTACCAATTTGAGATCCAACAACAACATAATAACACAACATAATAATACATCATTTTCAAACCTTATATCCATTATAAAATACCACAAAATAGCCCAACACACCCCAATCTCTTCAAACACCAAATGACATCCATACTAGTGTCAAACAACTCGAAAATATTATGATGAACGACCAGCCCACCACCCCGCATTTATGTGGTGTTTATCCACACCCTTTTTCCTCCAAAACTCCATAAAACAGTAGCAAAACACACAACCCAAGAACAACACGAAACAACCCACAAAATAGTCTACTACAAGATGAATAACTCGAACTCACGACTTTTGATCACCATCCCGTGAGTTCTTACAATTATAGAACGAATTTATGTACTTTTGCAGCAGAAAAAATGGATGAAAGAGATCAGTATACTTACCTTATTTGGCGAATATCTCAGCTTCTATTTTGGTTCAACAACCCTTAGCTTTTCCACCAACTAGAACTTGAAAAGAAGAGAAAATCATTTAGGGTTTTGATCTGAATTTTTGGAAGATGTTTGCAGGGGCTTATCTCTGGTTTTTATGCTCTATAATAAATGTGATATATGAAGGAAATAATACCTTAAAAGGACTCTTTGGCTGACATGAACTGGGCCCTTTTTTGGACATATTTAGTCCTCTTATTTAAGCAAGTATGTGACACACCTACTTGTCACTTATGCATTTTGTGCAGTCTTCCAAAAACGCATATCGCTCTGCACTCCTATATTGTATTGACAAACGGTTTAATAAATTAGAAACTAGACTAATAGATCTTCAATTTTGTAGGTGGATCATCCCGTAATTTCAAGTATATTGGGAGAAAAGCTCAGGTACATTTGGCCTAATTTTCTGTACATTTATGAATGCAACTACTGATGACCTTTGCCAACTTTTATTCCACAACTCGCTTGACTTCAAAACATAACAAATGACTATGATACGACCAAAATAACTCATAACATAACCTCCATATCATGTTAAGAACCTTAGTCTCACTATTAAGGTACAAGTTATAATATTCCCAGCTTATCGACTTTCGACAAAACTTATTTCTTTAATTCGTTTTGCTTCCAAGTCTTCCAACCCTCTTGGTACTTGTTATTCATGATCTTAAATATTTTTAACTTCCTCGGTAACACTATTGACTTATATGTACTTTCAAAGATGATCTCATTTTTGAGCTTACATCAATTGACTTACGACGTACTCTCACGCGAAAACATAGGGTGTAACACTGAACCCGTGGGAAACACCAACACTTGAGCTATAGCCAACCCAACATTGAACTTCTGATAGCTCTCCTCACACTCATTACACCACCTTAAAAAAGCACCCTTCTGAGTCAACTTGGTTAATGGGGCTGTAATAGATGAAAACCCTTCCACAAAGCGGTGAGAGTGTCATTGCCAAACCGAAGAAACTCCGAATCTCTGTAGTTGAAGTAAGTCTGGCCAATTTTGCCTCAATCTTCTTCGGATGAACCTTGATACCATCACAAGACTCCGCATGTCCCAAGAATTCAATGGTATCCAACCAGAATGCACACTTTGAAACTTGGCATAAAGCTGACGATCCTTCAAAGTCTGAAGTACAATCTGCATATGCTGCTCATACTCCTCGTTACTACGAGAGTAAACCAGAATATTATCAATGAATAAAATAACAAAGGAATCCAAGAAAGTCTTGAACACGCAGTTCATTAAATCCATGAATGTCGTTGGAGCATTATCAAACCAAACGACATCACCAAGAACTTATAATGACCATAGCGGGTCCTAAAAGCTGTCTTAAGAACATCTGAAGCCCTATCTTCACCTGATTGTAGCACGATCTCAAATCAATCTTGGAGAACACCTTGGCACCTAAAGCTAACCAAATAAATATCAATCCTAGGCAATGGATACTTGTCCTTAATAGTAACCTTGTTCAACTGCCAATAATCATTACACATCCTCACAGAACCATCCTTATTCTTCACAAAAAACACTAGCGCACCCCAAGGAGAAACACTCAGCCAAATGAACTCTTTATCAAGCAAATTTTGTAACTACTCTGTTCAATTCTTTCAAGATAACTGGAGCCTTAGGGTATGGTGGAATAGAAATAACCTAGGATCCCGAAACCAAATCAATGCAAATTTCAGATCCCTATAGAGTGGCATGCCTAGTAAATCTATAGGAAATACCTCTGGGAACTCCCTCACTACTGGTACTGAGTCCATAGAAGGAACCTCCACACTAGAATCTCAAAGTGTAAGCCAAATATTCAAAACACTCCTTCTCAACCATACACCGAGCCTTAAAAATGAAACCATCCTACTAGTAGAATGGCGAAGGATCCCTCTCCGCTCTAATCTCAACAACCCTAGCATCGCTAAGGTCACATACTTGGCATGACAATCCAAGATAGCATGATACGGGGAAAGCTAATCCATACCAAGAATAACCTCGAAATCCACCATATCCAACAACAAGAGATCAAAACCATTAATAGTAATAACACAAGACCGATACACCCAATTAACTACTATAGAATCCCCAACCGGTATAGACATAGAAATAGGAATATCAAAAGAATCATGAATCATACTCAAGTGTGATGCAAAATATGAAGATACATGAAAATATGTAGAACATAGATCAAACAACACCGAAGCATCTCTGTGACAGATTTGAGATAATACATCTAATAACTGCATCAAACGACTCCGCCTTTGGCCAACCAGGAAATGTATAAAAATGGGGCTGAACCTCACCAACCTGTCATCCACCTTTAGGACGACCTTTACCTTGCTGACCTCCCCCCCTGGTTGGCTGACCCCTACCTCTAGTAGGCTGAGCGGGTGGTGTAGCCGCTACTGCAATAATCATTGCACAAGTATCCTTCTATGGCATACTGTTCTACGACCTTGGACAAAACCTCACGACGTGTCTCAAATCCCCACATATATTGCAACCACTCTACTAACATTGCTGCTGAACCTCAAGTAGGAATCGAAAGAGGTGTGGTGCGGTGCAGTTGCGGGGAAAATTCGCATAAACCCACGAAGATCTCAACCCGCCCTACCTCGCCCCATATCGTATTTTCACCAGCATACACCCGCCCCCACACAGACCCGCGTCCATGTCACGACCCAAATCAACCATGCCATGATGGCGCCTAACGTGGAACTAGACAAGCCGACTCTTTTACCAAAACAACCCGATAATCCAAAATAAAGATGTATTTAAGCTATTAATTAATAAAACTTCATAATATAAGCCTGAATATCAAAGTGCGGAAAGAAAGGCCCGACATCGGGGTGTCAAAAGTCATGAGCATCTACTAAGGACTATCCAATAAAACTAAGATTAATATAGCCTAGAAATCACTGATAATATTTAAAGGGAGATAGGAGGGAGAAGAGCAAGGTTGTGATCGCCATGCAACTACCTTGCTAACTCCACAAATTTGCGACGGATGGAAATCAACACTCGCAAGTACATCCAGCAACCCCTGAATCTACAGACAAGGTGCAACGAGTAATGTGAGTACGCCAACTCACTAAGTAATAAAGGCAAATAAAGACTGAGTAGTAAGAAACACATAAAACCACATCATGAAATCTCAGTAAGTACAACACGCTTTCAATTCAGTATGTGAGTCAAATTATCTCGTTTTAAATCCAGTTTTCAATAAAAATCATTGTAGATATCTTTCAACAGTTTTCGATAGAGGCTCAATGCAATTGATAGTAAAAGTGATGAAAATCATAAACGGCCCCTCAGGCATGTCTCATATCACTCACTTAGGGTACCCGCGCTCACTGGGGGTATGCAGACTCTAGAGGGGCTCCTACAGCCCAAGCGCTATAATCCGCACGGACAACTCACATGTTGCACGGACAACTCATGTGCTATAGTATCAATATCAGGATTTGCACGGACAAACCACGTGTTGCACAGACAACTCAAGTGCTATACTCGCAATATCCTCACGAAACAAGCCCTCGGCCTCACTGTCATGACCCTAAACCCAGACTCGTTCGTGATGGCACCTCTCGTGAAGACAAGGCTAGCCGACACATTCCCACTTCATTTTAAGCAATTAAAGTAATAAGTATTAAGTCTTTAACATGATAAAATCCCAAAATAAGCAGTGAACAGTACAATTTGCGGAACTAAAACCAACACAGTCCGACATCGGTGTGTCACCAGTCATAAGCATCTATCAATATACTCAAATCTGAAGAGTCTACACAGCTATTACAAAATCACTAACAAGAAAAAAGAAATGACATAGGGGAAGAACATAGGGCTGCGAACGCCGAGCAGCTACCTCATGAACTCCAAAATTTGCCGGGAGCTCTCAACCCAAGCAGGACCTGCAGCGCCTGAATCTGCATACGGGGTGCAGGGAGTTAAATGAGTACTCTAACTCAGTTAGTAATAATAATAAATGAAGACTGAAAAATAAGAAATCACGTAAAGGCACTTCAAGAGGGTATAAAGAAGCAGTAAAAGCCAGAGAAAGCAAGGAAACAGTGGAAATATGTAAAGTCACTCTAGTTCAGTTTAAGCTTCTTTAGAAATGCCTTTTTAATAGTTAAGCAAGTAAATGACAGGCAGCTAGAAAAGATAAACACATAAAGAACCGCCCCTTGGGCGCAATAACAATAAAATCAGCCCCTTGGGAAACAACAATACCAGCCATCGGGCTATATTTCATATCACAATAGGTACCCACGCTCACTGGGGGTGTGCAGACTCCTAGATGGGCCCCTTACTGCCCAAGCGTAATATCAAGCCATCTCGTGGCATAATCACATAGGCTCTCGGCCTCATATCCACAAGCCACCTCGTGGCGTACAAATCTCAGGCCCTCGGCCTCATAATCATAATCAGTGTTTCCTCACAACACAGGCCTTCGTCCTTACTCAATCAAAATCTAATAAGCTACTCGGGCAATTGTAAAACATGATGCTCAGCCCAAAATATCATTAAAACATCATTTTAAGTGTTAAAGCAGAGTAAACATGGCTGAGTTATGAAAATAGTAGAATATAGCATGACTGAGTATAAGTATAAAGTCAAAACAGTGAGAAAATATCAGGAAAAGTCTCGTAAGGGTTCAAATAGTTGGCACGAAACCCAAATACGGCATTCAGCCCAAATTATGATGATAGAAAATAATCTTTCAATCAAATACATTGTAAAAGAGTCATACGGGATGGACTAAGTCACAATCTCCAATGGTGTACGACCCCACACTCGTCATCTAGCATGTGCGTCACCTCAATATAGCACTACTATCTGCAATCTGGGGTTTCGTACCTTCAGGACAATATTTAAAAATCATTACTCACCTCAACCCGGTACAAAATCTAGCTCGTGATGCCTTTGCCCATCGAATCGGCCTCCACTTGCGTCGAATCTATCCAAAATTAGAATCACGACGTCAAAATATGCTACAGGAACGACGCCCATGCGAAAATAATCAATTTACAACACAAATCTCGAAATTACCAAAACCCGACCCCCGGGCCCACATCTCGAAATTTGATAAAATTTACATCAATAGATTTCTTATCTCCCCACGAGTTTATTTATACCAAAAGCAACAAAATTCAACCACAAACGACCCCTCAAATCCCAAATTCTAGGTCTCCAATTTCAAGCCCTAGTTCTTCAATTTTAGGCTTAATTTACATGATTAATTAGCTAGATTTCATATTAGAATCGAGTTTTAAGTCCATGAATTTTACCTCCAAGTGATTCCCCTTGAATCCCTTTTCAATCCTCTTCAAAAAGCTCCAAAAACGCTCAAAAATAGTGGAAATAAACCCCAAAATTGCGGACAAGACGACTATTTGAACATTCTGCTTGGGCCTCATTTCCTTCTTCATGAACGTGGTCTTCCCATCGCGAACACGATGGCTCCTCAGCTTGGCCCTTCGCGATCGTATTACCTCTGCACACAACAGTTTTTCTGCAATTCCAAACAACATGAAATGGTCCGATTGACCACCCGAAACTCACCCGAGGCCCCCGGGACCTCAACCCAACATGAAACCATATCTCATAACCTTATTCAAACTTGTTCCAATCTTCGGAACGCTCAAAACACCAAATTCGCATCAGATTCAAACCTAAGAATTCCAAAATTTTCTAAATTACGCTTTTGATCAAAAGCCCAACCAAACCATGTCTGAATGACCTAAAATTTTGCGCACACATCCTAAATGACACAACGGAACTACTACAACTCTCGAAATTCCATTCCGACCCCTATATCAAAATCTCACCTATCAACCGGAAATCGCCAAAAAATCCAATTTCGCCAATTCAAGTCTAAATCTACTCCGGACCTCCAAAACTCATTTTAATCATGCTCCCAAGTCCCAAATCGCCTCCCGAAGCTATCCGAACCATCGAAACTCACTTTCGAGCCCTTTAATACATAAGTCAACATCCGGTTGACTTTTCTAACTTAAGCTTCCTTAAAAGAGACTAAGTGTCTCAACCCTTGCCAAATCCTTTCCGAACCCGAGACAACCAATCCGATCACATATAGAATTGATAGACAAAGCAATAAGAAGCAGAAATGGGGAAAACAGAGCAGCAACTCATGAGACGACTAGCCGGGTTGTCACATCCTCCCCAACTTAAACAAACGTTAGTCCTCGAACGAGTCAAGAAACATACCTAAAGCCTCAAACAGGTGAGGATATCTGCTCCGCATCTCTTGCTCGGTCTCCCAGGTAGCCTCCTCCACGGGCCGACATCTCTACTGCACTTTCACTAAAGCTATATCCTTTGACCTCAACTTTCGAACCTGACGCTCCAAAATAGCTGATGGCACTACATTATAAGTCAAATCACCATCCAATTGAACCGTGCTGAAATCCAAAACATGAGACGGATCCCTAATATACTTCCGGAGCATAGAAACATGAAATACCGGATGCACACTAGACAAGCTAGGTGGAAAAGCAAGCTCATAAGCCATATCCCCAATCCTCTAAAGCACCTCAAAAGGCCCAATGAACCGAGGACTCAATTTACCCTTCTGCCCAAACCTCAAAACACCCTTCATGGGCGAAACCTTCAACAAAACCTTCTCTCCAACTATGTAGGCCACATCCCGAACCTTCCTGTCAGCATAACTCTTCTGTCTCGACTGCGCTGTACGAAGCCTCTCCTGAATTACCTTCACCTTTTCTAAAGCATCATGCACCAAGTCTGCCCCCAATAGCCTAGCCTCACCCGGCTCGAACCAAGCAACTGAAGATCTACACCGCCTCCCATACAAAGCCTCACATGGAGCCATCTGAATACTCGACTGGTAGCTGTTGTTATAAGCAAACTCTACAAGAGGTAGAAACTGATCACATGACCCTCCGAAATCAATGACACAAGCACGCAACATGTCCTCCAATATCTGAATAGTGCGCTCGGACTGCCCATCCATCTAAGGGTGAAAAGTTGTGCTCAACTCAACCTTAGTACCTAACTCTTGATGTACAGACCTCCGAAACTGCAAAGTAAACTGAGTGCCCCTATCTAAAAGGATGGAAACTGGGATACCATGCAAATGAACAATCTCCCGGATATAGATCTCTGCCAAGCGCTCTGAAGAATAGGTAGTACACACAGGAATGAAGTGGGCGGACTTGGTCAGTCGATCCACAATCACCCAAGTAGCATCAAACTTCTTCAAAGTCCGTGGAAGTCCAACTATAAAGTCCATAGTGATCCTCTCCCACATCCACTCTGGAATATCCATCTGCTGAAGCAAGCCACCTGGTCTTTGATGCTCATATTTCACCTGCTAACAATTGAGACACCGAACTACAAATCCCACAATGTCCTTCTTCTTTCTTCTCTACCAATAATGTTGTCTCAGATCCTGATACATCTTCGTGGCACCCGGATAAATAGAATACCACAAGCTATGGGCCTCCTCCAGAATCAAATCCAGAAGCCCATACATATTGGTCACACATACCCGTACCTGCATCCTCAATACCCCATCATCACCAACAGTCACATCTCTGGCATCGTCGTGCTGAACTATATCCTTAAGGACAAGCAAATGCGGATCATCATACTGGCGCTCTCTGATGTGATCATACAAGAAAGACTGAGAAACCACACAAGCTAATACCCAACTGGGCTCCGAAACATCTAACCTCACGAACCGATTGGCTAAGGCCTGAACATCAACTGCAAATAGTCTCTCCCCAACTGGAATATATGCCAAACTTCCAATACTTACCATCTTTCGACTCAAAGCATCGGCCACCATCTCCGCTGCCTCAAATTGAGATCTTTCTGCTTGAACAAGTGCTGGAGACTACAATGATCAGTAAACACCTCACAAGACACACCATACAAGTAATGCCTCCAAATCTTCAACGCGTGAACAATAGAAGCCAACTCCAAATCATGAACTGGATAGTTCTTCTCATGGGGCTTCAACTGACGAGAAGCATAAGCAATAACTCTACCCTCCTGCATCAAAATACACCCAATACCAACTCTCGAAGCATCTCAATACACGGTATATGAACCTGAAGCTGATGGAAAAGCTAATACTAGAGCTATGGTCAAGGCTTTCTTGAGCTTCTGAAAGCTCTCCCCACACTCATCCGGCCATACAAATGAAGCATCCTTCTGAGTCAACTTGGTCAAGGGCGATACGATGGATGAAAATCCCTGAACAAACCGGCGATAATAACCCACCAAACCAAGAAAGCTACGAATCTATATGGCTGAGGATGGTCTGGGCCAACTCTGAACTGCCTCTATCTTCTTTGGATCAACCTGAATACCCTCACTAGACACCACGTTCCCCAAGAAAGCCACTGAACTAAGCCAAAACTCACACTTGGAGAATTTTGCATAAAGCTTTTCCTCCCACAATCTCTGCAACACAACTCTCAAATGCTCCACGTGCTCCTCCTGACTACACGAATACACCAGAATATCATCAATGAAGACTATGACAAACAAGTCGAGATAAGGCCGGAACACGTTGTTCATCAAATGCATGAATGTTGTTGCGGCATTGGTCACCCCAAAAGACATCACCAAGAACTCATAATGACCATATCGGGTCATGAAAGCCGTCTTAAGAATATCCGAGTCCCTGATCTTCAGCTAGTGATAACCTTAACGGAGATCAATCTTGGAGAACACTCTCTCTCCCTGAAGCTGGTCGAATAAATCATCAATGCGAGGCAAAGGATACTTGTTCTTAACGGTTACTTTGGTCAACTGCCTATAATCAATGCACATCCTCATAGTGTCATCCTTCTTCTTCACAAATAGAACCGGCGCACCCAAGGTGACACACTAGGCCGAATGAACCCCTTATCAAGGAGTTCCTGAAGCTGCTCTTTTAACTCCTTCAACTCCACTGGTGCCATACGATATAGCGGAATAGAAATGGGCTAAGTTCCTGGCACCAGGTCAATACCGAAATCAATATCACTATTTGGTGGCATGCCCAGTAGGTCTATGGGAAATACATTGGGAAAATCCCTCACAACTGGAACAGAATCAATACTGGGAGTCTCTGCATCGAGTTCCCTCACAAAGGCTAGAGAAAGACAACCCTTCCCAACCATATGCTGGGCCTTCAAAAATGAGATTACCCTACTAGGAACATAATCAGTCAAACCTCACCCCTCAATCCGTGGCACACCCGGTATAGCCAATATCACTGTCTTAGCATGACAGTCCAGAATAGCAAGACACAGAGATAGCCAATACATGCCCAAAATAATATCAAAGTCTACCATACATAATAACAACAGGTCCACTCGGCTCTCCAGACCCCTAATAGTCACCACACACGACCGGTACACACGGTCTACAATAACAGTATCGCCCATCAGAGTAGATACATGAATAGGTGAAACAAGAGACTCACGGGGCGTATCCAAATAACGAGCAAAGTATGATGACACATAAGAAAAGGTGGAACTAAGATCAAATAATATAGTGGCATCTCTGTGGCAGACTGAAACAATATCTGTAATAACAGCATCAGAAGCAATAGCATCGGGTCTAGCTGGAAGTGAATAGAAATGGGCCTGACCGCCACCTGATCGACCTCCCCCTCTAGGGCGACCCCTAGCTGACTGACCTCCACCCCTAGCTGGCTGCGCCGGTGGTGGTGAAGTAACAAGCGCTGAAGCCGATGACTGACCCTCTGCTGAGATGGACCCGCAAGATGACGAGGACACTGACTCCATATATGACCCATCTCTCCACACTCATAGCAACTCCCGAGTGCTGGAGACGGGGACTGAAGGGAGCCCCTAACACCGGAATGACTAGCAGGCGCACCTGGCATAGAAGAGCCCTGAACTGATAGAGCACGGGATGAACTCTAAGTTGGAAGGGCACTAAGTGATGACTGGCCCTGATGAGAACTGTGAGAACTATGACCCGATGACGCCCCACGATAACCTGGGCGAGATGGCTGAGTATTCCTGAATGAACGGCCTCTACCGTACTGAAACTGACCTCTCAAAGGAGCACCATTATAGCTACCATATCCTCGAGGCCTCTTGGCCTCCCTCTCTTCTCGCTCCTGGCGACGAACAGACTCAATCTCATGAGCAATGTCCACAACTAGGACCTGATCCTGAAATGGGGTGGCTGGTAGATCTGTAGGTGTTGCCCTAGCTGATGTGCAGGCCACACCTCTGCTCTTACCGCGACCATGACCGCGTCCTCGGCCTCTAGTGGCCACAGCTGGTGGTCTTCCGTTCTGACCGGTAGTGCGTGTCCTCACCATCTATGAGAGAATAGAATAGCAGAAGTTTAGTACTCGGATCAACAAAGTCACACAACAAGAATTTCAAGAATATGAAGTTTTCTCCTAAAGGTTTTGCAGCCTCTCGAGGATAAATATAGACATCTCTGTACCGATCTGCAAGACTCTACTAAAGCTGCTCATGACTCGTGAGACCTATGTAACCTAGGCTCTAATACCAACTTGTCACGACCCTAAACCCGGACCTAATCGTGATGGCACCTCTCGTGAAGACAAGGCCAGCCAACACATTCCTACTTCATTTTAAGCAATTAAAGGAATAAGTATTAAGTCTTTAACATGATAAAATCCCAAAATAAGCAGTTAACAATACAATTTACGGAATTAAAACCAACACAGGCCGGCATCGGGGTGTCACTAGTCATGAGCATCTATCAATATACTACAAGTCTAAAGAGTCTACACAGTTATTACAGAATTACTAACAAGAGAAAATAAGTAAGATAGGGGGAAGAACACAAGGCTGCAAACGCCGAGCAACTACCTCGTGAACTTCGAAATCTGTCGGGAGCTCTCAACCCTCGCAAGCAGGACCTGCAGCGCCTGAATCTGCACACGGGGTGCAGAAAGTAAAGTGAGTACTCCAACTCAGTAAGTAATAATAATAAATGAAGACTGAGAAATAAGAAATCATGTAAAGGCACTTCAACAGGCTATAAAAAACTAGTAAAAGCAAGTGAAAGCAAGGAAACAGTGGAAATATGTAAAGTCACTTTAGTTTAGTTTAAGCTTCTTTAGAAATGCCTTTTTAACAGTTAAGCAAGTAAATGACAGGTAGCTAGAAAAGATAAATACATAAAGAACCGCCCCTCGGGTGAAATACTAACAGAATCAGCCCCTTGGGCAACACATGGAACAATACCAGCCCCTCGGGCTATATCTCATATCACAATGGGTACCCGCGCTCACTAGGGTGTGAAGACTCCTGGAGGGGCATAGTTACAGAGGCTCTCGGCCTCATATCAACAAGCCACCTTGTGGCGTACAAATCTCAGGACCTCGGCTTCATAATCATAATCAGTGTTTCCTCACAACACAGGCCATCGGCCTTACTCAGTCAGAATCTCATAAGCCACTCGGGCAACAGTAAAACATGATGTTCAGCCCAAAATATCATTTAAAACATCATTTTAACTGTTAAAGCAGAGTAAACATGGCAGAGTTATGAAAACAGTAGAATATATCATGACTGAGTACAAGTATAAAGTTAAAACAGTGAGGAAATATCAGGAAAAGTCCCCTAAGGGTTCAAATAGTTTGCACAGGCCCAAATATGGCATTCAGCCCCAAAACATGATAATAGTAAATAGTCTTTCAATCAAATACACAGTAAAACAATCATACGGGATGGACTAAGTCATAATTCCCAACGGTGCACGGCCCCACGCTCGTCATCTAGCATGTGCATCACCTCAATATAGTACTGTGATGTACAATCCGAGGTTTCATACCCTCAGGACAACATTTAAAAATCATTACTCACCTCAACCCGATCAAAACTCTAGCCCGCGACGCCTTTACCCCTTGAATCGGCCTCTACTCATGTCAAATCTATCCAAAATCAGAATCACGACATCAAAATATGCTATGGGAACGAAGCTCATGCGAAAAAAATCAATTTACAACACAAATCCCAAAATTACCAAAACCCAATCCCCGATCCCACGCCTCGAAATTCGATAAAATTTACATCAATAGATTCCTTATCTCCCCATGAGTTCATTCATACCAAAAGTATCAAAATCCAACCACAAACAACCCCTCAAATCCCAAATTCTAGGTCTCCAATTTCAAGTCCTAGTTCTTCAATTTTTAGCTTTTTCATGATTAATTAGTTAGATTTCACATTAGAATTGAGTTTTAAGTCCATGAATCTTACCTCCAAGTGATTCCCCTTGAATCCCTCTTCAATCCTCTTCAAAAATCTCCAAAAACGCTCAAAAATGGTGGAAATAAACCCCAAAATTGCGGACAAGACAACTATTTAAACATTCTGCCCAGGCCTCATTTCTTTCTTCGCGAATGCGGTCTTCCCATCGCGAACGCAATGGCTCCTCATCTTGACCATTCGCGATCGTGTTACCTCTCTCACGAACGCGATGAATAAAACACCTCAAGCCCAGCTGACCAAATTCCTCTACGCGAATGCGGAGCTTCCCTTGCGAACGTGATGCATAAACATCCAGCCCTTCGTGAACGCAGAGCCTTCCTCGTGAACGCGAAGGCCAAAATCTCAGCCTTCTTCAACTAACCCTTTGCGAATGCGAGGACCTACTCGCGAACGTGAAGGTCTAATTCCTCTACTACACACAACAGTTTTTCTGCAATTCCAAACAACATGAAATGGTCCGATTGACCACCCGAAACTCACCCGAGGCCTCCAGGACCACAACCCAACATGCCAACATATCCCATAACCTCATTCAAACTTTTTCCAACCTTCGGAATGCTCAAAACAACATCAAAATACCAAATTTGCATCGGATTCAAGCCTAAGAATTTCAAAATCTTCTAAATTACGCTTTTGATCAAAAACCCAACCAAACCACGTCCGAATGACCTGACATTTTGTACACACATCCCAAATGACATAATGGAATACTGCAACTCTCAAAATTCCATTCCGACCCCTATATCAAAATCCCACCTACCAACCGGAAATCGCCAAAAATCCAATTTCGCCAATTCAAGCCTAAATCTACTCCGGACCTCCAAAGCTCATTCTAATCACGCTCCTAAGTCCCAAATCACCTCCCAAAGCTATACGAACCATCGGAACTCACATATGAGCCCTCTAACACATAAGTCAACATTCATTTGACTTTTCCAACTTAAGCTTTCTTAAAAGAGACTAAGTATCTCAAACCTTACCAAATCCTTTCTGAACCCAAGCCAACCAATCTGATCACATATAGAACCGATAGACAAAGCAAAGAAGTATAAATGGAAGAAATGGAGTGGCAACTCATGAGACGA
Organism: Nicotiana sylvestris; assembly: GCF_000393655.2. Taxonomy (NCBI): domain Eukaryota; kingdom Viridiplantae; phylum Streptophyta; class Magnoliopsida; order Solanales; family Solanaceae; genus Nicotiana; species Nicotiana sylvestris. The sequence goes on along the minus strand of NC_091060.1, from coordinate 106,685,978 downwards.
CTGGCTGGGTCGTCACACTCACTTAGTCATAAACCTCTCAAGACAAGGGCTATCAGTTAAAAAAGGGTGCTCAACCCAAAATATCATTTTATGCATCAAAACGGAGTAGTAAAGACTGAGTTATGATATCAGTAAACACAGCATGACTAAGTATATATCTTAAATCAAAACTGTGAGAAGATAATGAGAAAAGGCCCCTAAGGGTCCAAACAGCTTTGGCTCAAGGCCTAAATATAGCATTTAGCCCAATTTATAGAAATTCCTTCTAAATCACATAAGTATCATATAGTTTTAGTCAATTACACAACTTAATAGTTGCTACGGGACGGACCAAGTCACAATCCCCAACGGTGCACGCCCACACGCCCGTCACCTAGCATGTACATCACGTCAAAGTAGTGAAACAATATAAAATTTGGGGTTTCATACCCTCAGGACTAGATTTACATTCATTACTTACCTCAAAGTGGTCAAATTCCCACTCCACGATGCCCTTGCCTTTGGAATCAGCCTCTAAACCTCTCGAGTCTGACCAAAAGCAATACAATGTAATCAATATAGGCCAATGAACCAATTCCATACGAAAAATTATCAATTTAGTCCAAAATCCCTAAATTCACCCAAACCCGGCCCCGAGCCCACATCTCGGAATCCTACAATAATCACAAAAGTAGAAACTCCTTTCACTCACGAGTCTATACATACCAAAATCATCAAGATCCGACATCAAATGGTCCCTCAAATCTTCAAATCAAACTCTCCAATTTCCAAGCCCTAAACCCTCACTTTCATCCCTAATTTCTACCAATTTTATGCTTAAACAACTGAATATTACCATAATCACAAGTATTGAGCTCAAGTAACTTACCCCCAATAAGTATCCCGTTGACTCCCTCTTCAAAACCCTCCAAAAAGCTCTAAGTCCGAACAAGAATGGTGGAAATATAACACAAATTCACGAAGGGTTCAATTTATACCCTCTGCTCAGCACTTTTTGCATATGCAGTCCTCATGTCACTTCTGTGACGCCGCACCTACGGAAAATCCATCGTAGGTGCGATTTTCACTTAAAGCTCAAAACCCGCTTCTGCAGTCAAATTCCTGCATCTCCAGTCTCGCGGGTGCAGTCCTATATGCGCACCTGCAGCTCCTTCTAAGCAATGGCCTCTTCTATGGCTACTCTTTTGCTTCTGCGAGACCGCGCCTGTGGTCCCCACTCTGCAGGTGCGGTTATGATAGCTGAAGGCAAATCTTTAGCATTCCTCAAAATTCCATCCTTGATCCGTCAACCACCCGAAATCAACCCGAGGCCCTGGGGACCCCTACCAAACATATCAACAAGTCACATATCAACATTAAAACTTATTCAAATCTTCGGAACACTCAAAATAACATCAAAACACCAAATCACCCTCAGATTTAAGCCTAAGAACTTCTAAACTTCTGAATTTTGCAAACAATGCTGAAACCTGCCAAATCACCTACGAATGACCTAAAATTTTGCACACACATCACAAATGACACTACGGACCTACTACAATATCTGAAATTCTATTTTGACTCCGATATCAAAAATTTCACTATCGATCGAGAATCACCGAATTTTCAATTCCGCAAATTCAAGGCTAATTCTACCACGAACCTCAAAATCACGCTCCGAACGCGCTCCCAAGTCCAAAATCACCTAATAAAGCTACCCGAGCCATCAGAATTCACATCCGAGATCATTCACATATAAGTCAACATCTGATTGACTTTTCCAACTTAAACATTCTCTAAAGAGACTAAGTGTCTCAATTCTCTCCAAAACAACTCCGAACACGAACCAACTAACATGATACAAAGAAATACAATTGAGGAACACATAAGGAAGCATTAATGGGGGAAACGGGGCTATAACTTATGAAATTACCGGCCGGGTCGTTACAGTCCACTCACCCCTCCTGGCGCCGCATATTTTTTTTTCATTTTGTTTGCTTATTTCCTTTTTATATTTTGGATGGAATTCTATTTAATCAACCAACAAATTAAAAGTTTTTTTGTTTCTTAAGTACAGTAATACTATTTCTAATACTCCTTAATAAATGTCTTCGCATCACAATTCAGTGCATCATTATCCAAATACTCACATTTATCGATAAAATAATTATTTATACATCTAGATAAAATGTTTATAACCATTATAATTGGTAGAGTGAGAAAGCACCAATAAAATCATCATTTATGACAACCATTCTTAGAAGAGAAAGATAAAATCATTCATTGAGTATTAAATTAGCAACTAAAGGCTATTAAATGCTTAAGGAAACATGTGACTTGATTCCAGTTGGATTATGTTATATTTGCAAATATATAATTGCTAAAAATGTTAATTAAGTAATTATGCTATGATCTTGTAAAAGTTTTTAAAATGCTGCTCAGTAATTATGTCAAGTTTTATGGGTCATATAGAGATCACAAAAAACTCAGAATAAGAAGGAAAATCATTACACACGCATAAACACGCATAGACTCGCAACCCTCCCTGCCCCGCATTAGTTTTTATGAAAAGTATTTCAACCCGCCCAGCACCATATAGTCTTAAACATGCACCACCCCGCACTCGCACCATCCCATTTGCCATCTCTAACATCAAGTTTTCCCTGACAACTCGAATAACCACCATGATAACTTTGTATCAGGGGTGCACTAATAGGACCCTGAGCTGGAGGTGCATTGAATGTTGACTTCTCAAAATGAGGTCCATAAGAACCATGGCCACCTGATGTACCATGTAAAGACTTGGAATGCTTACTATACTAGTCGAACAGTAAGACCTCTGCCAAAATGACCCTTGCCTCCGGATGAGGCACCACTAAAACCTCCAAAATGATGAGGCCTCTTATCAAAAGTTGCCTCTCTAGCCCGACTCCTCTTAGCAATATCAACTACTTGAGTGAAGAAGTCTCATTCACGGCCTCTCTGGATATTTGAATTCTAATATCATAGGTAAGATCCTCTATGAACCTCCGCACCTTCTCCCTCTCAATAGGGACTAGGATAGCTACATGACGAGGCAAATAAATAAATCTTGTCTCATATTTAGTGACTGTCATACTACCCTACTAAAGATGCTTAAATTGTCTGCATAGCTCATCTCTCTAAGTAAGGGGAATAAACTTCTCGAAGAACTACTGTGAAAACTGAGCCTATGTAAGAAGTGGTGATCCTGCTGGTCTCCCATCTTATAAACCTGCCACCACCTTTTGGCTTAATCATGCATTTGAAAGATGGTAAAAATCCACACAATGGAACTCAACTAGTCCCAAATTTCATATAATATTATGACAATGGTCCAAGAAGTCCTAGGCATCCTCTGAAGATACACCGCTGAAGTGAGGAGGAGACAACTTCAAGAACCTAACCATCCTCTTAAGCTTATCAACTGACATAGTGGGCCTAACAGACTGTGCGACAATGATAGGATGAACTACCCCAACTGGTAACGCTCCTGAGGTCTGATATCCTTGGACTATTTTCTCAGGATACGACTGGCGGGAGTCTGACTTTCTCCCCTAGCCTGAAAAGTGGCGAGTGCCATAGGAAATACACCGGGCGAAGCCATACACTCCATAAGTCCCACCATACTGACCAATGCATCCAGAAGTATTGGAGTAGCAATAAACCCCTCTGGGACCTGTGTTGGTCCTACTAGCTCAACCTGAAATGAAATCTCATCTTTTGGGTCCATTTGAGGCTCAGTTGATGCTGCTCTAATATGAGAGTGAGTGACTATAGATGTTGTTGCATGTGCTCTGAGCTGGGCTCTAGCTCTGCCCCTGCCGCAGCCTCCACCTTATCCTCTACCCCTCGTAGCGACTACGACCTAGGGCTCTGGCTCCTGATCAGCTGCGGTTGAGCCCTGTACTCACCGTCTATCAGAAAATAAGAGAAGAAATATTCAAACTTTGGGACTAAACAAAATCGCATGATAGAGAAATAAAGAAAGTGAAGCTACCTATAAGCCTTATAGAGTCGAGAATATAAGTACAGACGTCTGCGTGCAAATCTTCAAGACTCTACCAAGATTGTTCATGACTTGTGAGACCTATGCAACCTAGTGTTCTGATACCAGCTTGTCACGACTCAAATTCCCAACCAAGGGGTCGTGATAGCGCCTAACACCACTTTTTAGGCAAGCCAATACTAGTTATAAAAATAACATGAAATCATAATAAAGGATACAAATTAGTAATGTATAACACAGCTAAAGCTAACAACCATTTTACACCTCCCAGGACTAGAGTCACTGAGTATATGAGAGTCTACGAAATTACTAAATACAATGTCTGAGTAAATAATACACTAGTTGAAGCAAATAAATAGTAGCAGAACTACAAGAAAAGTGACTCTAATGCCTACGAACGAGAGTGTAGTACTACCTCGATCCTCCCAAATCACCAGCTAGTCCATCCTATTAGTACCACTAGGTTTAACACCGAAATTTGCACTAGAAATGTAGAAGTGTGGTATGAGTACAATCAACCTAGTATACTTTGTAAGTGTCAAACATAACCCTGATGAGGTAGTAATGAGTTAAGAAAAGACACCTACATATAATCAGTGTAGTTTAGTAATAGAAAAATAACGAAGGATATAACAATTAAGAGAATAAGAAAAGTAGCAATTAAGATAGCAAATAGGTAACAAGTTAAATAACAAGTGTAGTTACAAGAAGAAACAATACTAAGATTTAATAAGACGAGTAACTTGGGAATATAATGACTATAACTCAAAATAACATCAAACACGCCTTTCACAACAATTCAAGTCCAAGTAATTTGGAAACACAACCATGAAACAACATAGCTAAGCTCTCAATACATATAGTAAAAGCAATAATCAAATGGCACGGTATCATCCTTCGTACTTTTACTCACATCCTCACAAGCACGGAACACTCTTTATGCATATTCACTCTTCCTCACAATCACAGAAACTCCCTTAGTGTAATAATAATATAAAGAAGCACGAAAGCATTCTTCGCGCATAATCACTCTTCCTCACAAGAATGCAAAAACCGTTTGTGCAATTCATTCTTTCTCACCAAGCATAAACATGTAAGGAAGTACCAATCAATGTAGAAAACACATACAATATCAAGAAGAAGGATCAACATAACACACCATATGAAAAATAGTCATCACTTTGCACCAATAGCCAAAATAATATTTCAATAGTCTTACTACACAATATCACAATAAGCTCAGCAAGGTTATTAAAACAAATAGGAATAGTAAAAGAGTTATACAATTTAATTAAAGCATGAAAGACTTAATACATGAAGCAAAAAGATGTAATAAGCTAGGTCTACCCACATGTTTGACCCATAGCAAACACATACACACTCGTCATATTGCATATACACCACCCACAAAACATATAACATGTAGCAATATAGACACAATTACATTATATTCCTTTGGAATGATGTACTAAGGGGTCACTTACTTGGTAACTTAGATTGATAGGGCAATGCCTCAACTGATGCACCTCGACTCCACAACTGTAACATAAGTTGGTACCATAATGACATGCCATATGATCTGGTGGTGCTGTGATATTAATAGGAAGAAGGGTACTCCCCTTAGCAACAAGTTCTTTCAATCCCTTGATGGCTCAATACATTCTCCTAACAAACTCTTGGGCAATCTCTCTCAAATTCAATGACGGGGTCATTCCCTCCCTACTGCTTCAAACTCGTATAAGCGAGTCCGCCATTTTTATACAAACTATTTTACTATAATCGTGACCATCTCATTTCATAGATTTTCTTTCCATTTCTTCTCGCCTCGCCAATCCTAATGAGTGAATAGCTAAGCACTCCTCCATATGTTACCTGGTCCTTTTCCTTAGTTAGGAATTCGTCTTGCTCACCTCTCAACACTTGTTGGGATACCCGTGGGAAATTGTATTCACCCGCGTATCGCTTAACATCTCCTTGCTTGTAAGATCTTTAAGAGGCTCTCTATCGAGTCCAAATATACTATTGGGTTCTTGTAGCATCACATTTATTGCTCCCACTCGTTCCGCCTCTCTTAACTCTTTGGAACTTTGGCTAAATCGCAAAGCTATGATTAACACATTCTAAAAACTCGCAACCCTTCACTTTCGATCTATAGCACTCCATTGGGTTCCATTGTTCCCGACCATCTAACAAGAATTGAATCCCCTTTGAAAACATTACTCCTAGTTTTTAGGATTGTTGTCCATGTCATTCACATTGCCATGCATGAAGAATTCACCTTCCTTAACCTTCCACCTTCTTGGGGTACTAGTAGCCTATTATTAGCATATCCCTTCAGAGAATCACGTTACTCATTATCACTTTTCTAGATTACACATGTCCTAAACAAATTATTCAAACATCATAGCTACATGGTCTTACTCTTGTTTCATGGTGTTTAAGTGGCCTCACTGTGGCCCTTCCTCCCCTACTTGGGCTGAACGTCCCAGATTTCGACACAAGTCTTGAATTTAGCAACTTCAAGGACATATGCCTCATGTATCGAGCCCTCGTATATATATATATGTTAGACTACTAGGGACATTTAAGTCGCCATGGTATTAACCTCATAAGTTCTCTACTCTTATTCAGCCACACGGGTTTGGAATTCTAATTCCTCATGTCAATATCCTTTAGTAGCATAATACAACTTCTTACATATTTGGATCCTTATAAAATTCATAGTACAAGGGTCTTCTCATTGTGGGTTCTATTGACTCTCCTTTCATAACTTCTTGTCTCTTGGGAGAGACTTGCACTTCCATCATTTATCTCCTGGTCATGTCTTCCATACATCACGTACTTATATAACAAATTTTCTTTTACACCTTAGGATCATATACACGCTTCCCACACTACCCACGTGTGTTGTTCAAGCTTACTTCTTATTTATCAAGTCAACGTCTCCTTGGAGGGGGGTAATCACTTTTAACACTTTTTCTTAATTAAAATATACTCATGGTACTACATACTTATCCTATATGTGCATACCATTCGTTCAACAAGATACATGTACCATCTCCTTAATTTTCAGGCCATTGCCCATTTGTTAGGTCATATGAGAACATTACTTGGAATAGACGAAAGAGCTTTTAAACTTACCTTGAATCTCAACCCATGAGTTAGAAGACAATCTCATAGTCAAGCTTTATCGCACGATATAGAGTGTTGAAGAAGGGTAACATTCCTAAATGTCCATGTAGCCTCTAACTTATAGATGTGGTCGACTACACACCGATAAGAAGGACTCTACCAGACACGGCTCCGAGACATCCTAGAACACTTTGAAACCTTAGGCTCTGATACAATTTTGTCATGCCCAACCTCGGGGAGCGCGACCGGCGCTCAACCGAGTGAACCCGGTCAAGCAAGCTTGTTAGACACTTTCTACCCAACTCACTTATGACCAAGAGGATGCATGTTTTTATTAATTAAACAATAAAAGGGGTGTATATATAAAAATTACTAATTCATTTCATTTTGCTACATCGTTGTTAAGTTCCCAAAATACATACATATTACGATTTAATGAGACAAAAGTCCAGAACACAACAAAATTCATCGGACCTTTCTAGAACCCATACACAACCCACAAAATGTTTATAAAGCCTCTAAAGATGCGAAAGAGAGAGTTATGACAATGCCGGCAACAAGGCGTTGGCAATACCTCAAAACATAGTAATAATAAAATCAAAAGATACAGAACATGACCCCGGGATGAAGTGGGGGCTCACCGAGGCTGGGAGAAGAGGATACATGTCACGACCCAAACCGATGGGTTGAGACGGGCACCCGGTACCTTACTCAATCGATTACCAATATAACGTATCTTTTCGTATCATACTATCATAGATAACTGAGCCAAAGAAGCTACCATAAAATAGGTAGAATACAATATGTAATACCAATTTATACATAAGACATATGGGCCTCTAAAACCAAAATAACCACTCGTATACTGAACATAAGCCGACAAGGCCATACAATCTTTTACGTACATGACATATGTCTACAAGCCTTTAAGTATACATAATTGTCATAAAGGTCGAAACAGAGCCCCGCCATACCAAACAATACACATCTAAATTATACTGACCAAACAAGCAACTCCGGAGGAAATGGAGTGCACCAATATACTTCGCTCAGCTGATCGCCAACTTGGAGGACTCTCAACCTATCTATCGAGACCTGCGGGCATGAACGCAGAATCCCCATGCAAAAGGGACGTCACTACGAATAATGTACTGAGTATGTAAGGCACATAAAAAAGTATATTAAAAAATGGAATAAATATAGAGTAAATGATTCAACTTGTAAGTCTGGATAACTCTGCAAATCATGAAATACTTTTAGTGTCATGTATATACGTATGAATATCATGTTGTGCATAGGTACATGTGTTCATAACATCATCAAGCCTCTAAGGGCATCCCATCATATCATCTCGGCCACTATGGGCAAAATCATCAACGTATACCAGCTGATCAGGTGGTGGTATGATGATAGGCTATAATTACGTATTTTAGTCGCTTATTACATTCTAATTTACTGCACTTTAATTGAGTTTGAGCTTTAATCGCTAGTGTCTTGCGCTAACTGTATGTTTTATGACTTATAGGAGTGATTCCGAGCTATATAGATGTTACGGAATGAATTCAAGTGATTTGGAGCTTTGAAGTCTGAGTAAAAGTTCAAGGAATTAAGCCGGGATCATGTCAGGGGTCAGCTTTGATAGTTAAGAACAAACGAAGACTCAAGTAGGTATATTGCGTATTGTCTAGTAAAATGCACATAACGTTTTTCTCAAAACTCCATTCGGGCTCCACAATATATGGTTGGAAAGCTAACTCAAAGGGATACAACTTTCATGTTTTACATTTTACCAAATTCCAAACGGAACAGGGTGACAAGTACGTGTCAATAGCGTGGCTACGCTCAAGCCGCGCTTGTCAGGCATAATACTGGGCAATATGTGCAGCCACTAGCGCGGCCGCGCTAGTCAAACCCGAGAAAAGTGTACTTTTTCACATTGGAGAAGGTATAATTGTTTGGTCCTAACCCTACTTGGTATATATACATGGAAAATGGTATTTTAAGGGAGGAGACCAATTTTTGACACAGATTCGACCTAAGGAGGCAGAGACACAATAGAGCAAGGCGGAGAATTCTTCTACGAGTTTTTCCTTCCTTTTCCAATTTTTCATTGTTGGTTATGACTTTTATTATTGTAGTTTTACATACTATTATGAATAGCTAATTTTTTATCTAGAGTTTTGATAGAACCTTTTGTAGGATAAATTCTTGTTATGTTTTTATATAATTGAGCCATAGCTTTTCTCTATTTGTTCAACTACATTTATATTGTGGTTGTGAGCACGTGATTTTTGCCCTATATATGAATAATTCCCAAAATCCCAAACAAAATAATTTGTCTTGATTTTTACAATTTTTGTGCATCTTGGTGTCATTTTCTGATAATTGCTGCATTTTATTTGCGCATGTTAATAAAATACAAAAATATGCATTTTGGCATTTAGGCTTTAGTTTTACATTTTTAGTATCCATTAGGGTTTAAGTTATTTAGAACAAAACATGAAAATCACAAAATTAGTTCACTTTTGCATTTGTCATGAAATAGTTTTTTTTATTATTTAAAACAATTTTTAGGAATTGATTAATCTTTGTTTTGAAATAATTAGGATTTCCTGTTAGTTTTACATTTTTATAAAAATTAGAAAATTAGAAAAATTGTAAAAAATGGGAAAAGAAAACAAAAAGGAAATAAAAATATATAATGGAGTTGAACTTGTGTGAAATCCGGAAGTTTGGGCCAAATCAAAGAAATACTTCAGGCCCAAACGCTTTAACCCGTTGCAACCAGTCCAGCCCAAACCCCCAACCCGGTCCGGTCCCTAGTAAGTCCAAACGACGTCGTTTCCCCAGCATCTAACCACGACCATTGGATCTCATCAATCCAACGGTCCGGAACTAACGAGGATCCCAGTATATAAGTGTCCAAACCGTCCCCCCCACCCCCCATTTCCATCGTCTTCTTCACCCTACCCCTTTCCCCCTAACCCTAATCTGCGCCGCCCTAAAAATCTCTGCCGGCGGTAAACGTGAACTACGTCGTTCACCCTGAAATTAACACCATGGGTTCCCCTCACCCTCCTCTTGCTACTACACCCGATGGTTTGCCTCGAATAAGGCCGGAACCCTTCGAATCTTGATTTGAAGTTTTCCGGCCAGTTGATAGTTTGTCCAACTCGGGCCAAATTCACACCCTACAACCCCCATCCCTTCCTCAACACCAATATGTGGTTGTTTCCTTTCAAATCACCCTGAAACTACCCAAATCTTAGATCTAAGAATCACGGCCCAAACCCTAAAATCAAATCCTGTTGATTTCGAATCGTAACACCCTTAACCATGTGTTCTCGTGTAAGAACACATGGTTAGGGATGTTACGCGTCAAAAATCTGAAAGGATTCATATATTCATGACTGGCCGGAGCCCTTTCTGCATTTTGTGAGTTTTTCTGTTCTTTTTTTTACTGCTTCTTTTACTTGCATGATTAAAATATTTTTTGCAATCGTTGTTTCATTATTGTCCTATTAATTTTTGGTTTAACTGTGTTAGTTTAGGTTCTGTTAATTTTTGTTGATTCTGAGTTTGTTAGTAGGTTGAATGATTATAATTTCATGGATTAATAATTAGTTTAAGTTCTTTTAATGTTAATCATGGTAGCTTAAGCACAGTTTATTTTCGTTTAGCTTATTTGAGTTGGTTAGTTGAACATAATTGGGTTAGTCAGTCTGATTAGCTGGTTTCTGATTGTTAAGTGATTAATTTTAGTTGGTTTCTGATTGTTAGTTATTTAATTTAGTTAGTTTCAGACTGGGTTAGGGTATTGGGTTTAGTTATTAAGGACAAGGGTAGGGTTAGTGATTCTGAGAGGCTTTCAGGGGTAATCTGGGTAGGGAAAAGGGTAGTTCTTATAGGAATAGTAATATCAAGGTATAAAGAAGGGCAGTATGGGTATTGTATGGGTAGGGGAATGCTTTAGGACCTTCTAGAATGGGTTTCAAGTGTAAATCTTAATAAGTACACTGCAGTTACTTGTTTAGCAAGATAAGAATAGAGGGACCAAAGTGAAAATAGAGAGGGACTAATTAGAAAATCAGAACTTAGTTTATTCTCTTTAGGGTTGCCTATAAAAGGGCATTAGATGCCTTGAAAAGGGGGTCTGCTCGATACTCTGTCGGGAGCCCTAAAAAGCTTCAACTGAAGCTTTCATTTCTTTGGTGAGCATTTCAATTCTGAGGGTATTCAAAAATAAAAACACCCAAATGTGGAAATTTGAAACAGCTTCACAGTTTATCACTGATTCTGGGTTTTAGCTGTGAGGGCCAGGGAAGTGTTAAAAGTCTGTTAAGCTGATCTGTGGGAATTTGTTTATATTTCTGGTTTCAAAGCAATCTGCTTGTGTTCTGTGGTGTCGTATTGCTGGGTTTGTTGTTTGTTGCTGTTGAAAGTAGCTGATTCCTCTCCCTTTCCTCTATTTTCATTACAATTCTCTGGTACATTTCTTTGATTCTCATCTATGTAAGTTCAAGTTTGAAGTGGAGAACAATGAAGAATGCTACTGAATTCCATGGCCTTAGGAAACATTGTTGTTGATTACCATTTCATAATGTAGTTTGTTTAAATTGTCTGACTATTACTAATTGACTTAGTTAGTGTGGATTTGAGCCAATAACTGATTTGTATAATTAAGACTAGTGAATTGTCCAGCATGATTTTGATTGTTTTAATTAGCAAGTGGACATTTGGGTATTCAGGTTCATGTATATAGTTCGGGTGGGGGTTATTTTAATTAAGCATTTCATGTTTATATAATTGTCATTTTCTGTCTGTTTAAGTTTCACAGTATGCTGAAATTAAATTTGCAAAATTCGCAGTTGATTTATAATCTATATGCAGGGTTGATTTTAAGTTTGGGCTGGTAGATCCCATGCTTAATAGCCACATATTGGGCCAGTTTTGGGCCTGGCATTCTGGCAGGAAGTCCAAGAATTTAGTTAAGTCAAAAGGGGCCCAAGGATTCAATCCTTGGGTTGTGCGAATGCAAGCCAAGTTTTGGGCTTATTTTGTGTCTGACGCCAGCGTGCTCTAAAGGGGTTGTGTCCGCAGCCTTGGCCTGGTTGGGCTTTGTGAGCTCAGGGCCCATTCGTTTGGTATTTCTATCCGTATGTTCTACTTCAAATTCAACAAATTTTAGGCCCAATCAATTAGAGTCCCCAAGTAGTTAACAGCACAATTATTTCATTGCGTAGACTTGGAAAGGATGCTTAGTGAGTTTCACCGCTTTTCCCAAAATAACAATACGTTAGAATCTTTAAGCACGCTCTTAATAAAATTACCTTCTTAAACTTGGGTGCGCATTGATGCGACCCAAATCCAAATCTCGATGAAGCCGAAATGTGTTGACAATCATGGGTGCATTGATTGCAACGTGGTTCGAAACACGTTTTCGCAACATCGTAATTCTTATAAAATAAATAATGATAGAAAAGAGGTTTGCCAAATTGAGACGGGCCTTGCTACACAAAAATAAATAAATGTGAGGCCCTTAGTAAGTAATTATCGAAATAATTAGAATTTGGAATGGCCGTTTAGCGAACTTCACGGTTTTTCCCCAAAGTAACACTATGTTAGTATCTTTAGGTACGATTTAATTAAATAACTTTCTTAAAAATCGGGTGCGCATTGATGCGACTCAAATCCAAATCTCGACAAAATCAAAATGTGTTGATAACTACGGGTGCATTGATTGCGACGTGGTTCGAAACGCGTTTTCATGACGTCGCAATTCTTTAAAAATAATTATAATAAAAGCAGTTTATAAATAAAAGGCACATGAGTTAGCATGTATAAAATCAGATAAAATTAAATACAACAGTTAAGCGACCGTGCTAGAACCACGGAGCTCGGGAATGCCTAACACCTTCTCTCGGGTTAACAGAATTCCTTACTCGGATTTCTGGTTCGCGGACTGTTAACAGAGTCATAAATTTCCTCGGTTCGGGATTCAACCGGTGACTTGGGACACCATTAATCTCCCAAGTGGCGACTCTGAATAATTAATAATTAAATCTCGTTCCGATTGTCCTTTAAATGGAAAAACTCATTTACGCACCCTTTCCGGGGGTGTAAGTAGTGAAAAATGAGGTGTGACAGCTCTGGCGACTCTGCTGGGGACCGAACCCAGAATCTCTGGTTTAGGGTTCAGAATTCGAGCTTAGATAAATTGTTGTATTTGATTATATCGGATTTTCCTACATGTTTTATGCTGAATGTGCTAAAGGTTACCGCTTTGATATTATCTGAACTGTATATAAACTGTGCCGACACCCTCCTCTCTTCACCTCCGGGGATGTGCTTACTGGTTGAGACTCCCTATTCTGTTAGTGTCATACCTTGAAATAAGAAAGAGGCCGGACAAGTTACGAAGCCGGATGGCCTTTTGGTTCCCGGTAAGTTGCCCCCTCCTCAACTCGAGTTGTCCGCTCGGGTACACAGTCTAGAAACACTGACTCAGGATTTGAACATAGTATAACATGACTTCATGCCGGATCCCTAGTAGGAACGATTATTTGCATCATGTTGCATTTGACTTAGGGGACTCAACACAGGGGTTGGGTCCGTCTAGGACTAGCAACCTGAAATGAAAAGACCATCCCGATGCATCCTACTTGCTTTATACATATATTTGTTTCGAACCTGCGTGTTGACCGGTTTCAGAATCTCGGGAATGTTGGAAAATTGAAAAAAAAAAGAGAAGAGAGCAAAATAAAATATCAGTTAGGGAGTTAATTGATTATTTTAGGAAAATCACTGACCAATTACTGGCGAAACTCTGCCGAAATTTTGAAAAAAAGGAAAATGTGTTATTTTGTTTTACTAAAAAAAAGCAAAGAAAAAGACGGTCTTTTATTTTGAAAAATGTCTGTTGAAAAAAATCTCTTATTCTTAGTTTGGGAAAATAGGTTGTTTATTGTTTGTTGAAAAGGAAAAAATGAAAAAGAAAAAGTCTGTTATTTTCAGCTTAAAAATGGGTTGTTTTATTTGTTGAAAAGAAAAAGAGTCTTGTTTCTAAAATTAGTTTTTATTCATGAATAAAAATCAAAAGAGTCATGTTTTGAAATGGTTCGGATAATTTACCCGAACTACGCATGGTTTGATTCTCACAGGGTGTGAGATACGTAGGCAACCCTCATCAGGTCCAACCTCCCCTTTGCAAAAATAACCAAAAAAAAAAATCAATTTTAATTTTTGTCACAAATAAACCAGGTGGTGCCGTTTTGGTCAAAAATAGCCAAATGTTCCCAAACGGGACGCCGGAAGGCTGACTTTGCATAAACATCCACCTTTGGTCGTATTTTGATTTTTGACCCTCACAGCCTTAAAATTTTCGCCCTCGTGGCATTGAAAGGCCGTGTCGCAATATCGGGTCTTCTATCTAAAAAAAAAGAGAAAATTTTAGAATTGAGAATTGAGTTCTTCATGTGAAATATAGGGGTAATTTTGAGTCGATAATATAGATAGTTTTTCGAAGTTAAATAAAAGTTTTTCTTTTCTTGCTTAAACGCTTTAATAAATGTGCAGGATGAGCACAATGATAAATGAGCCTTTTTCAATAATGACCAAAATTCCTTTTGAGCTGCAATTGTGGTGGAATGATTTGGGTAACGAAGGGCAAGACGAAGTGAGAAAATATTTGAAAGACCTTCCGGATTTATTAAACATTCAGCCTCGGGGGGATATCATCAGGGCACTGGTCGCCCATTGGGATTCGGCACATAACGTATTTCATTTTTCAGACTTTGAACTCACCCCAACATTGGAAGAAATAGCGGGGTACATTGGAAGTGACCAAGAACCGTTGAGATTCAAGTACTTGATTGCTCCTAGGGCCATTACCGTACACCGATTCCTGGATTACTTGAAAATACCCCGGACAGTTCATCACCCAGATTTTGCAAAGGGTTTCTGCAGTTTCCGCTTCGTGTATGATAGATATGGCCAGGTGGGCGGGTTCAATAATCCAGACTTTAAGCTTTGCAGCAGGAATAGCCGACAAAAATGGGAGGAACACAGGCGAGTGGCATTTATGGTAGCTTTTTTGGGTCTCGTAATATTCCCAAGGAAGGATGGTAATATTGATTTGAAAATAGCAGGCGTCGTCAGTACTTTGCATACCATGGGGAAAAGCACTTTAGCACCTATGATTGTGGCTGATATCTTCAGAGCTCTCACTGCGTGCAAAGCTGGGGGCAAATTTTTTGAGGGATGTAACTTATTGTTACAGATGTGGATGATTGAGCATTTGTGTCCGCGCTCTCAGTTATTGAGTCATAGTTCGGCTAAGAAAACTTGTATAGGGGAATTTTGTACGAGAATCAAAGGGGCTAGTCTACCGGAAGGAGTCACGGCTTGGGCATCATTATTTCGGAACCTCAAGGCTAGCCAGATACAGTGGGTGCTTGGATGGTTGTCTGTCGAGGAAGTCATATATATGCCAGCAGCCCGACCGCATTTTTTGTTAATGGGACTCAAAAGCATACAACCTTATGCACCATATCGGGTTCTGAGGCAACTCGGTAGATATCAAGTAATACCGAGAGATGAAGATTTGAGTACCCAAGTGGTCGAAATTAGTCCTGACGGTCGATTCCCCGAGGAAGAGGTTCGTCAAATTTGGAGTGAGTGTCAATATCTGATGGCAAACACTTGTGTGTCTGATAGGGTCAAAGGGGAAATTGCTCCAGGGTATTATGAATGGTTTAGAGGTGATGTGGCATACGGGAGACCGGCAAAAAGACCTCATCTCGAAGATTTCGCTAAGTCATCCCAAGAGCAGTGGGATTGGTTAGTAAAGGAAGAAAGCTATCGATTTGAGATTGGTAAATTAAAGCAACAAGTCGAGAGTCTGAAATTCGAGAACAGTGTACAGGTCGCCGCGGATCAAGGTGAAAAGAATAGACTAGCCAAAGAAAATGAAGCGCTTAGGGCCCAGATCCGACAGTTGAAGATAACCATTGATAAGCAACCCAGGAGCCGGTCCAATGAACAATTGGTAAAAAGATTGGAAAGCGAAGTCAGAGAACGGCGAGACGAGTTAGGGAAATCTGAAAAGGCCATGGCAGAACTTAAGGCCCAGTGGGCAACAAGAACCGAGGAGCGTCTCCAATACTTGAATCAGTTGAAAAGGGACCATGAGAAAATCGTTGCCAATTTAAAGAGAAAAGTGGTTGCCCTTGAGGGTAAAGCGGTTAGGCAGGCTAGAGACTTCGAAACTAAAAGCGGACATTGTTACAACCTGTTAGCCCAAATGGAGGCAGAAGTGCAACAGCTGCAAGACCAGCACTTACAAGACTCCCGAGCTTTAAAGACATGCAGCGATCAAATAAGACGCTTGCTCATAGAAAAGAAGCAAACAAAAGACAGGATTAGAGCCATTGCTCATGCTATCGTCAGGAGATGTCGGGTTTGTGAAGACATGACCCGTACCACTTTTATCTCAGCAATGATGATCTATGTGAAGCGAACCATGAATGAGTTAGAGCAGCTTGAAAGGGATTTGGATCCTAGACCCGCGGCGAGGCCGAACGACGCCCCACGGATACCTAAGTTTGAAGCACTAGAATATGCATAGTCCGTGTCTGTAAGTGTTTACCATTTCGAGTTAGTCTTTTGTACGTCTGTTACCTCTCTGAGTTGAGTATGTTTGCAGGTTTAGAGTTTTTGGTTTGATGACAGATTGCGTTTGTTAGTTTCTTTCCAAAACAAAAGATGTCAAGTTTGTAAGAATCTGTTTATTAATGAAAGTTGAGCATTTTATTTCCACCTTGTTTTTACATTTATCTTCACGAACTACGCTTGGTCTGATTCGTGCGGGGTCACGATACGTAGGCAATCTCCATAGGATTCGACCATAACCAAAAGGAAAACAAAAGAATGAAAGGAAAATAGAAGGAAAACCGAAAAAGAGAGAAAGAAAGAAAGAGTGGAAAAACAAAAGAGGAGGAAAGAAAAGAGCGGAAAAACAAAAAGAGGAAGAAAGAAAAGAGCGGAAAAACAAGAGAGAGAAAAGAAAAGCACAAGAGAGGGATAAGGCAAAGAGAAGAAAAACGAAACAAGAAATAAAATGACCGGGATGACGCATGCAAGCGAGCAAACGCATAATAGAAAGGATTAACTGTATAAGTGCATTCATGCCAACGCGTGGTTATTAAATCTGTTAAGACCTAATCGCTAACAAAGTGGTTGTCTAAATGTGTGAGTCCAGGCAGGTGGTTGGTTGATTGGCAATTCTGGCAACTCATCCATACAACACCCGGTCGAAAGATCAAGTAAAAATGACTGGGCAGGATTCGGAAATCAGCATCGTAGACCCTTCAAATGAGGTTGAGGTGACAGATGTGGGGGCTATGAAAGAAGAGATGAGAAAATTAAAAGCACATTGGCTGAAATGCATCGGGCATGGTCTCAGGGACATCCGGCACCACTATATCCGGCTAACCCATCTTACATCCCACCCCTGGCTCAAGCTCAGGAGCCCACCACTCCTCACGCATCTTCAGCTTTCCCTTATCAGGCCCAGGGTTATGGTACCACGTCATACGCTCCCCCAGCTCCACCCTCTAAACAGAACCCTCCACCACCCATGGTTCCCGTCTTTGTGGCACCTCCCCCAGCTCCACTACATAGATCATCCAGTGAGCCGCTATTCCAAGCTCACGACACCCAATATTACCCTCCCGAACCCACTTTCAAAGCGCCTGAGCCATATACCTACTCTCCCCATTTTGAAATCCCGGGAGAAGTTGAGAAACCGGCTAAGAATGCTGAACAAGAAGAGGTGATTCGTAAAGTCAAAAGCCTGGAGCAATCCTTCAGGAACATGCATGGTTTAGGAAACCAAGTTAGTGTTGCATACAAAGATTTGTGCCCTTTTCCTGATGTACAGTTGCCTGCGGGGTTTAAAATGCCGAAGTTTGATTTGTATGAGGGGCACGGTGACCCAATAGCCCATCTGCATGGTTTCTATAGCAAAATGAGAGGTTCTGGGGGAAAGGATGAGTTGTTGATAGCATATTTTGGTCAAAGCCTGAGCGGGTCAGCACTAGAATGGTACACGAGGCAAGATCCCGACCGATGGTATACATGGGATGATTTGGCCCAGGCATTCATTGGCCATTTTCAATATAACCTCGAGATAGTCCCTGATCGTCTGTCATTGTTGAAACTAGAAAAGAAGCCTGGGGAAAGTTTTAGAGAATTTGGTTTCCGCTGGAGGGAACAAGCTGCAAGGGTTGACCCTCCCATAAGGGAGAGTGAGATGGTAGATTATTTCTTGCAAACATTGGAACCTACCTATTTTGGTCATCTAGTGACATCAGTCGGAAAGTCGTTTAATGAAGTGGTAAATATGGGAGCCATGATTGAAGAAAGGTTGAAATCTAACAAAATCTTAAGCTACTCAGCGTTGAAAGCAACCACCCAGGCCATCCAAAGCGGCACTGGTGGTGTGCTGGGGAAGAAGAAGAAAGAAGAAGTTGCTGCAGTTGAAGCTAATGTTTGGTCCAGGCACAATAACCCTCCACCTTACTACAACCAACCCAGACCCCACCACCCAAACTATCAATATACCCCATATGGCCCACCGCAACACTATTATCCACCACCAGAACCACACTTTTCTATTCACCACGCCCAGACCTACACTCAGCCCCAGTGCACTCACAATGGCGTGCACCGAACCCCCAAAATACACAGCCACACCCACAAAACACCTATCCACCTCCCAGGGCTAACAGACCAGGAACCAACTTCCGCCCAAACCAAGCTTTTAGAAATGAGAAGGCCCCAAACAGAAAAACATTTACTCCGCTGGGAGAATCTTACACTTTTCTTTTCCACAGATTGAAACAGTTGGGGATGCTGACCCCAGTTGAATCCAAAGCACCAAATCCTCTTCCCAAAAACCTGGACCACTCTGTTAGTTGCGAGTATTGCACAGGGATGTCGGGGCACGATACTGAAAAGTGCTGGAAATTGAAAAACGCAATCCAAGAGCTCATTGATAATCGTCGTATTGAGGTACAGGCTCTAGAGGCCCCAAACATCAATCAAAATCCGTTACCAGCGCATTATGAGGCCAACATGATTGAACTGATACATAAGGGGGAAGAGCCTAAGAAACCTTCGCAGGTAGTTATGGTGATTCGTTCTACGGAAACCAAGGAAAAGACAGTGGGTGCAAGGCCAGTGGTTCAGTTAAAAGCAATAAAGACAAGCCAGTGTTAGTAATGGGGAAGAGACCGTTTGTGTCTGAGAAAAAGCAGGAGCCAGTCAAGATAGTGGTACCAGGGTCAGTATCAGCACCCTTGGTGGTCGTGAAGGGAGCTTATGTAGAACCGGTTGTTATAAAACCGGTAGTCCAGCTACCCATGGTTGATAGCAAAGTCGTACCATGGAAATATGACAAGGTAGTGGTGACATACAAAAGAAAGGAAATCGGGGAAGAAAGTTGTGAAGCACAAGGACTAACCCGGTCGGGACGTTGTTTCGCTCCCGAGGAGTTGAGAAAGGCTAAAGGCGCAAAAGACAATCCAGTGCCAGTTAAAAAGGCTGTAACGGAAGAAGAGGCAGAAGAGTTTCTGAAAAAGATGAAAGGGCAAGATTATTCCATTGTTGAACAACTGAGAAAAACACCGGCCCAAATCTCGCTGTTGTCGTTATTAATTCACTCTGGGGAGCACTGTCGAGCTTTAATGAAGATATTGAATGAGGCTCATGTGCCTGAAAAAATTTCAGTGAACCATTTGGAGACAATTGCCAACAAGATCTTTGAAGTGAATAGGGTAACATTTTCTGATGATGAATTGCCTATGGAAGGCACAGAGCACAACAAGGCTCTCTATTTGACGGTCAAATGTGAAGGTTCAATGGTTACTCGGGCACTAATCGATAATGGGTCAAGCGCTAATATTTGCACATTATCCACATTGAACAAGTTAAAGATTGATGAGGATAGAATCCGCAAAAATAGCATTTGTGTTTGAGGGTTCGACGGAGGGGGAACAAACACGGTAGGGGATATTATACTCAAATTGACTATTGGTCCAGTCGAGTTCACGATGGAATTTCAGGTGTTGGATGCTGCAGTATCCTATAATCTTCTGTTGGGTCGACCATGGATTCATGCAGCCAAAGCTGTGCCCTCCACGCTGCACCAAGTGGTCAAATTTGAGTGGGACCGACAAGAAATTGTGTTACATGGGGAAGATCCCTCGTGCGCCATGAATGATGCCATTGTACCCTTTATACAAACCGAAGATGATAAGGGTCCACAGGTGTATCAGATCCTCGACACGGTTCCGGTGAGCAGGGTGCCTGAGGGTAAAAGCATGCCATGTCCCAGGGTGTCAGCTGTGACCGTCATGGTAGTGTCAGAAATGCTGAATAACGGGTTCGTGCCCGGGAAGGGTTTGGGGGTTGAACTGCAGGGCATTACTCAACCTGTGTCTTTGCCCAAAAATCTGGACACCTTCGGGTTAGGGTTCAAACCAACAGCGGCAGATGTCAGAAAGGCCCGTAAATTGAAGAAGAAAGCTTGGGTGCTCCCTAAACCAATTCCTCGATTGTCCAGGTCCTTCGTCAGGACGAGTATCAAGAAACAGTCATTGGCAATGATATCGGGCTTGTTAATCGAGGCAGAGGGGAATTTGGATAAGGTGTTCGAGAAAGTCTTTGCTGAAGTAAACATGGTTGAGGCCGGGGAAGGGTCAAGCAGAGCAGACATACAGTACATCGGACCATGTGCTAACATCAACAATTGGGAAGTTACTCCTCTTCCAGTTCGGAGGGAGTCATGGTAGTGGGTTTTGTTTTCCTTTTTGTCACCTGGATTATTCCAGGGTTTGTAATCCATTTGCTATGTTCCGTCCGTTTGGATGAGTTAAAACCTTGTTATCTTTATGTTTAATGAAATGCAATTTTCTTCGTCCCTAATTCTCCTTCCATTTTCTTTTCTTTTCTTTCTTTGTACAGTTCTTTTTATGCTGATGTCAATGACATGACATGCATGAGGAATATTTGGCCCAGTTTTAAAAGCCAATCTAGTTCAGAAGTAATAATACAAGAGATCGGGTGTGATGATGGGGTGGATTGTAACAATGATGAAGCTTACGAGGAAATTAGTAAAGAATTAAGTCATTTTGAAGAAAAACTCAAACCTAACCTAAATGACACAGAAGCGGTTAATCTAGGGGACCAAGACAATGTAAGGGAAACTAAAATAAGTGTTCATTTGGAGCCACAACTCAAGGAAGAGATAATTGAAGTATTGCATGAGTACAAAGACGTTTTTGCATGGTCTTATGATGATATGCCGGGTCTAAGCACCGATTTGGTGGTTCATAAATTGCCCACTGATCCAGCACTCCTCCCTGTCAAGTAGAAGTTGAGAAAGTTCAAAACAGACATAAGTGTGAAAATCAAAGAAGAGATTACCAAGCAGTTTGAGGCAAAAGTCATTCAGGTGACACGGTACCCCACTTGGTTAGCTAATGTTGTGCCTGTGCCAAAGAAAGATGGCAAGACCAGGGTGTGCATCGATTATCGAGACCTTAACAAGGCAAGTCCAAAAAATAATTTCCCATTGCCCAACATCCATATACTAATCGACAATTGTGCCAAACATGATATTGGCTCTTTTGTGGATTGTTATGCGGGTTATCATCAGATTTTAATGGACGAGGAAGATGCAGAAAAAACGGCATTCATCACGCCGTGGGGAACATATTGTTATCGAATCATGCCCTTTGGTTTGAAAAACGCTGGGGCAACTTATATGAGGGCCATGACAACCATCTTCCATGATATGATACATAAGGAAATCGAGGTATACGTGGATGATGTGATCGTGAAGTCTAGACAGCAATCCGACCATGTCAGAGATTTGAGAAAATTCTTTCAAATGCTTCGCAGGTACAATCTTAAGCTCAATCTTACGAAATATGCTTTCGGGGTGCCATCTGGGAAGTTGTTGGGATTTATAGTCAGCCGGAGGGGTATTGAATTAGACCCGTCAAAGATCAAAGCTATTCAGGAGTTGCCGCCTCCAAGAAACAAAACCGAGGTGATGAGTTTGTTGGGACGATTGAACTATATCAGCAGGTTCATTGCTCAACTCACGGCAACTTGTGAACCAATTTTCAAGTTGTTGAAGAAAGATGTCGCGGTCAATTGGACTGATGAATGTCAGGAGGCTTTTGATAAGATAAAGGAGTATTTGTCAAAACCACCTGTGTTGGTTCCGCCAGAACCAGGGAGACCTTTGATTTTATATCTGATAGTTGTGGACAGTTCATTCGGCTGTGTACTGGGGCAGCATGATGTTACCGGTAGAAAGGAGCAGGCTATCTACTATCTCAGTAAGAAGTTCACATCTTACGAGGTCAAGTATACTCATCTGGAAAGGACATGTTGTGACCTAACTTGGATAGCACAGAAATTGAAACATTACTTGTCATCCTACACCACTTACCTTATATCTCGCCTGGACCCGCTGAAGTATATTTTTCAGAAACCCATGCCCACAGGAAGGCTTGCCAAGTGGCAGATCTTACTTACAGAGTTCGACATTGTCTATGTGACACGGACTGCCATGAAAGTACAGGCATTAGCCGATCACTTGGCGGAGAACCCCGTCGATGAAGATTATGAGCCTTTGAAAACTTATTTCCCTGACGAAGAGGTGATGCACATTGACGAATTGGAACAAGCTGAGAAGTCGGGATGGAAACTTTTCTTTGATGGGTCTGCAAATATGAAGGGCGTGGGAATAGGAGCAGTACTTATTTCGGAAACAAGTCAGCATTACCCCGTTACAGCTCGGCTTCGTTTCTACTATACAAACAACATGGCAGAATATGAGGCGTGTATATTGGGATTGAGATTAGCTGTGGATATGGGTGTACGGGAAGTCTTGGTCATGGGTGACTCGGACCTACTGATACACCAGATTCAAGGGGAGTGGGAAACACAATACTTGAAGCTTATACCGTATCGGCAGTGTCTGCATGAGCTTTGCCAGCGCTTTCAGGCCATAGAATTCAGGCATATCCCAAGGATTCATTATGAGGTTGCTGACGCTTTGGCTACTTTGGTGTCAATATTGCACCATCCAGATAAGGCTTACGTTGATCCGTTGCAGATTCAGGTCCGCGATCAGCATGCTTACTGTAATGTGATAGAAGAGGAAATCGATGGAGAGCCGTGGTTCCATGACATCAAAGAGTACATCAAAGCGGGAATATATCCAACGCAGGCCACCGGTGATCAGAAAAGAACAATTCGACGGTTGGCAAGTGGGTTTTTCCTTAGTGGAGGGGTACTGTACAAAAGAACGCCAGATCTCGGGTTGTTGAGATGTATAGATGCACGGCAGACCACAAATATCATGACTGAGGTGCATTCCGGAGTTTGTGGACCGCATATGAGTGGGTACGTTCTAGCAAAGAAGATTCTCCGAGCAGGTTATTATTGGCTCACGATGGAGCGGGACTGTATCAGTTTTGTGCGTAAGTGTCATCAATGCCAAGTACATGGAGATTTGATTCATTCTCCGCCATCAGAATTACATAAGATGTCCGCACCATGGCCTATTGTTGCGTGGGGCATGGATGTTATTGGGCCAATTGATCCAGCAGCGTCAAATGGGCACAGGTTCATCTTGGTAGCTATAGATTATTTTACCAAATGGGTGGAAGCTAAGACATTCAAGTCTGTGACCAAGAAGGCTGTAGTTAACTTTGTGCATGCAAATATCATCTGTCGGTTTGGGATCCCAAAGGTAATCATCACAGATAATGGGGCTAATCTTAATAGTCATCTGATGAAAGAGACATGCGAGCAGTTTAAGATTACTCACAAACATTCTACTCCGTACCGTCCCAAGGCAAATGGTGCGGTTGAAGCGGCCAATAAGAATATAAAGAAAATACTCCGGAAGATGGTTGAAGGATCCAGACAATGGCACGAGAAATTGCCTTTTGCATTGTTAGGATATCGCACCACCGTGCGTACTTCAGTAGGGGCGACTCCTTACTCATTGGTATACGGTACCAAGGCAGTAATACCCGTAGAAGTAGAAATCCCATCTCTGCGAATCATTGGAGAGGCTGAGATCGATGATGATGAATGGGCGAAAAGCCGTCTGTAGCAGTTGAGTTTGATCGACGAGAAAAGATTGGCATCAGTGTGTCATGGCCAACTGTACCAACGAAGAATGGCGAGAGTATACAACAAGAAGGTACGTCCAAGGAAATTCGAAGTCGGGCAATTAGTACTGAGGCGGATCTTGCCTCATTGGGCTGAGGCAAAAGGAAAATTTGCCCCAAACTGGCAAGGACCATTTGTAGTAACCAGAGTGTTGTCTAACGGAGCATTGTATTTGACCGATGTGGAAGGAAAATGTGTAGAAATGGCCATCAATTCCGACGCGGTCAAAAGATATTATGTATGATTTCTTTATTTTTCTGAATGTGTCTGTCTATATTTGGCATATCTTAAAGATTGAAATGATGAAGGCATTTTGTCCTGCTATCCAAAAACTCTTATCCCTTGTTATCCCCCTTCGAGCCTTACTTATTTTTTTTCATACCCCTCTTTCGGAATCAGCGGCACTATCAGAGAACACAGGTGCCAAACATAAAGGAAAGAAGAGAAAAACAAAAGGAAAATAAAGAAAAGAAAAGAAAGGAGAGAAAAGAAGGAAAAGAAGAAAAAAAATAAAAAAAAAAGAAGAAGAAGAAGAACGAAAAAAAAGAAGAAAAAATAAGAAAAGAAGAAAAGGAAAAGAAAGAAAGAAAAGCGAAAGAAAAGGAAAGAAAGAAAATCACAATGACAAAGTTGAATACAGTGAACTACGTTTGACTTGATCCCGAAAGGGTATGTAGGCAGCCTTACTCCGAGGTTCAATCATATCAAACAAAAATCCAAAAATCCCCAAGCAAGAAACTGGGGCAGAAATTGTGATTGTTATGAAAGTTGGATTCCGAAAGTTGTAATTTGAACCCAGTTGAATTATTTTGAGCCTTTCATACCTTTATTTCTAACCCAATCCAAAAGCCTACATTACGGTCCAAAGAAAGACCTTCTGATCAATTTTTGATAAATGCCAAATCGAGCAGGTAGCGGTAATTCGTGGCAACGGCCACACTCTGGTTCAAGCAAGAAAGAACGAAAGCAAAATGAGAGAGTCTTATCGGTGAAAACCCTCATGGGCACCTCCAAACCTCCAGTGAGTGACTATAAACGATTATGTCATTGAGGTTTTCCACTACAAACTGGTCAAGGTAAGGGTTTGAGTTATCCATTTAAGTGCGGAACAAGACCTGAATTGGGATGATATTCATAGATCGCTTACTCTTTGTGTACGTTATGGAGTCTCCACTCCATGTTGAAAGCTCTTTCAAATAGCATGAGCGTTGAAAGTCTTCAATTCGACTAGAGCGTTAGATTCTTTTTTTATTTTGACTTCTTTCAAAGGGCAATGAATGGGAGGAAAGGGGTTCACTGGAGTTTGTCTCTTGAAAATGGTTTTATTTATTTATTCTCTTGAAGGTCTTTTTCTCTATTTTATTTCATGGTATCAAAGCAGGCGACGGGAGCTGAGAGAAAAATAAACGAGAGAGTCTTATGGGTGAAAACCCTCGCGGGCACCTTGAGGCGAAAGTGAGTTGGAAGATAGTTAAAAGACAAAAGGTTTGTGGTTGGAAGAATGTTTCGAGGTACCACAGGAAAACTAGGGAAAGGTCTGGGTAATTTAAACAATTGATGGAAGTTTTGGGCAACAAAGTATGGCAATTGAAAGTTGGTTATTTGGACAGATTGGGCCGATTAATCCAAAATTCATGTCATGACCATGGGTACCAGCTGTCTCGCTCAGATCAGTTTCTTTTCCTTCTCTTACTAAAACAGTCATCTGGTTTTGGATTCTTCTTATCCTTAATTCAAAAATCGTTGCATTTCATTTTCTGTTAAGGGTCTTCATTTAGCAGAGATACTCCAGTACTAGTTTTGGCCAAAGCGGGCAGAAGGGACTTCAAAGCTCACTACCATCTTCCGGAATTGTAAAGCACAACGTGGTCAGAGCAGGCCAAAAACAACATGATGTAAATGGAATAGGGGAAGGTGCCGGAAGTTGCATTGGCAGAATATTTGGGAAATGTTATGGGAAATGTGAAGGTTCAGGCAAAAGGGTCGGAAAGATGAGACAACAGTATGGGTATAAAAGCATTCAGGTGGTCAGAAATTGGGGAAATAACGGATGTCTTATCGGGAAATGATTTGGAAATATCGTGGGAAAGGCAAAGCTCAAACAAAAGGTCAGAAAAGTAAAACAACAGCAGGGGTGTAAAACACTTAGGTCGCTGGATGTCGGGAAATTTAAAAGTTGGTCAGAAAGTCAAGCGATTCAGAAACAGCATGTGGAAGTCAGTCAACACAAAGCATTGCAGGGGAAGGATTTTTCAGCAAAAATGCCATCAACTAACCACCATTTTAAACTAACGAAATTTTCTTTGATTGTAACTGGGGCAGAAAGTTAGTCATTAAAAAAGGGAATGGCAAAGTGCGGTTTGATTGAATACAATATAATCTTGAAGTGCATAAGGGGAATCGAATTGGATCACAAAGTTGGCATGATTAAAACAAGAGTAAGTTGTCAGGACCTTCCTGGATAATAGGATGTAGTTCAGATACCTGAAAGTCAGGAGTCCGCCTGGAAAACAGAGACATGCATTTTTTAATTTTAGCAGTCAGGAGTCCGCCTGGAGAACAGAGACATGCATTTTGTTAAGTTTAGGAGTCAGGAGTCCGCCTGGAGAACAGAGACGTACTTTTTAAGTTTGAAATCAGGAGTCCGCCTGGAAAACAGAGACAGACCTGTTAATTTTTGGCAATCAGGAGTCCGCCTGGAGAACAGAGACGTACTTTTTAAGTTTGAAATCAGGAGTCCGCCTGGAAAACAGAGACAGACCTGTTAATTTTTGGCAATCAGGAGTCCGCCTGGAGAACAGAGACATACTTTTCAAGTTTAAAAGTCAGGATGTCCGCCTGGAGAACAGAGACATACTTTTCAAGTTTAAAAGTCAGGATGTCCGCCTGAAGAACAGAGACATACAAGTTACATTTGAAAGTCAGGAGTACGCCTGGAAAACAGAGACACGTATTTTGAATTTCAAACAATCAGGAGCCCGCCTGGAAAATGGAGGTGTTAGATATTCTAAGTTCGGCAGTCAGGAGCCCGCCTGAATAACAGAGGAATACATTCAAGATCGAGTTTATTTAAATTCAGCAGTAGGGAGAAAGGGAATAACATCTCAGCCAACCAGGGAATAGCAACATGGATTTTTATCGAGAAAGAACAAGGCAACAAGGAAGTGCAAGAGCAAGTGTGAAGAATTTAGATAGGATTCTTATAATTCATAGAGCATAGCTAGTATAGCTTCTTTTATCTTTGGCACGATGTAATAAGGGAGGTCAGCAATAGTAACAGCAACAAGCACAGTGCAATCACAGTTCCTGGTAGTCCCAGCTACCAGACACTCCCGAACTACACTGACCTGATTCCTGTTTAGCCCAGGATATGTAGGCAACCTCCGAAGCAGGATGCGGTCAAGTTTTTTTAAAAATGCTTCACACGGAATTTGCAAACGGGCAAAAATCGCTCGTATTTGCTCACTTGTCTTTGCCCGGAAACCTTTCGCGTTTCCGAGCAAAGAGGGGCAGTTGTGAGCACGTGATTTTTCCCTATATATGAATAATTCCCAAAATCCCAAACAAAATAATTTGTCTTGATTTTTACAATTTTTGTGCATCTTGGTGTCATTTTCTGATAATTGCTGCATTTTATTTGCGCATGTTAATAAAATACAAAAATATGCATTTTGGCATTTAGGCTTTAGTTTTACATTTTTAGTATCCATTAGGGTTTAAGTTGTTTAGAACAAAACATGAAAATCACAAAATTAGTTCACTTTTGCATTTGTCATGAAATAGTTTTTTTTATTATTTAAAACAATTTTTAGGAATTGATTAATCTTTGTTTTGAAATAATTAGGATTTCCTGTTAGTTTTACATTTTTATAAAAATTAGAAAATTAGAAAAATTGTAAAAAAATGGGAAAAAGAAAACAAAAAGGAAATGAAAATATATAATGGAGTTGAACTTGTGTGAAATCCGGAAGTTTGGGCCAAATCAAAGAAATACTTCAGGCCGAAACGCTTTAACCCGTTGCAACCAGTCCAGCCCAAACCCCTAACCCGGTCCGGTCCCCAGTAAGTCCAAACGACGTCGTTTCCCCAGCATCTAACCACGACCGTTGGATCTCATCAATCCAACGGTCCAGAACTAACGAGGATCCCAGTATATAAGTGTCCAAACCGTCCCCCCCCACCCCCTATTTCCATCGTCTTCTTCACCCTACCCCTTTCCCCCTAACCCTAATCCGCGCCACCCTAAAAATCCCTGTCGGCGGTAAATGTGAACTACTCCGTTCACCCTGAAATTAACACCATGGGTTCCCTTCACCCTCCTCTTGCTACTACACCCGATGGTTTGCCTCGAATAAGGCCGGAACTCTTCGAATCTTGATTTGATGTTTTCCGGCCAGTTGATAGTTTGTCCAACTCGGCCCAAATTCACACCCTACAACCCCCAGCCCTTCCTCAACACCAATATGTGGTTGTTTCCTTTCAAATCACCCTGAAACGACCCAAATCTTAGATCTAAGAATCACGGCCCAAACCCTAAAATCAAATCCTGTTGATTTCGAACCGTAGCACCCTTAACCATGTGTTCTCGTGTAAGAACACATGGTTAGGGATGTTACGCGTCAAAAATCTGAAAGGATTCATATATTCATGACTGGCCGGAGCCCTTTCTGCATTTTGTGAGTTTTTCTGTTCTTTTTTTACTGCTTCTTTTACTTGCATGATTAAAATATTATTTACAATCGTTGTTTCATTATTGTCCTATTAATTTTTGGTTTAACTGTGTTAGTTTAGGTTCTGTTAATTTTTGTTGATTCTGAGTTTGTTAGTTGGTTGAATGATTATAATTTCATGGATTAATAATTAGTTTAAGTTCTTTTAATGTTAATCATGATAGCTTAAGCACAGTTTATTTTCGTTTAGCTTATTTGAGTTGGTTAGTTGAACATAATTGGGTTAGTCAGTCTGATTAGCTGGTTTCTGATTGTTAAGTGATTAATTTTAGTTGGTTTCTGATTGTTAGTTATTTAATTTAGTTAGTTTCAGACAGGGTTAGGGTATTGGGTTTAGTTATTAAGGACAAGGGTAGGGTTAGTGATTCTGAGAGGCTTTCAGGGGTAATCTGGGTAGGGAAAAGGGTAGTTCTTATAGGAATAGTAATATCAAGGTATAAAGAAGGGCAGTATGGGTATTGTATGGGTAGGGGAATGCTTTAGGACCTTCTAGAATGGGTTTCAAGTGTAAATCTTAATAAGTACACTGCAGTTACTTGTTTAGCAAGATAAGAATAGAGGGACCAAAGTGAAAATAGAGAGGGACTAATTAGAAAATCAGAACTTAGTTTATTCTCTTTAGGGTTGCCTATAAAAGGGCATTAGATGCCTTGAAAAAGGGGTCTGCTCGATACTCTGCCGGGAGCCCTAAAAAGCTTCAACTGAAGCTTTCATTTCTTTGGTGAGCATTTCAATTCTGAGGGTATTCAAAAATAAAAACACCCAAATGTGGAAATCTGAAATAGCTTCACAGTTTATCACTGATTCTGGGTTTCAGCTGTGAGGGCCAGGGAAGTGTTAAAAGTCTGTTAAGCTGATCTGTGGGAATTTGTTTATATTTCTGGTTTCAAAGCAATCTGCTTGTGTTCTGTGGTGTCTTATTGCTGGGTTTGCTGTTTGTTGCTGTTGAAAGTAGCAGATTCCTCTCCCTTTCCTCTATTTTCATTACAATTCTCAGGTACATTTCTTTGATTCTCATCTATGTAAGTTCAAGTTTGAAGTGGAGAACAATGAAGAATGCTACTGAATTTCATGGCCTTAGGAAACATTGTTGTTGATTACCATTTCATAATGTAGTTTGTTTAAATTGTCTGACTATTACTAGTTGACTTAGTTAGTGTGGATTTGAGCCAATAACTGATTTGTATAATTAAGACTAGTGAATTGTCCAGCATGATTTTGATTGTTTTAAAGTGGACATTTGGGTATTCAGGTTCATGTATATAGTTCGGGGTGGGGGTTATTTTAATTGAGCATTTCATGTTTATATAATTGTCATTTTCTGTCTGTTTAAGTTTCACAGTATGCTGAAATTAAATTTGCAAAATTCGCAGTTGATTTATAATCTATACGCAGGGTTGATTTTAAGTTTGGGCTGGTAGATTCCACGCTTAATAGCCTCATATTGGGCCAGTTTTGGGCCTGGCATTCTGGCAGGAAGTCCAAGAATTTAGTTAAGTCAAAAGGGGCCCAAGGATTCAATCCTTGGGCTGTGCGAATGCAAGCCAAGTTTTGGGCTTGTTTTGTGTCTGACGCCAGCGTGCTCTAAAGGGGCTGTGTCCGCAGCCTTGGCCTGGTTGGGCTTTGTGAGCTCAGGGCCCATTCGTTTGGTATTTCTGTCCGTATGTTCTACTTCAAATTCAACAAATTTTAGGCCCAATCAATTAGAGTCCCCAAGTAGTTAACAGCACAATTATTTCATTGCGTAGACTTGGAAAGGATGCTTAGTGAGTTTCACCGCTTTTCCCAAAATAACAATACGTTAGAATCTTTAAGCACGCTCTTAATAAAATTACCTTCTTAAACTTGGGTGCGCATTGATACGACCCAAATCCAAATCTCGATAAAGCCGAAATGTGTTGACAATCACGGGTGCATTGATTGCAACGTGGTTCGAAACACGTTTTCGCAACATCGTAATTCTTATAAAATAAATAACGATAGAAAAGAGGTTTACAAAATTGAGACGGACCTTGCTACACAAAAATAAATAAATGTGGGGCCCTTAGTAAGTAAATATCGAAATACTTAGAATTTGGGATGGTCGTTTAGCGAACTTCACGGTTTTTCCCCAAAGTAACACTATGTTAGTATCTTTAGGTACGATTTAATTAAATAACTTTCTTAAAAATCGGGTGCGCATTGATGCGACTCAAATCCAAATCTCGACAAAATTAAAATGTGTTGATAACTACGGGTACATTGATTGCGACGTGGTTCGAAACGCGTTTTCATGACGTCGCAATTCTTTAAAAATAATTATAATAAAAGCAATTTATAAATAAAAGGCACATGAGTTAGCATGTATAAAATCAGATAAAATTAAATACAACAGTTAAGCGATCGTGCTAGAACCACGGAGCTCGGGAATGCCTAACACCTTCTCCCGGGTTAACAGAATTCCTTACTCAGATTTCTGGTTCGCGGACTGTTAACAGAGTCATAAATTTCCTCGGTTCGGGATTCAACCGATGACTTGGGACACCATTAATCTCCCAAGTGGCGACTCTGAATAATTAATAATTAAATCCCGTTCCGATTGTCCTTTAAATGGAAAAACTCCTTTACGCACCCTTTCCGGGTGTGTAAGTAGTGAAAAAGGAGGTGTGACAGTGGTTGGTTGAAGAGCTCTCAATTAGTTGTGCCTATTTAGTATGTATTACTCGGGAGAGAGTGCATATTTAGGTAGTTGTTGAATAACATCACTCCTGACGTATGTGAGGAATCAATAACTAAGGGTTTAAAGCTCTCTCCCGAGTTATGCACACTAAATAGGCACAGCTAATTGAGGATACTATTAATTAACTACAACAAGCACATAGTTGAACAAATAGGGATTAAAATAGGCAAACTATATTAACATGACAAGAAGTTCATCCTTCAATAGGTTCCATCAAAACCTTAGACTAAAATATTTAGCTACTCATACTAGTGTTCATCATAACAATATTCAAATTCATCACAAATCGTAAAAACAAAAGGAAGAAAGGAAGAACTCGATGTTGAATTATCCTCCTTGCCTCTTGCCTCTCCTTGCCTTGAACTAAGCTATGAAAACCTTGATAATCATCTCTTGGGCGAGCTAGACCTTCTATAGATTAAGTGGATTTGCCCCAGAACTTCCAATTTTACCCCTGAAGTTTACTTTTCTGGAACTGGGCTAGTGCGATCTCGCTAGTAACCACGCATATGCCCTATCATTTTACCTCGACCATCTGGGCTAGCGCGATCGCACTAGTGGACGCGCTAGTGGCCGCGCTAGTCCAGGTCTTCATTTCATCTCTTCTTTTTTTCTCGTCTTCCCACGTACTAAGCTCCTAGGGGCATTTCTTACTTCAATTTAGCTCCAATCACAACTTTAAGGCCTAATACATGCTACTCACTCCTGCAACATGTGAAATTAACAATTAAAGAACTTTTATCATCATTTAACTATATTATCACAGTGAAACATAATCAAGTTGGGGCATAAACAATCGCCAAATTAAATAAATCTAGCCTATTATCAACACCCCATACTTAAATCATTCTTAGTCCTCGAGCAATCCACCACACTCTATATAGGTTCCTTCACTAAGCATTATTCCCTAACGCATCATACCAAGAGCAAATCACATAAATTATGCCTAGTAGTGAACAATTTTTGCCTCAAAGGTCGACTCTCACATGTCGTGCATTATTCATACTTACTCAAATTACTCTACACAGAAGTCAAGACTTGACTTTCCTTCGTGAATCACATGCCCTCACATCACACAAGAGAGTAGTTACACAAATATTAACTTCAAGAACAATTAGGAACTTAGATAAACAAAATTCGCTCACTCTCAAAAAGAACATTCACATGCCATAAAGATGCACCATAGGCTTGCCCGCAGTGTACTACC
Organism: Nicotiana sylvestris; assembly: GCF_000393655.2. Classification (NCBI taxonomy): domain Eukaryota; kingdom Viridiplantae; phylum Streptophyta; class Magnoliopsida; order Solanales; family Solanaceae; genus Nicotiana; species Nicotiana sylvestris. Next base: position 106,652,925 of record NC_091060.1, on the reverse strand, counting down.
CTACTAATTGAGCCCGCTCAGTCTAAGATTAATAGGACTTCACTTGGTTATAATGTAGGCTAAGGAACGGGTAGGATATATTTGGATATAGTGACTAACCTCCCTAAGCACTTTTAATACAATTACATTAACCTTCAGAACCATACTTATGTCAACCAAACACTCCACCACTTTTTATTTACAAAATCCCCATCCATTAGGTGCAATTGTAACAACCACCACTTATCGATTACTACATTTACTCTCTTTTTTCATAATTTCGTGGGTCTCTTGTGTTGCATTTATGTAGTTGGTTTTCTCTGTTTTGATTAGTAGAATTGGTAACATATATTGTAGTGTTTGTGGGTGGTGAGATTGGTGGGGTGTTGCTTCACTTGGTTTGTGATTTTGGAGGATATTGTGGTGGGTTGAGGTTGTAACATGTGTGAAATGGGGTATGAGTGTAGAATGCCCACAAAGTGTGTGTAAATTCTTCTGTGAACGTAATTGTATAGTTGTGACCACTTATGCATGTGAAGTCTGAGTAACCGCATTGCGTCACAAGTTTGTGTTGGGATGTGCCAATGTTCTCCCATTTTCCAGGTATTATGGCTCCATCTCGGAAACGTCGCGCCACAGGTGCCTCTTTTAGCAGCCAAGCCAGCGCGTCCAGGGCACGCGGGGCAGCCCTTGCCCGCCATTTTGATAGTAATACATTTGTCTCTGCCAAGGCTCAGGATTGCTTTGCGGATAAGGCCTCTAAAAAGCCGATTTCAAAGAGGGGAATTGACGTAGGATGAGTTCAGCTACACTGCCCTTACATGTACACTGAGTTGGTGAGGCGGGGGTTGCAAACTTTCATTGACAAGCCGGGCGAGGGCAATGTAATGGTTGTTAGAGAATTCTATGCCAATGTGAAGGAGCATGTCAATGGTATAGTCACTGTGCGTAGAAAATCGGTGGATGCCTCTGTTGAGGATATACGGACGATGTACCATCTGCCCCTCCTGTGGACCCACATGAAGACTTTTATGAGATATATGGCAGAAAATACACGCAGTGGGCGATGTTCTTTGAAACGATCTGTGTACCCGGGAAGGAAGTGATATGGATAAAGTATCATGAGAAATTTCACTCCTCGACACTAACCTTTGAAAGGAAGTGATGGTTGTATATTATTAATAATCGTCTGATCCCGTCCCTCAATACTACGGAAGTGAATGGTCCCCGAGCGGCCTTGATTTGGTGCTTCACCGATGGTCACAACTTTGACATGGCCAAAGTGATTCATGAGGAGATGTTCATCCGCTGTCCAGTCAAAAGGTATGGATTATTTTTCCCTTCTTTGGTCACTAAACTTTGCAGGCAAGCTCGGGTGCTGAAAAATCTAGCGGTGGATGGGCTGGTGCCAAAAGAACGCAAGTTCCAAGCTGACAAGGTAACCATGGGTAAGGAGCCGGTGGTAGCAGGTGGGGAGGATAGTAGTGGCTCTAATGACTCGGAGGAAGAGGAGGCCGAGCAGGAGGACGTGGGGGCAGAACCACAGGCCTATGAGCAAAGTGCAGTAGCTGCAGCACCATCTGGGACCGCAACATCTTCTGGAGCTTCCCGGGTGTCCCGTTTTACCGCTTTGGAGCAAAAGGTGGCTGGGTTGCAGACCTCGGTAACTGATTTGGGTGCCCGCATAGACGCGGTGGCTGACCGGCAGGTAAAGTCGGAGAAGAAATTCTTAGGCTGGCTGAGAGCTCTAGGTTGTGCTTGCAATGTGAACCCAAACACTGTTTCCGATCAGGAGTAATATTTCAGGGAAGTTCATTTACCTCACTGTTCTTTAAATTTTTAAGCCATGAGGACATGTCTACATTTTAAGTGTGGGGTGGAGGATACTTCAATGTATGTATGTATTTGTAACAATTTGACTATTTGATCTTTCTTTATTTTGCTTTGATTGTTTTTGGTGTTTTGAGTAATAGTTTCATTAGGTAAGTTTAAAGTAGGTAAGTGGCTTGTCCCAACGATGGATCTCGTTCGGCGGGGTTCTTGAGGGACTAAGTCGATAAAAAAAACAAAAAAGAGGAATATGGAGACTCTTCCTGATGACGGATCCTTTAGAAAATTTTCTTGAGGGAAGTAAGTCTAGAGAAAAGATCAAAAAGATTTTTTTATTTTTAGGTAGTGTAATAACTCCCCCTTGGTTTTTCTTTGGGCCACGGTTCTTTTCCAAGGGTTTAGCTTGAACCGGGTGTAGGTAGTTTTGGTTTAGTTTGTTTTTTTTTTCAAGGGTTTATTTTTTTCAGTTTTTAGTTAGGATTGATGGGCTACGAGCTGAAATCGAAAGAGAAACCCATAGTATTGATACACCTGAACACAATAGACACTAGAATGTAACGCTTAATCTCAGTGGTTGATTCTTGCTAAAGTGTCTTAAATTGTATGTCTGTCATTGACTTGAATACTCAGAAGAGAGTGTCTTGATAAGCCAATCTGGAGTGAGTCATATTCCATGTGTGTGTGAGTGTTACTGTATTCCATGATTCACATTTGATGCCTAGAACTTGCCCCGTGTGTTTGCAAAGTGAAATAGTAGTTTCATTTAGTCTTAGAAGTGATATAGGCATTTCTTTGTTAAGCCAGACATATAAAGTGAACCCACCTAACTGTAATACATCGTAGTCAACCTTGTTGAGCCTATAAGTATGTTTCTTTGGCAACCACATTGCGAACCTTACTCAATTATTTGAATGGACATCACTTGAACCCCTTTTACCTCCCATAAGCACTTGAATGGTATTGAAATTATGCAAAAGCAAAAGTGTGGGGTGGTGGTTTGGTTTTTGAGTGGAACCGTTGAAATAGAGAAAAGGTGCAGTGTTTGCAAAAGTAAAGAATAAGCACCACGAGAAAAAAATTAGTAAATGTAGTAATCGATAAGTGGTGGTTGTTACAATTGCACCTAATGGATGGGGATGTTGTAAAGAAAAAGTGGTGAAGTGTTTGGTTGACATAAGTATGGTTCTGAAGGTTAATATAATTGTATTAAAAGTGATTAGGGAGATTAGTCACTATATCCAAATATATCCTACCCGTCCCTTAACCTACATTACAACCAAGTGAAGTCCTATTGATCTTAGACTGAGCGGGCTCGATTAGTAGGGTAGTACACTACGGGCAAGCCTATGGTGCATCTTTGTGGCATATGATTGTTCTTTTTGAGAGTGAGCGAATTTTGTTTATCTAAGTTCCTAATTGTTCTTGAAGTTAATATTTGTGGAACTACTCTCTTGTGTGATGTGAGGGCATGTGATTCACGAAGGAAAGGCAAGTCGTGACTTCTGTGTAGAGTAATTTGAGTAAGTATGAATAATGCACGGCACATGAGAGTTGACTTTTGAGGCAAAGATTGTTCACTACTAGGCGTAACTTATGTGATTTGTTCTTGGTGTGATGCGTTGGGAATAATGCTTAGTGAAGGAACCTATTTAGAGTGTGGTGGATTGCTCGATGACTAGCAATGATTTAAGTGTGGGGTGTTGATAATAGGCTAGATTTATGTAATTTGGCGATTGTTTATGCCTCATCTTGATTATGTTTCACTGTGATAATATAGTTAAATGATGATAAAAGGGCTTTAATTGTGAATTTCACACGTTGCAGGAGTGAGTAGCATGTATCAGGCCTTAAAGCAATGATTGGAGCTAAATTGAAGCAAGAAAAGCCCCTAGAAGCTGAGTACGTGGAATGACGAGAAAAAAAGAAGAGATAAAATGAAGACCTGGACTAGCGCGTCCACTAGCGCGACCGCGCTAGCCCAAATGGTTGAGGCAGAATGATAGGGCATATGCGCGGTCACTAGCACGTCCATTAGTGCCACCGCGCTAGCCCATTTTCGGAAAAGTCAACTTCAGGGGTAAAATTGGAAGTTCGGGGGCAAATCCACTTAACGTATAGAAGGTCTAGCTCGCCCAAGAGATGATTATCAAGGTTTTCATAGCTTAGTTCAAGGCAAGGAGAGGTAATAGGCAAGGAGGATAATTCAACATCGAGTTCTTCCTTTCTTCCTTTTGTTTTTACGATTTGTGATGAATTTGAATATTGTTATGATGAACACTAGTATGAGTAGCTAAATATTTTAGTCTAAGGTTTTGATGGAACCTATTGAAGGATGAACTTCTTGTCATGTTAATATAGTTTGCCTAGTTTAATCTCTATTTGTTCAACTATGTGCTTGTTGTAGTTAATTGATAGGATTCTCAATTAGTTGTGCCTATTTAGTGTGCATAACTCGGGAGAGAATGCATATTTAGGTAATAGTTGAACAACACCACTCCCAAAGTATATGAGGGATCAATAACTAAGGGTTTAAAGGCGGGATTAGGGATAACGAAGCCTTGGGTGCAATCTAAAGTGAGCTGTAATAAACAAAGTCAGCTAGTGTATCTCGGAAGAGTGCGTCTAGTAAATTATTGTGATTACTCGGAAGAGATTTACGGTAATAAGAGTGCTCATGATTGATAGAGATGATTAGGTGAATCTATGTGAAACATAACCGGAAGGGATTCCATCAATAGGGGAAATCATAACCTTAGAACCTTCTCTTAATTGTTTACAACTTAATCATAGTTAGTTTTCAGTTGCTTATTTACATTCATTCTTAGTTATTAGAAACATCCTCAATTGTTATTTAGAACGTTCAGGAAGTTGATTCAGTAGAATTTAGTAAGTCTAACGAGAGTAATTGATAGGTTAATTCCTTGTGGGTTCGACTCTAGGCTAAATACTCAGATTATATTTGCAACGTTCGCGTGTCATTTTAATAAGGCATAGCTGGGCGTGATCAAATTTTGGCGCTGTTGTCGGGGATCTAGCGGTGTAGGTGTACATATTGCTAGGTTTCAAGTTTGAACTTTTATTTTATTATTTGATTTTTTATTTTTTTATTTTAGTTTTATTTGTTTATTTGAGAAACATGGCATCATAGAATTATGAAAATTTTGATGTTGGTAATTCTACTTTTAATCCTCCTTATGCATATTGTGAAGGAAACCACCCAAGGCAATATTATCAAAATATTCCCGAGAGCGAGTTTTGTGCACCAACTCAATCTTATGTGTGGAATGTGTGTGATATATGTGGTGGTCAAAATGGTCACTTTCATGGTTGTGCTTATAGTTCTTATCTTCCCCCAACCCCTTACTTTGATGGTTCTTCTTTTTCTTGTGAAGTTAATAGGAACAAAGAACCCAGGTATGAGGACCTGAAAGAGATCGAGGATATGCTAAAGTACCTTATGGAACAATATGATGAGATACAACTGCGGGTACAAAGGCAAGGGGCAACTATTCACAACTTGGAGGCTCAAGCGAATAAATTAATTAAACCTTGTAAAGCGCAACAAGTTGACATTGTGGATAGTAGCCAATATGAGCATGAATTGGCTGTAGAAATTGCCATTATACGGGAGGCTTTAAAAAATACAAGGATGAGCTAGAAGAGGAAGCTAGAGTAGAACACTAACAATCAATAACACTAGATTTTGAGGATGTCGATGTTGTAGAAGAGATACTAGAGTTAACCAAGGATATTGAGGATACATATTTAGTTGACTCTATTGTCATTAGTGTTGAGAACGTAGACAGTCCCAATGTTCATGTAGTTGAGCGCATTGGTCCTTACTCCAAGCATTTTTCCACATTGTATTTAGATGATGATTATGAAAATAGAGTGGTCCGAGCCATTTGAGGAGTCAAGGAATGAGGAACAAAGTGCTTACATTCTGAAATTCTTCTTGCCAGAAAGTCGGGATTACACACCTCATCTAAAGGCCAAGAAGTGCAAAATACAACATTATTTTATTGGGCCAATCAGATTCGTTCTACCACTCCAGGAGCATGATCATAGCGCAGAATCAAAACTTGGGCTTCGATTCATAAGTTCAAAGTGGAGGCAGAAAGTGATTCATGTCGTGCCGCGACGTTAAATCAAGCGCTTGTTGGGAGACAACCCAGCTTTATTACTTTCTTTTATTTTATTTTTTATTTTTTTTAATTGTATTATTTTGTAGTGTCAATTATTTATTTTCTAGGAGCATGGAAAGCAAAGGTATTTGAAGGATGCAACAACAAACCAAATGGTTGGAACTAAGTGTGAGGTACCCGCACGAAGGACCAAGCTTGGGAGAAGTCTGAGTACCCCATGAGCTGCTAGTGCTTCGGCCTTTCGCCTACCAGGGAGTTTCTTTTACCCTCTTATTAGTATGGTGTGCATTGGGGACAATGCATAATTTTAAGTGTGGGGTGAGGAGATTATCTGGGTGACTTTCTATGCTATTTTAGTTGTGTTAGTTTAATTAATTTTTTATTTTTTATTTTTTAGAAAAACAAAAAAAAAGATTGGACTTTTTCCGACGATGGATATCCTAGACAATTTTTTTGAGGGATTTAAGTTAAAAAAATAAAAGGATTTTCTTTTGTTAGGTAGTATAGCAATTAACCCTTGGTTTTTCTTTAAACCACGGTTCTTTTCCAAGGGTTTTATTTGAACCGGGTGTAGTTAGTATTTTTTGGGAGTAGGAGTCATTGTGTTGTGCTTTGAATTGAAGCAATATCTCTTGACTTGGTTATGCCTTGAGAATAGTGAGTACTTTGGTTGTGACGCTTAGGCTCAGTTTTTGACTCTTGTAGAAGTACCTTAAATTGTATTATCTTAACTTTGCTTAACTGCTTTGACTAGAGTGTTTATGAATCCAATCCTGAGTGAGTTATGTGCCATGTGTGTATGAGGTTTTGCGTTATTCAGTGCATTGCATTTGACGCCTAGAACTTGCCCTGTGTCTTTGCAAAGCGAAATAGTAGTGTTGTTCAGTCTTGGAAGTGATATAGGCGTTTCCTTGTTGAGCCAGATATGTATATTTTACCCACCTAATTGATATGTATCGTAGTTAACCCCTTTGAGCCTGTAATCTTGTTTCTTTGGTAACCACATTACAAGTCTTACCCATTTGTTTGAATTAACCATCTATTTGAACCTTCTAACCTCTCATGAGCACTTGAATTGTGATGATTTATGTAAAAGTTAAAGTGTGGGGTGGTTGGTTTGGCTTTTGAGTGAAACTAACAAAATCAGGAGAAAGGTGCACTGTTTTGAACAAGTAAGAGCCACTTGAATTGGGGAAAAATATAGTTGTATTGCTGTGAAAAAAAAAGTATTTCTTTAATAAGTGGTGACTCTTGCTGTAATTGTGCTTAAAGAAGTATGGGGTAATATACATTGATGTGAAGCTGGAGTTTGGTTTGACATAAGTATGGGGTTTGAATGTTAAAGTATATGTATTAAAGTTCTTAGGGAGGTGTAGTCACTCTTATATCTAAATGTATCCTACCCGTCCCGTAGCCTACATTACAACCAAATAAAGTCATAATTGATCCTAGATTGAATGAGCTCGATTAGTGGAGTAGTACACTACGGGAAAGCTTATGGTGCATTTTTGTGGCATATGAATGTTATTTCTGAGAGTGAGTGAATTCTTTCTATCTTGAGTTCCTAAGTGTTCTTAAATTTTATTGTGTGGAACTACTCTATTTAGTTGTGTGAGGGCACTTGATTCATGAAGGAAAGGTAATGTCAGTTACCTCTATGTTAGAGTAAGTGGGTGAGTTATGAATAATGCATGGTACTTGTGAGTCAAATCTTGAGGTGAAGATGTTACGCTTTTGTGCTTAATCTATTTTCAATACTCTTGGTGTGATGAGTTAGGAGAATTGTTTAAAAAGGTCGTGTCTATAAAAAGTGTAGTTTGATTGCTCGAGGACGAGCAATGATTTAAGTGTGGGGTGTTGATGATAGGCTATAATTACGTATTTTAGTAGCTTATTACACTCTAATTTACTGCACTTTAATTGAGTTTGAGCTTTAATCGCTAGTGTCTTGCGCTAACTGTGTGTTTTATGCCTTGTAGGAGTGATTCTGAGCTATATAGATGTTATGGAATTAATTCAAGTGATTTGAAGCTTTGAAGTCTGAGTAAAAGTCCAAGTAATTAATTCGGGATCGTGTCAGGGGTCAACTTTGATAGTTAAGAACAAACGAAGACTCGAGTAGGCATATTGCGCACTATCTAGTAAAATACACATAACATTTTGCTCAGACCTCCATTTGGTCGCCATAATATATGGTTGAAAGCTAACGCAAATAGCGACAACTTTCATGTTTTACGTTTTTCCAAATTCCAAACGAAAAAGGGTGAAAAGTGCGCGTCAATAGCGCGGCCACGCTCAGGCCGCGCTCGTCAGGCAGAATACTGGGCAATATGCGCGGCCACGCTAGTCAAACCCGGGAAAAGTGTCCTTTTTCACATTGGAGAAGGTATAATTGTTTGGGCCCAACCCTACTTGGTATATATACATGGAAAATGGTATTTTGAGGGAGAAGACCAATTTTTTACACAGATTCGACCTAAGGAGGCAGAGACACAATAGGAGCAAGGCGGAGAATTCTTCTACGAGTTTTTCCCTCCTCTTCCTATTTTTTATTGTTGGTTATAACTTTTAGTATTGTAGTTTTACATACTATTATGAATAGCTAATTTGTTATCTAGAGTTTTGATAGAACTTTTTGTAGGATAAATTCTTGTTATGTTTTTATATAATTGAGTCGTAACTTTTCTCTATTTGTTCAACTACGTTTATATTGTGGTTGGTTGAAGAGCTCTCAATTAGCTGTGCCTATTTAGTATGTATTACTCGGGAGAGAGTGCATATTTAGGTAGTTGTTGAACAATATCACTCCCGACGTATGTGAGGAATCAATAACCAAGGGTTTAAAGGTGGGATTAGGGATAACGAAACCTTGGGTGCGATCTAAGTGAGTTATAATTAAAGTCAGCTAGCGTAACTCGGGAGAGTATGTCTAGTAAATTGTAGTAATTACTCGGGAGAGAATTACAACACGCAGAGCGCTCATGATCGGTAGAGAATACTTTGGCAAAATTATAGAAGACATAGCGGGAAGGATTCCAACAATTGGGGAAATCATAACTCTAGACCTCCTTAATCTTGTCTCTAACCCTTAGTATCTGTAGTTGTTAATTTACTATTTTAATTTGTTAGTTAGTTAGTTAAACACAAGAATCTTAATATCTATAAATTAGGAATTTTTCAAGCTTGAATTCTTGGTGATAGTGAACAACTGTAGTTAAGCCTTAGTTCTTTGTGGGATTCGACTCCGGGCTTGTAAACCGGATTATATTTGCAACGACCGCTTAGTCATTTTTATAAGGCATAGTTGGGCGTGATCATGGTGCGTATATAACGTCATAACACTTCCTATATCCCATATATATATATATGGGATATAGGAAATGTTATGGCGTTATATATATATATATATATGCGTATATAACGCCATCTGGTCAGGGGTCAATGTGCATATGTAAATGCATGAAATGCATGTGAAAATATGTTAATAAAATATCTCGGTACGTCATAAGACCATTATGCCTCTGATTAATATCATGAAATAAACTTTACCAACTTACGAATTTTTGAGACCCATGGCTAGATGATAGAATAATATGACACATAGGGAATTAAGAACATTAGCATCTCTAGTATTTCTATGAATAGAGTCATTTATATAAGTTTTGCATTTTCTAGTTTCGTTCATGTCATATAAATCATGCCAAAAGAAATAAATGATAGCCTTAACATACTTAGAATAGGGAAAAATTCGTATGATTTTTTTGAGAAAGATTGCAGCGTACTCCCTTAGAATCGTAAAATCCCATTGATATTACCATATGAAATCTCGTATGAATTTTTGTGGCAATTCTGTATGATCACTTTGTGAATGTGATCACAACCTTGTTAGAGACTTACTAAAGTACTCTCACGTTGAGAGCCTTTATGGCTTCTTTGTGAATTCCATATCTATGTTAATGAAAATCTTGAATTTGAGAAGTCAAGAGTTATAGTCCTTTAATGTCGAGACAGCTGGCTTCACCTTTCAAACTCATTTCTTAGACTTCCACTTTCTTCATTGGCATTGTTGTGTTTTTGTCAACACATCCTTAATGACTTTGCTATTTCCTTTGCTCCCGTGGCTTTGTTCTCGTATTGTTCTAAAATTTCACTCATTTCGTTTCCAATCTGTCTTGGCTTCAACGATATTTTAATTTTGGTGAGTTTCCCTTTCTTTCTATAGTTGTTGAGCTAGGTTCTCGGTAGTGGAGTTGAGTGGGCTTATTTTAGTTTTTACGTGTATGTTTCGAAATACATATGTATTAGTCATTTTTTTATCATTTCTTCAAAGATTTCCGCCTTGCAAAGTTTGTCAAGAGTCAATTAATGGCTCATGTATGTGGCTGCCACGTTAATGCCTTAATCTTTGTCCAAAGACTTTAATTAATTAATCACTAATTATTAATTAACTTTTAAATTTTTTCACTATCCAATAATTCACATAATTAAGGATTATCTCAAATTACTTAAAATACTATACTTTTAACACACCTTAAACACATTACTATCATGGTCATGTGGTACCTTGTATAATACTAGTCCATAAATACCGAATATTTTAGCTCGGGCCGTATTTTATCCCAAAATATTAAACTTCGACAAAATTTATTTTCTTTGATTCTCTTACATTCACGGATTTACTCATCACTTGCTTGAAATAGCATAATCCTTATAATCTTCATATAATCTTTTCCTTGGACTGATGTCAATTACCTTACGACAATTTCAACATACAATACTACAGGGTGTAACATCATCGTAATTTAATACTGCGAAGCGTAACATCATCGTAATGTAATACTGCAAGGCGTAAAATCATCGTAATATAATACTGTAGGACGTAACATCATCGTAATATTGCGAGGCGTAACAATACACCACTAGCTGCGATCAACAATGTCTGCCTTAAACCACCTACATCCATTTAAAGATGTAGCGCCCCCGGCAAAAAAGACGTTAGTACTATCGAATAGTACTAGTACGTAAAGCTAAATATCAATCTTAATACAATGAACAATGAAATATATAGGAAACATTCATGGTGTACAATAAGAGCTTCAAACAAGCACAAAAATCATCAAGTAAGAATCACAAGGTTTCTGGTTAAAATTTCCATCTTATTAGGTTGCCAATCTCAGTGACATGTGACACAATCCACAATGCCACCGTGACCCTACACGGAGTCCGATCTCGACCGGATCGGCTAGGCCATCTCCCTTGAGACATCCACATTCACAATTTCAATCAATCAATCCAGCACAATTACCACCATGTGTGCGACATGGTGTTCGATCACGGCCTGATCGGCTAGGTCATCTCATTTGTGACATCATCCTCTCAATCGTTCATTTCACTTCACATTTCTTTCCCATATTTCAATATATTGACACGAGCGGCCTCATTTATTATGTCATTCTCGGCACTTGGCCGTATTTCATAATTCAAGTTTCTCTTTATACATATTCAATAACATTATCATCAGCAACAATAAGGCCTATTATGTAACGCATTTTCATACATAAGGGAAAAGCTTGGAAATTCTAAGCACAAAGAGGCTTTTCATACAAATTGGCACAATAATTTTTATTCAATTTCTTTGACATGAGTTCTTAACCTTTCTCAACACATATTCCACATTTTAAAACATATTCACAAAGGAAAGTATGACATGATAAGTATTTCGTACAAATATTGAACACATATCATTCCACACGACACATTTGGGATAGTCAATTCTAGTATGATCAATTTGGGGAGTTACACCGATTACACGAACGCCTGGGGATTTCGATTCTAAGAAGAAGGAAGTTTAGTCATACATACCTTGTTTAAGCTTTTCTTAAGTTACTACAACGTTCCGAAAATTCTAGCAATCTCAATCTATTTTGAGACATAACAAAATCGAACACAAATTAGGAAGATATTCATGGTTTCAGCTTATTTGAGCATTTTATCAAACACTAGTTATGCATTTTGATTTCAAAACTCTTCTACAAGATTTCTTTCATTCCCTAACCCAATCTTTATTTATTTATATTCAACGATCTTCCCACAAACCTTTGTATATGCATGTATACATAATGCTATTACACCCCAGAATCATACCTCAATCACCCATCTTATACCCCAAACTCGAAATTAAAATCTAGTGTATAGAACCTTACCTCTTAGATAAAGATCTTGTGGTTGGTTTCCTTGATTCTTTAAGATTGATTCAAGATTGAATGATTAAGATGTACCTTCTTATCTCTCTAGAATGCTCTTACCTCTCTCTAAAACCCTCAGAAAATTGCCCTAAAATAAGCCCCAAGGCATATTTATCAAAATGGGGTCGGGTTATGAAAATAGGAAAATGAAGCCTCCGAATTCGGGTCTGCGGTTGCAGAATGGACCACAGAACGGGTATATGGTTGCATAATGGATCGCAAAATTGGTTCTCAAAACTGGGTTTCACTGGACAGGTATGCGACCATTTTGCGGTCGCATAACCACTTATGCGGTTGCAGAATGGCCGCAGAATTGCATTATGCCAGCCTTTGGTAATTTACCATAACTTTTTGTAGGAGTGTCGAAATGACGAACGGTTTGAAGAATTAGAAACTAGATTCGAAGATATTTCATTTGATAGGTTGTTAATCACATAACACATTATATATATGTAGATATGATCGTCCAAAGCCTAGACTTGTGCGTACTCCTTTGTAATTTTAGCCTATTATGTAATTTTTCAACTTGACTTAGACTTAGACTTCTCCTTAGATCTCACATTACTTATTATATGACTTATACACTTATTACCATATCCAATTTATATCCATCATATTAATTATCACATAAAATATTATAGTTAGCCTACCTGGCACCAGAAATTTTAAATTACTTAGCGAAATTTTCTGGGGCCTTGCAGCCTCCCCCCCCCAAAGCCTTCGAGTTTGCGACCCATTTGTCATTTCCGCAATGAAGAACTATCTCCAGCCTCCCCAAATGCCCAGAGCCTAAGCACTAGCGTGGAGGCAGCCGTGTTCGCGATGGTCAAATCATCCCAGGCCATCGCATGTGCAAGTAGACCATCACGTTCGCGCATAGTAAAGCCACCCCATCTCAACTAACCATTTGCGAATGCGAGACTAGCTCTGCATTCGTGATGCACACTATACCAACAACAGATCAACCACTGCAACATGTATAAGAATGGAGGAAAACTACCTCAAAACTCACCCGAGCCTATATAAACCTTTCACAGACGTGCCTGTAAGCTCAAAATATCAAATATACATCAAGAACAAAAAATCACACATCAAAACTCAATGATTTCAAAGTTTTTTAGTTCAAATTTTCAACTTTTCCCAACAAGCATTAAAACGGCCTCGGATCACTTGGGATCCCAACCAAATAAGCGTACATGTCCAAATCATCATATGAACTTATCGGAATCGTCAAAATATCGATTCGAGGTTGTTTACCAACAATGTTGAGCGTGGTCAACTCTAAGCATTTTAAAGTTCAAAAATTAAGTTTTCTTTGAATAATTACATTTAAACTTTTCGGAAATTAAAACTGAACGGGCACACAAGTCATAAATCATCAAATAAAGCTATATAAGGTCTCAAATTATGAAATGGGAAGCTAAAATTCAAAATGACCTATATCGCTAGAGAACCACACCAAATATATACTCTCGGTGAGCAAAGTGAGTAAATAGTCCGTTTTAGGATTTTATCTTTAAAAAAAAACGTGATGGGCGTGTGTGATTACTAGATATAATGTTGATTTATTATTCTATAAGGGATATTTTAGAAATTTCATCTGGTTTCAAGCATACTTTCTTTTAAAACTTTGTCTGGACATCATCCTTTTTTTCCTTGTGTAAATGGAAAAAGACAACTAAATGTTGAAAGTCTCTCCATATGGAGGCTTGTCCCATTCATATTACTTTTCTTATTTAGCAGACTTCATAACCTTTGACCAGCTCAAATTCTGGACTTTTCCACTTAACTTTAACAACCCAAAACTTAGCTCCCTTAAAAAAAAGGTAATGATAAATTAAAATTCTTTTCAATTCGTTCTTCTTTTACTTAACAAAAACGAATTAAAGAAACTTGAATTAAAAATTATAAATACAAACTATTGAATATTGTGATCTAATCGCATACTTAGACAATAAGGTTAGCGTTTTATTTCAAAAACTGAACAACATTTTTTACTTAAACTTTGGAGGGATTTTCGATAATTTATCTTAAGATTTGCCTTTATAAGAAAAGGAAAAGATATGACATTTGTAAACAGTAGGGATCATAGAATGGCCAAATATATATGTAGTCCCTTAAACCTGTTCTGTTTTTTCATTTAGACACTTGAACTAACTCACGTTCCTATTGAACACTTAAACTCAAACTTTAACGTGCCTATTAGACACACTAATAACATGGCAGTGTGCGTGAACCTCAATCTATTAATTGGTTATAAACATAGTTTATTACATCGTTGTTCACTCTTGTGACACAATGTTTGCCAACTACAACGTGCCTTGATATTGCAATGTGCACGGATATTGTTTCAACATTATGACATATAATGATCAATAACCGTTTAAAATAAATAATCCGTAAATAACAAGCAATATATGTGATCAACACGATACAATTCCTACTATACTCACAAACAGATTATGATAGCATCTGTTTCATGAAGCTGTAAATTGTTTACGTTACTTTCAATATTTACTGAAAAGATAATTTTGATTTCACTGTCAAGGTTGGGTGTGCTGGAAAAATTTATGGAGAATAAAAACTTGTAAAGTTTGAGGCGTGTCAAAGACATTAATCTTAAGGATATTTCGCCCACATAATGATGAATAAGATTATGCGTATCATTCAGGATTCAACAAGCTCTTCCAGATATAAATTGGAAACAGAATTAGCAAAAAATTCAATAAAGAAACCCAGAATAGTAGGAGGAGGAGAAATAGAAAGGAGAGTCAGAAAATCTTTGCCATTGTTCACAAGAGTGTATGTATAGGAGGAAGAAGAAGTTTGAGAAATGTGGGTCTTTAGCTCTCCAAAAATCATATTTATAAAGGTGTTATTCCCACAGCTAATTAACGGCTAGTTTATAACGATTAAGTTGACTATTTTAAAATAAGAGAAAGTAGATAAAAACAAGGGATACTAATAGTACTTCTTTTTTAGATACCCACAAATTCCAACAAGGTGATCATGTAAAATTAATTACAAGTTTTGAATCCGTGCGAATCAAATGTAATGAGCAGAGCGGCGTAAAGTGAAAATAACAAAGAGCAATGTGATCATTCTGCATAAAAATAGGTACTTTTTGTTGACAAACTTACCCTTGACATTATGCGCCGCTTTTGCGGCTAATCCGAGGACAACAGTTATTACAATGATTAGAGCTCTCAATACATGTCGGGCCGGGCTAATCTATTCGGTTCACGTAGGTTTTAGTAATTGATGGACTAGGTTGGACTAGTCCACTATTTTGATGGACCTTATAATGGTCAGTCACCTCAATTCTATATGGGAAAATCCCACTCTATACCTATTAGGCCCAAAATATTTACCTTTTGATACTCATCCCCAAACTATTTACTCTGTCTATCTAGTCGGCCCAATTTATTTACCCGGCCCAATCTACCCATCTCTCCCTTATCTTCGATCCAGCCCATTCTGCCTGTTATTCCCAAGTTTTCCTTCTTTCTCTATCAGTTAACAGGGTACACTTTCCATAACTCCATAGCCAACCGATGAGAACGCAAAAGTGAAACACATTCGAGTTGTAATTTTTTTTCTTCCGATTTCGTTCTATCTCTTCGTCTAGTACCTAATTTTGGGTGACATTTTTGCTTTGGGTGAATTTTTTGCTTCTGAAAGTACATTTTAGTGAAAGTGGATTTTCAAAATCATAGGATTTTTATGTTTTCCTTTGTACTTTTGTGAATCAATGTCTATGGGTTGTTTTCTCTATGGGTCGGAAGAGTTGTGCGCGTAGATGGTGGCGCTTTGGACAATATCATTCTTCAAAAGAAGTAGCTGCTGAATCTGTTGCCTCAGCCATGTCTGGGCCTAGTTTTTCCTTATTTTCTGATTCTCAGTCTCCACTTAGTCGTAACCCTAGCAGTAGTCATGTTGAAAACACAACTGAAAATGTAGAATTAGAGGGTGGAAAAGGCAAAAATATTAATGTCGCGTCAGTCGATGAAACTCCCTACCTGTCATTACCCGACACAAATTCCGAACCAGTCATAGGAGATGTTCCTGTGACTGATAAGGGAAAAGGTAAAGTTGTTGAGGATTCTGAGTTAGGGGGAAGCCGACGTGAATCCGTGCCTAAAACAGAGACTCAACCAGTAGATGTTGATTGTAGCGATGATTCTCAGTTAAAGAAGAGAAAAATTAGTGTCGCACCCAATAAGGTAATTTTCTTACAATTATGATCTTTGCGATTTTTAATGTATAGTACATTGTTATTTTTTGATTTCTTATTATGCTTTTGTATTATATTATAATTATAGTCAGTTGTGTTAATTTTTTGAATTAAATAGACAGATTAAATTAATGTTCTGCTTGAGGTTTAAAAAAATGGTCGCTGATTCACTAGTGCTGTCAATCAGTAGCTGTTGTTGTCAACCAAATTTATTGAAGCCAGAGCTGCTCTGTGTGATTTCTGATTTTCAGCTTTGCATTAGATGATTTTGTACGTGATCTAGTGTTTAGGCCAGTTGATAGTGGTGGGGAGAAGCAAGTATGGAAGGAATGGGACCGTGTAAGTTATGTGTGCAGAATGAGCTTTTCTTTATATGTGGCATGGTGTGGATGGGGTCAATGTGCAGAAGCCCCACGGCCTTGGCTGGTGACCACCACTGGCATTGATTATAGGCAGGCATCGGGGTAGAGTGATCATGTATGGGGTGTTTTCTGAATAACACCCATTGTCCCTTTTGAAACATCTGAAGAATCTCTTAACCTTAAGTAATAAGTTAGGACATGATTGATTTATTTTCTAATGAAAATGATTTGTTGAATTGGTGCTAAGTAGTATACAAAAAAGATGTCAGGTACTCAGTTACATGATTGATATAGTACTTGAGTCTGGAAGGGGGAGGCAATGCTATTTGACATAGTTCTTCTAAAAAATTGCATTTATGTTCTTTATCCGATTGTTGCGTAACTGGTGTTTTGTTGCAGTGGCAATGGCACGCATGATGTTTCCCATAGAAATTTTGTGCCTATAGACATAGTGTATGTGTGTTATGTGATAGTTTTTATAGTTATAGACAGTTGTTGGAACAACCCCGTACAACTATTTACCATGTTAGTATAGTTATATGCTATCATATGCTTCTGGATCTTTTTTTAGCTATCTTCGCTATTTGTTTTTCCTTTAATAATAGTAGTATCGTACAGTATCTTGAAAATACTTTATAGCTGCATTCCTTTTTGCTTTTTCTCTTTATTCCTATCTGTTATGTAATAGTAGTATAGTCATTTGTAGTTGCCGGAAATTAGTCAGTATAATTGTATACTCTACTGGTATAATTATATGTCATATTGGTATCATATGGTAGTTGTGATATTTTTAGTTGGTTTAGTTGCATTTTAAGTGAATTCTATTTCTAAAATTATTTTATATGAACATGTTTTGCAGTGTTGGGATTTCCTTGTGCCTATTGACTTAGATTATAAACCAAAGGTTGATTGGGATACCAATTGTCATGTTATTCATCAATTGAAAGCGAATTTATCAAAGCGGCAACTTCGACTGTTTAAGAAAACATGCTTTGGCTATTTTTTGGATCTGCCACCAGTGATTGTGCAGATTCGTGTTATGCACCATTTGCTTATGAGAGAAGTACATCATGAGGTTAAAAATGAGATGTGGTTTGTAGTGAATGATTCTAGGTTGCGGTTTGGCTTGGGTGAATTTGCACTTGTTACTGGGTTGAAATGTAAGGGTGGTACAAGTATAGAGAGCATAGCAGAGAATAGGTTGATTTCAAAATATTTTGGGACTGCATCCGTGACATTTGCCCAACTAGCAGACTGTTTTAAGAAGAAGAAATGGGAAACGGATGATGATGCGTTGAAGATAGCAGTTCTGTATTTTGTCAACAGCTTCTTATTTTCTCAACTCAAAACAAAGGCTATTTCACGGTCTTACATTGACTTGGTTGAGTCTGGTGATTTTAATAATTATCCCTGGGGTATAGATGTTTATAAAGCTACAATTGACTCGTGTTCCAACAAGTTTCAAGATAAGCCTTCTTTTTATAGACTTGGTGGCTTCCCGTTGGCTTTACAGACTTGGTTGTATGAATGCTGCCCAAGTTTGGATGGTCACTTTGCTGATCATCTTGGAAACAACAAACTTCCACGAATTTTGAAATGGGCAGTCATGGGTCAAATCCCGAATGAGCAAGTTGCTTTGCAAATGTGTAGCTTGCAACGCAAGCCGGTAATTTTCTCATAGTTTTATTGCCTCTCTTAATGTTTTGGTACACTAGTTTAGTCACAGTTGTAGCAATATCCCAGTTTAGTGATATACTCTGTTGGTATACATGTATACTATATTGGTATCATGTATACTATATCCCAGTTCAGTGATATACTCTGTTGGTATACATGTATACTATATTGGTATCATATGGTAATATGGATCTTTTTTCTTTCATATTTTATTATCATTTCTATTTCTAACTAGTGTGCTTAATAATTGCAGCTAAAGAACATCACCCCAACTGATGATGAGAAGAAACAATTTGATGTGCGTGGTCTAAGCTTTGAAATTGAAGTTGAGTGCACTGACAGCCAGCCCGATAGCTTTCAGGTTTTTGGCACTCAATTACCAAAGACACAAAGTATGTCTGAAAGTACTGGAGATGATTCCCAACCTACCAATGATGAGGTAATGAAGGAGTTACAAGCTTTGAAGCTTTTTGTAGAGAACAGATTTGAGGAGGTGCTTGCAGCTATTGGTAGGCAGTCAGTGAAACCAGAGGGAAATTCAGCGGTATTCATCTTTTATATAATATAATGCTATAGTATATTGTTCAAAGATGCAATATATGCTTATAGGATACTATTTCATTCTTTACTTTTAGTGCACATAGTATTCTTGTAATATACATAAGACTAAAATTGTTAGTTTCTCATTTTCAGCACAAGCAACAGGATGATGATTTGCGTTCTGGTAAAATGTTGTATATGTAATTTTTGATTATTTATTTATTTATTTAACTCTATGTATTTGTGCATTGACTAACCTTTTTTAAAAAACTTTTTTCAGCCCCCTTCGTAAATGAGCATGATTTTGGCTTGGATTCTAATTTTGAACTATCTGCATCTGCAATGGATCAAATCACCGCTATTACACAACAAGCAACATATAAGCAGTCATCTCATGATGTTAAAAAGTCGGGTCCTGCTCCGCTGCCATCAGGAATCCCTCTACAGACACGAGATGTTGTTATTGAGTCTAATACTGCTCCACAGCGTACGATGTTGATGTTACTAATTCTGTAGTTAGTATGTAAATGATAGGTTCTTGATAGTTTTTTATTTTTTATTTAAGTAGTGATGTTGATAATGCTTTTATGTGTTTAGCATGTCGGGTTGATGGTGTTGGTCAAGTGGATGTTCGTGGAAGTAATGTGAATTTGCCTTCTGGTAATGTCTTCTACATATAACTTTTTATTCTTTTTTTCTAAATTTCTTAACTTTGTATATTTATTTATTCACTAGCATTTTCTAATTTAAGCTCCATGTCGACACGGGGGTGATCTTCACTTGGATTCTGATTTTGAATATACTGATTCTCAACTTGATCTAATTGCTGCCATTACACAAGGAGGGAGACGTAACGTAAATCAATATGGAAATGATTTGACAACTCGTGCTGTAAATAAGTCTAAACCTGATCAGTCGGTATCAAGAAATATTGTTCAGATACAAACAGATGTTGAAACTACTCCTGCAGTTTCAACACGGAAAAGGCGCCTCGCAGCTGTAAAACAGTCACCGTATAGGAATGACTGGCAATCTGGTGTTAGTGCAGTTGGGGAATCCTCGAAGGTTATCAAAGGAGGATTTCCATTTGTAAATGACATTTTAGAGACGGTTGATTTTAAGCTTACGACTGCATTCTCAAACTTTGTTGAAGCAAATATGCAATTGGGAAAGTGCGTATTCGTTTCCATGTACTTTTGTTTTCATTTTTTTCTTAATGTTTGTTGTTATATTTCTTATCCATATCTTCTTTTATACGAAATAGGAAAGTGTATTTACCTGGTGATCAAAAGCTAGAGCCTTGTTTTGACTTTGAAGTTGAACAGATTGATGATAAGACGTTTTTCCATACCTTAAACTATTCTGGCAGGCCGCTCTCTAGTTCGGTATGTGTACTGTTTTTTATTTTTGTTGTTGTAGTAGTTCATTCATATTGTTAGTGGTAGTCATGTTTTCTTCCTCTCTTTTTGCAGCACTTGAATATTATATTCTATTATCTTAGGAAGAAGGCGAAATATGGAATTAATATGCCAATCAAAGTCACAACTACAGATACTCTTTTTAATAATATCATTCAAAGGGTTTTCACAGAATTTGTAAAAGGTGGGAAACAAGATCATTTGATTGATAGATCAGACGATATCATGGAGTACATGAAAGGATTTAGGATGCATTGCAACACTCCATGGCACCAGGTTGATCATGTCCTTTTTCCAATTAATTTGGCAGAAATTTGGCATTGGATATTGGGGTGTGTGTCATTACACAAGAGATGTTTTTATGTATATGACTCGCTACGTAGTCGAAAGCACAAAAAAGCTATTCAGAAAGTGGCAAAGGCTTATGCTGTGTTGATCCCCCTATTTCTAGTTAGTATTGAATTTTATAACCGAAGAAGTGACATTGTAGTAGAAAATGGTCTGCACATGGGAAAGAAGTTGACTGATCCTTTTGATATTGAACTGATTACAAATCTGCCAACACAGCAAAATTCGTAAGAATAGTTACTTTTTTTACTTTGTTTTCCTCATTCATATTAACATTTTCACTTCTAATTGATTTTTATATTCTATTCATTTGTTTTATTTCAGAGATTTTGGAGTATATGTTGCTTGCTTTGCAGAGTATATTATTGAAGATCTTCCAATCCCTGTTGCCAATTTTGATGTTGATGGTCTTCGAGCTAGGTTTGGTATACTGTTGTGGCACTATGGGAGGAACAAGCAGTTGCATAGCGAATCAAGTGAATCTGAGGCTCCAGTAGCACCTAAAAAGACTCGTGGAAAGAAACGCAAGAAGTAGTATAGGTCTCTTTTTGGTTTTAGTTAATTGTATCATGAAAACTTTGCAGGATTTTAATAGTTTTTGGTGAAGTATGGTATTATTAGTAGTAAATGACCTTCTGCTGATTCAAGACTGTAGGAAACTTGTGCCTTTATAAAATATTTCCAGCTGCTAATGTTTCTTTTGTCATATTTAATTATTCTGGTTCAAAATATGTGGTAATAGATTTCTTCAAGTACATGGGGATTATCAGTATAGTTATGTCTCTTGATGCTGAAAATTTGCTGATTTTGTTTCTGATTTCAGCTTGTTTTATTAGTCTTCTTCCATAAAGTTGTTGGTTTATTAGGATGCCGAGGTCCATTCCTTTGCCAGAGGGTAAGGTTTAATGGATTCAGCAAGTGAAAATTAGGGGCAGATGAAGTGAACACTTCCAACAACATACAAAGTAGTTGTGACAGAAGTTAAATTATCTGCTTTCGAATGTGATGATGGTCTAAGCTTTAATGTTCATCTGTAGTTTTAGCATAGATGGTGTATTAGTGTAGTAGAACTATATATCAATCAGGTATAATGATATACCATTTGGGTATCACGTTGTATTTGACTCATCTTTTTTTCTGCAACAACTAAATGTAAGTACTGACATGAGTTGCAAAGTGTGCGCATTTTAGGTATCACGTTGTATCTGGTGCACCATTTATATTTCTGCGCATATTTTATTTTAGCCATATTAGTGCAATACCACTATATACCAGCGAGGTATACAAATATAACATTGGGTATCACCTTGTATTATTGTACCTGATGATGCACAAATAACTGCATGTAAATGGCTTCCAATTTGTTATAGTTCAATACATACATGAGCTGCAAAGTGTGCACCACTTCTATTTCTGCACATATTTTGATACTAGTAAGGTGTACAGATATACCAATAAGGTATACAGATATACCACTTGGGTATCACAGATATATTTTAGCATCTTTTTCCTGCAGCAACTAGATGTAAATGCATCCCACTTTTATATACTAAAATAGAAAATAAACACATTCTTATTGAAAATACAAGTAGTCATATAAATTTGTTGCCAAAAAGTAATTTCGCAAAGAATCATCATACCAAATATATGTCCAGTGCAAGAAATGCATTTTATTTTTTGCTATTCAAATGCTATGATTCTACAACATATGAGTTATATAAAAATATTGAAGCATTATATCAATCTCTCTTTGGAATATTTTGGCATGTTCTCCGGTTGTGTCCTTTTCTCCTGCATAGTGCACATGTAACTGTATTTCCTTCCCATCCTCCTATGCCTCTCTTCTTTTTAGGTCTTCCTGGTTTGATTTTTCCTTTTGGTGGCAGTACCACCTGCGAAGAGACATGTTCTGGAATTTGCCACGTTGTTTCATCAGGCAATTGATTTACTGGTATCTCATATGTTTTCAGCAAATAGTCTATGCTGTAGTAATCCGAGCAATACTTGTATGAATCCATATGGAATTTTTGTATAACTGCCATTGCATGTGGACATGGAATATCGTCTAGCTGAAACCTCCCACAACTGCAGTTTCTTTCATGTAGGCGCACCACATTTCTTATTTGGCCATCAATTACTAAATGTAAGAATTCAGTTGATGGCAACACCTAGTATAATTTTAATTAAGAAAAGTCATTAGCTATATGAAGTAATAATATTTTTTAAATAAAAATATTCAGTTGTTTAATAAAATCACTAAGGTAAAAAAGTAAAAATACAATACATGTAGTGTTTTTATGATTTTGAAAATGCATACCATCATCGTCTGTGATAAGATAGTATTATTTGCCAATATTTTTTCATACTTTGCACCAATCTTCATAAATGATTCCACTGCATCCTTCCGATTGGTGTAATACCATTTTGAATCAATGTTGTCATAAAGTCAAGCAAATTCACAACTGGGAGGTCTCTTGCATGCTTGTTTGCTACATTTACTGATTCCGCAATATTCGATGTCATGATCATGGTTCTATTTGCCTTGGAATGCTCCCGGGACCATTTATCATATCCAATATCTATCAGGTATGTTTTCACTCTACTATCAATAGCTTCTAACTCTGTCATATGCCTGTTGAATTCTTCAACAGTGTATGCTCTTGCTAAAGCAAAATATACTTCTTTGATTTATTTTTGGCTCTTCCTGAAGTTTGTCTTTATGTTGTTCCACAGATGGAACATACATGCACAATGAGGGACTTCTGGATAGACAATTGAAGTTGCTTTCCATATAGCATCATGCCTGTCTGATACAATGCACATTCCCTCTCTTTGTCCATAGGTTTCTCTCAACTACATGAAGAACCATTCCCACGATACATCATTTTCCGAATCAACAATTGCATATGCGAGGGGTAGAATTTGTCCTGTAAACCCAAAGAACAAAATATCAATTACAGCACACTATATTAATTTAGCATTTCATATAGTAGTATAGTCATAGGTAGGTGCAGGTGTGTAGCAAAACAACTATATACTTTGTTGGTATACTTGTATACCATACTGGTATCATATAATATTTGAAATTTTTTTTTTGTTTCTTTAACTGAATGTAATTGGATTGTACACAAAATATTAATTTAGTATTTCATATAGTAGTATAGGTATAGGTACGTGCAGGTGTATAGCAAAATAACTATATACTCTGTTGGTATACTTGTATCATAAATATTTGAAAATATTTTTTGTTTCTTTAACTGAATGTAATTGGATTGTATTCTTACCCTCTGCGTCTTGCGTGGAAGCCGTGAGTATGGTCCCTCTATATGTTGACTTTAAAAAACTTCCATCAACTACAACTGTTGGCCTACAATAGACCCATCCTCTAATCGATGCATATATAGCTATGAATGCATACAAGAAGCTCCCATCTCCTTCAGTGTGTAGTCGTGTCACTGATCCTGGGTTAGCGTACTTTAACATATAAAGATATGTTGGCATTTTCTTGTATGATTCACTTGGTGATCGTCTCAATAATTGCATTGCTTTTTTCTTTTGATCTTCATGTTTGCATGTAGCTTAAGTCCATACCATATGCTTTTTGGATGTCTCTCTGGATATCTGTTGGTGTATATATGGTTTTCAGGTCAACAAGTTTATCTTGTACCACAGCTACAACAAAAGCTGAGACAGTTTGCTTTTGTGAACAAAATCTCTTATCAGTTAAACAATTGTGGACAAAATTGAAATCTGTCACTTTGAAAAGATTTGATGCTCGCAGGCTTGATGCTTTAAGTCTCCAAGTGCATCTTTTATCCACGCATTCAAGGATATACCCGTTTATAATACAAATACAATTATGTATAATGTTTTATTGATAAAAACACACACACAAAAATCCGTACAATTATATACTCACATGGTATACTCTGTTGGTATACTTATATACTGTATCAGTATCATATTTTGCTGATAAAAAATATAGACAAAGCAGCACAATTCTATACTCACATAGTATACTGATTTAGCATACATATATACTATATTGGTATTATGTTTTACTGATAATAACAAAGACAAACCAATACAGTTATATACTCGCATAGTATACTGATATAGCATACTTATATACTATACCAGTATCACTGATAAAAAACACAGACAAACCAATACAATTTCATACTCTCATAGTATACTGATTTAACATATTTATATACTATATAGGTATCACATAGTTTTTTTACTTGAAAACATGCAGACGAACCTTCTTGGGCATGATTTATGAACCCGATATTGACATTTTTCTCTAACAGCATACTGTTTCATAACGAGAGCCAGCAGGTTCTTTCTTCGTAAATTTGTCCTTTACCAACATTTTGATGAAATTGATCAGTTATGATGTTTGCATCATCAAGTTCTAAAATGGCGTCATCTCCTTCTTGCACATCAAACGTAGTAATCATATCAGTGCTTTCAAATTGTGCAATTTCTAGTGAAATTGGAGCAACATCGAAACTGGAGGTGCTTGCAGCTATAGTGTTTTTAGCAAACGACACACACAGGGGAAGTGTTGTCATCCCTGCACTTGATTTTTTCAATTCCATATAAACACTAACACTCATATCGCTGCAAATTGTAATTGGTGGATATCCTTGAGCAATAGCATACTGAATAACTATTGTTTTACTGTCCTTTTGCAGTTGCTTTGCAATTTCTCTGAGAAGTTGTTCAAATTTTCAATAGGTCTTTATTAGAATTGCATCAACATGAAAATTTATGAAATTATTGTTATCATCCCATTCTCCACTATGTTACAGCAGAATTGGAATATTTTCCATGATTCTAAAGTTATAATCACTTTTATGTCCAAAATTGAATCTCAACAATGCAAATTTCAACAGTGTTCGAAATCAACAGTGTTCGAAATTTCAACAAAACAACAGCGAAATCAAACCTCTAGATCTCCAGATCTCCAAACCTAGATTATAATTTTCAGCTAAAATTCAGAAGTTTAGCTCCGAAATCAAAATCAAACCAACAGCAAAATCAAAATCTGAAGAGAACAGCAAAATTAAAATCCGAATCAGCATCTTCGATATGTTTTTTCACACTTACTGCTCTTCGATCAGTGAAAATCTCAATTTTGTGCGCTAATTTTCTGAAATTTTGAAGAGCTTCTGCGTTTTTCCACGTTTGTGCGCTAATTTTCTGAAATTTTGAGCAGCTTCTGCGTTTTTATACGTAGGGCATTAAAAGCGTGGGTAGTTATTTTGTTATTGTCGTTTATTTATTAAATGGGTAGGAGTTGTAATGATTTAGTGGGTAGAATTCTTTAATGGGTATGGGAGGGTAAATAGTTTCACTTTTATAGGTAGTCCTGTCTTTTCCCCATTCTATATGAGTTGCGGGCTCCCACGAGCCGGCCCATCATTTTTTAAAATATAATTTTATATTTTTTAAAAATTCTAACCTAAAAATTAAAAAGTTAAAAGTTAAAAAATATCTTATTAGAAAAAAAATTCAAAACTTAATAACTTTTTATATTGTTCTAATATATCACAATAAGCACTAAAAAATACTAAAAGACAAAACTATATTTCATTCACTAAAAGTTAAAACTCAAAACAAGCTACTCAAGAGAACGTCCATGAAGTTTATGGGATATCCAACACATCATCTTCATCAAACACATTTGAATCCGCTTGTGATAAGGTTGTCTTAACATCTTCACTTTCATCTGCATCTACAATTCATATGCAATATTAATTAGTTAAATATTAAGAATACTTAAATTTTAAAAATTAATAATATTCAAATTCACATTAAAAAGAATATTACCAGCTTGAGTATGGGAAAAGTCGTGCAACCAATTTCGAGTAGTAACAAGTGTTTGGACATTTTTATGATGGATGCAATTTCTGTACTTGGTAAGAACACGTTGCTAAATGTTGATTTCGATGCTACAATAGTAATAGGAATACTAAGTACATTGCGTGCATCACTGAAAGATCGGGATATTTTCTAGAATAACTTTCCAATACATGACAACATCCATCTCTTGAAACTTCTCAAGATCAAACTTTGATTCCTCTAAGTAAACATCCAATTCTGACTTTCCATCACTAGATGCAGTATCATCTTCAAATGCTTTGAATTCCTATGAAGTTAAAAATACGACAACACATATAATAATAATTATTATAATAATAATAATAATGCAATAGAGTTAGAAAATATTCAATTCACAACAAATGAAAATTACTTACGTTAAATATTTTGAATTCCTTGGTGGGTTTACTTCTATCTTCACTTGATGTAGTCAGAGTACTAAAAAATTGTATGAAGTGAAATAATTAAAGTGCTTCTGAAAGTAGAGACACAATAAAGTCCTTAGAATAAATTAACTAAAGATATTATTATACACTTTATTTTCAAGAAAGAATACGGATTAATTATAGCAAAATGACATGCTTCAGTTTTCATTCTTAACATATAAATTTAGCTTTAAAAAATAGATCAACTGAATAAATTAAAAAGCTCATGCGGTTTAACATAGAAAAAAAAATAAAGGTATTTTAAATTGTTGCAAGGTGTGATAATATAAATAATTTCTTAACAATTAATGTAACTTTTTTATTGTAATGCATGCAATCTTATAATACTAGATAACTAATTTTGACAGTATTACTATTGGGGAATGGCTGAAGAAAAAAATATTCTTGTTTTAGTTATTGAGAATAGAGATAGCATATAGAAGTTCTTAAAACCTAGTTTAATACTCAATGAAAAATATTATAAATCAGATCATTAATATTATTACTATTTAAATAAAATCATAACAATAAAATTAAGAACTAAACAAAAGAATAGAACAACAAAGTTAAATGAGAAAAAGAAAGAAAACTAACATGTACATCGTCGACTACGAGGTAAAAATTGCACGGGGCGCCCTATTTGGTCGCCCTATTTAACCTATACCCATTTTTTAAAATTTTTTTATCTTGTACCCGCTTTTTAAACAACTCCAGCCCACTTTCTCCTCCTCCTTCGTTTTCTTGTTCTTGTTCTTCTTCTTCTTTCTTCTGATGTTGTTGGTGTTGCTATGAAACTTCAGTTCATAGGATGATTGTCATAAGTATATTTATCAGATTATTTAAAAATAAATTATAAATAACTACGTAAGTTAGTAGACAATAATTTGTGAATATTTCCACGTACGGAAAGTTGAAGGCCACACTTAGTGATTCTTTTCATGATAATTCTGTTCTTTTCACGTTTATTGTTTCCAAAATTTTATGATTTAGATATTGTTGGCAGTTTGATTATTTTATAGTAGTCTGATTATAACAAAACTAATGAATCCAGGACAAAAAAACTTCAGCTTATTTAGTGTTGAAGTTTTTACAAATGAACTAAATAACTCCAACATCTTCTGCTGAAGTTTTTGAACAAGCTTTATGACAAAACTTATCAATCCAGGACAAAAATATTTCAGCTTATTTAGTGCTAAAGTTTTTACAAATGAACTAAATAACTTCAGCATCTTCTGCTGAAGTTTTTGAAAAAGCTTATCCAGGACAAAAAAATTCAGCTTATTTAGTGCTGAAGTTTTTATAAATGAACTAAATAACTTCAGCATCTTCTGCTGAAGTTTTTGAAAAAGTTTAATGACAAAACTAATGAATCCGGGACAAAAAAAAATTCCAGCTTATTTAGTGCAATTACAAACAAAAAGTTTAGCAAATAGAGAACAAAACTTCAACTACTATGCTTAAGTTCAGCAATTACACACAAAAATTTCAGCAAATAGAGAACAAAACTTTAGCTATTATGCTTAAGTTCAGCAATTACAAACAAAAACTTCAGCACACTTGGTTTAGCACACTTGCTACTTCAGGCATATCTACTAGAATGCTGAAGTTTTGCGTGATTGTCTTTGCTACTTCAGCCCTGTATGCTGAAATTACGCGAAAAAGTGGGTACGCTTGCAATATTTTTTACAAAATAGACACAAATTAAAACGTGACCCCAAAACTGGATATAGATGCAAATGCCCCGACTACGAGAGCTAAAGAGAGTTCCAATGAGAGCGAAAGAGAATTCCAAAAGAAGTAGCCTTACTTCCTTTAAAGTTTAGCCGTTTAGGGTTTAGACAATTTAAGATTTTATTAGTTATTTATTTAATAATATTTATTAACTTAACTAATTAACGTTTTAAGACTTTAAATTTTGATCTTTTAATATGATGAGCTTAATAAACTTTAAGCTTGAGATACTCTTCTTGTTATTTTTAGTATCATATACTTTTATATTTTATATATTTTAAATAAATATTTTTATTAGGCTCATGGGCCGGCCCAGCCCAGCCTCAGTTAAACCACACAAGCCACGGGCTTATTCGAGCCGGACTTAAAAGTCTCGTTTTTAAATGGGCTCCAAAAATTCTAGCACAATTCTGCTAAATCACGGGCTAGGTTGGGCTAACGGGCCAAGCCCATATTGACGGCTCTAACAAAGGATTTGCAATGAACCAAATGTCCATCCTCAATGCATGAAGAATATGACACTAGCAACTTACATTCTCACAGTTGTCATAGTTCTACTAATTTATGTTCATCTCATATGCAAAACTCTGTTTGCTACACAAGAAACAGAGGGAGAGACATAAGTATGATGAAATAAAATACTAATGGTTAAATATGAATAATATATTGAAAATGGCAAAAATATTTTCCATAAATATTGACTAGTTAAAATAAGATTATGCAGGTAAGAGAAAGAAGATTTAATGTATACTCGAAACCTGAAATTATGAGAAAAGGATCTCGTAAAGCGAAATAATGCTTAAAGATTGATGGTAGGCTGGGAACACTGACTATATTTTACATTTTAATTGTTACACTTTAATTATGTTTAAGCTTAATTACTTGTATTTTACTTATTACATGTGATGTACCTTACAAGAAGCAATTTCGAGCTGAGCAGTATTTTTGGAGCTAAACCCGATAAAATGGAGCTTTGAAGTTTGAATAGAACCCCAAAAAGTAAATCGGATTCGCGTTGGGGTTTTGAGGGGCAAGTCTAGATATGAAAAATTGAAGAAAAATCATAAGCAAAAAAATTTGCTTCGCCCTAGGCAATGCGACAGTGGGATTGGGCAGCAGATTGAGAAAAATCAAGCTCTCTAAAAATGCCAATTGGCGCGTCGCACAACTGGCGACGCCGTCTGTGTAATTTTGTGCCCAGTTCTTCCATTCCGACTAAAAAAGGATAATTTTATCCAAGGGTATTTGTATATGGTACAAATATTCTTAAAATACGATTTTTGAAGGACTTTTGGCCTATGAAAGAATTTGAGAGCATCGGAGGCTTCACAATACAAGAATTCATCTTCCTTCCACCAATTCAATACGCGAATTTGGATTGTAATATTGGATTAATATTTTTCTATTCTTAAACTTTATCTGTCATGATTTCTTCCACTATTATGGAGTAGTTTTCACTTAAGATTTTAACAGACATGGTGTATTGATTAACTATTTAGAGATACAATTCTTATTATACTCGAATATATTGATGGAGTTTTGAATTATTTTGTGAATTTATTCTTTATTTTGTTTAATCGGAATAGGAGTAGTTAATTGAATATCTTTGCATCGTGTACTCTAGTTTTAATTTGTGATTCTTATAAGTAATCGCAAGAGCTTTTTGAATTTTTTGTTGAACTAAAAAATAGGGAAACATTCACGAGAAGTTAACCTTAAGATTGAACCATCAATATTTCATAGTAGTTGCTCACAAAACTTTCTATTAGTTTATATCTTGGAATTGAAGTTTATTCTAAAGAAGAACCTTAACTCCGAAAAAATATAATTGGTTGGTGAATTATCAAGAATCAGTAGTACTTTAGAAGTGAACCAAAATAAGAATTGGATCCCGAGATAGTAGTCTTGCA
Source organism: Nicotiana sylvestris (assembly GCF_000393655.2). Classification (NCBI taxonomy): domain Eukaryota; kingdom Viridiplantae; phylum Streptophyta; class Magnoliopsida; order Solanales; family Solanaceae; genus Nicotiana; species Nicotiana sylvestris. Next base: position 106,622,192 of record NC_091060.1, on the reverse strand, counting down.
CATGTCAAGTCAATTGCCCTTATTTCTCCCATTGATAATTTCTTTGTTACTCAACTCTTGTCTTTCAGCGATCAACTTCTACTTGATTTTAATTTAGTTTGTTAATTATAACTATTAGTCATCTTAGATCAAAGATTTATTTATCCTGAATAGTGTCAAGTCAGAAATTACTAGAGCAATATTTAAATCTAATCCTTGTGGATATCATACATGACTATACTCTATTTGGATAGCGAGTTTGAGTTTTTATATACCGATTTTGCACTCATTAAAAATTAACATCATTATCGGAGATAGTGTTCAAAATAATTTTTGGTGCTATTTTAGAAACTAATTTTCATTTCTTTTCTATTCACGTGTTCTTTTGTGTTCGCATGTGATAGATTTGAATTTTATGGTGTATGCCTCAACCATAATTCCATATAATCCAGAGTTAGAGAAACACATGGGACAATTGAGAGAAAAGAAGGAAAAAAACATAAAGTTCTTGGAACAATCTTCTACCCAAGAGAATATGGTATACCATAGCGAAGACCAAGAAGGCTTGGCTGCAAGAGAAATAGCCCAGAGGGAAGTAGCCGCATAAGCAGTTGTTGAAGCAGCTCTTAGAGCTGATGAAACCGTCGAGGATAATGGAGGTTGAAGAATCAATCTAAATTGGCCTCTGCTTGAAGATCAAACTATACTGCACTTGGGCCAGGACAATCATTGGAAGACTATGTCGGGCTGGTCTACAACCAAGGACTATCTAGCGTGAGACCTTCACCAATTGTAGCAAATAACTTAGAAATCAAGCAAGGGCTGCTCTAGATCATCCAGAATAATTGTGTATTACGAGAAAAACCCAACAAAGACCCAAATATTCACTTGATGGACTTCGATGGGATAATGAATATTTTCTGGTACAACGTGCATTGAATGATTCTATCTATTTAAGGAATTTTTCTTCTTCACTCGAAGATGATGCCATGAACTGGTTGCAGCTGACTGGGTCAATTCGGACTAGAAATATATGTAACGACCCGATCGATCTTTTGTCTATTTGAGCTCCATTTTTCCCTTTTGAAGCTTCTCCTATGTGTATTAATAGTTTTATGACTTGCGAGGATAATTGGTTTCATTTTAGAAAAGTTTTGAGATGATTTGGATCCATTGGTTCTTAGTCTGGAAGCTTAAGTTGAAAAAGTTAATCGAGGTTTGACTTTTATAAAAACGACCCTAAAACGGTTTTTGATTATTCCAATAGGTTCATATGGTAATTTTCAACTTAGGCATATGCCCGAAATTAGATTCGGAGGTTCTTAGGTTGAATTGGCTCTTTTTGCCGAACATTGACAATTTAAAGGTTTAGAAATTTCTTAAGTTTGACCGTAGATTAACTTTATGGATATTGGGTTCAGATCTTGATTTAGAAACTTGAAATAGATATGTTTTATCATTTGGAACTTGTCTGCAAAATTTGGCATCATTCTGATTTGGTATGATAAGAATCAGACGCTTGGTGTAATATTTGCGATTCTTGAGTTTCATTATGAATTACATGTGCTTTGGTGTTCGCTTCGTGATTTCAGATGTTATTTTGGTATTAAAGTTTGCTTGCAAGTTCGTACAATATTTTTATACTTATATAAATGTTTGGTGTGGATCCCCGAGGGGTCGAGTGAGTTTCAGACGTGTTTCGGATTTTTTGAGTCATATTTTATAACTCCTGATCTGTTGGTGTTGCGGTTATAGCAATTGGGAGCACCAATTCGCAATTGCGAAGGGGGCAGGAGGGGTTTCAAGTGTTGCTATTGCGATGCCTTAATTGTATTTTCAAAGTTAGCATTAGACTTGGGCAGGTCACATTTGCGATCGCATGGTCGCTTGCGAATAGGCTTCAATCGCAAATGCGAAGCCCATGTCGCAATTGCGACATCTGTTTGGGCTTACATGGTTCACTTTTGCGATCCCTGAGTCATATTTTAAAGGGGTCGCATTTGTGAACCCCAAGTTTTATTTGCCGACATTTGTAGCTAAACAAAAGATTGGGATTTTAGGACTTATTCTTATTTTATCATATTTTGGAGACCTAGACTCGGTGGGAGGCAATTTTAGGAGAAGATTTTCATACAAAGCTATTGGGTAAATAATTTTGATTCAATTTCGATTATATAACATGATTATTTATGATTTTTAACATCTAAATCATGAGAATTGAAGAAATTTTTTGGGGATTGTTTTACTATGTTTTAAAAAATAAAAAATTTAAGATTTGTAAGTAGAATGGGACTCGGATTTGAAAACCAAATATATATATATATGGACTCGTAAAGTTATGGATAGTCTAGATCTACCCTTCGACTTGGAATTTGACCGGGCGGGCCCGGGGTTGACTTTTGAAGAATTGTGTAAAGATCTTAACTTTATTAATCAGAATTGGTTTCTCTTACATTGTTTAATATTATTGTGATGACCCAAAAGGTCATCTTTTATTTTAGAAATCGTATCCGTATTTTGAGGCGTTAAAAACCTCACTTTCATTCTTCTCGATTTGAGTGCGTAGTCCGGGCATATATCTAGAAAGTCCTTATGTAAAAATTTTAAGAAATAATGAATTTTGGCTTAAAAGATGATTTTTGTTGACTTCGGTCAACGTTTTAGGTAAAATGACCCAGACCCGTGTTCCGATGGTCCCGGAGGGTCCGTATTAAAATATGGGACTTGGGTATATGCCCGAAATCGAATTCCGAGGACCCAAGACCGAGAAATAAATTTTTGAAGAAAATTGTTAACTAAAAAATATAATAGTTTATGAAAATTGAATAGTGTTGAAACTTGATGGTATCGGGCCCGTATTTTGGTTCCTGAGCCCGATATAGGTCTGTTATAATATTTAAACCTTATTTGTAATATTTGGTGAGAAATGGAAGTAATTTGATGTGATTCGGACCTTTGGTTGAGGAAATATGAAGTTTGAACTATCTTGAAAATTTCATGAGTTTTGGTGTTAAATTCGTTGTTTAAGATGTTATTTTGGCGATTTGATCGCACGAACAAGTCTGTATAATGTTTTTAGACTTGTGTGCATGTTTAGTTTGGAGCCCCGTGGGCTCGGTGAGTTTTAGATAGGCCACAGAGTGTTTTGAGCCTTAAGGAAATTTGCTGGTGTTACAGATCTGTTGCGAAGTCTGGCTCGCAAATGCGAGCACCGCAATTGCGAAGAATCATCGCATTTGAGATGATTGGGCTGGGAAGGGGACCTTTGCATTTGCGAAGTTCATCGTCGCAAATGTGACATGAACAGTGGTCGCAATTGCGTACATTTGTTCGCATTTGCGAAGGCAGCAGGTCAGGCCAAGCTTCGCATTTGCGAGTTTGCAATTGCGAACCTGTGATCGCAAATGCGATACTTGCAACTGTTCAAAAATAAGTTTTGACGGGATTTTCACTGTTCTGTGATTTCTTATCTGGTACCCCATAGCATGTTGCCCCCTTCCTGTTAATTTCTGTTTAGCTCCTATTATTATTATTATTATTATTATTATTATTATTATTATTATTATTATTATTATTATTATGTTAGTATATTGTTTAACTGCACATGTTTATGTTGTTTTTCGTGTCCTAGCCTCATCACTACTTCGTCGAGGTTAGGCTCGGCACTTACTAGTACATAGTCACCACACACAACCGGAGAGCCGTGTGTACCGGTCGTGTGTGGTGACTATTGGGGGTCTGGAGACCCAAGTGGATCTTTTACTATTATGTATGGTGGATTTTGATATTATTTTGGGCATGGATTGGCTATTTCCGTGTCGTGCTATTTTAGACTGTCATGCTAAGACAGTGACATTGGCTATGTCGGGTGTGCCACAGATTGAGTGGCGAGATTCGACGGATTATATTCCTAGTAGGGTAATTTCGTTCATGAAGGCCTAACGTATGGTTGGGAAGGGTTGTCTTTCGTATTTAGCCTTTGTGAGGGATGTCGGTGCAGAGACTCCTAGTATTGATTCTGTTCCAATTGTGAGAAATTTTCCCGATGTGTTTCCTACATACCTGTCGGGCATGCCACCGGATAGGGATATTGATTTTGGTATTGATCTGGTACCGGGCACTCAGCCCATTTCTATTCCGCCGTATCGTATGGCACCAGCAGAGTTGAAGGAGTTAAATTAGCAGCTTCAGGAACTCCTTGATAAAGGGGTTCATTCGGCCTAGTGTTTCTCCTTGGGGTGCGCCGGTTCTTTTTGTGAAGAAGAAGGATGACACTATGAGGATGTACATTGATTATAGGCAGTTGAACAAAGTAACAGTTAAGAACAAGTATCCTCTGCCTCGCATTGATGATTTGTTTGACCAGCTTCAGGGAGCGAGAGTGTTCTCCAAGATTGATCTCCGTTCAGGTTATCATCAGTTGAAGAACAGGGACTCAGATATTCTTAAGACAGTTTTCAGGACCCGATATGTTCATTATGAGTTCTTGGTGATGTCTTTTGGGCTGACCAATTCCCCAGCAGCGTTCATGCATTTGATGAACAGCGTGTTCCGGCCTTATCTCAACTCGTTCGTCATAGTTTTCATTGATGATATTTTGGTATACTCACGTAGTCAGAAGGAGCACGAGGAGCATTTGAGAGTTATGTTGCAGAGATTGAGGGAGGAGAAACTTTATGCAAAGATCTCCAAGTGTGAGTTTTGGCTCAGTTTAGTGGCTTTCTTGGGGCATGTGTTGTCCAGCGAGGGTATTTAGGTTGATCCAAAGAAAATAGAGGCGGTTTAGAGTTGGCCCAGACTGTCCTCAGCCACAGAGATTCGCAGCTTTCTTGGTTTGGCGGGTTATTACCGCCGGTTTGTTCAAGGATTCTCATCTATTGCATCGCCCTTGACCAAGTTGACTCAAAAGGGTGCTTCATTTGTATGGTCGGATGAGTGTGAGGAGAGCTTTCAGAAGCTCAAGACAACCTTGACCACAACTCCAGTGTTAGTTTTGCCATCAGCTTCAGGTTCATATATCATGTATTATGATGCTTCGAGATTTGGCATTGGGTGTGTATTGATGCAGGATGGTAGAGTTATTGCTTATGCGTCCCGTCAGTTGAAGCCCCATGAGAATAACTACCCCGTTCATGATTTGGAGTTGGTTGCCATAGTTCACGCATTGAAGATTTGGAGGAATTACTTGTATGGTATGTCTTGTGAGGTGTTTACGGATTATCGTAGCCTCCAACACTAGTTCAAGCAGAAGGATCTCAATTTGAGGCAGCGGATATGGTTAGAGTTGCTAAAGGATTATGATATTACTATATTGTACCATCCGGGGAAGGCCAATGTGGTGGTCGATGCTTTGAGCCGAAAGGCAGTGAGTATGGGGAGTTTGGCATATATTCCAGTTGGGGAGAGACCTCTTGCAGTTGATGTTCAGGACTTGGCCAATCGGTTCGTGAGGTTAGATATTTCAGAGCCCAGTCGGGTATTGGCTTGCGTGATTTCTCGGTCTTCCTTATATGATTGCATCAGAGAGCGCCAGTATGATGATCCTAATTTGCTTGTCCTCAAGGACAGAGTTTAGCACGATGATGCCAGAGATGTGACTATTGGTGATGGTAGGGTATTGAGGATGTAGGGCCGGATATGTGTGCCCAATGTAGATGGGCTTCGGGAGTTGATTCTGGAGGAGGCCCATAGCTTGCAGTATTCCATTCATCTGGGTGCCGCGAAGATGTATCAGGATCTGAGACAGCATTATTGGTGGAGGAGAATGAAGAAGGACATTAGGGAATTTGTAGCTCGATGTCTCAATTGTCAGTAAGTGAAATATGAGCATCAGAGGCCGGGTGGCTTGCTTTAGCAGATGGATATTCCAGAGTGGAAGTGGGAGCGGATAACCATGGACTTTGTAGTTGGGCTCCCATGGACTTTGAAGAAGTTCGATGCTATTTAGGTGATTGTGGATTGGCTGACCAAGTCCGCGCACTTCATTCCTGTGTGTACTACCTATTATTCAGAGCAGTTGACAGAGATCTATATCCGGGAGATTGTTCGTTTGCATGGTGTCCCAGCTTCCATCGTTTCAGATAGGAGCACTCAGTTTACTTCGCAGTTTTGGAGGTTCGTGCAGTGAGACTTGGGTATTCAGGTTGAGTTGAGCATAGCTTTTCACCCTCAAATAGACAGACAGACTGAGCGCACTATTCAGATATTGGAGGACATGTTGCATGCTTGTGTTATTGATTTTGGAGGGTCATGGGATCAGTTTCTACCACTCACAGAGTTTGTTTATAACAACATCTACCAGTTGAGTATTCAAATGGCTCCATATGAGGCTTTGTATGGGAGGCGATATAGATCTCCAGTTGGTTGGTTTGAGCCGGATGAGGCTAGGCTATTGGGGATAGACTTGGTGCAGGATGTTTTAGAAAAGGTGAAGGTAATTCAAGAGAGGCTTCGTACATCGCAGTCGAGACAAAAGAGTTATGTTGACAGGAAGATTCGGGATGTGTCCTACAGGGTTGGTGAGAAGGTTCTATTGAAGGTTTCGCCCATGAAGGGTGTTATGAGATTTAGGAAGAAGGGTAAATTGAGTCCTCAGTTCATTGGGCTTTTTGAGGTGCTTCGTAGGATTGGGGAGGTGGCTTATGAGCTTGCTTTGCCACCCAACTTGACGAGTGTGCATCCGATATTTCATGTCTCTATGCTCCGGAAGTATATTAGGGATCCGTCTCATGTTCTGGATTTCAGCACGGTTCAGTTAGATGGTGATTTGACTTATGATGTGGAGCCAACAGCTATTTTGGAGCGCCAGGTTCGAAAGTTGAGATCAAAGGATATAGCTTCAGTGAAAGTGCAGTGGAGAGATTGGCCCGTGGAGGAAGCTACCTGGGAGATCGAGCGGGAGATGCGGAGCAGATATCCTCACCTGTTTGATGCTTCAAGTATGTTTCTTGACTCGTTCGAGGACGAACGTTTGTTTAAGAGGGGGAGGATGTTGTGATCCGGTCAGTCATCTCATGAATTACCGCTTCATTTTCCCTGTTTCTGCTTTTTATTACTTTGTTTATCGGTAATATGTGTGATCGAGTTGGTTGGCTCGGGTTCGGAAAGGTTTTTAGAAGGTTTGAGACATTTAGTTTCTTTTGAGGAAGCTTATGTTGGAAAAGTCAATCAGATATTGACTTATGTGTTAAAGGGCTCGGATGTGAGTTCCGATGATTCGGATAGCTTTGGGAGGTGATTTCGGACTTAGGAGCATGATCGGAATGTATTTTGGAGGTCCAGAGTGGATTTAGACTTGAATTGGCGAAATTGAAATTTTGGCGTTTGCCGGTTGATAGGTGAGATTTTGATGTAGGGATCGGAATGGAATTCCGGAAGTTAAAGTAGGTCCGTTGTGTCATTTGGGATGTGTGTGCAAAATTTCAAGTCATTCGGACGCGGTTTGATAGACTTTTTGATCGAAAGTGGAATTTAGAAGATTTTGGAATTCTTAGGCTTGAATTCAATGCGAATTCGGTGTTTTGATGTTGTTTTGAGTGTTCCGAAGGTTGGAACAAGTTTGAATGATGTTATGGGTTATGTTAGCATGTTTGGTTGAGGTTCCGAGGGCCTCAGGTGAGTTTCGGATGGTCAAACGGACTATTTCATGTTGTCAGAAGTTGCAAAAAAATCTGCTGAAGTGTTGCAGTCAGCAGGGCTTCGCATTCGCGAGTGGACCCTCGCATTCGTAAAGGGTTAGCAGGTGAGGCTGAAGATTTTGCCTTCGCGTTCGCGAGAGAGGTTTTGCATTCGCGAAGGGCTGGGGTCGGGAGCTTCGCGTTCGCGAGAGAACAGGCGCATTCGCGAAGAAGGAAAATGTGGTCAACGTCAGGTTGTGTTTCACGAACGCGAGGCTTTGACCGCGTTCGCGAAGAAGGTTTTGAATGCCTGGGCAGAATATTTAAATAGCCATTGTCTGCGATTTTGGGGCTAATTTTCACCATTTTTGGGAGATTTTGAAGCTTTTTGAAGAGGATTGAAGAGGGATTCAAGGGGGAACACTTGGAGGTAAGATTTATGGACTTAATACTCAATCCTAATGTGAATTCTACCTAATTAATCATGGAATTTAAGCCTAATATTGAAGAAATAGGGCTTGTAATTGGAGATCTAAAATTAGGGATTTGAGGGATCATTTGAGGTTGGTTTTGATGACTTTGATATGAATGAACTCGGGGGGTGATAAGGAGTCTATTGATGTAATTTTTATCGGAATCTGAGACGTGGGCCCGGGGGTCGGGTTAGGCCAATTTCGCGATTTGTGGTGTAATTTGATTTCTTTCGAGTGGGCTTTGTTCCCTTAGCATATTTTGATGGTTTTGTACTGATTTTGATTAGATTTGGAGCATTTGGAGGTCGATTCGAGAGGCAAAGGCATCGCGAGCTAGAGATTGGACCGGATAGAGGTAAGTAATGATTTTAAATGTTGTCCTGAGTGTATGAAACCCTGAATTTCATATCGTTGTGCTATATTGAGGTGGCGCATACGCTAGATGGCGAGCGTGGGGTCGGGCACCGTTGGGGATTGTGACTTAGCCCATCCCGAATGACTGTTTTCCCGTGTATTTGATTGAAAATTATTTGCTATCATCATGTTTTGGGCTGAATGCAATATTTGGGCCTCGTGCCAACTATTTGGACCTTTAGGAGATTTTTACTGATATTTCCTCACTGTTTTGATTTTATATCTGTACTCAGTCATGCTATATTATATTGTTTTCATAAACTCAGTCATGTTTACTCTGTTTTAATTCTTTAAATAATATTTTGGGTTGAGCATCATATTTTACTATGCCCGAGTGACTTTTAGAGATTTCTGACTGAGTAAGGCCGAGGGCATGTGTTGTGAGGATACTTTTGGGTCGGGTTGCACGCTGCAACAGTGATACACTAATTTATGATTATAAGGCGGAGGGCATGAGATTGTATGCCACGAGGTGGCTTGATGATATGAGGCCGAGAGCTTATTGATTATGCCACGAGATGGCTTGATATTGCGCTTGGGCCGTAAAGGCCCCTCCTAGAGTCTGTACACCCCCAGTGAGCGCGGGTACCCATTGTGATGTGAGATATAGCCCGAGGGGCCGGTGTTGTTCCATGTTGTTGCCCGAGGGGCTGATTCTGTTGGTGTTGTGCCCGAGGGGCGATTTTTATGTGTTTATCTTTTCTAGCTGCCTATCATTTACTTGTTTGACTATTAAAAAGGTATTTTAAAGAAGGTTAAACTGAGCTAAGATGTTTTTAAGAGATTTCACTGTTTTACTGCACTTACTGGTTTTACTCTGCTTCTGTATAGCATGTTGTTGTGTTTTTACGTGATTTCTTATCGCTCAATCATTATTTATTGTTGTTACTCACTGAGTTGGAGTACTCACTTTACTCCCTGCACCCTGTGTGCAGATTTAGGCCTTGAGGTCCCGCTAGTGAGTGTTGATTTCTTCCAGCTCAGGCGGTTCGGAGATTCACTAGGTAGCTGCTCGGCGTTCGCAGCCCAGTATTTTTTCCCTATCTCATTTTTTCTTGGTTTAGTTATGTAATAGACTATGTAGACTCTTCCTATTTTTAATAGGTTAATAGATGCTCATGACTGGTGACACCCCGATGCCGGGCTATGTCTATTCCGCAAATTGTATTATTCTCCTTTATTTTGAGATTATTATTATGTTAAAGACTTAATTTGTATTGTTTTAATTGCTTAAAAATGAATTGGGGGTGTGTCGGCTGGCCTTGTCTTCGCGAGAGGCGTCATCACGACTGGGTCTGGGTTTAGGGTCGTGACATTTTGCCTCCAAGGTTCTCCAGAGAACTTCTCTAGGAACCTTGTCATACACTTTCTCTAGGTCAATAAACACCATGTGCAGGTCTTTCTTCCTATCCCTGTACTGTTCAACCAACCTCCTAACAAGGTGTATAGCTTCTATAGTAGAACGACCCGTCATGAAACCAAACTGGTTGTTGAAAACGGAGACCGTCATCCTCAACCTCGCTTCAACAACCCTCTCCCACACTTTCATAGTATGACTCAGTAATTTGATATCCCTATAATTGTTACAACTCTGGATATCACCCTTGTTCTTATACAGTGGATACACCGTACTCCACCTCCACTCATCTGGCATCCTCTTCGCCTTCAAAATAACAATCAACAACATAGTCAACCACTCCAAACCTGCTTTTCCCACACTTCCAAAATTCTACCGGGATCTCGTAAGGCCCGGTCGCTCTACCCATACTCATATTACTCATGGCTCCCACAACCTCCTCAGCCTTGATGCGCCTACAGTACCCAAAGTCCCTGTGACTCCCGGAATGCTCCAATTCACCTAACACAATATCCCGATCCTCTACTTCATTAAGAAGTTTTTGAAAGTAAGTGTGTCATCTCCTCTTAATCTAGGAATCTTCTATCAATACTCTACCATAGTCGTCCTTGATGCATCTCACTTGGTCTAAATCTCGAGCTTTCCTCTCTCTCAGCTTGGCCAGCCTAAATAACTTTTTCTCACCACCTTTTTCACCTAGTTCCTCGTACATACAACCATAAGTCGCAGTCTTAGCCTCCATGACCGCCAGCTTCGTTTTCTTCCTAGCTACCTTATACCTCTCCATGCAAGCTCGCCTCTCCTCCTCACCTATGCTCCCCACTAATGTCCGGTACGTCTCCTTCTTCGCTTCCACTTTACCTTGTACCACTTCATTCCACCACCAGTCTCCTTTGTGCCTTCCAGAGACGCCCGTCGAGACCCCTAACACCAATCTACCGATAATCAAGTATTCTGCCAAAAATTAAAGTAATAAGGCTCGGTCAACTATGTAAGTTCTAGTATCAAGCTCAGTCATGAATTCAAGTATTTAAACAGGCAAGATTAATTCAAGTAGTATATTTAAGGCATAGAGTAAATCTAAGTCTACCCGGACATAATCAAGAATCTAACTTACGCACGGACGCTCGTCACCTCGTACATTTAAGGCATAATGTAAATGTAAGTCTACCCGGACATAATCAAGAATATAACTTACGCACGTACGTGCGTAGCTCCCATAGCAAGTAGCACATAGCAATTAGAATACCTACGGGGGTAAATTGATCCCTCTTACAAGATTAGACAAGAAACTTATCTTACTTCCAAATCCAATAATTGGCTCCAACACCTTACTAACACCTCAAATTAATGCCGAGTGACTCGAAACTAGCCAAAAGAACATGAAAACTAATCAATATATACTCAAGAACCCATAATTTAATTATTATAATCAATTCTCAACCCCCACATGGAAAGTCAACAAAAGTCAACCCCGAACCTAAGTGCCTTGATTTCGGAAATTTTTAAAGCTAAATATTACCCATAGCATCATGAATTCAAATATATTATTTATTATTTCATGCCTTATTTCGTAGTCAAATCCTATTTTTACCAATTCTATATTTTTCAACCCAAACCCTATAATTACTACTAATTGCCATGTTAAAATTCACATATAATCCATGTATTTAGCTTACAACAAGTAGGAATCACTTACCTAGTGATACTTGATGAAAATGGCTCTTCAAGAAGCTCCCAAATAGTCCAAGCCAAGAGAAAATAGGATGAAATGAGCTAAGTATCGAAGTTAAATCTTATATTCTGCCCAGGCATCCTTCATTTTGATCACGGAAGAACCCTCGCCATCATGAAGGCCAATGCTGCCCCTGTGAGCACCTAACTTTTGTCCTACATAAAAATAACTCCTAAAAATAGACCAAAAATAATTTTCATGGATTTTAGAAGTTTTTCTTTATTTAATTGCATTTCATGCATGTTTAATATTTTTAAAATCATAAAAAATTATCACATTTCTATTTCATGTCATCTTAGGTTTAATTTTGCATTTTTAGGAATTAACTACTCTTTAATTGTTAGAATTAGTGCATAAAAAAATTAAAATAAATTATTTCATGCATTTGTTAATAGATAAATAGAATTAGTTTGCTAATAAGATTTAAGTTAGATTTTAATTTAGGATTTTAATCAATTTGTTCAAGAATTTAAAATCAAAGGGAAAAGAAAACAAAGAAAGAAAAAGGGGGAAAGACTATTTTTGGGGTCTAAATTCGGACATTGGCCAATTTTCTTGGCCCAATTCCCTCAAAACCCATCCAAGCCCACGCCTGCCAGGCCCAATCGGTCCCCCTCCCCTTTAATTAAAAAAAAACTAACCCTTCTCTCAATCTACAAGCTAACGATCAGAAACCCCCCCCCCCCCCCCCTCCCTTCTCTAGAAAAAAACAGCGCACTCCCTTTCTTCTCCATTCACTCTTACTCTCACACAGACCCCCCTTCCTCACAAACATAATTGATTCTCACCCAAACACTCTCATTCTCACCTCACTTTACTCATTTGTGTACATCTAGAAGAAAAAAAATCCCAAAAGAAAATCATATTTGAAAACTTAAAAAAAAAAAAACTTCGGAAGAACAAAGAAGAACATTTTTTTTATCTGCGAAAATCTTCACGTTCTCTTTTTCCGGTTATTTCAAAAATTGTGACATGATTTAAAATGTATACTCCGGTTACCCAGATTAGCAAAAAAAATGAAAGTTTGTTGCTGATGGCATCTTCTTTGCGGATCTTAACGGAGTGTTGACGCGTGAAGTGCTGGGGATTTTGCTTTGCTCGTTGCTGTCTCTATACCGGAATTTGTCCAAGCTTCTCTCCTTAGCTAAGAGCTTAGATATTTGGGAAAAAATAAAGCATTCATATTCACTTTCGTCTTATGATACTGTTTCGATTTCAACTTTGTAATTCAGATTGGTTTAATAATGTTCACGATGTTATTGTGTTTTGCTTGCTCAAATTGCTTTCTTTGTTAGTGTAGTTGACAGAACAATGCTAATTATGGCTAGAATAAAATCGTTTGGTGGATTATTGAATACCCGGTTACTTGTTTTCATTTGGTTATTATAAATGTGGATAGTAAAAATTGATGAGAGAAGGGAATTGATGAAGCTATGTTATGTATTTACACTGTCTAAATGAAGGCACAGTATGCAGTTGTTGAGGCTTTAGTTGTTTTCTTCCGAATTAATTATTCCAATCAATTTGCATACAAGACATGTTTTGGATCAGCTTTTTCTCGCTTTAATTCCTCTCTTTGTAAATTTAAGTAGTAGTAATACATTTGCTTTTTCTGTGGTCTCCATTTTTACTTTCCGTAAATGAGGTTGTGTTCTTAAATATATTTCTTGACTCACACATCAATTTCATATCCATAAGTCATTGCTTCACAATAATCTCGAAGTAGCCTTAGAAAGAATAAATCATGAATATCGTAGTTTGCATTAGGCGCGATTAATAAATCATCGTGACTATGGGTACAGTTCCCATAATCCCCAATTGGAGTGTTTGTTTCATGTGACTCGACAATAACTTCAAGTCAATAAATAATAAAATAAACATGTTGTCGATCGTGGTTACGATTCTTGTGACGTGATTTGCAATGTGTACCAAAATGACAAGTGTACGACAATCGTGACTTGTTCCAGAAGTAACTTCATAGATAATTAAAAACGGTTAAAAAGTTAAAAGTGCACAATCGGTTTAAAACATGTAATTAATCAGATAATTAGGCCAATTATTAATAGTTGAGAGACCCTGCTAAAACTACGGAACTCGGAAGTGCCTCACACCTTCTTCCGGAGTAACAAAATTCCTTACCCGGTCTTCTGTGTTGGCGAACCAAAAATAGAGTCAATTTTCCTCGATTTGGAATTTAAAATAAACTGGTAACTTGGGACACCATATAATTATCCCAAGTGGCGACTCTAAAATAAATAAATAATCCCATTTCGATTAATGTCACTTAAATTGGAAAAATTCTCTTCTATCCCCCTTTGGGAAAAATGAGGTGTGACAGCTCTGGCGACTCTGCTGGGGATAAGAACCCAAAATCTATGGTTCAAGGTTCAGAATTTGAGTTTAGAATAACTGTTATAGTTGGATTTTATTTATTATTTGATTTTTATTACATGTTTCAGCCTAATATGCTAAATACTGCTTTTTACCGCTTTGATATTGTTTGAACTGTATATAAAACTATTACGAAACCCTTTTTCTGTCTGAGTCTTCTAAATCTTCTGGGAAGTGCACGCTGGCATGACTTCTTTTCTGTTAGTGTCATCCCCTAGTTTGGAATGAGGATCGGATCAGTTACAAAATCGGATGGCCTTTTGGTTACCGGTACGTTGCCCCCTTTCAGCTCGAGTTGTCCGCTCGGGTAAGCTAGGTCTAGAACAATACACTCAGGTTTTAAATCTAGAATAACATAGCCTCATGCCGGATCCCTAATAGGAACTCTTGTTTGCATCATGTGCATTTGACTTTGGGGACTCAACACAGGGGTTGGGTCCGTCTAGGACAGGTGTACCAAATTAAAAGACCATCCTGATGCATCTTACGTGCTACTTGCGCATCTGTTTGTTTCGGCTTGCATGTTGACCGCCTTCTAGAATAAGGAAAGAAAATAAAAAAAAAAAAAAGAAATAGAAAACCAGAGTGAGTTAGGAAAGAGAAAATTCACCGGGTTCTGAAAAATCCAGGTATTTGAAAAAATCCTGAAACTCTACTGAAATTGTGAAAAAAAAAAAGACAAGGTCATTTCAAAATGAGCCCAAAATCTCAAGTGTTGTGTTTCCCTGTTCCGTCAAAACTAACTGAACTACGTTGGTCTGATTCTCATCGGATATGAGATACGTAAGCAGATCTCATCGGTTATGGCCCCAATTTTAAATCAAAAATATTTTTCCTTTAATTTCTTCTTTAGAAGCATTTCCTCAAAAAAAAGTCTAAAAATATTTTTGCTTTTCTTCACAAGTTCGCTTTCGGAAATTTAAAAGAAAACTCGAAAATTGGAATTTTTCTATCCTTTTTAGAAGTCTATTTCTCAAAAATTCAAAAAAATAAATCAAATAAAAATCCAAAAAATATTTTCTTTCTTCTTTAGAAGTCTCTCTTTCAAACACTTGAAACAAGAATAAAAAAAATTCAAAAATATTTTCTTTCTTCTTTTAAAGTCTTTCTTTCAAAAATTTAAGAAAAAAACGAAATTGAAAAAAATGTATGTTTTTTCTTTTTCTAAAAGCTTTCATGATATGAGTTTTATAAAAAGCAAGCAAAAAAATAGTTAGCTTATTTACTCCATTTTCGATCTTCCCGACCTACGCAAGATCTGATTCATGCGGCGTCATGATACGTAGTCAATCCCCATCAGATTCGATCATAGCCATAAAATTAATTGAGTGAAAAATAAACTGAAAAAAAAAAGAGAAAGAAAAATTGAGTGACAACAAAAGAAAAAAAAAGAGTGACAAAAAATAAAAGAGTGAAAAAAAAAAAAAAAGAGTGCCAAAATATAAAAGAGCGATAGAAAAAAAAGTGATTAAAGAGAGGCAGAAATAAAAGAAAAGAGGTACATACTGAAAGGGTTAGTTAAGGTCGGGATGAAACATGCAACCGTTCAAATACATGGTAGAAGCGTTTAACTGTTAGGTGCATTGCATCCCAATGTGAGATTTCCTATATGTTAAATATCTCAAAACTAACAAGGTTGTGGTATGAGCAAATTAGCCAGGTTTTGTTCTGGTGGTTGGTTTTGTTGGTATGCTGTGATGAATGCGCAACCTTGCACGCGGCTACAACATTATACACAAAATCGAGCTCCACCTCCCAGAAATGGCCATCCATACCAAGCTCCATATAATCCTCAATCAAATGTTCTCCAGTACAATCCTCGCCCAAGAGAGCCTTTCAAAGGGAATCAGTTCACCCCTATTGGTGAATCATACTCGTGCTTGTTCCAAAAGCTAGTCAAGCGAGGTCTGCTACAGTCAGTGGCCCCAAACCGGACAAACCTCGAGTCCCCCTTGCACCGATCTGATGCTAGATGTGAATACCACTCTGGAGCAGTGGGACACAGTATGGAGGAATGTTGGACCCTCAAAAGGGAAGATGAAGATTTGATTGAAGCTGAAAGAATCGTTCTTCCGGACGAAGAGGCTCTTGTGAGATGAGCAATCCGTTGCATGCTCACAACATCGGGGCAGTAGTCGGAATGATTTGTGAAGATGAAGAATTTGATCTGGCACTGAAGGCCATTGCAGCCATTGCCGAGATAGAAGAAAAGCCAAAAAACAGTCGCAAAGACTGAAAGTTCCCCATTAGACGGAAGTCTCGGTAGCCAGTCTTACTATCCTTTCTGCGTTCGGATTATTTCAGCGTGTGATCCGGATGTTTTACTTTATTGTCTTACTTTCTGATGTAAACCATTCTATCTTTAAAATTCAAAAAAAAAAATCAAATGGCATTAATATTTCATCGTCCAGGAATTTCTCTTTTCTTAATCTTGTCACTTTTCTTATTCTCTTTTCAGTTATGTTAAATGCATATTTCAATAACATGACATGCTTGCAGACTTCAAACCCAGATCCTAAAATGTTGTCAGACTTCGAAATAATTAGCCAAGAATCAGAATGCTATGAAGATAAGTTTAAGGAAATAAAACAAAGAGTTGGAACAACTAAAGGAAAATTGGTTCCAGATTAGAAAGATCCATTACATGAACTAACAAGAGTACTGCCAAAAGAGAGCGTTGTACTTGGAAAATATCGAAGGAAATGTCCCAGAAATAATTTTCAATGCAAAATAAAGTCAAAAGGTACTATATTTGATCCTCCAGATAATATTAATGTTCTCTGATTGGGATGACGAAGGCTTTCATTCTCGCTACCCAAACACCATTAACCCTTTTGTAAACAAATTTGAGTTGGTTACTCTTCTTTGATTACCCTCTTTGGAACCTGAAAGTGTTATTAAAAAAATTAAAAAAAAATGATATGAAAAATGAAAAAAATAATGATGAAAAAAAAAGAAGAAAAATAAAGATACAAAAAAAAGGAAAAAAAGACAAAAAGAAAATGAAATGAAAAATGATAAAAGAGAGAAAAAGGAAAGGAAAAGGAAAGAGAAAACAAAACAAAATAGAAAAAGAAAAGCAAATAAAAAACAACAACAAAAGTTCCTTAAACTAAGTTCGACTTGATTCCGAAAGGATATGTAGGACGCCTCTCTCGAGGGTTCAGTCACACCAAAATAAAAAATACAAATTCCCCCAAAAGTTGAAACTGGGGCAGAAGTTATAATGGTTCGGTGATGGTTTCGCCTAAAAGGTTCCATAGTTGTAATTCAATCAAAATTCTTTTTACCTCAAATCATGTTCAAGTCCTTCTGATCAATCGACAAAGATGTTCAAAATGAAGGATACGGTTACTCGGATTTGATACAATCAAAATGAGAGAGTCCTATTGGTGAAAACCCTTACGGGCACCGTAAGGCGATGGTAAGTAGAGAAATTGAAATGAGAGAGTCTTGTTAGAGAAAACTCGCAAAGACCGATACAAGGCGACGGTGAGAAGAGAAATGAGAGAAGCCATCTGGTGAAAATCCGCAAAGGGCACCACTGATCGGAGAAAAAAATGACCCTCACAGCCATCGGCATCGACAGAGTCCCGACAAGGTTTCTTGATTTTGAAGCGAAAGCTGTGATGAATTTCTAAGAGTCGGACGATTTACACATATCAGGTATCCAGTCCAAAAGGCATGTCATGTTCATTGAAGTCCTCATGTACTCCAGATAAGTCCTTCTTTCCTTTCCCCGAAAGGGATACATCTCGTCTAAGTTTATTTGTACATTTCATTGTTTGTTTTCTTTTGAATCCCTTTCGGTCTAACTCTATTCGAAAATTGAGATAAATAAGGGAAGGCAAGACTGATTTACAGGGCTCCCGCTTAATACAAGCTAATATGCAAAAAAGGAACCCAGCCTCGTCAGGGGTATCAAGTCAACCTCGACTGGCTATGGCGGCCGATGTTTCGAATTCAAAACTCTTGGAATGAGAAAATCAAATTGAAATGCCTATGAAGGAAAATGAACTTGAAAAGGTTGAGTCCCACGTGGCTAACCGTCTCGGCAAAGGTTTGAAAAACCAAGGTACCCCAAATGCTCTGAAATTGAAGTCGGAAGAAAGAAGCCAGAAATGAAATGCCTACGAAGGCGAAACGAAGTTAGAAAAGGTTAAGTACCACGCGATTAACCGTTGCTCCAAAGTTTGAGAAGCCAAAAGTTCCCCAATGCTACAATCTTAAAATTAAAAAAAAATAAGTTAGAAGTGAAAGGCCTACAAAGGCAAAATAAGGTCGAAAACAGTTGAGTCCCATGCGACAAACTGTCATGGCAAAGTCTGGAAAAGCCAGAGGTTCTCCGGGATCAGAAATGCAATCGGTATTCAAGAAACAACCAGTTGCAATTGAAAAGGCCGAGATCAAGTGAATGAAATAATCAAGCCACAAAATCAGCCACCGTTTCAAATTGAAAAATTATTCTTTGTTGAAAAAAAAACAGGAAACAGGTGCAATGCAAAAGCAACCTTGCAAGAAGCAGGTGCTACCAAAAAGACACTGCGCAAGGGCTAAAAACAGTTTTGCGGCAATAACTCCAAAAAGGGAAGTCTCCTCCAAAATTCTTTCCTGCATTTACTCATTCTCTGAAATTAAAAATGATGATGAAAATAAGATTAAAAAAAAAAGAAAAAAAATTCAAAAACATGGTAGTATAAGGTCTCCAATCCCTAGCTGCGTTTTTTCCAACATAGGGTCTCCAATCCCTAGTTGATTTTATTCTAGACATAGGGTCTTTACTCCCTAGTCGCTTTTCCAACATAGGGTCCTCACTCCCTAGTTGATGCCAGCGTAACCTGATGCCAGCATAATTTGATGCCAATATAGGGTCACCACTCCCTAGTTGATGCCAACATAGGGTCTCCACTCCCTAGTTGATACCAGCATAACCTGATGCCAACATAGGGTCACCACTCTCTAGTTGATGATTTTCCTAACATAGGTTCCCACTCCCTAGTTGATGCCAGCATAACCTGATGACTTTCCAACATAGGATCTCCACTCCCTAGTTGATGCCAGCATAACTGGATGACTTTCCAACATAGGGTCCACTCCCTAGTTGATGCCAGCATAACCTGATGACTTTCCAACATAGGGCTTCATTCCCTAGTTGATGCCAACATAACCTAATGCCAACATAGGGTCATCACTCCTTAGTTGATGCCAATATAGGGTCTCAACTCCCTAGTTGATGCCAGCATAACCTGATGCCAACATAGGGCCACCACTCCCTAGTTGATGCCAACATAGGGTCTCCACTCCCTAGTTGATGCCAGCATAACCTGATGCCAACATAGGGTCACCACTCCTTAGTTGATGCCAACATAACATGATGCCAACATAGGGTCACCACTCCCTAGTTGATGACAACATAGTGTTTCCACTCCCTAGTTGATGCTAGCATAACCTGATGATTTTCCGACATAGGGTCTCTATTTTGTAGTTGATGCCAGCATAACCTGATGACTTTCCAACATAGGGTCCCACTCCCTAGTTGATGCTAGCATAACCTGATGATTTTCCAACATAGGGTCTTACTCCCTAGTTAATATCAACATAACCTGATGATTTTCCAACATAGGTTCCCACTCCCTAGTTGATGCCTACATAACCTGATAATTTTCCAACATAGAGTCTCCACTCCCTAGTTGATACCAGCATAACCTGATCACTTTCCAATATAGGGTCCTACTCCCTAGTTGATGTCAGCATAACCTGATGCCAACATAGGGTCACCACTCCCTAGTTGATGCCACCATAACCTGATGCCAGCATAACCTGATGCCAACATAGGGTCACCACTCCCTAGTTGATGCCAACATATGGTCTTCACTTCCTAGTTAATGCCAGCATAACCTGATGCCAACATAGGGTCACCACTCTCTAGTTGATGATTTTCCAACATAGCGTTTCCAATCCCTAGTTGATTTTATTTTCTAGATATAGGGTATTCGCTCCCTAATCTCTATTTTTCCAAGGGTACACCAATCCTGAATTTTCATTGCTTTCAATAATAAAGTAGTATAGAGTTTTTATTACAAATAACTCACGAAATTTTCCTAGTGAAAACTGGGGCAGAAAAATTTTGTTCGTTTCGCTTGTTTTGGTGCCTGAGCAGGTTTTTAACTTGAGGCACAATGTAACGACCCGACCGGTCATTTTTAGAATTAACGCCCTGATCCCCTAATAACTGCATTCCCCTTGCTTATTTCTACTATTGTGAGTTGCTGGGAGGATTTGTTTTGAGTTTCGGAGTGTTTTGGGACACTTAGTCCCTAAATGAGAGTTTAAGCTTTAGAATTTGGATCATAGTCAGAGCAGTATGAAGACAACATCGGAATGGAATTATGTTGGTTCCGTTAGCTCCGTTGGGTGATTTTGGTCTTAGGGCCGTGTTCAGATTATGTTTTGGACGTCCGTAGCTTATTTAGGCTTGAAATGTCGAAAGTTGAATTTTTGAAGTTTTCGGTACGATAGTGAGATTTTGATATCGGGTTCGGAATGGAATTCCAAAAATTGGAGTAGGTCTGTCATGTTATTTGGTACATATGTGCAAAATTTCAGGTCATTCAGATGAGGTTTGATAGATTTTTTGATCGAAAGCGGAATTTGGAAGTTTTGGGAATCCTTAGGCTTGGATTGGAGAGTGATTTGTGGTTTTAGCATTGTTTGATGTGATTCGAGGGTGGGAATAAGTTTGTATGATGTTTTAGGATTTGTTGACATATTTGGTTGAGGTCCCGGGGGCCTCGGGTGAGTTTCGGGTGCTTAACGAAAGTTGAATTGGACTTAGGAAAATTTGAAGTTGGCTGAACCTGTCATAATCGCACTTGCGTGTATGGGACCTCGGGTGTGGCACCGTAGAAGCGGTATGAGGATCGCAAGTGCAGTTTGAGGCGATTTTGAGACTGGCCGCAGATGCGGCCCAGTTATCATAGAAGCGGCACCGTATCTGTAAAAAAGAGGTAGCATGTGCGGAAGGGTGGCTTTTAATGAATAGTCACAGGTGCAGGTCATTTCCGCAGAAGCGGGACCGCAGGTGCGGTCCCATGGTCGCAGAAGCGGTTTCACTGGTCAAAAAAAGGGAAATTTCGAGGGTTTGAAATCGAAACTTGGAAAAATGACTTGGAGCTCGGTTGAGGGCGATTTTGGGAAGATTTTGAAGAGGAAATCAGTTGATAACGATTCCTAATCCCTTTCTAGTTGTATTCCTATAATCTAATTTTAGTTTTTTCATTTAAATTCAGATTTGGGATGAAAAATTAGGGAAGAGTTAAGAAAAGTTCTTAGGCCTAATTTTGGGGTTTTGATCAAGGTTTTGGTATCGGATTTGAGGGATTTTGGTATGGTTAGACTCGTGAGTAAATGAGTGTTCATAATTTATGATTTTTACCCGATTTCTAGACGTGGGACCGGAGAGAATTTTCGGGTGTGTTCCTATTTTCTTGTCTTAGCCTCGTTTCCTTTAGCTAAATTAGTTGTTTGTAGTTGTATTTACGTATTGGTATTAATTTGATTAGATTTGGGTCACCCAGAGTTGGATACTCGTAGGAAGAACGTGATTTTGAGTTGATTTTGAGTTGGACTACGAGACGACACCCAGGAGATCAACTGGATATTTACATTTGGGGACTACAAAACGTTATCCTGGAGATCCTCGGTTGCTATCTCTGTGTGGAATTGTATTCTTTCTGTGATTTCTCTCTCTCTTATAGTTGTTATTATTCTTATTATCCTGTGTTACTTCTTACTGTTTTATTTTTTTGTATATATATATATATATATATATATATATATATATATATATATATATATATATATATATATATATATGACCGATAGGGCCCTGACCTTCCTCGTCATTACTCGACCGAGGTTAGGCTTGACACTTACTGGATACCGCTGTGGTGTACTCATGCCCTTTCCTGCACATGTTTTTAGTGTGCAGATCCAGGTTCTTCGACTCCGCCCTACTATCCCTGAGGCGAGGTGATTCTTCAAAGATTTCGAGGTATATCTTCCGCGTCCACAGATCGAGGAGTCCCTCTCCATTCTCTCTTATAGTTATAGCCCTTCTGTATTTATTTTGATTTAGACATTCTGGAGTTAGAGCACTATGTAGTATCCATAGCTTGTGATTTCATGAGATTCCGAGTTTTGGAAGATCTTTTCAGTTGAGAGTGTGTATTTGTATATGCTGAGCGGCATCTTAAACGTTTTCATTATGTTTATCCGCAGTTTCTACTAGTTTTTATCTTTTGTCTCTTTTCTCCGCAAATTGTTAGGCTTACCTAGTCGTAGAGACTAGGTGCCGTCACGATAGTTCACGGAGGACGAACTGGTATCGTGACATACAAGTTTCGAGACGACCAAAAGAAGTCTCAATCCAGAATAAAAGAAAAAAACAAAAGAAAAAGAAGTGAACTCAAAGTGCAGAAGCGGAGAAAAGATGTGGACTGCTCAAGACATGATTAAAGTCACAAGCTTTGCATGTCCCGCCTTAATCCGAAAAGCTGAAGAAGAATGAACAAGCACTTGCAGCTAACAAGCATCAAGATTCAGATCAGAGTCTGCATAAAGAACCAACCAAAACTCAAGATCAAGCTTCTGAAGATTTATAAATAGGAATCTTGTAACTCGTAGTTGATAGGTTTAGTTAGTTCAGTTTTTCATTTTGATTTTGGTGTAATAAGGAGCTCAACAAGCAGTAACAATAGCAACAACAGTGAAATCACAACTATTCGGCAATCACATCTACCAAAACTTCAAGAACTACACTGACATGATTCTTTTATAGCCAAAGATATCTAGGCAACCTCCGAAGCAAGGTTCGGTCAATTTTTTTCAAAACGCTTCCCATGGAGTATCCAAATGGGAAAAAATCGCTCGTAATTGCTCACTTTATCTTTGCCCGAAAACTCTTCATGTTTCCGAGCAAAGAGGGGCAGCTGTGAGCATCTAATTTTTGCCCCACATGAAAATAACTCCTAAAAATAGACCAAAAATAATTTTTATGAATTTTAGAAGTTTTTCTTTATGTAATTGCATTTCATGCATGTTCAATATTTTTAAAATCATAAAAAATTATCACATTTCTATTTCATGCCATCTTAGGCTTAATTTGTATTTTTAGGAATTAACTACTCTTTAATTATTAGAATTAGTGCATAAAAATTTAAACAAATTATTTCATGCATTTGTTAATAGATAAATAGAATTAGTTTGCTAATGAGATTTAAGTTAGATTTTAATTAATTTGTTCAAGAATTTAAAATCAAAGGGAAAAGAAAACAAAGAAAGAAAAAGGGGGAAAGACTATTTTTGGGGTCTAAATTCGGACATGGGCCAATTTTCATGGCCCAATTCCCTACCATGCCCAATCGGTCCCCCTCCCCTTTAATTACAAAAAAAAAACTAACCCTTCTCTCATTCTCTAAGCTAACGATCAGATCCCCCCCTTCTCTAGAAAAAAAACGGCGCACTCCCTTTCTTCTCTATTCTCCCTTCTTCTCCATTCACTCTTACTCTCACACATACTCCCCTCCTCACACACATAATTGATTCTCACCCAAACATTCTCATTCTCACCTCACTTTACTCATCTGTGTACATCTAGAAGAAGAAAAATCCCAAAAGAAAACCAGAACTGAAAACTTTAAAAAAAACGCTTCGGAAGAACAAAGAAGAACATTTTTTTATCTGCAAAAATCTTCACGCTCTCTTTTTTCGGTTGTTTCAAAAATTATGACATGATTTAAAATGGATACTTCGGTTACCCAGATTAGCAAAAAAAATGAAAGTTTGTTGCTGATGGCATCTTCTTTGCGGATCTTAACGGAGTGTTGACGCGTGAAGTGCTGGGGATTTTGCTTTGCTCGCTGCTGTCTCTATACCGGAATCTGTCCAAGCTTCTCTCCTTAGCTAAGGGCTCAAAGATCTGGGAAAAAATAAAGCATTCAGATTCACTTTCGTCTTACAGTACTATTTCGATTTCAACTTTGTAATTCAAATTGGTTTAATAACGTTCACGATATTATTGTATTTTGCTTGCTCAAATTGCTTTCTTTGTTAGTGTAGTTGACAGAACAATGCTAATTATGGCTAGAATGAAATAGTTTGGTGGATTATTGAATACCCAGTTGCTTGTTTTCATTTGGTTATTATAAATGTGGATAGTAAAAATTGATGAGAGGAGGGAATTGATGAAGCTATGTTATGTATTTACACTCTATCTAAATGAGGGCACGATCTGTAGTTGTTGAGGCTTTAATTGTTTTTTTTTCGAATTAATTATTCCGATCAATTGGCGTACAAGACATGTTTTGGATCAACTTTTTCTCGCTTTAATTCCTCTTTGTAAATTTAAGTAGTAGTAATATATTTATTTTTTCTGTGGTCTCCATTTTTACTTTCCGTAAATGAGGTTGTGTTCTTAAATATATTTCTTGACTCTCACATCAATTTCATATCCATAAGTCATAGCTTCACAATAGTCTCGAAGTAGTCTTAGAGAGAATAAATCTTGAATATTGTAGCTTGCTTTTGGCGCGATTAATAAATCATTGTGACTATGGGTACGGTTCCCATAATTCCAATTTGAGTGTGTTTCACGTGATTCGACAATAACTTCAAGTCAATAAATAATAAAATAAACATGTTGTAGATCGTGGGTACGGTTCCCGTGACGCGGTTTGCAATGCGTACCAAAACGACAAGTGTACGACAATCGTGACTTGTTCCATAAACAACTTCATAAATAACTAAAGCGGTTAAAAAGTTATAAGTGCACAATCGGTTTAAAACATGTAATTAATCAGATAATTAGGCTAATTATTAATAGTTGAGCGATCGTGCTAAAATCACGGAACTCGGGAGTGCCTCACACCTTCTCCCGGGTTAACAGAATTCCTTACCTGGTCTTCTGTGTTCGCGGACCACAAATAGAGTCAATTTTTCTCGATTTGGGATTTAAAATAAACTGGTGACTTGGGACACCATATAATTATCCCAAGTGGTGACTCTAAAATAAATAAATAATCTCATTTCGATTAATGTCACTTAAATTGAAAAAACTCCCTTTTATCCCCCCCTTTGGGAAAAAAGAGGTATGACAACCCCTACCATGTCCTGCCTCTTCACATTTGCGGGCTCACAATCGTGTTCATGAAGGCCACTACCACACAACCCTTCATTTACGGTCTCCCCTCCTAAGTTCGCGAAGGCCACTGCCACCCAATCCTTCGCGTTCACGATTTCCCCTCCCAAGTTCGCGAAGGCCAAGTCCTGCCGGCCCCCTCCTTTCTTCCCTTCTTCGCGTTCGCATCGGCTCCTTCGCATTCGCGAAGAGTAGCCAGGTCCTTCACTGTATTCGCGGAACCTACTTTGCATTCGCAAAGAGCAACATCTGTCCCTCCAAAATCCCTTCATCGTGATCGCAGACCTCCTTCGCGATCGCGAAGCATACCAGCACCAACAAAAATCTGCCAACTTTGAACATGCTCCGGGTGGTCCGAAACTCACCCGAGCCAACCGGGATCCCGTTCAAATATACCAACAGGTTCAAAAATATAATCTGGACCTGCTCGAGACCTCAAAACACATAAAATGACATCGCAACCAAGAATCGCACCCCAAACCAAACTAATCAATCTTCCAACCTTCTATCTTCTTTCAACTAACTCTGAACGCGAAGAATCATACTTAGACAGCTCAAAATGGGACCAAATTTCACATACAAGTCCATTATGACAATACGAACCTATCACCATGCTTGGAATACTCAAGGGATCCGATATTACCAGAGTCCACTCCAAGTCAAACTTAGCGAACTATAGAACCTTCACAATGCCAACTTCCAACAATAAGTGCCGAATCGCTCCCAGATCATCCGGAAACACGATCTGAATATACTCCCAAGTCCAAAATCACCATACATATCTATTAGAACCTTCAAATCCCGATTCCGAGGTCTTTTACTCAAAATGTTGACTTAAGTCAAACTTGGCCACCTTAGGCCACTATTATGGAACTAAGTGTTCTGAATTCAACCCAGACCCTTCTAAAATCAAACCAATCGTCCCCGCAAGTCATAAAACAGAAAAATTACGGAAAATTTTAAATATGAAAATGGGGTTCTAAAAAGCAAAATGATCGGTCTGGTCATTATACCAAATTTACTGTACATTTTATGTTGCTTTTGATACTATTTTGTTATGCCGTGTTTGTATATTTAGTAATATATTTAGGAAGAATAAAATAAATTGACGGACTATGGTCTACTGGGACATCTTTATATGTAAGACTTTCTCTGTGATCCATAACGATTATTTATTGACACTAATCTAATATAATTATCTTACAGCTATGTATGCTTTTAAACTTAATTAATTTTTAATGATTAAAAGAATAAACAATCATACTATATTAAAAGCACGAAACCCCTTAGCGAAATGTCGTTCGCTTTTTTTACCCTTTAAAATTGGAGTTCACACTAGACAAAATAGTCATTTAATTATTCTCCTAATATTTAGTTCTTGAAATTGACTAAATTTTTTGTTATTAAATTATTTTCCATTGAACTAGGTAGGAAACCCTAAAATTTAGGACTATAAAGTCAATTAAAACTTTACTTAACTTAAATATTTTCCTTATTTGAATTATATATGTCACATAATTATAATTCTTACATGTTGCTTTCATGGATATATATTCTATGAAAAATAAATAAATAATGTGTGTTTTAAATAAAATTAAAGTAAATAACTGATCCATCAATTTATGCCTAATATTTAAAAAGGCACGTAAGAAATAGTGCATTTAAGTCATAGTTTTGATTTAAAAAAAATGAAAACATTAATGATAATTCATATTAAGGTGGCATGAATTTAGACTTTAAAAAGCAATTGTGACATTCTATTTTCTTTTAACAATAAGGACGTAGAATTTGAAATATACTTACAAGTTTTGTCCATTTTTATTGTCTAAATATTAAGAAATAATCAAATGATAATCTTTTTTAAATGTGACATTATTTTAAATGGTAGAATAAGTTAATCAATATATATTTTGTACACAAAAATAGGAATATAAAAAGAACATATATATGTAATTGGTCGCGAGTAAAAGTACTTTAGAAAGAAATTTTAGGTAAAATAAGATAATAATTGAGCAAAAAAAAATATAAAAATTGTTAATAATAATCGAGTTCGGATGCCTATATGATTATTAAGTTATTAATAGAATAAGGTTACAGCTTTAGCAGTACCGTAAAATGAGTAAAGATAAACAAAAATTAATTGTTGGTAAACTATCTTACATAAATTTTTTAATAAGTAACATGAAATATACATGCAATGTACGTACCCAAGTCCTCAAGTAAAGTTGAATGATTTTTTTACCTTTCAATCAAACGCTACTCCTATAACTTTTTTTGTACAATAAAGCAAGCAAGAGAAACTACTGAAGGAAGAACTATTAGACTAGATCAAACTCCTAAGGAAGAACTACTCTTAATTTTATATAATAACATAAACATATTTTTGAATATTATTTATTTTATTTATAAAATTTTACTTTTCATTAACACGAGGGACACGCGCAACGCGCGTATGCTAAAACTAGTTAATTAATAAACAACTTAAACATAGAAAAACTAAGTATGAAATAAAATGCTGAATTCATTTATTTTTAATAATCGTTGATAAAACACAGTATCAAAATAAGAAAATATATATGAGCTTAATATATATGGCTTGTGAACTTGAAAAAAAATAAAGAGGATTGAAGTAATTTAATAACACCTTGATAAGAACGAGACCATACGCGTTAGAAGCAAGTATCAAAATAAAACGAATAAGGAAAAAAAAACCAAATTTGCCCATGCACTTTGTAAAATGGTCCAAATTTATAACTTCCGTTAATATTTGGTCAGATTTATTCTTCTTGTTACAAAAATGAGCCATATTTATACTTATTGACAAGGGGAAAGTGTCAAATTAACCCTGAACTAGGCGAAATAGTCCGGATTTTTACCACTCTAGTATGTAGTGATTGTTTTACGCGAAGAATGTTTAGCATGTGGCAAAAATAGTTAGTAGTAACAATAAGTCAATATCCCCTTGTAAAATATAGTACTTCATTAATTATAAATGTATCATTGTCTGCATGGGTGGACAAAAAGCCGTCCTAGAAGGGTCATTGAAACATGTTTTTCGGAGTCTACGCACGCGTAGGTATAACTATAAGGAACCTATTTCCCCTTTGTTTCTTAGTACTGCTATTTAATTGTTTATCCCTCCATTTTTCCATATCGGTACTAAACAGCCATATAAAAAGGAAGAGTAGAAGTGACTGCTTACATAAAAAGGAAGATCTGAGAAAAATTGGGCGTGGAAGGTTCA
Source organism: Nicotiana sylvestris (assembly GCF_000393655.2). Lineage (NCBI taxonomy): Eukaryota > Viridiplantae > Streptophyta > Magnoliopsida > Solanales > Solanaceae > Nicotiana > Nicotiana sylvestris. The sequence goes on along the minus strand of NC_091060.1, from coordinate 106,593,786 downwards.
CTGTCCAATTTTTTTTTTGAAGTACTCACTAAATTAAATAGGGGCGAGCGCCCCATCAAATTTCTACCAAATTGCCATTGAACATCGGCTTCTAACAACACAAGAAAATTCAATTCTAGAATAATTTTTAAACTCGTTATTACACATAGTTAATCCAAGGTGATTATTTATATAAGACCACTTGGCAAGTCGTTCTCTTTCATTGACTTGCCAAATATATTTATATATAAAATAAAATAAAACAAGATTTCCTCTCCCTATTATTAACAAGTGATTGGGTATTCAGCTCACCATTAAAATAAGACGTCTAAGTCTAATCTATGTTCACATTATTCTTTTTTCTTTGGAGCATTTTCAATTTATTCCACAGCCTCTAGATTTGTGTCCGGTTGACTTTTTAGTAGATTAAAATTATTGAAACGCCTAAATAAAGAGTTCTACATAGTTCTGATGCTTCAGCATGTGAATCAAACTATTTCATACACAAGGGTGGAAATTTAGCAGACGATAATTTTATCTATAACAGTATGTTTGAATTTTTAATATGAGTAAAAACAAATTAGATGCCGTAACCAAAAACAGAAAAATGTAAACTTGGTTAGGTAAAAATAATTAAAGGATTCAATGACAATAAAGTGATTTCGAACCCTTCCGCAAAAATATAAAGGGACAGACCTATTATTCATTGATTTTGGTTCATTTATGCTCAAAAATGTCTTGATTATAAAAAGAGAAAGTAAAGAAATAATGCAAAAGTAAAGAGTTTAGGGGTAAAAGGCTAAAAGAATTAACGGGATACAATGACAATAAAGGCCAAAAAAGCCAATAATTTTAACAAAATCTGCTAGAAGCCAATCAAATCCATTCGTATATCCATATGTAACCAGTCACAAATAAGTGTGAAAAAGAAACATCTTTTTTTGTATTTTTTCAAGAAAGTTTAAATGAATACAGAGGTGTATGCACTGTGTATATTCATCTTTTTGCCTCTTGAATTTTTGAAAATTCGAAAATCTAAATAACAACTAGGAGTACAATATAATTTTAACTTTTCTCATTCAAAAATATTTGGTATTATGGCACTTCTCCATACTGAAATTTGTCATTCAAGGAAGCAAAAGAAATTGAAAAGCAGTAAACAAGAGTGGGTCCCACTTAGGACCAAAAAGATTGCTTTCCAAAATTCTTCATTCTTCTCTTTCCTTAAAATTCATTTAAAATCAAATGTTCTATCTCCCTCTCCTAAACTTTCTTTAATTTTTCCTAGATTTTCCATTTTTGGGATACCCAATTGGGAAATATTAACTGGGTAGTAAAGATCTTTCGCTAAAGGATTGATTTGGAGGGGCACCATAAACATGTCAATTTGGTTCTTTTAACTGTAAGTCACTGTTAAGTTGAAATCTTTTTTAATCTTTTTTAGCTTTCTTGTTTTGCTGATTGTTAGTAATATGTATTGTTTTTTAAGTCCATGATCTTGTTATTTTCTTTGATTAGGGTCTATTGTACAGATTTTTTTTCATGTTGATCAGATTGGACTTGGGGTTACTACCAATTCTCTTTTCGTCTTTGTGAATTAATCTTTTTTTTTTTTTTTGGTTTTGTTACGGCATTGCAATTTGGTTCATGACTACTTTCCGCTCTATAAATTGTTTCGTATGTAAGTTCTTGGAGAATTTACAGTATATAAGTTCGAGGCAAACTTCTTAATGAATATAAGAAGAATTCTCTTTTTCTTTTTCTTCTTTACTGACAAACTAGTTCTGTTAATTAGTGATTCATGAAGAAGTGTTGATATTAGAAAATCTAGGAAAGCTTTAAGTTTTCTAGATTTTCATGGGCGGCTATTGTTTAAACGAGTGGGCAGTGCAGGGATTTTCTCTTTCCTTTTCTTTTTTTTCATCTGTGTTATTTTCTGACCCTTTTATCTTAATCTTTTGTTTTCATTTCCTACCCGGACTAATTCGGATTTTTGTCGCATAAGGCCGCGGAGAAGCGCCAGTGTTATCAAAGGCGTGCTTAAAGCGCGCTTAAGCCCTGAAGCGAGACTCAAAACATATTGAGCGATTCGCCTCGCTTAGCGAGCGTTTCAGCATTGTCATCAAAGCTCTAAGGCATACTTTTCCTTGCCAATGAGCGTAATCCTGAAGATGCCACACTAAACAATTGATATTTTACTTTATTATAAATTTTCTTCAATTTCTTAGTCCATATATTTGGTATTCATGTTTATAGATATTAGTTTTGGACTACATATACATATTTGTAGTTTTTCTCCATTTGCGCCTTTTTTCGTTAAAGCCCACGCTTTATTTACGCTTTGCGCTTAAAGCCCCAACATGCCTTAGAGCTTTCTTGCGCTTTTCACCTTTGATAACGCTGGCGCTGCCTATATGGTTCTTTTCCATTCCAGGATTTTAACCCGAGATTATCCATCCCACCACAACCTTTGGTGGTCCTTATTATCTTAAAGAAATATTTGTTTTTCTTGTAATGTGCAAATGGTTTTTCTCTCTTTTGTTTTTGAGGGCCGAATCATGAGTTTGAATGGGAAATCCCGATTTACTTCCTGCTTTTTAATTCATGGAATTGGTATATAGGTTTGTGCCTAAAGCTAGAAATAATTGTAGCAATTGTTATCCTACTCATATACAGAAAAAAGAGAATAATAGTAACTGTTATCCTTTATATGTTTTTCTTAACATACTGATTCAAGATTACATCCCTGTTTGTGGCTAGTCATTGTTATACTGAAACCACCGAACTGTCATGCTATAATGTTTTGTTTTCTGTCAGTTCTATCATATTTATATCATTGTTTTAACAGTTGTGAGTGTATACTTTTTCCTTAATGGTGTTTGTTCTTAGGAAAACTTTAACTGCTGATTGTGCTTGGTTTGGACAACAAATTCTATTTCTTCATAATTTCCCGTAAACAGTTTTACATTTCCACATTTAGTGCTCTGGAATTCAGCAATTGCATTTCATAAGCTGTTTACTGCAATGCCTATTTAGCAATTGAAACTAAGCCTCTCAAGTACCCTCTCCGTCCTATATCTTCATTTTCAGAAGCTGTTTGTTGCAATGCTCGTTTTGCTATCGAAGCCTATAAAGTACCCCCTCCATTTAGAAAAGTTGGAATGTTTTGGAATAACTCCATAAAAGCAAAGAGTTAAAAAATATATGATAATGGGTGCATTGATCATCATAAGTTCAAAATGATTGTCATTTAACTTGAAAGTAGTTCAATACTTGGCAATTGGACAACTTAAAAGAATGATTGCCTATTCCAAGCATGTCTAACGACTTGTAAGTGATTTTTTATTTTATTTTTCTAATACAACTCCAAGACAAGAGAACACACATGGCAAAAGTGATGGTGGTAATAGGGTTCAGAAGGGAGTGTCGTAAAGGGTGATATGTGACTGGACTAGTGAGGAGGTGGGTAGAGCTTTTGTAGGTGGCGAGATACGCATGGTGGAATCTGGAATATGTGGGAAGCCTGTCATATACTTGCTATCATTTTATAGCACCCAGATGTCCTCCTTCAGTTTGTTTATGTTCTATACTTCAAAAACTATGACATATCAACGAGGGCCTTTCTTGGAAACTTGCCAATGAAAAAAATATTATAGAGAGAGCTTCTTAAAGAACTTTATACTTGGTGATGGCCTAATAATGCTAATATGAAGTCAATAAGCATTCTCATAGACTTGGTCGTCTTCATATGAAAGATTAGGTTGCCGCATCATATAACTCTTTTTTTGTTGAGAGGATGACTCTGTTTTTGTTTGTTTAAGTTGTTCACCTCACATTATTGACTTGGCTGTGGTAAGTTTGCAGGTCTAAGATATTCCTGGCGTCCAATAAAATTGTGTCAATACTGTGGTGCTCAATAAACAAAGCCCGGTGGAAGCATGGAAAAACTGGACAGTGGAAATTCCTTAAAGTTTTGCAGGAATTCTGAACAATTGTGCCAATTTTGCAGCGGAACACAAGAGAATGCAAGTCTGATGATCAATCCAGCTGCTTCATTACAAAGCATAAACAGCTATGGCTCATGTTGCAGTACGCTCTCCTTTCTTTATCTCATACTTTGACATATTAGTTACATTTATCATACACTTTAAGCTGATTCCTTGTTTTGTGATCATTCAGGTGACTTTTCAGTTGATGCAAACACAGATGGGAGGTTAGTTGTAATTAGTTATGTTATTGTTTTTCTTAGGTGGAGGTTAAGTAGAGAGGCTGATTGTTCTGGTTTGAATAATGAATGAGCCTACTTATTTTGACTTAGATTCCCCTTTTGTCTTTTTATCAGGGTTTATGTAGATGCATGTAGTACAGACAGCAGTCAAGAAGATTCTGGTTCTGCTACATGCATAGGAAGAGATGTAGAACTAACGAGAACTGGTAATTCCGAGGAACCCAAGGATAGTAGAAGGGAAAGATATGATGATGATGATGACGAAGCTGGAACCTCTTGTAATGATGAATTTGATGCCCAGTTCTGGCTGCCCCCACAACCAGAAGATGATGATGATGATATTGAGGGCAGTGTGGCTAATTATGACGATGACGATGATGAATGTGGTGATGGTCGGAATTGGGGCAGGCCTGAATCTTTAATCAGCTTCGGTGAAGAAGGTTTTGGTAGTTATAAGTTTAAAGAGGAAAGGCAAAAGGCATTGCAAGAAGTAATGAATGGGAAGCTTAAGGCCCTTGTTAGTGACCTTCTTAAATCTGTTGGTGTCGCCACTTCGGGGAAAGAAGGTGATAACTGGGTTGATATAATCACTTCCTTATCATGGGAGGCTGCTTCATTTGTGAAGCCTGATGCTACAGAAGGAAAGATGAATCCTTTAGAATATGTGAAGATAAAATGCATTTCAACTGGCTCTCCCAGCCAAAGGTATCACTCTAGCCACTATTCCCTTATCTATGTTATACTTACTCCATTCCAAATTCATTCAAACCTAGGAAAATTAGATATTAGGCAGTGTTCATTCAATGATATTCGGGAGAAGGTGCATGTGGCTCCCATTGAGGACAAAATGCGGGAAGCGAGGCTCAGATGGTTCGGGCATGTACAAAGGAGAAGCCCAGATGCTCCAGTAAGGAGGTGTGAGCGGCTGGTTGTGGAAGGCACGAGAAGAGGTAGAGGGCGGTCTAAGAAGTATTGGGGAGAGGTGATCAGGTAGGATATGATGAGACTTCAGATTTCCGAGGACATGACACTTGATAGGACGTTGTGGAGGTCGAGTATTACGGTTGTAGGCTAGGAGGTAGTTGAGTCTTGCGTTACTTTGTACCTTTGTGAGCCTCGTCCGGTAGGGTTTTGTCTAAGAGAGCTAGGGGCAATGTCGTGTCTTACTATTTTATTTTTCGATGTTGGATCCATTTACTAGCCACCGTTTTTGCTTTGCATTTTTCTTCTGCATTTTATGTTACTATTTTTCCCATGATCTCCGTGATGAATCTAATATCCTCTCCTTTTATCTTCTTTTTATTATCTTGAGCCGAGGGTCTTTCGGAAACAGCCTCTCTACCCCTTCGGGGTAGGGGTAAGGTATGCGTACACACTACCCTCCCTAGATCCCACTTGTGGAATTTTACTGGGTTGTTGTTGTTGTTGCAGTGTTCATTCATCAATTCTCTTTTTCATTTGGTTTCCTCTGCCATGCTTTCATTAATGTCCATTATCGCACTTCTTCCAAAAAAATTGACTCTCTTTTGGAATTTGAAAACAGAGGTACAACAACATCTGAACAATTAGACTTCAAAAGGGTTTTCAAAAAGACGACCAAAAATTGAAAAACCTTACAAAAAGGCATGGTTTTCTATGCAAAACACCCAAGCTTCTATACATATAGAAACCTCGTATGGTCCACTCACTGTAACATGCAGTATTATTGTAAAATTTATAATGATAAGTGCTTATTCAAACTAAGACTTTGGGATGGATGGATCACCAAATTCTCCAGGCTTAACGGATTTGTTTTTTGTAGTCGTTTTGTCAGGGGGCTGGTCTTTAAAAAACATGCTGCTCACAAGCACATGCCAACAAAGTACGACAAACCTAGGTTGCTTTTGATCCAGGGTGCACTAGGGCTCTCTTCAAGTGAGTTGTCATCATTTGAGTCCATGCAACAGGTAAACAACAATTCTGCGGTGTGTCAAATCACCAAAATGAGCATATTCTTTGGCTAGTGATTGTCTTTTTTTGTTTATTTATGTTACCAGGAGATAGATAGTGAGAAATCTATCCTCGATATGATAGAAAGATACCAACCGAATGTGGTTTTAGTGGAGAATGCTGTTTCTCGTAGCATACAGGAGTCTATTTTGAAGAAAGGATTAACTTTAGTCTTTGATATGAAACAACATCGCTTGGAGAAAGTTGCTCGTTGCACAGGTTCATTATCTGCTGATGTATTGGTTGGCCGAAAGCTCATGCAGTGTGATTCCTTTCATTTCGAAAAGTTTGTAGAAGAACATTCTACTTCTGGTGATGCCGGGAAAAAGCCTAGCAAAACATTGATGTTTATTGAGGGCTGTCCTACTCGTCTGGGATGTACAGTGAGTGTGCTTATTTTCTGTTTTGTTTTGATTGATGATTTCTAATGTGTTACTGATAGTGGGATCATGCATTTATCTGTTAGCTTGTCCTGAATATAAGTTGGAAGGAGATGCGTCTTTCTCCAGTGTGCTACAAAAGTACAGAATCTTGCATTGTGAACCTTACAAATCTTCACTTCGTTGTGCTCATTAGCCATACTGTCAAATTCCTTGTTACATCTTTCTTAAGATTGATGACATGGCATAACTTATCAAAAAGAAGAAGATTGATGACATGGCATATACAAGGTGGCAATGAGTTTGTGTAACCGAAATAATTGGTGTATCATAATAAGCTTGTGTAATTGGATAATTAGTTATCGTCAATTACTTTGAAATAGATTTCTATTATAAGATCGGATTGCATTTTGAAGGAGGTGGTTATGCATTGATAAATAAGCATTCTGAATTCACTTTGGTGTTATGACTCCTTGAAAAATTAAAGACAGTTTGCCACGTCGTTGTCTCTCTTTAGTAACATTGTTCGTGCACATACACACTCAACAATTGTGGGAGCTGTTATACTTGGGAGTTCCTATTTGATGCCAGATTTTGACTGATGCTTCCCTTTCCTTTTTGTCTTGCTGAGTAAAACTTCAAACTATTTCTTAATTTACGAGTTTTCAGAAGATTTTGAAATTATAACATAACTTGTTAAGTTTATTGTCTTAGCTAACTGGTTTTGCTATTAACTATGGAGTTACCTTAATCTGGTACTGCCTGGATGACTAACCAAAAACAACATCAATATTAATGATAATTTGATTCCATGAGCAATTGAGTCTGCTGAATTAGCCTATTCAGGTCGCATGGATTGTCTACTCGGTGTTTCCCTATCCCTTGTCTGCTACATCCGGAGCATTTAGTTGTTGTCCACTGAATGTTATCTTTTTTGGCAGATTTTGTTAATGGGATCAAACAGTGTTGAATTGAAGAAGATTAAACGTGTAGTCAAAGATGATGCGATTGTCGTGGCGTACAATTTAATCCTAGAGACTTCTTTCCTCCTGGATCAAAAAGCAATGTTCTCAACTCTTCCTCTTAGCCAGGAGGTGAATCTAACACTTGGTAATGAAACACCATCGGTTACTGATGGACAAGGAATTATATCTAATGTTGAGGAGCATGTCGATGAAGCCAGTTCATCCTCTACAGTTGATATTCCAATATCCAGTGGCTTCCATGAAGAAATAAATCATATGTTAGACACAGAAAGCGATTCTCTACCATATGAGCCATACAACCCAGTCGTTCTATCTGGATTATCATCTATCTCGTCCTCCGTCAGAAGGATTGTGGGGGATAGATTTCCTCTCTTCTCCACCTCTCGTCAATCCATGTCCTCATATCTTAGTTTTAATGGAGCCACGAAAGATGATCAGGGACGAGCTGATGTTCAAGTTTCTAATGTGCCTGATTTGATTAATCATAATGATGCAGAACAAAAACCGAGTTCTAATGAGGTGAATGCACCTGAAAAGGAGCTATATCATACTCCACTTGTGCCGCAGGAAGAATCTTTAGAATCACAAGTATCTGGTGAAAAGCTTGAAGACCAAGAACATATGAAGGATGACATGGCATCGTCATTGGATTCTGAGAGTATTTTGATTCTGATGTCCCGCCGGAATGCTTCAAGAGGGACTATGTGTGAGCATAGTCGTTTTTCTCGGATTAAGTTCTATCGAGATTTTGATATTCCCCTCGAAAAGTTTTTGCAGGATAATTTGCTAAATCAGGTGCTTGTAACTCAACTTTTCTCCACTTCAAACTCTTTCTTTGCATTAAGGTCCTTTCAGTTAAATTCACATCATTTGAGGTGGCTTTAATAATCCAAATCTATCAAATGGAATATCGCTGAAAGGGATTGCATTAATTTGTATTTTCTCGAGCTGGCACCATTTGCTTATGTTGTTCACAAAGAAGCTCTTTTTTCTGCAGAAGCAGTGCAAGACCTGTGGTGAATCCCCTGAAGCTCACATTTTTCATTATGCGCATCACAACAAGCTCCTAACCATTCAAGTTCGGCATCTTCCCATGGAAAAGGGTCTGCGAGGTGAACGTGAAGGGAAACTCTGGATATGGAGTCGTTGCTGTAAATGCAAATCCCAGAGTGGAAGCTCATTATCCACAAAAAGAGTGTTAATATCCACTTGCTCACGTGGTTTTTCTTTTGGAAAGTTTTTGGAGCTCAGTTTCTCAAATTCCTCTTTTTTTAGTAGACTGTCTCCCTGTGGTCACTCCTTTGATAAGGATTTCCTCTACTTCTTTGGGTATGACCACTTAACATAGTTCCATTTTCCTTTCTTTGTGAAGTAGTAGTTTGTTATATTTATACATTTGTATCCGGTGGCTATTTTTCCATCAGAAGCTTCTATTTTTACCCCCCCCCTTTGAACTGACATCATTATTTTTCGTATTGATCGTCAGATCTGTTTCTTATGAGATAAATAGCCATGTTGATTCATGAGAGGATTTTTCTCGTATTTCATCTGTCCTCTCTGAAGATATTCATGTCATCTGTAAACATGTGCAGGTTAGGGCGAATGGTTGCTATGTTCAAGTACTCTACTGTAACTACTTATTCCGTGTTTCTTCCTCCCAAGGAGCTGGAATTTAGCAGTTCCGTTAAAGGAGAATTTCTTAAGCAGGACTTTGATGATGTATGTGCTCTTATGATTGTAGGATCCTGTTTTTATGTACCATGCTTTTGTACATTTGGCTGAACATGGAATCTGCATGTGGTATTGTTTAAATTGACCTAGGATTTCTTTTCTTTCTTAAACTAGGTGCACATGAAAGGGATTATGATGCTTCTTGATGTAGAAAAAGCTCTGAAGGCAGTACAGTCTCGTCTTGGAACAGCGCTAAATCTTCAAGGATCAATTAAGGATTTTTCTGAAATTGAAAACATGTTGAAGGAAGAGAGATCTCAGTTTGAGGTTAGATACTTTCTGCTACCTTCTAGGATTTTACCTATTTTTATAGTATTTTATTTGATGAACCATGTTGGATTGAGGCATTGCCATAGTGGTATCTAAGAGAGATCTCAGTGTGAGGTTAGTTCCCTTTTGCTGCTGTTCTAGGATTTAATTTGATCAACCATGGCGGATTTATCCTTCATAATTGAGTCTCCAAGTTTCAGTTTCAGAAACTTATTTTTCTTTTTCTTATATATGGATTCTATTTCAGATTGACATACAAAATGTAGTTAAGAATGGGAGTCAGGATGTTGTGGTTTATAAATTTCTAAGCTTGAACAGAATACGACTGGATCTTCTGCTTGAGGCGTGTGTGTGGGATCGCCGTCTTCATTCATTGCTATCTTCTTATCATACAGATAGTGATCCCAAAGGCATTAACCCGAAGCAATCCACAGTGCCAGATATTGAACCTTTTAGCCACAAAGAGCAACAAGTAAAGTGCAGCATTGAAGGAGATACTAATTATGAGGCAGTAGCTAATCTGGGAAGAGGTGACATAACTTTGGACGATTCTCGTGATCTGAATATTGAGTTCACTGAGGATTCTTCTGCAGAGGAAAACAATGGGACAGAAACCATTGAAGAAAGTTGTGAATTTCGGAACCATAATTGTGATCTGAAATTGAACCTGGTATCTGCCGAAGCAAATGGTTCTCTCATTGCAGAAATTCCTATTGATGCTAATCTTAGAGGATTTAGAGAAGAAAGCACATCATCAATTTCATCTGCTTTTGCTGAAGTTACTGAGTTCTCTACTGCAGCAAAAATATCTGCAAATGGATTATCCGTCGAGGATCCTGCAGTGAAATCTAATTGTTCACATTCTGGTGACGAAAATAATCTACAATCGAATCTTCCTTCACTCACTCTTCTGCAGTCAGAAAAACTAAGTCTTTCTAGTGTTGATGGGAGGACTGGCAGAGATTCTATGGATCCTCAATTGGACAATTTTGAAAATGATAAAGGGTGGTGGGCTCCATTCCCTGAAATTCGGCGTGAATACATGAAGGATCTGCAGAGAGGTTACCCGCCAAAATTAGGATCCATCACAACCCATGCGGTAGAAACTACAGCTTACAAACTTGTTACTGATGAGGGTGCAAAGTTGCACATTCCCATTGGAAGTGAGAAGTACGTTTTGTCTGATTATGAAGATGAAGTTTCAAGCATCATCGCTTGTGCTTTAGCAAGGCTGAAGGATTTGCCAATTGTGTGTGAAGATCTTGGAGATGACGGAAGGAAAGATGGAGGAATGGATGGTAATGCATATGAGAGTTCGAAAAGCTTAATGCGATTATTCTCACTGACTTCTCCTCATTTCTCCTCAACTAGTTCTTTAGATTTAGAGGGGATTCAGTCTTCCCAAGTATCAGAACAAACACGCTCGTCTAGTTTAGATGGGTTAGATATGTTAAATTCTGCTGCTGTTCATCCTGAAATCTCCTTTGGTTCGGGAAAATTTCCTGGGAAGCGTAAATACTCAGTTATGTGTCTCTATGCTAGCCATTTTTCTCGTTTGCGAGGTCGATGTTGCCCATCTGAAGTTGATTATATTGCTTCTCTAAGTAGGTGTAGGAAGTGGAATGCGAAAGGTGGGAAAAGTAAATCCTTGTTTGCCAAAACTCTCGATGACCGGTTTATCATCAAAGAAATCTTGAGAGCAGAATTTGACTCGTTCTTGAAGTTTGGTCATAGTTATTTTGAGTACATGGAACAGTGCTACGAGAAGGGCAATCAAACCTGCCTTGCAAAAGTTCTTGGCATTTATCAGGTTTGTTAATCAGCTACAAACTTCATTTTCTGGCTATTAGAACAGTACAAATGCTCCTGTTGGATTTTTGTCTCAGTTTTTATGTTTTGCAGGTCATTGTAAGGCCAACAAAAAGTGGGAAAGAGACAAGACATGATCTCATGGTGATGGAGAACCTTTCATTTGGAAGAAATATTACTAGGCAATATGATCTAAAAGGAGCTCTGCATGCTCGATTTAATTCAGCTGGCGATACTGCAGGAGATGTTCTTTTGGACCAAAATTTTGTGAATGATATGAACATCTCTCCTTTATATGTTGGAACGAGATCAAAGAGGAATTTGCAACGAGCCGTATGGAATGACTGTGGCTTCCTCAATGTAAGTTTTGCATGACATCCTACTAATAAATTACCTGTAGCTCATATTTACCAAATCATAATTGTGCTAAAAGGCATGTGACTTCTGCTTATGATAAACAATGTGTTGTTGCAATTCTATGGTTTAGCTTCTAAACTGGTATCATTTTCTGAATAACAGTCAGTCAATGTGATGGACTATTCTTTACTTGTTGGAGTGGATACTGAGCGCCGCGAACTTGTTTGCGGCATCATTGACTATCTCAGGCAGTACACATGGGACAAACAACTTGAGAATTGGGTCAAATCCTCGCTTGTGGTTCCCAAGAATCAGCTTCCTACTGTCATCTCCCCAAGGGAGTATAAAAAGAGATTTAGAAAGTTTATCGACACACATTTCCTAAGTGTTCCGGAAAATTGGTGCTCCCAAGGACCTTCAAATCTTTCCGTACTTTGTGGCATAGCTGTTAGTAATGAAGATGCTAAGTCTAAAGGTCAAGAGGAGCACAGACATGAGCACCAATCAACTGCTCATGGAAACCAAAACGATACTATTACCTGATTTCTATTGTTTTTTTCTTCATTTCCGTAGCATAGTAATTACATATTATCCAGCCATTAATTTCTGTACATAGCTGCTAGGATGCTCGTTGTCCTAGCACCTAGGTATATATTATATATATATCCCCCCCCCCCCCCACTCATTTCTGCGGTTTTTTATAGCAAGTTTATGGGGATGGTTTCATTTGATTCTTTTAAGGTCATTTTAGGTTGAATATAGCAAGTCTGCTGAGTAATTGTAAAAAAAAAAAAAAAGGCATCCCTTGGACCAGTTACAGCTGCACAAGCTTTTATAGTATTTGCTATAAGATGATTATTCATATAAATACTTTGTTTTCTGATCTTTCCTGAGTTGCTTCTCTTTGCTCATTCTCTCTCTCAAATTTCATAGTTCTTTCCAATTTGTGATTATTTAAGCATTGTAATTCTATATCAGATGTATGATTTTACATGATATGAATATTTTGCAATGCTCTAGGATTATTCCTTCAAATATTTTGCTTATTTATCTGTGTTGTGTGCGTCTGTTTGGGCATGTGTTATTTTGGCATGGGCATTAGCGACATATATCAAATAACAAACATAGGAAAGCCAAAACAATGATTATAAAAGTACTTTGTGGTTACTGTAGAAACCTATATATGTGTGTGTGTGTTTACACGCACGTGCATATACATGCACACATAAATAGAAAAGCCTCCAAATTTTAAAGGAAGAAAATAAAAGGAATACCTCTCTAGTGTATGGCTTGGCGGAGATGATGAAATCAAGCATTTCACTTTTTTCATTTTTTATTTGTTCTGGTATCACTGGCTTGACTAATCCAGATGTGCGCCACATAAAGGAGAAGGTTTCCCATTTTCTGCAAGATGCATACCTCTCTTTGTAGGAAATTGATGTTTTCTTCATAGAAAGAAAGCTCCCCTTTTTCTGTGTAATATCGGAAGTTAAGTTAATACATGGACAGGAGAAGATGATGCCCATATATCCCGTTGAAAACAAAGGGACACTAGGTTATTTTTGAGTTGAAATTGGACTAGCCTAGCCTCTCTTCCCTAAAACAAAACGCAAAAAAAATACTTGTTATATAAAAGGTGAATTGGATTCTCTTGTTCTTACCTCAATTTCAATAGTAGCAATTTCTACCTTAGGTTTCAAAATGTTTTAGAATTGCAAGCTGTTCAGGTTTACAAAATAATCTTTCAACCCAATAATATAATAATAATAATAATAATAAGAGATTACAAGGCACAATTTCTCTCTTTACTGAGTCAAAAAGTATGGGATCACGTTTCAATTTTCACGGATTTCCTATTATTCAGATTAGTCTCCATTCTTGGCCAAGTACTTTATATATTTGCAAAAACATTCTTTTTTACTTTCTCTCCTTCTTGATGTAACTTTCACCTTTTTTTCTTTTGTTCTCTTTTTACTATGGTAGTAGTAGAGGAGTTTATATCTGTAATTTCACCTCTGTATATAAGATAAACTCTTACATCAATAAAAGTTACTTCATTATATAAAAGAAATCTCCAGTCACGTTTTGCATTTAGTTCTCTTCCTTTCTCATGACTTTTTCAAGAGTCTGGACTGTGCTCATAGAAAAGCACACGAGTTTTTCTTTTCCTTTTGGTATTGGTGTGAGATAAATTTAAACGAGAAACATCGTCGGTGAAAATTCATATAGCCATCCATAACTTGTTTGGGATGCAGTTATTTAGGATAACATAAAATATCCCCAAAAAAAAAAAAAACTATTGCACAGCAACTTTCCATGTGAATCAATGGATTACAATAGACATTGAAATAATACACATGACTCGAGAGAAATTCTTTGCTTGATTGATTACAAATACTCAACACATTTTATCACAAATACTCAACTTGAAGAAAATGTTTTGGAAAACTTATCATATTTAATGTAAATGTGATTCCCCCTTTTTTGGGCTAAAGACTCGTATGAAAAAAGAACTTACAGGAACTATGTAATCTAGACAAGTTCATGAAGCATGTATGATGTATATAGTACTATTACCTTTTGAAGAAAACAAAAATGATAAAAAAAAAAAAAAAAAACTTATCAAGTACAATGGCAACGAAGAGGAACTGAGATACCGGGAGGTTTCCTCTTCTCGCGGATAACAGCTTCTTTAATCATGGCCAGTTTTTGGTGAACCTTTCTCCATATGTTATTTATAGCACCATTTGGATGTATAGGACCGATACCACCCAGTTGACCATTTTCATACTCGAAAATAGGCTGCACCTGAGCCATTTTATGCCGAAACCTATCCTTTTGCTCGTCAGAGTAGCTCCTAAGATGGTTCACGAGCCAACTTGGCTGAAGTGCATCACTAACTGCTACAAACAGCGAAAATTCTGAATAATCCACCATCCCTTCAAATGGGAGCTCAATGTTGTCACTAACAATGACGGGAATACAAAGACTTTGAATGGCATCAAAAAGTCGGCACGAGGTTGGTGTGTCCCCTGCCGGGTGCAAGCAGAACTCTGAAGTCCTCATACCCTTTATAGACTGCTCCTTCCCAGTAGCATTTGGAAAGCCTTCCTCCATCACTACCCCGGGTTCATTTATTAGCAAGTCCCAAAGCTTTTCTCGAACGATGCCTCCCTGCACACAAAAAAATACATAATGACCTAAAACTAGCGAGCAAGAAGAGGGATGTTATAGTCTAATATAGGCATTTGTTGACAGACAGAAAAGCCTATACAACGTTGCATGTCTGGCCAAGCACAGCATGCATACAACAGAATTGCGCAAGTTTTTCTTATGCTTCACCCTAACAATGATTTTTCCAATCAATTAGTACTTAATTGTACTCAGAAAAGTTTCAGGAAACAGAGCAAGTTCATTAATAGTAGGCCAAAATCTGATGACAGAATAGTCTATACCGTCTGCATTGTGATCAAAAGGAGTTCCAGTCATATCTTGTGAAGAAGCTCACAAGAAAAATAGATCATTTACCCCATATGATTGCAAGCAGCAAGCAGACTATACTCATATGGACGTACGGGAGAACTCAATAATACTACCCAATGCATATATTTATTTCCCCTGAAGCAAAGAAGGGTTTTTTTTGTAAGGGCAAAAGAGGCAGTAAATAGCTACATGGCACAACGACATCTTTAAGTGACCAAACTTTTGCATGATTATTTATTAATAAACAGCATCATGGTATAATTCAAACACCTTGTTTTTCCTTATCTTTTTCCCCTTCCTTTTTGATAACAGTGGCATCCAGGTCAGTTTGTGCACACCTCGATTATTCTACCTGATGCCTGCTACCTCCCACCGGCCACCACGGCTTAAGCAAATGTGAAGAAATCATCTAGTGTTTTTTATCTCTACTGGAATTTGAACCTTCGTCTCTCACGATTTTCACCTACTTTGTTGACCATTAGGCCATACCCTTGGGTTCAAACAACCTGTCTTCTACCAGGCATTGGTATAACTCAAGCTCCTAGTTTTGTCCCAAGCTTTAAAAATGTTCCCTTGGTGAAGAAATTCCCCCCCAGTTTGAAATCCAAAGTTTTCAAGGTATTTAAATTAGATATAACATTATTCATAAAATAGTTGACTTGACTTGCAAATAAAAATAGATCGTACACAGGCAATATTGTTAGAAGCAGGTAGCAGATTATATTTAGCCAGAGTTCTGGAAAAAGTTAATAATACTGACCCGATGCCTATGTTTAGCTCCTTTGAAATAGAGAAGGGTTTCTCTTTTCTTGTTTTCAGATAAAGGCAAACGAGGAAGTAGATGCGTATAAGGCACGATTACATCCTTCAGCAGCGAAACTTGGGTGTGATGTATCATGTCAGATGAACTCTCATTAGACGCTTTCGAGTCAAGCTTGTACCACCCACCAAAATCTACCACCAGAAGAACTGCTGAAGCAACCTCAGCCTTCACATGCCACATTGCAACAGGGTCTGCCAAAGAATGCTTCAAGTTGTAAAATAACCTGACATTGCAGAGACTAAATTATAAGATTCTAAGATGTTCCCTCTTTTGTAGAACATAATTAGGAAAGAACAATTACACAGTCAATAGGAAAGCAGGCTGGCGAGACGATTTTACAAATTGGAACTCGGGATCATTTGCTACTTTTAGTTCATGGTCAGACATGAGTTTTAGAATCAATTACATCACTACACATAATAAACAGACAAAGCAACTGAATAACACAGCATACGTGTCATATTCAAGGTGGAGCAGAGGATCAGCGATGAAAAATGTGTATTATTTGATCACAACTGCATTGAACTAAATAATATGGGTGGAAAAGGAAAGGAGCTATTTTAAGTGAAATAGCAAGATGCAGTTCACTCAACAAAATACCATCAAAATATTAGTACACTTCACCAGATATATGTCATGAAGAATTAACTCAGATGCAACTGAAGAATCTCCAGCATTGCTCAATTATGCAAAAAGTAAGCAGGGCAAGACTTTCTCTACCTAAGTCAATACATCACTTTTCACAGCCCTACCAAATCCCTGTGCCCCTATGATGGTCTCCAAGCAGTCCAACTCAGCCCTGCTTATTATGTTTGCTTCAAAAGATTCAAGCATAAGCACTTTCAATAAGTACATATTTGACAAATCGAAGAATTGTTACTGAATCTAATTAAACTCTTTTATGCTCATAGTTACTACTTGGCATATATTTTGTAAGTCAGCAGCTCCCCAATAAAAATTAAGAAACCAAAACCCCTATCAGGATGATTTTATACAACATTCGAAGTTGTTTTCCAAGATACCAGAGTCCAAGTTGGATCCGGCAAGCATAAGAACTCAGCAACTTTTAGCATTCTTTTTCAGTGACTGTTTGATAAGATAGTAGCACGAGTAAATCTAGAACATAATTACATGCAAACAGTGCACAACAGCCAACATTTGTTTCTTTTTGAGAGCCACGAGGTCTCATGCTCAATTCCCAGCGGAGGCAAAAACACTAGGCGAATTCTTCTCTTCCGTCAAAGCCTTGGTAGATAGAGTCGGTAACTGTGTTGGTGGGACGTAGCAAGTAACCCGTGGAATAGTCGAGGTGTGCTGGTCCGGACACCACGATTATTGAAATAAAACCAAAGTAAGTATTATGTGAGAATCTATGGATTAAATCTCACGGCTGCAGCCTGACACGTCTATCAATTGAAGCTAAGCTAAAGCCTAAAAGTCCAAGCACAACTTAAATCAGATAGATGATTGTTGCAGTTCAGTTGAAGCTGAGCTGCATCCTGAAAGACTAAGCACGATATTCACCTATTTCTTGCTATTTTGAAGAGCATTTACAAAATAATATCAAGAAAAACATAACTGGCTCAGTTCCTTCTTTTATTTCAGGAAAAAAAACATCTGACTTCATATGCAGATTACTTCCACACTTCGGAAGTCACTAAAACCAAAAGTTAGCACATATAGAAGAATGGAACCTCTCTAAACAAATGATTACCCTAACTGCAAAAAGATCAAATTCTATTGAAAAAAGCACTGGTAGCACCCAACAGTCTCTAATACACATCATAAAGAAAGAACTATACAAGCTTCATCCAAAACAGCAATTATCCAATCTCTCAAGCAACAACAACAACAACAACAACAACAACAACATACCCAGTATTATCCAATCTCTAAAGCAACAATGCACAATAAACAATAACTAGAAAGATCAAAAGACTCCAGAGCATAGTTATCATGACTCACAAATCCCCTACCAAATTCCTAATTGCAATCCGCGATACTAGAAATAGTACAATAGCAAACTCAAAATTTCCCTATCAAAATTGCAGTCATTCTTGTTTTACATTTTAGTAGCATTTTGTCTCCTCCAATCCAACTCAACTTTCTATTTTTTGAGACTCTCAAATCATCTCCAAATTTAGAAAAGAATTATAACTCCATATTTCCTCAAGAACATTGATGCATCGTCTCTACAGAAGCAGCATACTAAGCAATCGAATAAATTTGCTAAAATGTCATGAACCAATTACATACAACTATGCATAAAAAGCAGTGAGTTCCAGTACTTACCAGTAATAACAAACACATGATCACGTCCACCAGATCGTTTCCAAGCTTCAGTTTGCTTCACAAAATCCAACGCCATTCTTTGTCTCTCATAATCCTCATTCCTCTCCTTCTTTCTAAACACACCCTTATTTACAATCAGTTGCATCTCAGCACTCAATGTAGCAAAAAAGGGAACAAAAATCACATCAGCTTCCTCAGCACTAAACACCCTTTTAGCAAAAGATCCAAACTTTAAATTTTCTGGTGTCATCAAATCACCCAAGATCCAATACTCAGCACTGTACTGTTTGATTATTGGGTTTTCTGGATAAGGAAGTAAGTTTTGAGAACTTTTGCCCATATGGGTCTTTCTTATTTCATTATCTACTTCACTCCCAATTCTTGAATCAGAATCTAAAGCCCAGTACTTTTCAAGTAATCCATAGTTGAGGGATCTTGGAAGATCTGCTATGTAAACTTTGATGGAATTACGAGATTCTTGAAAGTTGAAATTTGGGTTAATTGGGGTTGGAGAGGAGTGGAAAAAGAAGAGGGAAAGTGGTAAAATGCAGAGTATAGAGAGAGAGACGAAGAGAGAAGGGATACTGCAGGATGAATTGGTGTTCTTCAGTGGCATCATGTTGTTGTTCTTTGAGGTTCCTGTTTCATCTATATAATAGGATTTCTGTGTTGATTTAACTGATTCAAGTTGTGTGTAAATAAATGATGTTTATAGAATCTGTGGAATGATTGATCTTGCTTGCATTTTTTTTTATCAAAATATTTAAACGGAGAAGACGAGGTCAGTGACAGACTCAGAGGTGTAATATGAAATACTCATAAATTTGTGGAGAAAAATACAAAAATAATCCCTAATATTGCTTAGGATAAGTTTAAAGTAATTGCTCTAATATCCTTATAAGTATTTTGGTTTGCCAAGAACATGCACTTCTAATTTTCATAAAATATTTTTCAATTCTAGCTGTTAGATCGACTGAGAATGGTAAAGAAAAGGATCTAATGAAATTTCATATTTAGAGACGCAGTATTTTAGGGAAAATTTCACATTAGAACAGTTGGGCTCCATGCTTTTTAAGTTTATAGCCCATATAATAATTTACAACCAATTAGCCCAAAAATATATGCTAAGATTCAACATCCAACTCCAATAGGTTCTCAAAATTATTATTTAATTTTAAAAAAGATTCCTCAAGCTTTTAAATTAATTTTCGAATCAGTAACTGTGACTCAAATATTAATTCAAGAAATCAAATTCATTTGGGCGGTGAAAATTAGATTTTTAACAAGCTTAAATATGTGGGTTTAAATTTCGAATTTGATTTTGTGAGAAATTTGGAGTGGGTGTTATTTAGACTTGTTAGAAATAGTATAAGGAGGTTGTATATAAAATTTGAAGTCATTTAATGGAGATTTGGACTGGTTTTGAACAAGAATTGCAACTGAAAATTGTGGAAGAAGTTCGTCTACAGATGCTTGTATAAAGATGTATAAAAGTGTATAATAGTGTATAAGGTGTGTTTCTACACTCATATACAAGATTATACATGATTATACAAAAAACTGACTTCGTCTTCTTCCTTGCGTCTTTTCTTAAATTTAACTCAAATCTACTCCAAATCACTTCAAATTTAAATTTTGAACTCCTTTTGATATTCTCAATCAATTGGAACAACATCCAATCCAAACAACTAACAAATTTAGAAAAAACCATTTTCAAAAGCAAAGGTTTGAATGGTCTTCAATGGTGGACTTCTACTCTTCAATTTTCTTACATTGAAAGCAGTTGACACAAGAGGAGAAGCAGAAAATGCATATGTAGAAGATATGAGAAGAAGAGAGAGTGAAAGCAATGGTTGTGAGAACAAAGAATTAACTCCATAAATTTTAGAAGCAATGGTTGTAAGAACACAGATTTTGAATTTGGAAGTGCTTTCAAAATATGTACAATGTGGGTTAGGTGAGGTAAAACTTAAAAACATGGGCCATTTTTTGTTATGGTGTGAAGTCATGTGTATTTTCTTGTAATTTTTTTTTTTACAGTTTTTACTATTTTTTTAATTTATTTCTTTTATCTAGAGAAGTGTAGCTTTTGCCTTTTATTTTTGGATATATTTTGTCTAGTGAATTTTTTTATAATTTTCATTAAATTTAAGAAATAAAGTCTATTAAATATTTGAATTGAGACCACATATACTTACTCTTGACAAAATTTGGTAATAAAATGTGAACATATTACTAGACACCTAACTCCAAGATTTATACAAATATAACTTAGAAAGAATTACAAGAAAATACACATGACTTCTTACCATAACACAAAATGACTCATGTGTTTAAGTTTTACCCCACCTAGCCCATATTTTACATATTTGAAAGCACTAGCAAATTTAAAATCTGTGTTCTATAACCATTGCTTTTAAAAGCTATGGAATTAAATCTGTGTTCTCACAACTTGTTTTTACTCTCTCTTCCTCTCACATCTTCAACATATGCTTCTAGGGGTTGTGTATTTTATGCTTCTACCCTTGTGTCACCTGCTTGCAATGTAAGAAAATTGAAGAGTAGAAGTCCACCATTCAAGACCATCCAAAGTTTTGCTTTTGAAAATGGATTTTTTTGAATTTATTAGTTGTTTGGATTGGGTGTTGTTCCAATTGATTGAAACTATCAAAATAAGTTCAAAATTTAAATTTGAAGCGATTTGGAGTAGATTTGAGTTAAATTTCAGAAAAGACGCAAGGAAGAGGACGAAGTCAGTTTTTTGTATAATTATGTATAGTAGTGTATATGAGTGTAGAAACACACCTTATACACTACTATACACTTTTATACATCTTTATACAAGCATCTGTAGACGAACTTCTTCCACGATTTTCAGTTGCAATTCTTGTTCAAAACCAGTCCAAATTTCCATTAAATGACTTCAAATTTTATATACAACCTCCTTATACAATTTCTAACAAGTCTAAATAACACTCACTCCAAATTTCTCACAAAATCAAATTCGAAATTTAAACTCACATATTTAAGCTTGTCAAAAATCTAATTTTCACCGTCCAAATGAATTTGATTTCTTGAATTAATATTTGAGTCACAGTTACTGATTCGAAAATTAATTTAAAAGCTTGAGGAATCTTTTTTTAAAAATAAATAGTAATTTTGAGAACCTATTGGAGTTGGATGTTGAATCTTAGCCTATTATTTTTGAGCTAGTTGGTTGTAAATTGAAATATGGGCTATAAAATTGAAAAGTATGGAGCCCAATTGTTCTAATGTGAAATTTTTCCATTTATTTATCTATTTAAACTTTTGATGTGATTACTTTTGTACAAAATTAAATCTTTAACAATTGTACTTTGTTGTTTTTATCTAAATACAGGTAATAAATACATCCAATTGATACCTTAAACTTCATTTTCACCCAAACATTGACATATAAAATGAAACGGAGAGTGTCTTTATTAAATGAAAAAAAAAAGTAGCAGAAGTAGACCTAATCAATTTCGAGCTAGAAAACCAGAACAGGAGTTGAAAATAGAGAGAAGGGAAGGGAATATCAACAGATGATTTATATAAAAAATTCTTCATAGTGTGGCATTTGCTGCAACACCAATTACACCCAAACTAGATTCAAAGTACTGAGTTAAAAATTCTACCTGATTTAACACTAAAAACAAGCATATTGTCTCTGCGCCTACATATTGCTCTTTCCAATACTGGACTAGCGCTCCAATGCAACCTCATCAAAGTTCCAGTCTCTCACTATATCCCTCCTCACGGCACGGCTCCTAACGAGTCGTGGGGGACCTGTCATGCCATTACTCTGATCAGTTGGCTGAGGGGTTACTTTAGATGTTGTGATGCCACCGTTTGCATTGGGGTGGCTAAGCGTTATCTTCTTGATCAAGCAATTGGCAATCGCCGAACATCTCCCATCGTTGTCGGAACTTGAAACAGAGTAACTTCTGAAGGAATGTGATGGGCTTTCAACACTATGGCATACCAAACATGCCAGACTCATATTTCACTTGGTGCACAATCTCTTTTGCTGCGCAATGCATTCAAAGAAAATAAGGTTCTATTAGATGCCACTGCAAAGGAACCTATTGAAAGTGATTATGTGATAATGTGCTCGGGATGCAAATAATCGAAATGGAAGTTTAGAAACCTTATATCAATTTATGTGCATGTCATGATTGCCAGTAGAGATCCCAAAAGTTTTGGTGACATGCAACAATTTCAACCTTTGCAAATGCAACACACCAAGTTCACATTTTCATCAATTATAGATTATGACAGCCATCCTACGCCAAAAACAAAGAAAAAATACATATTTGGCTTCCCCACACATGCAGGCTCACAAAATATAAACATACTGAGAAAATTCATGAAAGAAAGTGTTCTCTTCTAATAAGAATCCACTAGTACGATATTTTTACAATACCAAATTGACTTGACAAATCATATACGGTCCAGATCTCATACAGAAAACTGGAGAAATAAAACTAGACATAGGACTGTAGAGTAGTGTAAAAATTGTTGTGCATTCATGGCTGTAATATGCAATTAGATGCTGCTGGGTTATTTATGTTCCCATAGAGTTTAAAATTAACTGCTCAATCTTTTGGCCAGTAGACCACTACCCTTGTAAAGTTGTGAATGACCTTAATTTTTTTTACTTAGAGAACTCTGTCGGAAATTCCAGCTCCCAAGCACTAGGGCAATAGTAAGAAGGTCAAATAATGCTCAATGATCACACACAGCATTTTCAAAGGTTGGGAAAGAGACTAAAACTAGAGTGATTGCTCCAGAACTGCACAACAAGGGACTACTGGGACTCCTAGGGGTCTGTGGTTTGAGGGATAAGGAATATTAATCTCGGTATTAAATTATGTATTATTATACAGCGCTTGCTTTCCGATATAAAAAGGTGTATTGCTAGTATAATCTCCAACGACTAACGCAATGTTTGCTTTCTGGTTATGCAGAGATTAATACAACAAAACCAAATGTTGTATTGCTAATATCAGTATAACTTACACGAGACTATGTATTACTGTATACGGAGTATAATATGAAATAAGAATGTGTATTAGCAATACATGGATAAGTAAAAACAAAAGTGCCCTTAAAGTTGGCTATCCCTTCAATATTATTCATGTAAAATTATTCACCATATAGCAATCCACATATTATTATTAATCACATAAGAATTGTTACATTATTATTCACCACATAAGAACTTTTACACTATAAACTAGACTATGAATTAAATGACCCTTAGGGTTCACAGAATTATTTTTCCTGTGAATGTTCTGAATATAGATTCGAGTAAACTTCTAATTAAACTATACAAAAAGAACTTTCTCCATTAACCTGTTGGCAAATGTAGGTCATGCTCCTACATTGTAGGATGACAGGTGACAACAACCAGGCGCTTCTCCAATGCCATAAATTCTAAGTCGTGGGATCATAACTTATCAGATGAGCTGAAGGTGAGAGTTGATCTAAGTTGAATGCACCTAGAAACCTTTTAAGCCAAAGCCAAGATCTACAGTGAAGAAAAATCCTGCGCCCAGGGAGGCTAAAGTGGGAACTAAGAAAGGGAGAAACATGTTATATTACTGCTAAATTAAGATCTTTGGCAAGCTCTTTTTAGCAAGATTATTGGTTTCCAATAATATTTCTTGATCACCTATTCTTGCTCAAATAGGGCCCTCAGTTTCTCGCCAGCACCTCAAAGATGCATTTAGTTGTTTTACATGAGATTAAAGGTAGTTTCATTTAGTACCTAAAGGAAGGTCTGGAAATCAATACAAAATCCATTAACAGATTTAACGGTAAAATAAAATCTCTGTCTGTATTGCAAAAAGCCTGAAGATAAGAGGAGAAGACCAAAATTTGCAACTTCCTTTCATTTCTTTTGAAACATCCTTTGAAGCCAATCCATTCCCAACAGGCGCCGACCCACCCACAACCTGCAAAAAACTAAATCCGGAACAACCTACAAAAAACTACACCCATTCCTTCTTCCTTTGTCCACCTTTACTAGGTTCACACTTATCACTTATGTACCTTCTCCAGCAGCAAACCTCACTACAGTTTACTCCGTACTTCTTAATTTTTTTTTGATAGGTCCGTACTTCTTAATTTATATCAAGCTGATTTTAAATATTTCACATATATCAAACTTAACTTGTTGTAACTATTGTACTTCAAAGTTTCTCTTGTAACTAAGATATCAAAAACCTTTTTGTATTAGAAACAAACACATACATGAAACAAGAATGGGAGTCATAGTTACCCAATGAGCCATCAGTTCTTTTTCATAATTTCAGCAACTTTCTCAATGTCTTTGAGACAAAAATTAGAAAAGACAACACCAGTGATGAGATTAAGGAAATATGTTCTATTTATTTGTTTTAAGTATTCTCAGAGATAATAAAAATTCATAGCAAACTGCCTCCCCTATTCCTTTCTACAGCTTCTTCTCACTAGGCAGTTGAATAAATGCATTAGGAAATATGAAAACAACATATAGCTATCTCTGTATCCACCTGAAGTAACCAAATTAAACTTCCTATTTTCTGAATCAGCCCATACAGATGTAAGAAGTTGCATTTACCCTAATTGTCCAGAAACAAATCAGATCTATAGAAACCTAGCCTCTTACTAACCTGAAATTAAGTCATAATATTTACCACTTAATGTCCTTTTTTCTTTCTATCATTCTTTAATAGGGTTCTTCAATGATTAGTTGCCAACTCCAAGGCCAACCAGTCATTTTACCAGCAATTTAGCTTGACCATCTTAATATAGAGCATGAAAACTTCTTTTGGACAAGTTTAAAGAATAATTGTATGCTTCAATCAAGAACTGAACCCAGGTGAATGAGCCTCAAGGCAGTGCTAAGGAGCTCCAGCTACCAGTGACCCCAGCTAATTTTCTAGAGCATGAAAACTTTCGTTTCCCACATCATATTGTATGTAACTAATATCTAGAGACAGCAAAATGTGACGCCAAATAATTTTTCTATTCCTTTTTCCTGATGAGGTGTCAAGCAAATAATTTGTAGTCATAAACCAAGCGATACCTATAATATGACACAGGCACACTCATTTTTTCGATAAAGAAACTGGAGTAGAAGGCCCACCAAATGCATCCTAATGGAAAACTATCAGAATCTCAAATGGGCTCTAGACACGTAACAGTGATACATTTTAAATTATACTTTCATATTACAAATTACTGTGTATTTCATAATTGTCTAAGTACAGCTTAGTCTCTATAAGCATATGAAAACATAGTCAAGCCAAATAATTGTAGTCGCTAAGTTAAGATATACCTATAATATGACACAGGCACACTCATACAACCATTGATAAATAAAACTGGAATAAGAGGCCCACTACTGCATCCTAACGAGGAAAAGGAATAAAACTATAAACGTGTCTGAGACGTTCTAGATGCGTAGCAGTGATACGTTTACAACATTAACCTTAATTTAAAATGATATTGTCATATAATGAACGACTTTGTGTATTTCAATATTGTACATGGAAAAGTGCAGTTTAGTATTATGGGTATATTTTTTGAGAATGGTAACAAATTATATAAATGATTAAAAATATTTACAGGAGATTGTGTAAGCCACAATCAGACCCCAAAAGATCTGCAACTGCCTTGCCTATTCTAATCGATTACATTTCTTCTAGCAAATCTAGTAAAGAATGTACATCCTCCCTATAGCTCTCTTTGCACCAAAAATGAAATAACAAAAAACAATTAAGCTTAGTATTATGGGTATATGAAAACATATTATTTCTTATTATTGCTTCATGCAATAGTCAAGTCATGTAACGTCTTCCAAATTAGGTATTTACGGTCAAAGATTATTTTACTCCTTTTCCTTACTAGAAAAAGGTGCTACAATCAGGGACAGCCAGGGCTATCAATAATAAGGGAACGTGAAAAGTTACATAAGGTGCCTTTCTATTCTTTAGATGAATAAGAATCTCAAAATATATCCTGCTTCAAAACTCACCAAAAGAGAAGCGTGAAATCAATAGATAACTCAAAAAGATGCTACCAACAATACAGAAAACCATCAAATACATATTGCTTCCTTCATAACCGTCAAACCTCTTCTTCTTGAACGATATATGTACTTACTTTGAAACGACAAAACAAAATGTTCTTGAGTCTATGATTTGATCACATTGTAAAAGCTTGACAAGTTCGCCCAACTCCTATTGGTAAAATTATGATATAATGCTAACTTTCTTGTTCAGCTTAACTGTTTCTAGTAACAGTGTCCAGGATCATCAAGATGAAGAATTGGCTTTGGATACTTGCAAAATCAATATACTAATCATTAGCCCTTTCAATATCGAATCCCAAGTTCCATTAAATGGTGACTGATTTCAATCTCCAACGAACTGAATACAACAAATGGCTTCATAAATATAATCCTTAGGGGTCGTTTGGTACATGGGATAAGAATAATAATCCCGGGTTAAGGTTTGGGATTGACTTTATCCCATGTTTGGTTTGGGGTATTAGCTAATCCCGGGATAACTTTTACACTAAAATGGAGGGATTAGTTATCCCATATAGAAGGTGGGATAATTAATCGCATGGGATATCCCACCTTTGTACCAAACGCCCCCTTAGTATTCTAATAAAAAAGGAAGAAGACTGAAAGCAAACAGACAAAGATGAAAAATGCAACTCAATCTAAATCAAACGAATATGGCCACTTGTGCATATAATTGTGTAATGTTAAGTGTAGAAAGTCATAATAGCATATTATCAGTAATAAAGAACCTAATCCTAGACCATTTACTATTGGAAACTTCTAGCTATATACTCCTTACTATCAATCAGCTGAGATCCCATTATAATTGAACTTGTCTTGTCAATAGTTTTGACTTGAACCACTCATCGGTCCTTTTATCGCTCTACTTATATGGTAAGACCCTCTAAAGTAGATTATCAATTCTTAGTCCACTCAATCTTGCAAACAGTAGGCTCTTAGATAAAGCAAAGAAAGACTCTCTACAGTGGCATCCAAATAATCCACCATATGCATACTATACATGACTAAGCACTCCATGGGACATGACATGCTGCATATTATTCTCCTTCGGTATCTGATTACAGCGTCCGGGTTACCAAATAAACTGAAGTTACTAGAAAAAAGGGATAAACCGAAAAGAGATATAATCCTGAATTTATTAACGCCCCTTCATTAAAAAATTGAAATAAATAAAACTTTGGCAGTTAAATCAACACCTGGTTGATGAAGGAAAAGTACAGACTTCACACTTCAGTAAAAAGCAATTCTCATCTCAATTACACTCTCATAAACCTCCTACAACATAGAAATCCTTTCCTGTTACAACGTACTGCATTTTCAAGTCATCACTCAACAATCCCATGTTCACACAAGGCAAAAGCAACTATGCCTAGAAATTAAGGCAAAGCTTCATCTGAATCAGAACAAAAGACTGCTAGAACGCAGCATAGATGTACTAACACCTCAGTGTACAATGACCACGGTGGTAGATAAAATCAAGATCCTAGTGCCACCCCACCCAGGAAACTCAAATTAAAACTGAAAAAAGAAAAAGTGAGCAACATCAGTTCTTTTTATGGCAAAACAAAATTCTCTAGGAACCACTATCTGAGAAACAGAGAACAACCACATTAAGTTGGATAACCGAGAAATCTCGGAGGGCTAGTGGCACCACAGTTCGACCCCTCCCCCCATCTACCCTTCTCCACTTAAATACCAGGGTTTTGCTGCCGAACCCGTGATATGGGAGCTCATTGAATACCTTATTATGAACTCAAGATTCACTTTGACCAAGAAAATAGGCATACAATACAGCATCAAATGTACCTCTACAATAAAGGGAATTTTGTCAGTGCAAATACACAATATCAAGAACACCAATGAACCCAAGAAACAAACACTAAGAGAAAATTTATAGCACAAATTGAACCCACAACAAAATTGACACAAAAAAATGACACCATAATTTCAGTTTGTATCACAAATAGTGCAGTAATAAAGAAGAAATAATTGAAGTGAAGGGAAAAACGAAAGGAAACTATTGAGATCTGAGAAACAAACCTTAGTATGTGTGTCGCAATGTGAAATAACGATTAGTGAGGAATGTAAGTGGGGGTATTATCTAATGGGCGGTTAAATCTTGTTGAGAGAGGGGATCTGTTTGTGTCGTTAAAGTCGGGAGAAGACTTCACTCTCTCTTGTAAATTCCTGAAATTAATGCTTTCGATTCATTCATACGGTACAGTACTCCCAGGAGTCTTAAGAGCATGTTTGGCGAAGCTGGGTGGTTAAAAGTATTTTTTTTTTCCTCAAAAAGGTTTTTTTTAAGCTATTTGGTCGAGACGGAGAAGTACTTTTCACCCGCGGTCGAAGTAGTTTTTCTGCTAAAAGCAAAAAATTCTAGCTTCTTTCAAGAAGCAAAAGCAGAAAATTAATTTATTCAAGACAAAACTATCCTCACCATAAATTTATATTTTCCAAATTATCCATGTTGATTTAAGCTTGTTCTTTTCATTTTTGTTTTTAGTTTTTATCATTCTTTTAAAATTAAAAAAAATCATATACATGAACCATTTCGTAACTTTTCAAAAAATTTATTGGCTTTTCTTGTTTTTAATTTTTTTTTCTTTGTATAATGTCTTGTAACTTTCCAAATTACTTCTTCTTTTTTCAGACTAAAGCAAATTATCCACATCGTTCTTTAAACTTTCAATTCTCTTCGTACAAATAGTTATTTATAATTTCTTTTGTTATAGGCTATTAATTTTCGAATCTTTAAAATAATTATCAAATCTAATTTGTGAAAATTATCTACAATAATAAATTTATAATTGCATCGCATAATCTATATATTATTAAAAGAAGAAGAAAAAGCCTCCACATTTAGCTAAGTGGCAGCCTCACAATAGACCACTTGGTAATTTAGGACAAAGTTAGTTAGGTTTTGTAACAATTAGTTTTTTTTTTAATTTAAATTTTTTTAAAAATAAATTATGCATTATGTGTTGTTAATAATTAGTTACTCTTTTTGAATTTGAATTTAAACATATTTAAATATTTTTATTATGAAAATAATATTTTTTTATAATATTTAAAATTATTTTATTTTACATTCAATGCCATCTTTCAAGTTTGAGACTCAGAATCATCTTGTTACAGCTACTATGGCTATACATAATTTCATCCGACGACATTCTTCTAGCGATAAGAAATTCAAATATTATGCTAATTGTAACGATCCGGCCGGTCATTTCGTGAATTATAGCCATGTTTCCCCCGCTTCTGCTTCCTTATGTGTTCCTCGGCTGTATTTTATTGTATCATGTTGGTTGGTTCGGGTCCAGAGTGGTTTCGCTGTGGAATGAGACACTTAGTCTCTTTTGAGAAGGCTTAAGTTGGAAAAGTTGACCGGATGTCGACTTATGAGTATATGAACTCGGATTTGAATTTTGATGGTTCCGTTAGCTCCGTTAGGTGTTTTTGGACTTAGGAGCGCGTTCGAAATGTGATTTGGATGTCTGTGGTAGAATTATGCATGAATTGGCGAAATTGAAAATTTGGCCTTTTTTTGTCGGCAGTGGAAATTTTGATATCTGGTTCGGAATGAAATTTCGGAAGTTGGAGTAGGTTCATGGTGTCATTTGTGACGTGTGTATGCAAAAAGTTTTAGGTCATTCGGGGGTGATTTAGTAGGTTTTGGGGTCGTTTGCGGAATTTGAAAATTTAGATGTTCTTAAGCTTGAATCCGAGGGTAATTTGGTGTTTTGATGTTGTTTTAAGCGATTCGAAGGTTCGACTAAGTTTGAATGATGTTATGGGATGTGTTGGCATGTTTGGTTGAGGTCTCGAGGGCCTCACGTGAGTTTCGGGTGGTTAACGGATCAATTCTTGGTTTTGGAAGTTGGTAGATTTTTTGGTATTTTTTGTTGTAGAGAATTCCTTCATCGTATTCGCGAGAGGGCTCTCGCGTTCGCGAAGGGATTTTGAGAGGGGCAGTTGAGTTGTTTTTCGTGTTCGCGAAGGTTTAGGATTTTAAGGCTACGCGTTCGCGACCTGAGCATCGTGTTCGCATAGAGTCAACGGTCATTAGAGCTTCAGGCAATTAAGCCTACGCGTACGCGAAAAATGTTCCGCGTTCGCGTAGGGTCAAGCTGGGTGGTCTTCGCGTTCGCGAGTGGGTCCTCGTGTTTGCGAAGGAGGAACTTTTGGTCTAAGGCAGTTTGTGCTTCGTGAACGCGAGGGCACTACCGCGTTCGCGAAGAGTAAAATTTGGGCCGCAGTGTTAAATATCAAAATCGAGGGTTTGAGCCCATTTTTCATATTTTGAGTTAGAGACCACAGAATTGGACGATTTTAAGGCAATTTCAGAGAGGTGATTGGGGTAAGTGTTCTTCACTTGATTTTGGTGAGATTCCATGATTGTATCTTAATTTTCATCATCTAAATTGGGAATTGGGGTGTAAAATTGGGGGGGGGGAATGGAAGAGAATTGGAGATATGATTTTGGGGATTTGAATGGTCATTTGATGAAGGATTTTGGTGAATTTGGTATAGGTAGACTCGTGAGTGGATGGGCTTTCTAGTTTTGTGATTTTTATCAGATTCCGAGACGTGGGTCCGGGGGCCGAGTTTGGGTGAATTTTGGGATTTTGGTCTAAATTGATAGTTTTTCGTATGGAATTGGTTCCTTGGCCTATATTGATTACATTGTATTGCTTTTGGTTAGATTCAAGACATTTGGGGGCTGATTCGAGAGGCAAGAGCGTCGCGAAGTAGGGATTTGACCGGTTTGAGGTAAGTAATGATTGTAAATCTAGTTCTAAGTGTATGAAACCTCGGATTGCACATCGTTTTACTGCTTTGAGGTGATGCACATGCTAGGTGACGGGCGTGTGGGCATGCACCGTTAGAGATTGTGACTTGGTCCGTCTCGTAGTAACTATTAAGTTGCGTATTTGACTGAAACTATAGGATACTTATGTGATTTAGAAAGAATTTCTATAAATTGGGTTGAATGTCATATTTGGGCCATGTGCCAGAGCTGTTTGGACCCTTAGAGGCCTTTTCTTATTATCCTCTCACTGTTTTGATTTAAGATCTATACTCAGTCATGTTGTGTTTACTGACTCCGTCTTTATTACCCCATTTTGATGCATAAAAATGTTATTTTGGGCTGAGCACCCTTTTTTTACTGATAGCCCGAGTGGCTTGAGAGGTTTGTGACTGAGTGAGGCCGAGAGCCTTTTTTTATTGTGAGGATATTATGGGATCGGGTTGTACGCCGCAGCATGTTGTTACTGATTCATGATTATGAGAGGCCAAAGGCCTGATTGATTTATGCCACAAGGTGGCTTGATATAGCGCTTCAGCTGTAGGAGCCCCTCCGGAGTCTGCACACCCCCAGTGAGTGCGGGTACCCTGAGTGAGTGATATGGGATATGTCCGAGGGGCTATTTACGAGTGACTGTGAGATTTATCTGAGGGGCTGATTCTGAGTGATGTTATGCCCGAGGGGTTGTTGATGATTTATGTTGCCCGAGAGACTGTATATGAGTGATTTTTGCCCGAGGGGCTATTTATAATTTTCATCACTTTTACTCTCTTTGCATTGAGCCTCTCTTGAAACTGT
Source organism: Nicotiana sylvestris (assembly GCF_000393655.2). Lineage (NCBI taxonomy): Eukaryota > Viridiplantae > Streptophyta > Magnoliopsida > Solanales > Solanaceae > Nicotiana > Nicotiana sylvestris. Next base: position 106,561,753 of record NC_091060.1, on the reverse strand, counting down.
TGAAAAATCTCTTTAAATGATTTTTTTATCTCAAACTGGATTTTTAAACAGGATGATTTGACTCATATACTGATTTGAAAGCATGTTGTACTTACTGAGATTTCTTGATGTGGACTTTATGTGTTTGCTGTTGCTCAGTCTTTATTTACTTTTATTACTCACTGAGTTGGCATACTCACACTACTCCCTGCACCTTGTGTGCACATCCAAGGGTTGCTGGACGTGCTAACGAGCGTTGATTTTCATCCGTCGCAGATCTGTTGGAGTTAGCAAGGTAGTTGCATGGCGATTGCAGCCTTGCTCTTATCCCTCCTATCTTCCTATAGATATTATTAGTTGATTTCCAAACTGTATTAGTCTTAGCATTTTCAGACAATTTTTTAGAGATGCTCATGACTAGTGACACCCCGATGTCGGACTTTTCTTTCTGCACTTTGTTATTCAGACTTATCTTATGAAGTTTTATTAATTAAATAGCTTAAAGAAATCTTTAAATTGAAATATCGGGTTGTTTTGGTAAAAGAGTCGGCTTTCCTAGTTCCATGATAAGCGTTATCACGACATGGTAGATTTGGGGTTGTAATAAGTTGGTATCATAGCCTAGGTTACATAGGTCTCACGGGTCATGAGCGGGTTTAGTAGAGCCTTGCGGATCGGTACGGCGACGTCTGTACTTATCTTCGAAAGACTATAGAACCTTTAGGAAAACTTTATATTCTTGAATTCTTGTCGTGCGAATCTGTTAATTCTGGTAACTAAACTTCTGTTATTCTATTCTCTCACATATAGTGAGGACACATGCTACCGGTCAGGATGGACGACCACTAGTACCACTAGTTGGGGCAGCGAGAGGCCAAGGTCGTGGTCGAGGTCGTGGTAGGGGCAGGGGTGTAGCGCACACAACAGCTAGGGCAAAACCTCCAGATCTATCAGCTACCCCAGTTCATGATTATGACCCAGTTGTGGACGCTCCCGTGGGACCGGCTCAGGCACCAGTTGTGCCTATTGTTATCACAGGTCTTCAGGAGACCTTAGCTCAGATCTTGACCATGTGCTCTAGTCTTGCTCAGTCGGTCGCTGTTTCTACTACAGCAGCTACTTCCCAGGCCTGAGGAGGCACTCAGACTCCCATCGCCCGTACACCCGAGCAGGTTGTTCAGGGACTGCAGACACCGGAAGCACCACCAGCCTAGCCGGTTGCACCTGCTCAGGATTATATGGTACCAGTCATGCCTGATAATGAGCATCATAGATTGGAGAGGTTTGGCAAACTTCAGCCTCCAACTTTCAATGGTACAGAGGGCGAGGATGCTCAGGGTTTCTTGGACAAGTGTCAGAGGATTCTACGTACAACGGGTATTCTGGAGACTAGTGGGGTCTCATTCACCACCTTTCAGTTCTCTGGAGCTGCCTTTACTTGGTGGGAGGCTTATGAGAGGCGTAGGCATGTTGGTGCAGTTCCCCTTACATGGCAGCAGTTCTCTATTCTCTTTCTGGAGAAATATGTGCCACAATCCCGCAGAAAAGAGCTACGTAGACAGTTCGAGCAGTTGTGACAGGATGATATGACTGTGATGCAGTATAAGATAAGGTTCTCTGAGTTAGACCGTCATGCTATCTGGTTGGTTCCTACGGACATGGAGAGTATCAAAAGGTTCGTGGATGGCCTTTCGTATCAGTTACTAATTCTTATGACCAGAGTGAGGGTATTTTGTGCTTCTTTTGAGGAGGTTGTTGACATTGCTAGGGATATAGAGTTGATTCACCATCAGGAGCGAGTGGAAAGGGAGGCCAAGAAGCCTCATGGATCCGGTAGTTTTGGGGGTGCTCCTCATGGGGGTCAGTTTCAGTACGGCAGAGGCCGTCTATTCAGACATGCTCAGTCAGCTCGCCCAGTTCACCGTGGGGAATCATCGGACCATAGTTCTCACAGTTCTCATCAGGGCCATTCATCACTTAGTGCCCTCCCAGCCCAGAGTTCGTCTTGTGCCCCATCATTTTAGGGCTCTTCTATGCCAAGTTCTTCTGCCAATCATCCTGGTGCTAGGGGTTCCCTTCAGTCCCCGTCACCAGCACTAGGGGGTTGCTATGAGTGTGGGGAGTTGGGACATATGTGGAGGTAGTATCCTCATTGTCATAGGGGTCCGCCTCAGTAGAGGAGTCAGCGATTGACTTCAGTACTAGTTACTTCACCACCCGCCTAGTCAACTAGGGGTGGAGGATAGTCAACTATGGGTCGCCCTAGAGATGGAGGTTGATCAAGTGGCGGTCAGACCTATTTCTATGCAATCCCAGCCAGACCAGATATTATTGCTTCAAATGCAGTAATCACAAGTATTGTCTCAATTTGCCACTAGGATGCCTCTGTATTATTTGATCTTGGTTCCACATTTTCATATGTGTCATCATATTTTGCTCAGTATTTGGATACGCCCCGCGAGTCTCTTGTTTCATATATTAGTGTATCTACTCCGGTGAGCGATACTATTGTTGTGGACCGCGTATATCTGTCATGTGTGGTGACTACTGGGGGTTTGAAGACCCGAGTGGACCTTTTATTGCTTAGTATGGTGGATTTTGATTTGATATTAGGTATGGATTAATTGTCTCTGTGTCATGCTATTCTGGACTGTCACGCTAAGATGGTGATGTTGGCTATGCCGGGGGTGCCACGGATTGAGTGGTGAGGTTCGAGGATTATGTTCCCAGTAGGATGATTTCATTCTTGAAGGCCCAACAGATAGTTGGGCCTTCAAGAATGATTCAACCTTTGTGAGGGATGTCAGTACAAAGACTCCTACCCTTGATTCAATTCCGGTGGTGAGAGATTTTCTGGATGTATTTCCTGCAGACCTGCTAGGCATGCCGTCAGACAGAAATATTGATTTCAGTATTGATTTGGTGCCGAGCACTCAACCCATTTCTATTCCATCGTATCATATGGCACCGACAGAGCTAAAGGAATTGAAGGAGCAGCTTCAAGAACTCCTTGATAAGGGGTTTAGGCCTCATTTTTTTTAAGATTAAGACGTCTGAATCTGAATACACATCTTAATATCAAGATGTGTATTAAGATTAAGACATATGAATCTGAATATATTAAGATGTGTGTTAAGATCTGAATAGAAATAATTAAGACTGTTTGATTTTTAACATTTGAATATATAAAATTTATCTTTATTTGAAAATTAATAAACATAAAATTCAAATGAACTAACTAATCTAATATTCTATCAATAAAATATATAATTTTTTAACATATGATAATTCTTGGTAGGGATGGCTAATGGGTGAATGTCGACTAGAGGCGGTGGTTGGTGGTAGTTTTGGTTGATGATGGTCGTTCATGCTAGTAGCTAGGACTGATTGGTAGTGGTGGCGATTATGATTGAGGATGGTGGTGGCGTGGTTGGCGATAGTTAATAATGGCGGGTGATGGTAGTAGTTATGACTGAGGAAGATGGTGGGTTGGTGGTGGTAGGTTGTAATGATGGGCAGTGTCGGTCGTGGTTGTTGATAGTGATGGGGTGGTCAGTTGTGGTAGTTGAGGTGGATGAGTATTGATTGTAGGGGAGAATGATGGTGGTTAGAGTGGTGGGGATTGTGGGTGGTGATGGTCGATAATAGTGGCGGCTATGATTGAGGATGATAGTGGCATGGTGGCGGTGATAGTGGGTGGTGATGGTCGATAATGGTGGTGACTATGATTCTATGATTGAGGATGATGGTGGTGTGGTGGAGGTGGTGGTGATGGTGGTGGTGTTAGTTGAGTATGGTAGTGGTAGCGGCATGGTGGTAGTTGATAGTGATAGGCGGTGATGGTAGTTAATAATAAATATATGATAGCATCTTAATGAAATTAAGTCTCTATTATAGATCTTAATCATACAGACCTATTCAGACCCATTAAGTGGGTGTGAAGTAAAAAAATACACTTAATGATTAAGATCTGAATAATTAAAATTCAGACTTTAAAAATAAACGCACTTAATATTTGAGATCTGAATGATTAAGATTCAGACCTCCATTAAATGCAAATAAATGAGGCCTTATTCGGCCTAGTGTGTCGCCTTGGGGTGCGCCTATTCTATTTGTAAAGAAGAATGATGGAACGATGAGAATGTGCATTGATTACAGGCAGTTGAATAAAGTCACAATCAAGAACAATTATCCTTTGCCTCGTATTGATGATTTATTTGACCAGCTTCAGGGAGCAAGAGTGTTCTCCAAGATTGATCTCATGTCAGGGTATCACTAGTTGAAGATTAGGGACTCGGACATTCTTAAGACAGCTTTTAGGACCCGATATGGTCATTATGAGTTCCTTGTGATGTCTTTTGGGCTGACCAATGTCCCAGTAACGTTCATGCATTGATGAACAGTGTGTTTCGGCCTTATGTCGACTCGTTTGTTATTGTATTCATTGATGATATTCTGGTGTACTCGCATATTCAAGAGGATCATACTGAGCATTTGAGAGTTGTGTTGCAGCAGTTGAGGGAGGAGAAACTTTATGCAAAGTTCTCCAAGTGTGAGCTTTGGCTTAGTTCAGTGGCATTCTTAGGTCACGTGGTGTCCAGTGAGGGTATTTAGGTTGATTCGAAGAAGATAGAGGTGGTTCAGACTTGGCCCAGACCGTCCTCAGCCACAGAGATTCGTAGCTTTCTTGGTTTGGCAGGTTATTACCGTCGGTTCGTTTAGGGATTTTTATCTATTGCATCACCATTGACCAAATTAACCCAAAAGGGTGCTCCTTTTAGGTGGTCAGATAAGTGTGAGGCGAGCTTTCAGAAGCTCAAGACTGCCCTGACCACAGCTTTAGTGTTAGTTTTGCCAACAACTTCAGGTTTTTATACGGTATATTGTGATACTTCTCGGATTGGCATTAGGTGTGTGTTGATCCAGGAGGGTAGAGTGATTGTTTATGCTTGTCGTTAGTTGAAGCCCCATGAGAAGAACTACCCTATTCATGATTTGGAGTTGGCTGCCATTGTTCACGCATTGAAGATTTAGAGGCATTATCTCTATGGTGTGTCTTGTGAGGTGTTTACTGATCATCGTAGCTTCCAACACTTGTTCAAGTAGAAGGATCTCAATTTGAGGCAGTGAAGATGGTTGGAGATGCTAAAGGACTATGATATTACTATTTTGTACCATTCGGGAAAGGCCAATGTAGTGTTGCATTTACCATCGTAGCCTCCAACACTTGTTCAAGCAGTCTTGCATTTATTCCTGTTGGGGAGAGACCTCGTGTAGTTGATGTTCAGGCCTTGGCCAATCAGTTTGTGAGGTTGGATATTTCAGAGCCCAGACAGATCCTAGCTTATGTGGTTTCTCGATCTTCCTTGTTTGATTGTATTAGAGAGCGCCAGTATGATGATCCTCATTTGCTTGTCCTCAAGGACAAAGTTCAGCACGGCGATGCCAGATATGTGTGCCCAATGTAGATGGGCTTCGAGAGTTAATTCTAGAGGAGGCCCATAGCTCGCGGTATTCCATCTATTTGGGTGCCGCGAAGATGCAATAGGAATTTAGACAGCACTATTTGTTGAGGGGAATGAAGAAAGATATAGTGGGGTTTGTGGTTCAGTGCCTCAATTGTCAGCAGGTGAAATATGAGCACCAGAGACCGGGTGGCTTGCTTCAGCAGATGGATATTCCAGAGTGGAAGTGGGAGCGGATTACCATGGACTTCGTAGTTGGACTCCCACAGACTTTGAGTAAGTTTGATGCTATTTGGGTGATTATGGATCAGCTGACCAAGTCCGCGCACTTCATTCTTGTGAGTACTACCTATTCTTCAGAGCGGCTAGCCGAGATTTATATCCGAGAGATTGTTCGCCTGCATTGTGTCCTAGTTTCCATCATTTCAGATAGAGGTTCAGTTCGCATCACAATTTTAAAGGGTCGTGCAGCGAGAGTTGGGTACTCAAGTTGAGTTGAGAACAACTTTTCACCCTCAGACGAAAGAACAATCTGAGTGCACTATTCAAATATTGGAGGACATGTTACGCACTTGTGTCATTGATTTTGGGGGTTTATTGGACCAGTTTCTACCACTCGTGGAGTTTGCATATAACAACAGTTATCAGGCAAGTATTCAGATGGCTCTATATGAGGCTTTATATGGGAGATGGTGTAGATCTCCAGTAGGTTGGTTTGAGCCGGGCGAGGCTAGGCTTTTGGGTACATACTTGGTTCAGGATGCATTAGACAAGGTAAAAGTGATTCAGGAGCAGCGTCGTACAACGCAATCGAGACAAAAGAGTTATGCTAACAAAAAGGTTCAGGATGTGTCTTATATGGTCGGGGAGAAGGTTCTACTAAAGGTTTCACCCATGAAGGGTGTTATGAGATTTCGGAAGAAGGGCAAGTTGAGCCCTCGGTTCATTGGGCCTTTTGAGGTGCTTCGGAGGATCGGGGGGTGGCTTATGAGCTTGCTTTGCCACCTAGCTTATCGGGTGTGCATCTAGTATTTCATATTTCTATGCTCCGAAAGTATGTCGACGATCCGTCTCATGTTTTGGATTTCAGCACGGTTCAGTTAGATGGTGATTTGACTTATGATTTGGAGCCAGTTGCTATTTTGGAGCTACAAGTCCGAAAGTTGAGATCAAAGGATATAGCTTCAGTGAAAGTGCAGTGGAGAGGTCAGCCAATGGAGGAGGCTACTTGGGAGATCAAACGGGAGATGCGGAGCAGATATCCACACCTGTTTGAGGCTTCAACTATGTTTCTAGACTCGTTCGAGGACGAACGTTTATTTAAGAGGGGGAGGATGTAATGACCCGGCCGGTCATTTCGTGAATCATAGCCCCGTTTCCCTCATTTTTGCTTCCTTATGTGTTCCTTAGCTATATTTTATTGTATCGTGTTGGTTGGTTTGGGTTTGGAGTGGTCTCGGTATGGAATGAGATACTTAGTCTCTTTTGAGAAGGCTTAAGTTGGGAAAGTTGACTGGATGTCGACTTATGAGTATATGAACTCAGATTTGAATTTTGATGGTTCTGTTAGCTCCGTTCGGTGATTTTGTACTTAGGAGCGCGTTCGGAATATGATTTGGATGTCCGTGGTAGAATTATGCATGAATTGGCGAAATTGGAAATTTGGCCTTTTTTTGGTCGGTTGTGGAAATTTTGATATCTGGTTCAGAATGAAATTTCGGAAGTTGGAGTAGGTTCGTAGTGTCATTTGTGACATGTGTGCAAACTTTTAGGTCATTCGGAGGTGATTTAGTAGGTTTTGGCGTCGTTTGCGGAATTTGGAAATTTAGATGTTCTTAGGCTTGAATCCGGGGGTAATTTGGTATTTTGATGTTGTTTTGAGTGAATCGAAGGTTCGACTAAGTTTCAATAATGTTATGGGATGTGTTGGCATGTTTGGTTGAGGTCCCGAGGGCCTCACGTGAGTTTCGGGTGATTAACGGATCAATTCTTGGTTTTGGAAGTTGGTAGATTTTTTGGTATTTTTTGTTGTAGAGAATTCCTTCATCGTATTCGTGAGAGGGCTCTCGCGTTCGCGAAGGGATTTTGAGAGGGGCAGTTGAGTTGTTCTTCGCGTTCGCGATATAGTTCTCGCGTTCGCGAAGGTTTAGGATTTTAAAGCTACACGTTTGCGACCTGGGCATCGCGTTTGCGTAGAGTCAACGGTCATTGGAGCTTCAAGCAATTAAGCCTACACGTTCGCGAGGATTGTTCCGCATTTGCGTAGGGTCAAGCAGGGTGGTCTTTGCGTCTGCGAGTGGGTCCTCGCATTTGCGAAGGAGGAACTTTTGGTCTGAGGCGGTTTGCGCTTTGCGAACGTGAGGGCACTATCGCGTTCGCGAAGAATAAAATCTGGGCAGCGGTGTTAAATATCAAAATCGAGGGTTTGAGCCCATTTTTCATATTTTGAGTTAGAGACCATGGAATTGGGCGATTGTTAAGGCAATTTCAGAGAGGTGATTGGGGTAAGTGTTCTTCAGTTGATTTTGGTGAGATTCCATGATTGTATCTTGATTTTCATCATTTAAATTGGGAATTGGGGTGTAAAATTGGGGGGGGGATGGAAGATAATTGCTGAGATGATTTTGGGGATTTGAATGGTCATTTGATGAAGGACTTTGTTGAATTTGGTATGGGTAGACTCGTGAGTGGATGGGCTTTCTAGTTTTGTGATTTTTTGTCGGATTCCGAGACGTGGGCCCGGGGGCCCGGGTTTGGGTGAATTTCGGGATTTTGGTCTAAATTGATATTTTTTTGTATGGAATTGATTCATTGGCCTATATTGATTACATTGTATTGCTTTTGGTCAGATTCGAGATGTTTGGAGGCTGATTCCAGACGCAAGGGCATCACGGAGTAGGGATTTGATCGGTTTGAGGTAAGTAATGATTGTAAATCTAGTCCTGAGGGTATGAAACCCTGGATTGCACATCATTTTACTACTTTGAGGTGATGGACATGTTAGGTGACAGGCGTGTGGGTATGCATCGTTGGGGATTGTGACTTGGTTCATCCCATAGTAACTATTAAGTTGCGTATTTGACTGAAACTATATGATACTTATGTGATTTAGAAAGAATTTCTACAAATTGGGCTAAATTTGGGCCTTGTGCCAGAGGTGTTCGGACCCTTAAGGGCCTTTTCTTATTATCCTTTCACTTTTTTGATTTAAGATCTATACTCAGTCATGTTATGTTTACTGATTTCATAATACGGTCTTTATTACCCCGTTTTGATGCATAAAAAAGTTATTTTGGGCTGAGCACTCTATTATTTTACTGATAGCCCGAGTGGCTTGAGAGGTTTATGATTGAGTGAGGCCGAGTGCCTGTTTTTGTGAGGATATTATAGGATCTGGTTGCACGCCTGTAACGACCTGACCGGTCATTTTGAGCACTTGCACTTTGCTTGCCAGTTCACGGGCATGACTATCCTCATATGATGTATTATGACTTATATAAATCGTCGGTTGTGGTTTTTAAGGTTAATCGGAATAGATATGGAAGGATGATTCTCAACTTAAAGCTTTTAATTTAAAAGGTTTGACCCAGTCTTGAGTTTTTAGTATTCGATCTCGGATTTGGATTTTTATGATTTGTTTAGTTGCGTTAGGTAATTTTAGACTTGAGAGCATGTCCGAAATGTGATTTAGAGGTCTATGGTAGATTTAGGCTTGAATTGGCGAAATCGGGAATTTGGCATTTTTCGGTCAGCAGTGGAAATCTTGATATCGGGGTCGGAATGGAATTCCGGAAGTTAGAGTAGGTCTGTTATGTCATTTATGACATGTGTACAAAATTTTAGGTCATTCGGATAAGGTTTGATAGGTTTTTGGATCGATTGCAGAATTTGGAAGTTTGGAAATCCTTAGGCTTGAATCCGAGGGTGATTTCGTGTTTCGATGTTGTTTTGAGTGTTCCGAGGGTTGGTATGAATTTTCATGATGATATGTGACTTGTTAGTATGGTCCCGAGGTCCTCGGGATGATTTTGAGTGGTTGATGGGAAGTTTGGAATTTGAGTTGTGCTGCAGATTTTGCTATTCCTGTTATTTCCGCACCTGCGGATTGGGGACCGCAGAAGCAATGAGGAGATTGCAGATGCGAGTTTGGCCTTCAGGAGAAGAACCGCAAATGCGGTTATTTGGACGTATATGTGGGACCGCAGGTGAGGTGCCTGGGCGCAGATGCGGTCCTTGTGACTTAAGTGAAAACAGCAGATGCGGTAATCTTGACCACAGAAGCGGCCCGCATGTACGTGAAATGGGCCGCAGGTGCGAAAGTTCTGGGCAGAATGTATAAAAAGGCCCTTCGCGATTTTCAGTCATTTCTTCATCATTTTTGTGCGACTTTCGAGCTCCAAGCTGTGATTTCAATGGGAAATCAAGTGTTTTCAGTGAGGTAAGTTACTTGGGCTTTGTATCTTGTGTTTATGGTGATTATTCCATTGTCTTATCATGAAGTTAGTGGGAAAATTAGATAAGGAATTGAGAGATTAGAGCTTGAAGTTGGAGAGTTAAAATTGGGGATTTGAGGGGCCATTTGAGGTCCGATTTTGATGTTCTTGGTATGTATAGACTCGTGAGAGGTTAAGGATTCTAGTGTTGTGATTTTTATCAGATTCCGAGACATGGTTCCGAGGGTCGGGTTTGGCCAATTTCGGGATTTTGAGTTTAATTTGATAATTTTTGCGTGGGCTATGTCCCTTTGGCTTATATTGATGTTATGATTTTGATTTTGGATAGATTCAGGGTGATTTGAGGCTGGGTCGAGCTGCAAGGGCATCGCGGTGTAGATGTTCGTCCGGTTTGAGGTAAGTAATGATTGTAAATCTTGTCCTGAGGGTATGAAACCCCAGAGTTCACTTTGTTTCACTATATTGAGGTGACACACACGCTAGATGACGAGCGTGAGGACGTGCACTGTTGAGGATTGTGACTTGGTTCATCCCATAGCGAATCTTAAGTTGTGTATTTGACTGAAAACTATTTGATACACTTGTATTTTGAAAAATATTACTATCTTTTGGGATGAATGCCATATGTGGGCCTCGTGCCAAGTTGTTTGGACCCTTAGGGGATTTTCCTTATTATTACATCACTGTTTTGACTTAAGATCTGTACTTAGTCATGTTATATTTTTATTGATTTCATAACTCAATATTTATTACTCCTTTAATGCATAACAATGATATTTTTTGGCTGAGCACCCTGTTTTACTGATAGCCCGAATGACTTGTGAGGTTGATGATCGAGAGAGATCGAGGGCCTAATTGTGAGGTTGATGACTAAGAGAGGCCGATGGCCTGATTGTGAGGTTGATGACTGAGAGAGGTTGAGGGCCTGGTTGTGAGGATTATATATTTATGGATCGGGCTGAACGCCACAACGATATATATATAAATATAAAAATAAATCGGGCTGCACGCCGCAACGATATAGCGCTTGGGTTGTAGGAGCCCCTCCGGAATCTGCACACCCCTAGTGAGCGTAGTCGACTATATATTTATGGATCGGGCTGCACGCCGCAACGGTTATTTTAAGGCACTTATTGAGCGTGAGTGCTGAGTGTGAGTACTGATTGATGAGAGCTGAGTCTCGAGTGACTGAGAGGCTTGCCCGAGGGGCTATATATATATACATGAGTGATGCTTTGCCTGATGGGCTTGTTTTTTTGAAATTACTGTTTTCACTCCTCTTTATACTGAGCCTCTGTTGAAAATGTTGAACAAATATTTTTAAACAACTTTTATTGAAACTGGAGTTTTTACGAGATGTTCGAAATCTAATTACTGATTTGGCTTTGTTATTTCCACTGAGATTTTTATGTTATGAGGTGTATATGAGTGACTAAGGGGACTGCCCGAGGGGCTGTTTATGATTCATGTTTTGCCCAAAGGGCTGTATACGAACTATGTTTTTCCCAAGGGGCCGATTATGATTTTCATCACTTTTACTATAAACTGCATTGAACCTCTGTCGAAACTGTGGAAAGCATCTTCAAATGATTTTTACCAAAAACTAGATTTTAAAGGAGATAATTTACTCATATTCTGATTTGAAAGCTTGTTGTTCTTCCTGAGTTTATCATGATGTAGATTTACTATTTCCTACTTCTTAGCCTTTATTTACTTTTATTACTTACTGAGTTGGCGTACTCACATTACTCTTTGCACCTTGTGTGCAGATTCAGGTATTTTTGAGCTCGGTGGCAGATTCATCGGAGATAGCAAGGTAGCTGCCTAGCGATTGCAGCCCTGTTTTTCTCCCTCTTTATTCTCCCTTAGTGTATTATGTGATTTTTCCAACCATGTTGGTCTTGAGGTTGTCAGACAGTAGTAGTAGATGCTCATGACTAGTGACACCCCTATGTCGGGCTTTTTTTCCGAACTGTTGTTTTTTAAACACTTTATAAAGGTTTATTGTTAAATAGATTTAATCTCATCCTAAGAGTTAAACTATTGATTGGTTTTAGGTTTGTGTCGGCTGGCCTAGTTCCATGATAGGCGCCATCATGACCGGGTTGATTTTGCGGTCATGACAAGTTGGTATCAGAGCCTAGGTTACATAGGTCTCACGAGTCATGAGCGGGTTTAGTAAAGTCTCGTGGATCGGTACGGAGACGTATGTACTTATCCTTGAGAGGCTGCAGAACCTTTAGAAAAACTTCACATTCTTGAATTCTTATCGTGCGACATTGATTCCTCTTGAAATGTAACTCTTTGAATTTCCTTCCACGCGTTCGTATGCGCGTATGAGCGCTCGGTATCGGCTATGCATTGACATCTTGTGATTCCCTGATCGAGGGCAAGATGTGATTTCTGTGTGTTGATGTTGGGCCAGTCTAGAGGACTTGAGGCCGGCTCTGCTTGTAGCTTGAGCACTGAGGTGTTAATTATGGGAGCACGTGCTTTTAGATTTATATGTTCGATAGTGTCCCTATTAGGGGAAGTGATGATTGGATAGCTACGTGATTAGTATGATGTGATTGCGAGCTTTGTTCATATGATTTGAATAAGACGAGAAGGGTCTTCTTGGGGTAGCAAAAATATCTGGTGCTTGATTTCCATCGTCATTTGATGTATAACCCTGAGTTGTAGGTGTATTGAAGGATCTTTTCATGTTGTCTAGTTGGGAAGTGAAGTAGATTTCACGTTGTGATATGAGTTCAGACTCAGGAAGGTTAAGTGATTGCGTGATGTTTATAATGGTGGAAGGGTATAAAGAGATGTTAGTTTGAGGCGAAGCAGGTGGGTTATCTCCTGCGGAGTGTTCTGAAGTTTGTGTGATCCTTACGTTATTTGTTGGAAGACCTCTTTTACCAGTGAAATGTAGTGTTGCAATTTGAATTTGGATCGTTTAAGAGAGTGGGCTTAACTGTTATGAGGATGAATGCGGGATTTGCAGAAGATTTGAAGTACTAGATGGTCTGTATTGCACGAGCTTATGAGGGATTGAGTTTAATCTCACTATGGTATTATGGCAGTAATAGAGTATAGGCATTATGAGTTATCATGTGTTTTGATCTATGGCTTTGAGCCAAGTGGGGGAATCTGCTAATGATCATTTGATTGCACGGTTATGTGCTATGTTGGTTCCAGTTTTTGCATGGGCTCTATCCCTTTGGCTTATATTGATGTTATGATTCTGATTTTGGATAAATTCGGGGTGATTTGAGGCCGAGTCGAGCGGCAAGGGCATCGCGATGTAGATGTTCTCCTGTTTGAGGTAAGTAATGATTGTAAATCTTGTCCTCAGGGTATGAAACCTCGGAGTTCACTTCGTTTCACTATATTGAGGTGACGCACACACTAGATGACGAGCGTGGGGGTGTTTACCATTGGGGATTGTGACTTGGTCCGTCCCGTAGCGACTCTTAAGTTGCGTATTTGACTGAAACTATTTGATACACTTGTGTTTTGGAAAATATTACTATATTTTGGGTTGAATGCCATATTTGGGCCTCGTGCCAAATTGTTTGGACCCTTAGGGGCTTTTCCTTATTATTTTCTCACTATTTTGACTTAAGATCTGTACTCAGTCATGTTATATTTTTATTGATTTCATAACTCAGTATTTATTACTCCTTTGATGCATAAAAATGATATTTTTTGGCTGACCACCCTGTTTTACTAATAGCCCGAGTGGCTTGTAAGGTTGATGACCGAGAGAGGTAGAGAGCCTGATTGTGAGGTTGATGACTGAGAGATGCTGAGGGCCTGATTATGAGGTTGATGACCGAGAGAGACTGAGGGCCTGGTTGTGAAGATTATATATTTATGGGTCGGGCTGCACGCCGCAGCGATATATATATATATATATATATATGGATTGAGGTACACGTCGCAGTGATTATGGGTCGGGCTGCACGCCGCAGCGATATATATATATATATATATATATATATATATGGATTGAGGTACACGTCGCAGTGATATTGAGGCTGCACGCCGCAACAGTTATTTTAAGGTACCTATTGAGCGTGACTGCTGAGTGTGAGCGTTGATTGATGAGAGCTGAGTCTCGAGTGACCGAGAGGCTTGCCCGAGGGGCTATATATATACATGGGTGATGCTTTGCCCTAGGGGCTTGTTTTTATGAAATTACTGTTTTCACTCCTCTTTATATTGAGCCTTTGTTGAAAATGTTGAACAAATATTTTTAAACAACTTTTATTGAAACTAGAGTTTTTACGAGATGTTCGGAATTCAATTACAGATTTGGCTTTGTTATTTCCACTGATATTTTATGTTATGAGGTGTATATGAGTGACCGAGGTGTCTGCCCGACGGCTATTTATGATTCATGTTTTGCTCAAAGGGCTGTATACGAACTACGTTTTGCCCAAGGGATCGATTATGATTTTCATCACTTTTACTATAAACTGCATTGAACCTCTATTGAAACTATGGAAAGCATCTTCAAATGATTTTTACCAAAAACTAGATTTTAAAGGAGATAATTGACTCATATTCTGATTTGAAAGCTTGTTGTTCTTCCTGAGTTTATCATGATGTAGATTTACTATTTTTTATTGCTCAGTCTTTATTTAATTTTATTAGTTACTGAGTTGGCGTACTCACATTACTCCCTCCACCTTGTATGCAGATTCAGGTATTTCTGAGCTCGGTGGCAAGTTCATCGGAGATAGCAAGGTAGCTGCCTGGCGATTGCAGCCCTAGTTTTCTCCCTCCTTATATTCCCTTAGTGTATTCTGTGATTTTTCCGACCATGTTGGTCTTGAGGTTGTCAGACAGTTGTAATAGATGCTCATAATTAGTGACACCCCGATGTCGGGCTTTCTTTCCGCACTGTTGTGTTTAAACACTTTATAAAGGTTTATTGTTAAATAGATTTAATCTCATCCTAAGAGTGAAGATATTGATTGGTTTTGGGTTTGTGTCGGCTGGCCTAGTTCCATGATACGTCCGGGTTGGTTTTGGGATCGTGACAATGCCGCAACATGTTTTTACTGATTCATGATTATGAGAGGCCGATGGCCTAATTGATTTATGCCACATGGTGGCTTGATATAGATCTTGGGCTGTAGGAGCCCCTCCGGAGTCTGCACACTCCCAGTGAGCGCGGGTACCCTGAGTGAGTGATATGGGATATGCCCGAGGGGCTGTTTTCGAGTGACTGTGAGGTTTGCCCGAGAGGCTGATTATGAGTGATGTTATGCCTAATGGGCTGTTGATGATTTATGTTGCCCCTTCCCAAGGGGCTATATACGAGCGATGTTAGTCCGAGTGGCTATTTATGATTTTCATCACTTTTACTCTCTTTGCATTGAGCCTCTCTTGAAACTATTGAAAAATCTATTCAAATGATTTTTTATCGACAACTGGATTTTTAAACGGGATAATTTGACTCATATACTGATTTAAAAGCATATTATACTTACTGAGATTTTGTGATGTGGACTTTATGTGTTTTCTGCTACTCAGTCTTTATTTACCTTTATTACTTACTGAGTTGGCGTACTCACATTACTCCCTGCACCTTATGTGCAGATCCAAGGGTTGTTGGACGTGCTAGCGAGTGTTGATTTTCATCCGTTGTGGATCTGTTAGAGTTAGCAAGGTAGTTGCATGGCGATCGCAGCCTTGCTCTTCTCCCTCCTATCTTCCTATAGATATTATTAGTTGATTTCTAGACTATATTAGTCTTAGCATTTTCGGACAGTTTTTAGTAGATGCTCATGACTAGTGACACCTCAATATCGGACTTTTCTTTCCGCACTTTGTTATTTAGACCGATCTTATAAAGCTTTATTAATTAAATAGATTAAAGAAATTTTTAAATTAAAATATCGGGTTATTTTGGTAAAAGAGTCGGCTTGCCTAGTTGTACGATAGGCGTCATCATGACATGATAGATTTGGGGTCGTGACACTAATGAAGACATTACTACAGAGATTGAGAAAGGATATAGACCTTCTAGTATTCCTTTAGAAATGCAAGGCAAGTCTTCTACTAATTTGTTGAGAAATGTTATCATGTAAGTGGCTTTACTTATTATTTCATGGTGGATTTTCAATATATAGTAGTTTGTGGAATAAACTTCTAATTCATACTGAATGACGTATTTTAATTATTCAAATCATCATGTAAACAATAAGTAATTATACGAGATAATATTTTATACTTTGGTATAATTATATGTGTTATATTGATTTAAATCTTTAATAAGTATGTTTACTTTATGTTTTATATTTTAACTAAATAAAAAATAATAATAAAAGTCTCTTACGACAAAATATTTAATTTTATTTTTCTCTTTAAAATAATTATAAAACCTTGGTACTATCCTTTTTGGTAATTTGACACTCAAAAGTACTTTTTAGAAAGATTGGCCAAACACAATTTGTTTATCAAATGTTGCAAAAAGTAATTCTTAAATAAATTGGCCAAGCACAAACTGTTCTTTTTCCAAAGTACTTTTGGATAAAGCACTTCTGAAAAAAGTACTTTTCAAAGTAAGCAATTTTTAGCAGCTTGACCAAACAGGCTCTAAATTATGTTAGTGAGTATAATCTATTACTCAAATGATTACTCAACTATCCCTAATTATCTAGTAAAGTCATTTTTCTTTCATTTATAACAGAAATGTCACTGAACAATGTCTATAGCACTCAGCCAAAATTTCTCAAACTTTGAAGTGCTAATTATCTATTTTACCCATTAGATTTTCATTTGTATATTTTTTTTAAAAAAATTATTATGATATTTTTTATTTTTAATCTATATTATGAACTTACCTATAAAATAAATAAATTTTATTATAAAGCGAAAAAATGCAAAATATTTTTTAAGCATATATAATATTGGTGTAATAAATAATTGAGCATAATTGTAAGCATATATATTATATATTATAAACTATATCACTATTTTAAATTGTTTATATTAAATGTATGGAATATAAGTTTTAAAAGTTCTTATTCTATTTTATTTTCAATTTTGTAATTTTTCTTGAGTTTTTTCATTATTATCAAAATCACTTATGCGAATAAATTATTCTAATTAAAAATTTTATTGTGCTCAATTATTTTATTATTCCAAAATTATATATGCTTGAAAAATATTTTGCACGTTTTACTTTATGAATAGATTTTTTTGTTTTATAGGTAAGTCTATAACATAAATTTAAAAGAAAAAATAATATTCAAAATGTAAAAGAGTGTAACGACCCGACCGGTTGTTTCGAGCAATTGCACTTCGCTCTGTTATTTGAGGGCATGAGTAGCTCGTTATGATGTATTATGACTTATGTGAATCGTCTGTTTTGGTTTTCAGGTTATTCGGAATTGATTTGGAAGAATGATTCTCAGCTAGAAGCTTTAAATTTGAAAGGTTTGACCAAGTTTTGACTTTTTAGTATTGACCTCGGATTGGATTTTTGATGGTTCCATTAGCTCCGTTGGGTGATTTTGGACTTAGGAGCGCATCCGAATTGTGATTTGGAGGTCCGATGTGGAATTTGGCTTGAAATAGCGAAAGTTGAAATTTTGGAAAGTTTCACCGGGAGTGGACTTTTTGATATTGTCACGACCCCAAATACCCGAACGTGATGGCGCCTATCACATTACTAGGCAAGCAAACCCAAACCATTAACCACAATAAGTTCCTTTTATAAAACCATTTTTTTAATACAGGTTTAGATACCAATTTTCCATAATAAGTGTTTAAAAACAACAAAATATAAGCGGAAGTCAAATAAACATGAAATACACAATTCCAAATATCTGGTGTCATGAGTCTTGAGCCTCTACTACATAACTGACTGTCTGATAACAACATAAGTCTAGAAAATGCGGAAAAAGAACAAGATAAGAAGGAGAAAACAGGGCTGCGGACGCCATGCAACTACCTTGAAATCTCCGGTAACCTTTGGATCAGCTGAGGACCCTCACTCTGCCACTCGGGCACCTGGATCTACACGCAAGGTATAGAGAGTAATGCGAGTACGCCAACCTATGTTGCTCGGACTCTCCGATAATATCGATGGGTGCGCGTCGGATCCTCCAAAAATAGTGTATGTTTGGAAGATCCGACACGGGTGCGGCAACTGTTTTGGAGAGTCCGCGCAACATAGATGCCAACTCAGTAAGTAACTAAAGTAAATAAGGTCTGAAAGCAGCAACGAGCAGTTAAAAATCATAACACTGAATAAACAACATGATAATAGGTCAACTTCACAGTTTAAAACCAGTTTCGTCGTAAAATCATTAATTTTAGTTTAAACACTTGAAATCATATACTTAGCAATTTTCCAACAAAGGCTTATTTTAAAAAAAGAGTTAAATCAGTGAAAATATCATAACTGGGCCCCTCGGGCAAGGTATCACTCAGAACATGGCCTCTTAGACAGCCTCTCAGTCAATCGTGACTCACTCTCGTCACTCAGTACTCACTCTCAACACTCAGGCTCATTAATATCTCATAATAATAGAAGTCATAGTAACCGCAGCGGCGTGCAGCCCGATCCATAATTTATAGTCGACTATGCTCACTAGGGGAGTATAGACTCCAGAGGGGCTCCTACAGCCCAAGAGTCATATCACTGCGGTGCACAACCCGATCCAATATATATATCGCTGCGGTGTGCAGCCCGATCCAATATATATATCGCTGCGGTGTGCAGCCCAATCCAATATATATATCGATGCAGCGTGCAACCCGATCCATATAAGTATCGCTGTGGCGTGCAGCCGGATCCAATATATACATATAATATCCTCATTATTAGGTTCTCAACCTCTCTCAGTCATTAACCTCACAGCCTCTCGGGCAAAACAATAAAAATTAGGGAACTCAGTCCAAACAATCCTCACAATTAGAAGTGGAGTGATAAAACAAGTTTTAAACATTTAAACAGGTAAAACATGACTGAGGATATGCTTTCAACAAGTAACGTGAGGAAAAATAGTAAAAATGCCCCTAAGGGACTCAACAGGTCGGCACAAGGCCCCAAACATGGCATACAACCCATAATACAATATAAATGACTAAAGTACGGAATATCATAAGGTTTCAAATCAAATACGCAGCTCAATAGTCGCTACGGGATGGACCAAGTCACAATCCGTATCGGTGCACGCCCACATGCTAGTCACTTAGCATGTGCGTCACTACATTTGTCAAAACAAGTCGAATACCGGGGTTTGTACCCTCAGTTCTAGATTTACAATGGTTACTTACCTCAATCCGGTGAAAATACTACTCCACAACGCCTTTGCCCCTCGAATCAGCCTCTACTCACGTCGATACTATCCTAAATCAAAATCACGGCATCAAATATGCTAAGGGAACGAAGCCCAAGCGAAAACAATCAAATAATACCAAAAATCCCGAAATTGGCCAAACCCGACCCCTGGGCCCATGTCTCAAAACTCGATAAAAATCATATCAATGAAATTCTTATCCTCCCACGAGTCCATACATACAAAGAACACTAAAATCGGAGTCCAAATGACCCCTCAAATTCTCATTTAAAGTCTCTTAATCGCAAGCCCTAATTCCTCAATTTTAGGCTTAGATTCTATGATTTATTAGGTAGATTTCACAATAGAATCGAGTTTTAAGTCCAAGAATCTTACCTCCAAGTGATTCCCCTTAAATCCCTCTTCAACCCCCTTCAAATAGCTCAAAAAACGACAAACAATGGAAGAAATAAACCCCACATTCGCGGATAAGACGAGTATTTAAACCTTCTGCCCAGGCCTAAATTCCTTCATCGCGATCGCGGGACATCCTTCGCGATCGCGAAGCACAAATTCTCAGTTCCCAAAATTAATCCCATGTGAACGCGTAAAATCCCATGCGAATGCGATGCTCGGGCATCTAACACTACGCGATCGAAGATTGGCTACCGCGTTCGCAATGAACAACTTCAAGCCAAGACCCCTAGTCCACTTAACTCTACGTGAACGCGACCCACTCCACGCGTTCGCGATCAACAATGCCTTCACCTTATGCGATTGCATCCCCAACTTCGCGAACTCACTGAGCAAACTGGACTGGCCCTATAATAGCTCTACGTGATCGCGAGGCACCCTACGCGATCGCGAAGAGTAAAAACTCTGCAACAGCTAAACTCCAAAATCTACAACTTTCCAAGGTATGAAATGGTCTGATTGACCATCCGAAACTCACCTGAGGCCCCCGGGACCTCAACCAAAGGAACAAACATATCCTAAAACCTTATTCAAACTTGTATCAATCTTCAAAACACCTCAAACAACATGAAATCGACCAAAATACATCGGATTCAAGCCTAAGTTTCCAAAAACTTCTAAATTCTGCTTTTGATCAACAACCCAACAAAACCACATCCGAATGACCTGAAATTTTGCACACACACATCCCAAATGACACAATAGAACTATTGCAACCCTCGGAATTCCATTCCGAACCCTATATCAAAATATCACCAACCAACCGAAAATCGCTGAAAATCCAATTTCGCCAATTCAAGCCTAAATCTACTCCGAACCTCCAAAACGCATCCCGATAACGATCCTAAGTCCTAAATCACCTCCCGAAGCTAACCGAACCATCAGAACTCACATCCGAGCCCTCTAACATATAATTCAACATCTGGTTAACTTTTCCAACTTAAACTCATTCTAAAAAGACTAAGTGTCTCAAACCTTACCAAATCATTTCCGAACTCGATCCGACCGACCCGATACCACATAACACAGATAAACAAAGCATAAAGAAACAGAAATGGGGGAAACAGAGTGGTAACTCATGAGACGACTGGCTAGGTCATCACAGATATCGGGGTCGGATTCCAATTTCGGAAGTTGGAGCAGGTCTGTTATGTCAAATGTGACTTGTGTGCAAAATTTGAGTTCAATCGGACGTGATTTGGTAAGTTTCGGCATCAGTTGTAGAAGTTTAATGTTTCAAGGTTCATTGATTTTGAATTGAGGTGTGATTCATCATTTCGATGTTGTTATGAGTATTTTTGAAGCTCGAGTAGATCCTTGTTATGTTATGGGACTCGTTGGTATGTTTGGACGGGGTCCCAAGGGCGGGCGTGTTTCGGATTGAATTCGGGTTATTTTTCCTTCATGTTTCACTGCTGCATTCTGCTGATATCTGGTGTCTCAGTCCTTCATCGCGTTCGCGAGGCAAGTGTCATGAACGCGTGGTGTATTTGGTTGGCATTGGCATTTTCTTCATCGCATTCATGAATATGGGCCCACGTTCGCGAAGAGTTGGGGCTAGTCTTCTTCGCATTCGCGTAAAGTTTAGATGAGAGCTAGAGCTATGGAATCTTTCTTCATCGCGTTCGTGAGGCTTGTGCCGATTTTTGGTGGCTGATATTTTTATTCATCGTGAACGTGATGGTTGTCCCGCGTTCGCGAAAGAGGAGGCCTGGGAAGTTTATAAAGTACTCTATTTCGAGGGTTTCGTCCATTTTTGCATTTTTGGAGCTAGGGAGCTCGGAATGAGGCGATTCTTGAAGACAGTTTTCATCATATGAATAGGGGTAAGTGTTCTCTACTCGGTTTTGGTTATGTTTCATGAATCTATCTTCGATTTTAGCTCTTGGTTGAGGAATTTTAAAGAGGAAATTGGGGGTTTTGGCCTAAAGTTTCATAATATAAAATTTTGAGTTTTGAACACCGATTTGGAGTCGGATTTGAGTGAAACTAATATGGTTGGACTCATAATTGAATGGGTTGTTGGATTTTATGAGTTTTGTCGAGTTTCAAGGTGTGGGACCGGGTGTAATTTTTGGTTGGATTGGGGATTTGATGTAGAATTCGATCTTTATAATTTGTAATTGCTTTCTTGGGCTTTATCTAATGTATTTGAGTTGCTTTTGGCTAGTTTTGAGCCGTTCAGAGGTCGTTGCGTGCATGATGGTAATTTTGGAGCATCGCTTGGCTTGCTTGGTGTTGGAATTGGCTTGTTCAAGATAAGTAACTCTTCTAAACTTAGTGCTGAGTGTATGAAACCCCGAATTACGTGTTATGTGATTGATATTGAGGTGACGCACATGCTAGGTGACAGGCGTGTGGGTGCGCACCTTGTGAATTGTGACTCTGCTGTTTCCAGGGCACTAAATAATGGCCTTATTCTATTGATATCTGTATTTTCACCATGTGATGAAGTAATTGAGCTGTGATCCATGTTGGACACCATATCTAGGCTACATGTTTATCCTGTTGGGACTCACTGAGGTCATTTCTGCTATTAAATTATTTGCTTTCATTGCTTTATATACTTAGTCATACGTATTCATATGCATATCATATCTCAGTCTCTGTTGTTATTTACTGATACCTCATATCATTATTTTTGGGCTAGTTTCATGACATTGTGAGCCCGAGAGAGAGAGAGAGAGAGAGAGCGAGAGAGAGAGACTGGAGAAATTGATGATTGAGTGAGGGCGAGGGCCTGATTTGAGATATTGTTACTATGGCACATGAGTTGTCCGTGCAATACGTGAGTTATCCATGCGGACCTTGATATTGATACTATGGCACGTGAGTTTTCCGTGCGGATCTTGATTTGATATTAAAGCACGTGAGTTGTCCGTGCAGCATGTGAGTTGTCCGTGCAGCACGTGAGTTGTCCGCATGGATTATCGCGCTTGGGTTGAAGGAGACCCTCCGGAGTCTGCACACCCCCAGTGAGCGCAGTCGACTATGTATATGTATGTAGATCGGGTTGCATGCCGCAATGAGTATTGTACAGTGCTGAGTAACTGAGTGTGCTGAGTATTGAGTTCGGTAAGAGATAATGCGAGATAGTAAGGTTGAGTACTCTGAGAGTGTGGATATATGATTCATCTCTGAGATACATCGCATTGACATGCACACATGACCTACAAGTATATATATATATATATAAGAGATAATGCGAGATAGTAAGGTTGAGTACTCTATTTTTCCTCATGTTGTACGGTATCACGTTATTCATGACTTTTCACACATATTGATATGTGGGCATAGTGAGGTATTTCGCATTTGTTATCTGGAAAGAATAAATGAAACATCTTATTTATTGTGGAAAGGATTTTTGGGAAAAATTATAGTTTTCAAACTATCTCATATTTTTTTAAGTTTTCGGTGAAAGATTTGGGTTTTCACTGATATATTTAAAAAGTAGAACTATTTTTCAGAAAATTATGAAAAGGTTGAGCATGTCATCTCTGAGCTACTTCTTTATTTACTTGCGTTACATTGTTATGAAATGCTGTTAGTTATTGGTGTTGGACCCGACCTATGTTCCAGCTCGTCACTACTTTCAACCTAAGATTAGGTTTGCTACTTATTGAGTACATGAGTCCGGTTGTACTCATACTACACTTCCTGCACATTGTGTGCAGATTTCGGATGCCGATGTTGCTGTGCACGGCGGGAGCTAGCATTGAAGGTGCACCTACGATACAGACTCAACTCTCTCTTGTTCATGGTAGCCTTAGATTTTATAAAGCTCTGTTTATGTACTTTTCAAACAGAAGATGTATTTACTTCATATCAGCTTTGTAAACTCTATTCTTAGAAGCTCACGATTTGTACTACCAGTCCTTGAGAATGTATAAGATTTAGATAATTTCTTTGATTAATTGTCCTGTTAAATATCATTGAAACTAGATAGATATTAGTTGGCTTACCTAGCGAGTTGGGTTAGGTGTCATCACGACTAGTGGATTTTGGGTCGTGACAAAGAGAGAAGATATGCTAAGGGAACGAAGCCCAAGCGAAAACAATCAAATAATACCAAAAATCCCGAAATTGGCCAAAACCCGACCCCTGGGCCCATGTCTCAAAACTCGATAAAAATCATATCAATGAAATTCTTATCCTCCCACGAGTCCATACATACCAAGAACACTGAAATCGGAGTCCAAATGACCCCTCAAATTCTCATTTAAAGTCTCTTAATCGCAAGCCCTAATTCCTCAATTTTAGGCTTAGATTCTATGATTTATTAGGTAGATTTCACAATAGAATCGAGTTTTAAGTCCAAGAATCTTACCTCCAAGTGATTCCCCTTAAATCCCTCTTCAACCCCCTTCAAATAGCTCAAAAAACGACAAACAATGGAAGAAATAAACCCCACATACGCGGATAAGACGAGTATTTAAACCTTCTGCCCAGGCCTAAATTCCTTCATCGCGATCGCGGGACATCCTTCGCGATCGCGAAGCACAAATTCTCAGTTCCCAAAATTAATCCCATGTGAACGCGTAAAATCCCATGCGAATGCGATGCTCGGGCATCTAACACTACGCGATCGAAGATTGGCTACCGCGTTCGCAATGAACAACTTCAAGCCAAGACCCCTAGTCCACTTAACTCTACGTGAACGCGACCCACTCCACGCGTTCGCGATCAACAATGCCTTCACCTTATGCGATTGCATCCCCAACTTTGCGAACTCACTGAGCAAACTGGACTGGCCCTATAATAGCTCTACGTGATCGCGAGGCACCCTACGCGATCGCGAAGAGTAAAAACTCTGCAACAGCTAAACTCCAAAATCTACAACTTTCCAAGGTATGAAATGGTCTGATTGACCATCCGAAACTCACCTGAGGCCCCCGGGACCTCAACCAAAGGCACAAACATATCCTAAAACCTTATTCAAACTTGTATCAATCTTCAAAACACCTCAAACAACATCAAATCGACCAAAATACATCGGATTCAAGCCTAAATTTCCAAAAACTTCTAAATTCTGCTTTTGATCAACAACCCAACAAAACCACATCCGAATGACCTGAAATTTTGCACACACACATCCCAAATGACACAATAGAACTATTTCAACCCTCGGAATTCCATTCCGAACCCTATATCAAAATATCACCAACCAACCGAAAATCGCTGAAAATCCAATTTCGCCAATTCAAGCCTAAATCTACTCCGAACCTCCAAAACGCATCCCGATCACGCTCCTAAGTCCTAAATCACCTCCCGAAGCTAACCGAACCATCGGAACTCACATCCGAGCCCTCTAACATATAATTCAACATATGGTTGACTTTTCCAACTTAAACTCATTCTAAAAAGACTAAGTGTCTCAAACCTTACCAAATCATTTCCGAACTCGATCTGACCGACCCGATACCACATAACACAGATAAACAAAGCATAAAGAAACAGAAATGGGGGAAACAGAGTGGTAACTCATGAGACGACTGGCTAGGTCATCACAGATATCGGGGTCGGATTCCGATTTCGGAAGTTGGAGCAGGTCTGTTATGTCAAATGTGACTTGTGTGCAAAATTTGAGTTCAATCGGACGTGATTTGGTAAGTTTCGGCATCAATTGTAGAAGTTTAATGTTTCAAGGTTCATTGATTTTGAATTGAGGTGTGATTCATCATTTCGATGTTGTTATGAGTGTTTTTGAAGCTCGAGTAGATCCTTGTTATGTTATGGGACTCGTTGGTATGTTTGGACGGGGTCCCAAAGGGCGGGCGTGTTTCGGATTGAATTCGGGTTATTTTTCCTTCATGTTTCACTGCTGCATTCTGCTGATATCTGGTGTCTCAGTCCTTCATCGCGTTCGCGAGGCAAGTGTCATGAACGCGTGGTGTATTTGGTTGGCATTGGCATTTTCTTCATCGCATTCACGAATATGGGCCCACGTTCGCGAAGAGTTGGGGCTAGTCTTCTTCGCATTCGCGTAAAGTTTAGATGAGAGCTAGAGCTATGGAATCTTTCTTCATCGCGTTCGTGAGGCTTGTGCCGATTTTTGGTGGCTGATATTTTTATTCATCGTGAACGTGATGGTTGTCCTGCGTTCGCGAAAGAGGAGGCCTGGGAAGTTTATAAAGTACTCTATTTCGAGGGTTTCGTCCATTTTTGCATTTTTGGAGCTAGGGAGCTCGGAATGAGGCGATTCTTGAAGACATTTTTCATCATATGAATAGGGGTAAGTGTTCTCTACTCGGTTTTGGTTATGTTTCATGAATCTATCTTCGATTTTAGCTCTTGGTTGAGGAATTTTAAAGAGGAAATTGGGGGTTTTGGCCTAAAGTTTCATAATATGAAATTTTGAGTTTTGAACACCGATTTGGAGTCGGATTTGAGTGAAACTAATATGGTTGGACTCATAATTGAATGGGTTGTCGGATTTTATGAGTTTTGTCGAGTTTCAAGGTGTGGGACCGGGTGTAATTTTTGGTTGGATTGGGGATTTGATGTAGAATTCGATCTTTATCATTTGTAATTGCTTTCTTGGGCTTTATCTAATGTATTTGAGTTGTTTTTGGCTAGTTTTGAGCCGTTCAGAGGTCGTTGCGTGCATGATGGTAATTTTGGAGCATCGCTTGGCTTGCTTGGTATTGGAATTGGCTTGTTCAAGATAAGTAACTCTTCTAAACTTAGTGCTGAGTGTATGAAACCCCGAATTACGTGTTATGTGATTTATGTTGAGGTGACGCACATGCTAGGTGACAGGCGTGTGGGTGCGCACCTTGTGAATTGTGACTCTGCTGTTTCCAGGGCACTAAATAATGGCCTTATTTTATTGATATCTGTATTTTCACCATGTGATGAAGTAATTGAGCTGTGATCCATGTTGGACACCATATCTAGGCTACATGTTTATCCTGTTGGGGCTCACTGAGGTCATTTCTGCTATTAAATTATTTGCTTTCATTGCTTTATATACTTAGTCATACGTATTCATATGCATATCATATCTCAGTCTCTGTTGTTATTTACTGATACCTCATATCATTATTTTTGGGCTAGTTTCATGACATTGTGAGCCCGAGAGAGAGAGAGAGAGAGAGAGAGAGAGAGAGAGAGAGAGAGAGAGAGAGAGCGAGAGAGAGAGACTGGAGAAATTGATGATTGAGTGAGGGCGAGGGCCTGATTTGAGATATTGTTACTATGGCACATGAGTTGTCCGTGCAATACGTGAGTTATCCATGCGGACCTTGATATTGATACTATGGCACGTGAGTTTTCCGTGCGGATCTTGATTTGATATTAAAGCACGTGAGTTGTCCGTGCAGCATGTGAGTTGTCCGTGCAGCACGTGAGTTGTCCGCATGGATTATCGCGCTTGGGTTGAAGGAGCCCCTCCGGAGTCTGCACACCCCCAGTGAGCGCAGTCGACTATGTATATGTATGTAGATCGGGTTGCATGCCGCAATGAGTATTGTACAGTGCTGAGTAACTGAGTGTGCTGAGTATTGAGTTCGGTAAGAGATAATGCGAGATAGTAAGGTTGAGTACTCTATTTTTCCTCATGTTGTACGGTATCACGTTATTCATGACTTTTCACACATATTGATATGTGGGCATAGTGAGGTATTTCGCATTTGTTATCTGGAAAGAATAAATGAAACATCTTATTTATTGTGGAAAGGATTTTTGGGAAAAATTATAGTTTTCAAACTATCTCATATTTTTTTAAGTTTTCGGTGAAAGATTTGGGTTTTCACTGATATACTTAAAAAGTAGAACTGTTTTTCAGAAAATTATGAAAAGGTTGAGCATGTCATCTCTGAGCTACTTCTTTATTTACTTGCGTTACATTGTTATGAAATGCTGTTAGTTATTGGTGTTGGACCCGACCTATGTTCCAGCTCGTCACTACTTTCAACCTAAGATTAGGTTTGCTACTTATTGAGTACATGAGTCCGGTTGTACTCATACTACACTTCCTGCACATTGTGTGCAGATTTCGGATGTCGATGTTGCTGTGCACGGCGGGAGCTAGCATTGAAGGTGCACCTACGATACAGACTCAACTCTCTCTTGTTCATGGTAGCCTTAGATTTTATAAAGCTCTGTTTATGTACTTTTCAAACAGAAGATGTATTTACTTCATATCAGCTTTGTAAACTCTATTCTTAGAAGCTCACGATTTGTACTACCAGTCCTTGAGAATGTATAAGATTTAGATAATTTCTTTGATTAATTGTCCTGTTAAATATCATTAAAACTAGATAGATATTAGTTGGCTTACCTAGCGAGTTGGGTTAGGTGTCATCACGACTAGTGGATTTTGGGTCGTGACAAAGAGAGAAGATAAATGTTGTTAATTTAGAGTTAAAATAGGCATTTGATCTTTAAAAGTTTGAGAAATTTTGTTGAGTAACCTTCTGAGTGCTATAGACATAGTTGAGTGACTTTCTTGTTACAAACGAAAGAAAATTGACTTTGCTAGATAATTAGGGATAGTTGAGTGCTACAATAATACTGCATTTTACTTTTGAAATTTTATTTTTAACACGAAAACTTGTAAAGCTTTTATTAATTAGACATGGAAAAATCGAATTATAAGATTACGAAAACTAATTTTTGAATCGGATTAATACTACCAAATGAATAAATATAATTAAAGGAATAAGGGATGAAGATAAAAAGTTGATTTTTATTGTAATTAAATTTTCAATTTGTTTTTTGTAAAGAAAAAATTGAAGTAAAATAGCTACTAAACAATGATTTTGATTTACTAGAGACGTCAATATATTATTTTAGCTTGATGGAAACAAAATATTTTTGCTCTGAATCCTATTAAATAGAAATGGAGAATGAATTAACTAGAAAGATTAATAGAATTCTTTATTTTAGAAGGATCATCAACAAAGCTATTTGTTTTATATGCATTCGGACCAAAAATTAACATAAAACTAAAATATAAATTTATTCACATTTAGATCCATAAATTTATTCATTTATATAAAGTAGTGGAATGAAACTAAAGTTTAATGTTCGATATTGAATTAGAGACTTTTAGGGAGGGTCACAGGAAAGAGATACTTTATTTACTTTTAGGAGGTAACAATACGTTTAACAATTTTTATAAATTATCGCATTATATCAAACTAGTTTTTTTTTACTCCATTTTAACATGCACTAATACTACTATTTACACAATGCAATAATCAGTATTTTATACTTTGTTCGATCAACCTCATTCACATAAAATGAGACAAAAAAGGATTTCAGTTTTTAATTGTAATTTTTTGTTCCAAAATATATCCATTAAAAAGGTCTTCAATATTTCAACAAAAATTCTGGAATGTAATATTA
This sequence comes from Nicotiana sylvestris, assembly GCF_000393655.2. NCBI lineage: Eukaryota > Viridiplantae > Streptophyta > Magnoliopsida > Solanales > Solanaceae > Nicotiana > Nicotiana sylvestris. Next base: position 106,532,743 of record NC_091060.1, on the reverse strand, counting down.
ATACCGTGCATTAAAACTTAGGAGGCATTTCATACCCCTCTATGTACCAATTTTCCTTTAATTTCTAATATATAATCATCCTTTAAAAAAAAGAAGGTATTCACTGTCAACAAAATATGCACTATCAAAGCTTGTAAGGTGTGTTTGGTATGAATGAAAATATTTTTTGTGATGACACAAAAAGTCATCACTCATTTTGAAAGTAAATTCTGTATTCCGAGGCCTTAAAAACCTCTTTTTGTCTCATCTCGATTTGCGTGTGCAGTCCGGGTGCGTTTCCGGAAAGTTTTTATGTGAAAACTAAGTAAAATAAGGAAATTGGCTTTTAAAATTGATTAAAATTGACTTTGATCAACATTCTTGGTAAACGGACCCGGACCCGTGATCCGACGGTCTCGTAGGGTCCGTGGTAAAATATGGGACTTGGGCGTATGCCCGAAATCGAATTCCAAGGTCCCAAGCCCGAGAAATGAATTTTTGAAAGAAATTGTTTAATTGAAATTATAAGAGTTTTTGGAAATGAAAAGATATTTGAAAGCAATGGTATCGAACCCGTATTTTGGTTCCGGAGGCCGTTACAGGTCCTATATAATAATTAAGTTAAATTTGTGAAGTTTGGTAAGAATCGGAGTTCGTTTGGTATAAATCGGACCTTTATTAGAGAAAATGAAAATTTTGATGTTCTTGAGTGATTTCATGAATTTGAGGTTTAATTCATGGTTATTGATATTATTTTGATGATTTGATCGCACAAGCAAGTCCGTATGATATTTTTGGACTTGCGTTCTCAGGTGAGTTTTGGATAGGCCACGGAGTGAAATTGGACTTAGGAGCAATTGCTGGTATCTGGTATTTTTACCCAGGCCTCTAATCTCGCAATTGCGAGATCAGGCTTCACAATTGCAAAGTGGACAGGCTTGGTAAATGCGACCCTAGTGTCGCAAATGCAAATCAAGCATGGGCAGGCCCTTTTCGCAAATGCGAACACTGGGTGGGAATTGTGAAGCCATCCCAATCGCAATGCGATATTTCCTTCGCAATTGCGAAGGTGACATGATTTTCCCATGGTCGCAAATGCGACATATTCTTCGCATTTGCGAAGACAACAGGTTCCAAATTGCGAATCTTGGTCACAATTACGACATCTACACCTGTGTAAATCATAACTTAAACAAAAATTCTTTATTTTTCAAACTCCCTCAAACCCTAAGCTCTCTTGGGCGATTTTCTAAAAAAAAGTTCTTCTCCAAATCAATTGTAAGTCATTTCTAATTCATTTTCTCCAATCTATAATATCTTTTCACATGATTTCAATTCAAAATCAAGGGTTTTCATGGGGGAAATTGGGTGTTTTGGGTAGAACTTAAGATTTTCAAATTTTGGGGATTTGGACCTCGATTTGAGGTCCGATTTTAAAACAAATTATATATTTTAGTTTGTGGGTGAATGGGTAACCGGGTTTTGGTTCGAACCTCGGGTTTTGACCATGTGGGCCCGGGTCAATTTTTGACTTTTTGGGAAATCTTTAGAAAACCTATTTTCATGCATTAGAATTGATTCATTTAGCATTTATTGATATCGTTAAGTAAATTGTGGCTAGATACAAGCGAATTGGTGGTGGAAACAAGAGGTAAAGCAGTAATTGAGGCTTGAATTGTGTTCGTGGCATTGAGGTAAGTGTTTGGTCTAACCTTAGCTTGAGGGATTATGAGTTGTGTCTTATTTGCTATGTGTTAATTGTTGAGTACGACGTATAGATGTGGTGATAAGTATCTATACATCGGTGTCAAGCATGCTCGTGAGTCTTATACTATGATTGATGTGACTCCGTTTCGTATTGTTCATGCTTTATATGATGATTTCTATTGTTGAACAAGGCTTGTGGAAGTATGATTGGTAATTGAACATTGTAGAGCGTTGGCTCAAATTGAGAATTGAGTTGTGAAGTGATTGTGGAAAAGAGAAGAGGTTTATGATATTGTCTCCCTTGCCGGGATGTTATTATTTTTGATATTATCTCCCTTGCCGTGATGTTATTACTCATGGTATTGTTTCCCTTGCCGGGATATTGTTGTTATGCTATTGTTTTCTTGCCGAGATTCTATTGTGATTTTATTGATTCCCTTGACCGTATTGCTTTGTGATTGTCACTTGGGTAAGCTAGAGTGTAAAAGCACGAAGGGTGATGCCGTGCGTGATATTTGTGAGAGAGTATTAATGCATGAAGAATGAGGACGTGCCGATATTGTGAGGTAAAAACACGAAGGGTGCTGTCGTTCCACACGATGTACAATGTCGTGCCATGATATGAGTGATAATGCACGAATGATAATTCCGTGGCATGATTATGTGAGCTAAAAGCACGAAGGGTGATGCTGTGCTGATTATATTGATTTTTATGGTGAGGACGAGAGTAAAAACACGAAGGGTGATGTCGTGCACTTGTCATTGATTTTCTTATTCTTGCTTACAGTTGAAGTTTCGTGTTCCTTTCACTTCTTTACTGAAATTTTATTTGTACATGATATTCCCTGCAGCATGTTTCCCCTTCCCATCTTTAACTGCTAGTTTATGTTATTATTACTTGTTGTATATGATATAACTGCACAGGTTTATTTGGTAGTCTCGTCCTAGCCTCGTCACTACTTCGCCGAGGTTAGGCTAGATACTTACCAGCACATGGGGTTGGTTGTGCTAATACTACACTCTGCACTGTGTGTAGATCCCGATGCTGCAGTTTTTGGACCACAGTGAGGTTGTTGCCTTCAGTCTAGTGGCGGAGACCCAAGGTAGTCCTGCAAGCGTCCGCAGGCCTTGGCGTCTCCTTCTATCTTTCCATTCTGTTTCTTTTATGTATTTTAGAGATAGCTTTGTATTTATCTTTCAGGCCACTGTTTGTAGTATTCGTAGATAGTCCGTGACATTGTGACACCAAATTCTGGGTAGAGTTATATTATGGATTCTGCACTAGTATATGGTTAAACTATTAGTTTTCGTGTTCCGTGTTTCTGTTTATTAAAATATTTCCGTTGTTGATCACATGTTATAGTGAACTGTTAAAAAGGCTAAGTAAAAAGGATAATGAATCTATAATACTCGGTTTGCCTAGCTTTCATGAGTAGGCGCCATCACGACTCCCGAGGGTAGAAAATTCGGGTCGTAATATTTTTCGAAAAATATTTTTCAATTTTTCTATATTTGGTTGGCTTAAATACTCTGAAAAATATTTTTCTCATGAATTCATTTTCTTTCAATTTGAGGAAAATATTTTTCCCCTCAAGAAAAGGAAAAATATTTTTTAAAACTCTTCAACCCCCACAACCCTATTCCCCATCCTAACTAACTCCCCCACATCCCACCCATCCCACTCGGTGTCGATGGACCGCGCCACCCTCCCCCAACCCCACCCCACCCCACACACCCTCACCCTAAATAGAATTATTATTAAGAGTACTTTCTTTTTCATTTTAACAAAATGAGGTTTTTTCATAATGTAAAAAAGTATTTTCTTTCATTTAAATAAAAAAGTACTTTTTTCATAATGTAAAAAAAATATTTTTTTTTCATTTCAACAAAATAATGTAATAAAAAGTATTTTCTTTTATTTTAGCAAAATAAGTACTATTTTCTTTTTATGATGTAGAAAAAATTATTTATTTTATTTTAACAAAATGAATACTTTTATCATGTTGTAGAAAGAGTACTTTCTTTTTCAAACAAAAAAAAGAGTAATTTTTTATATAGTTATGGAGCACAAATTTCAACGTTGTTTTTGCGTAAAAAAATATAGTAATATATTAGTTCCTTTGGTTTTATGTGAATCTTTAAGAGATTAATTAAATTCTTGAAAAAAATAGAGTCCTAAAAATGCCGGGTCTTTGGAGTTTTTTTTTTGGGGGGGGGAGGGGGAGGGTAAGGAAGAAGGGAGCACAGGAAACATGAGAATTTGGGGGAAGGGGGGGGGTGAGGAGAGTAGCATAAAAAGTTATTTGCATAAAATTTTTTTATACTTTCTAAACAAACAATAACAACAACAACAACAATCCAGTAAAATTCCATTAGTGGGGTCTGGGGAGGTAGTGTGTATGCAGACCTTACCCCTACTCCGAAGGAGTATAGAGGCTGTTTCCGAAAGACCCTCGGCTCAAGAAAATAAAAAGACAAAGACAAAAGGAGATAATATCAGTATCACCCCAGAAATCATAGGAAAAATAGGAACAATATAGAATCCAGAAGAAAGATGCCAAGCAAAAGCAATAACTAGTAAGTTATTTTTCTAAACAAATACTAAAAATTATTTTTCTGAAAAAAAATATTTCCACTCACCAACCAAATAAGAAAAAATAAGTTATAAAACCACTCATCTTTAGAAAAATATTTGCCTCCATACCAAGCACACCCTTAATCCATGTGGGTTTGATTGATTACCATTACCCACTTTCTCCTACCTTTTTGTGCGAATCTTTTATATAAGATTTTTCCTACAGATACAAAATTAGAATAATGTTTACCTGGATTAGCTAAAGTTTCCTGTTTACAAAAAGTAATTAGAACTTTTTATAAAACTGTCACGACCCATTTTCATTATAGGTCATGATGGCGCCCAACACCGTTGTCAGGCAAGCCAACCCAAAGATATTAGTGTGTTTTCATTTTACTTTACAAAACAACTCCAACATTTTCTTAACTTAAATTTAAAGTAAGTGATAATTAGCAACTTAAAGTAATAGATATACAACCCAAAAGAATAGTCTATCAATGTGTGTGCCAAGACATGGTGTCACAAGTATATGGACATCTAGTAGAATATACAAAAGAATAAATCTATCCTACTGTCTGAAATAGAATAGACAGTCAAAAACAAAGAGAGACTCCATCATGCTATTGAACGGCATAAGAAGGGAGCAACTCACCGTGGAATCTTGGCCTAATATCAAGAATGCGCACCAGACTAGTAGCCAGATGTACCTGCCTCAGATCCTGTACAATTAAGTATAGAAGCATAGTATGAGTACATAAATAATATGTACCCAGCAAGTATCCAATCTAACCTCGAAGAAGTAGTGACGAGGGGTCGACTTGACACTTACTAAGGTCAATACCAATAATAATTAAAGATTACACTAGGCATGGATATCATGGACATAATGGCAAACTCAGGATTTAAAAAGAATAGTATATCAGTTTCAGTCATGTCTTATAATAGTTGCACTTCAAGGCATTTAACAGAGTAAGTCAGGGATGAGATTTCACATAAATATCATGCACACATTATACCGAGATCGTATGGCCTAGTCCAACATAAAAGAAATTGTGCACTGCCAGAGGGTCGAATGGCGTGAACCATAGATGCATCTATTTCTACCGAGGCGATCGGCCCGATTCAGAAATATCAATTATTATCATGAAGGCACATAAAGTTGCATTCATAATAAAATAAATTCGTACAAGTTCTCAAGTAAGTGCATACGTTCATATATATATATATATATATATATATATATATTTGCAAACCCTAACATGTACTAAGTGATCTCATTAGTATGAAAGGATATAAACATTTGTAAATATGGCATGATACGGGTCCTAAACTACCCGAACAATTAGCATATAGTAGCTACGCACGGACTCTCATCACACATACGTACGTAGCTCCCACAAACAATCACATACATTTATTAGATTCACTTAGGGGTTTGTTTCCCTCTTACGAGGTTAGAAATGAGACTCACCTCGCTCCAAAGCTTACCTCAAATATTAAGAACATGCTCAAACCCTCAATTTGGAACCGGACAATCCAAAACTAATTAAACGGGGTAAGAACTTGTCAATACAAGCTTAAGAGTTCATATTCCAACTATTAAAGTAATTCCTCAACCCTAAATACAAGTTTCCTAAAATCCATACCAGGGCCCACTCACTCAGATTCCAGAAATATTTGAGGGAAGTTGTTACCCATAACCTAAGGATCAAGAATATGATTTTTACTTTATTCCATAACGAATTTCGTGATTAAATCTTGTTTTTATCAAAACCCTAGGTTTTACTCCAATCCCATAATTTTTCACTAATCTTTATGTGTTAATATACCCAAAACACAAGTATTAAACTCACATTAAGTAGAAATAACTTACCTCACAATGCTAGGTTGAAATCCCCTCTTTGTAAGCTCCCAAATCGCGCAAACAATGAAGGAAATATGTCAAAAATGACACATTTCCGTATCAAATGAAGGCATTGCCTTCAGCGATTTCCTCACCTGCGGTTAGGGGACTGCATCTGCATTCTCACTTCTGTGAAGGAATGTCCGCATCTGCGGCGCTGGGCTGGGCTGGCAGGGACCGCTTCTACGGTTTGAGGGTCACTCCTGCGGGTTCGCTTTTGCGGAAAGGGAGCCGCATATGCGGTTCCTGGGCTCCTCCCCCTTGGCCGCACCTGCGAGGGGTCGACCGCTTCTGCGGTCTCGCACCTGTGGCTGACCAACCACAGGTGCAGTTATGATAGATACCTGGAGCTTCAGCTCCTTCCAAAATCATCCAACTTCACTCAAGCCTCTTCCGATTGATGCTCGGGGCCCCCGGGCCTCGCCCGAATATACCGACAAGTTTGAAATCATAAAATGGACTCGTTCAAACCCTCGGAATACCCGAAACAACGTTAAATCTAAGAATCACCCCCTAAAATCAGTTGAATCAAACTTATGAACTTCAAGTTCTTCAATTTACCTCCAATGCGACGTAACACACTTACACTACTCGAATTGACACCAAATTTTGCGTGCAAGTCTTAAATGGCAATACAGAACTATTCCCACTCTCAAAATTCCATTCAGACCTCGATAACACAAAAACCCGCTCCAAACCAAATATTTAAGAACTTCAAAATCCTTAGGGAATCAACTTTCACTATTAGGCACCAAAATGTTTCCTGGTCATCCAAAACCCGATCCGGATATACGCCTAAGTCCGAAATTATCATACGAACCTGTTGGAACCTTCAAATTCGGATTCCGAGGTCAAAGTGTTGACCGAAGTCAAACTTGGCCTTTTAAGCCAATCTTAAAGAACTAAGTGTTCCAATTTCAACCCAAACTCCTCCAAATCCTGAACCAACCATTCCTACAAGTCATAAATCAGTAAAAGCAAGTACAGGAAGTTTTATCTAGGGGAACGGGGTTCTAGAAAGTAAAATAACTAGTCAAGTCGTTACATTCTCCACCTCTTAAACAAATATTCGTCCTCGAACATATTTAGATTCATACCTGAAGTACTGAATAAGTATGGATATCTGCTCCGCATGTCCTCCTCGGACTCCCAGGTCGCCTTCTCAACTGTTGGCCCCTCCACTGGACCTTTACTGCAGAAATCCTCTTGGATCTCAACTGGTGCTCCTGTCTATCAACAATGGCATTTGGCTCCTCCTCATAACCCAAACTCTCATCCAGCTGAATAGTACTGAAGTCTAACACATGGGACAAGTCGGCGTGATACCTCCGAAGCATAGACACGTGAAAAGCTAGATGAACTCCTAACAGGCTGGGAGGTAAAGCGAGCTCATAAGCAACCTCCCCAACTCGTCTCAACACCTCAAATGGGCATAAACCTCGGGCTCAACTTGCCCTTCCTCCTGAATCTCATAACACCCTTCATCGGCGAGACTTTCAAGAGAACATTCTCATCGACCATGAATAATACATCACGCGCCTTCTGATCCGCGTAACTCTTCTGTCTGGACTGTGTTGTGTGAAGTCTTTGCTGAATCAACTTTACAATTTCCAAGGCATCTTTCACCAAGTCTGTACTGTACAACTTAGCCTCACCAGGCTCAAACCACCCGATAGGAGAACGACATTGCCGACCATATAAAGCCTCAAATGGGGCCATCTCGATGCTAGACTAATAGCTGTTGTTGTAAGCAAACTCGGCCAAGGGCAAGAACTGATCCCACTGCCCTCCAAAGTCGATCACACATCCTCTAAGCTTGTCCTCCAAATTCTGAACTGTCCGCTCCGACTGTCCGTCGGTCTGAGGGTGGAATGTTGTGCTGAGCTCCACATGGGTCCCCAACTCACTCTTAACGGCTCTCCAGAAATGGGAAGTAAACTGAGGGCCTCTATCTGATATGATGGAAACGGGTACACCGTGTAATCAAACTATCTCCCGAATGTAGATCTATGCCAACTTCTCTGAAGAATAAGTAGTCGCCACTAGAATAAAGTGTGCCGACTTGGTTAACCTATCAATAATGACCCACACTGCATCAAACTTCCGCAAGGTCTGCGGCAACCCAACTACGAAGTCCATAGTAATGCACTCCCACTTCCACTCAGTATAAGCATTTGCTGAAGTAGGCCACCTGGCCTCTGGTGTTCATACTTAACCCGCTGGCAATTCAAACACCTAGTCACATACTCCACTATATCTTTCTTCATCCGCTGCCACCAATAATGCTTCATCAAGTCACGATACATCTTTGTAGCACCCAGATAAATGGAATACCGTGAACTGTGTGCCTCCTCTAGAATCCTCTCCTTCAAGCCATCAACATTAGGAACACATAGGCGACCCTGGAGTCGCAGGACACCATCCTCGCCAATAGAAACCTCCTTGGCACTACCCTGTAGCACCGTCTCTCTAAGAACTGCTAAATGCGAATCATCGAACTGTCGAGCCTTGATCTCCCCCAATAATGAAAACTGAGCGACAACACACGCAAGGACTTGGCTGGGCTCTGAAATATCCAACCTCAAAAGTCTGTTAGCCAAGGACTGAAAGTCTAAAGCTAGTGGCCTCTCCTCCGCTGAAATGAATGCCAAGCACCCATACTCTTTGCTTTTCTACTCAAGGCATCCGCGACCACATTTGCCTTGACCGAATGATAAAGAATGGTGATGTCATAATCCTTCAGTAACTCAAGTCACCTACGTTGCCTCAAATTAAGGTCCCTCTATTTGAACAAATGTTTCAAGCTGCGATGATCAGTGTAAACCTCATAGGACACTCCATACATATAAGGCCTATATATCTTAAGAGCATGAACAATCGCTGCTAACTCCAAGTCATGCATGAGGTAGTTCTTCTCATAAATCTTTAGCTGACGTGAAGCATATGCAATAACTCACCCATCCTGTATCAACACACATCCCAAGATGTCGCGTGAAGCGTCACAATATACCGTATACATCCCCGAACTAGAAGGCAACACAAGAACTAGTGTTGTAGTCAAAGTCGTCTTGAGCTTCTGAAAGCTTGTCTCACAATCATCGGATCAACGTAAAAGAGTACCCTTCTGGGTCAATCTAGTCAGAGGTGATGAAATAGATGAAAAGCCTTGTACGAATCGACGGTAATAACCTACTAACCCCAGGAAACTCCTGATCTCGATCACTGAAGTAGGACATGACCAACTCTGGACTGCCTCAATCTTCTTGGAATCCACCTTAATACCCTCCCCTAACACAATATGCCCCAAGAATTCCATTGACTCTAGCCAAAACTCACACTTGGAGAACTTAGCATATAGCTTCTACTCTCGCAAGGTCTGAAGCACTACTCTAAAATGCTGTTTGTGCTCTCCCGTGACTATATCAAGATGTCATCAATGAAGACGATAACAAAGGAATCAATATAAGGTCTGAACACCTTGTTCATCAAGTCCATAAATGCTATTGGGGCATTATTCAAGCCAAAGGACAACATCAGAAACTCATAATGACCGTATCTAGTACGGAAAGCAGTCTTCAGAATATCTGAGTCCCGGATCTTCAACTGATGGTACCCTGATCTCAAGTCGATCTTAGAGAACACCCTAGAACCCTGCAACTGGTCGAACAAATCATTAATGCACGACAACAGGTACTTGTTCTTGATGGTAGCCTTGTTCAACTGGTGGTAATCAATGCATATCCGCATGGTCCCATCCTTATTATTTACAAACAACACTGGTGCACCCCAAGGTGACACACTTGGTCTAACAAACCCCTTTGTTAACAACTCCTCAAGCTGCTCCTTCAACTCTTTCGGAGCCATACGGTACGGTGGAATGGATATAGGTTGGGTTCCTATAGCCAAATCAATACAAAAATCAATATCACGATCCGGTGGCATGCTAGGAAGGTTAGAAGGAAACATATCGGCGAACTCTTGGACCACTGGAACTGAATCAATCATCGGAGACTCTATTGTGGTGTCCCGAACATAAGCTAGATAAGCCAAACAGCCCTTCTCGACCATATGTCGAGCCTTCAGAAAAGAGATAACCCGACTAGATATATTAACTGAGGAACCCTTCCACTCCAACCTTGGCAACTCTGGCATTGCTAATGTAACAGTCTTGGTATGGCAATCTAGGATGGCGTTATATGGATATAACCAATCCATGCCCAAGATGACCTTAAAGTCGGTCATATCAAGCAATATGAGATCTGCTATAGTCTTGAAACCACAGAATGTGACCACACAGGACTGATAGATCCGATCATAACCACAGAATCGCCTACAAGAGTGGACACATAAACAAGAGTACCCAAAGGATCAAGAGGAATATCCAGGAAATGAGCAAACAAAGATGACACATATGAATAGGTAGACCCTAGATCAAATAGCACTAAAGCGTCCCTACCGCAGACGGAAATAATACCTGACGACATCTGAAGCCAATGCATCTGGTCTGGCCGAAATGGCATGGAGCGTCGGATGGCTGGCCTCCACCTTCTGAGCAGTAGTTGGCTGACCTCTCCATGTCTGGCCTCCACCTTTAGGACAACCCATGTCGGCCTGTCCCCTGCCTCTAGGCGGCTGGGCAACCAGTACTGTAATTATGGGCTATTGACCCTGCTGCACTGCATTGCCCCGAAGTCTGGAGCAGTATCTCCTCATATGACCAAGGTCTCCGCACTCAAAACAACCCCGCGGTGCGGCGACCTGCTACCCTGATGGCCTGTAGACCTACTAGAAGAAGCCTGAATTGCCGGTGGACAGTATGAACTCTCCGGCATAGAACTAAAATAGGAACCAGAAGAACCCTGGGGACCTAAATACCCACTGGAGGAACCCTGAATAGCTGGCGGCCGATAAAAACTCTTTGGTATGACGCTAAAATAGGGGGCACCTCGAGAGGGTGGTGATGTTGAATATGGGGGCCTGCTAGGCTGGCCCCTCCCAAACTGACCTCTGCCCCTAGCCGGGGCACCTCTGAACTCTCCGTATAATCTAGCCCTCTTGTCCTGCTGCATCTGCTCCTTACCCCTCAGACGGTAGCCCTCAATCCTCCGAGCAATCTCCACCACTAGTTGATAAGGAGTCCCCATCTCTACCTCTCGGGCCATGTTGGCCCTAATGCCAGAATGCAACCTTGCAACGAACCTCCGCACCCTCTCTGTGTCGGTAGGAAGTATCATCAGTGCATGGCGGGATAATTCAGAAAATCTTGCCTCATAGTCGGTCACTAACATCTGTCCCTGCTCAAGCTGCTTAAACTAATACCGCAGATCTTCCCTTTTAGAGGGTAGGATATACCTGTACAAGAATAACTGTATGAACTGACCCCAAGTGATGGGAGGAGAACCTGCTGGTTTGCCAAGAACATAAGACTGCCACCATCTACTGGCCCTGCCCTCAAGCTGGAAAGTAGTAAAGTCAATCCCATAAGACTCCAATATCCTCATATTGTGTAGTCTATCCCTGCACCTATCAATGCAGTCCTGGGCATCCTCATGATGCTCACCCCCGAAGATAGGAGGGTGTAGCCTAGTCCATCTGTCCAATAACTTCTGCGGGTCACCATCCACAGTTGGTCTGGGATCGGTTACCACTGGCTGAGCCCCATCCGTGGGTAGTGCACCCAGAGTCTGATACACTATAGCTGCATGACCAGGAGCCTGAGCAGTAAGGGTCTGTTCTCCCCCTCCCGTCTAGGATGTAGCTGGATCCGCTGGAAATAAACTAACCTAAGACATGGTGTCCATAAACCGCAACATACGACCCATGACCTCCTAGAAACCCGGTGCTGTCATAAAGTTCGCCGGGGTACGCTCAACTACAGGCACATGGCCCTGCTCCTCAATGGTAGGATATCCCGCAGGATTCGCCGGTGGTGCTATTAGGGCAGCTCTGGAATGCCCTCGTCCCTTACCTCAGGCCAGTGCCCTCCCCCGGCCTCTGCCTCGGCCTCTAGCAATGGGGGGAGCAGCTCTTCCCGGGTCTGGAACATCTGCCGTGCGCGTCCTCACCATCTGTAAGAGAATAGAAGAGGGAAATTTAGTATACCAACCACTGCACGATAGGAAATGAATAAAGAATAGTTTTCTAACACCCTATAGCCTCCCAAATATAAATACAGACGTCTCCGTACCGATCCGCAAGACTCTATTAGGCTTGCCCATGACTTGTGAGACCTACGTGAACCTAGTGCTCTGATACCATGTTGTCATGATCCAATTTCATTATAGGTCACGATGGCGCCCAACACCATTGTCAGGCAAGCCAACCCGAAGCTATTAGTGTGTTTTCATTTTACTTTACCAAACAACTCCAGCATTTTCATAACTTGAATTTAAAGCAAGTGATAATTAGCAACTTAAAGTAATAGATATACAACCCAAAAGAATAGTCTACCAATGTGTGTGCCAAGACCTGGTATCACAAGTATATGGGCATCTAGTAGAGTATATAAAAGAATAAATCTATGCTACTGTCTGAAATAGAATAGATAGTCAAAAACAAAAAGAGACTCCATCATGCTCTTGAACGACATAGGAAGGGAGAAGCTAACCGTGGAATTTTGGCCTAATATCAAGAATGCGCACCAGACTGGTAGCCAGATATACCTGCCTCAGATTCTGTACAATTAAGTACAGAAGCGTATACCTAGAAAGTATCCAATCTAACCTCGAAGAAGTAGTGACAAGGGATCGACTTGACACTTACTAAGGTCAATTCCAATAATAATTAAAGATTATACTAAGAATGGATAACATGGACATAATGGCAAGCTCAGAATTTAAAGAGACCAATATATCAGTTTCAGTCATGTCTTATAATAGTTGCACTTCAAGGCATTTAACAGAGTAAGTCAGGGATGAGATTTCACATAAATATCATGCGCACATTATGTCGAGGTCGTACGGCTCGGTCCAACATAAAAGAAAATGTGCACTGCCAGTGGGTCGAATGGTGCGAACCATAGATGCATCTATTTCTACCGAGGCCCGATCCAAAAATCTCAATTATTATCAAGAAGGGACATAAAGGCGCATTCATAATCAAATAAATTCATAAAAGTTCTCAAGTAAGTGCATACGTTCATATATATATTTTCAAACTCTAACATGTCCTAAGTGATCTCATTAGTATGAAAGGATATAAACATTTGCAAATATGGCATGATACGGGTCCTAAACTACCCAGACAATTAGCATAATAGTAGCTACACACGGACTCTCGTCACCACGTACGTACGTAGCTCTCCCAAAAAATCACATACATTTATTAGATTTACTTAGGGGTTTATTTCCCTCTTACGAGGTTAGAAAGGAGACTCACCTCGCTCCAACTCTTGACTCACCTCGCTCCAAATATTACTTCAAATATCAAGAATGTGCTCAAACTCTTAATTTGGAGCCGAACGATCCAAAACAAATTAAACAGGGTAAGAACTAGTCAAAACAAGCTCAAGAGTTCATATTCCAACTATTAAAGTAATTCCCCAATCCTAAATACATATTTCCTAAAATCCATCCCCGGGCCCACGCGCCCAGATTCTGGAATTTTTTTAGGAAAGTTGTTACCCATAACCTAAGGATCAAGAATATATTATTTTTACTTTATTCCATAACAAATTTCGTGGTTAAATCTTGTTTTTATCAAAACCCTAGGTTTTACTCTAATCCCGTAATTTTTCACTAATCTTTATGTGTTAATCTACCCAAAACCCAAGTATTAAACTCACATTAAGCAGAAATGACTTACCTCACAATTCTAGGTTGAAATCCCCTCTTTGGAAGCTCGCAAATCACCCAAACAATGAAGGAAATGTGTCAAAAATAACACACTCACGTAATAAATGAAGGCACTGCCTTCAGTGATTTCCGCACTTGCGGTTAGGGGACCGCATCTGCGGTCTCGCTTCTGCGGTCTCGCTTCTGCAAGGGAATATCCGCATCTGTAGAGTTGAGTTGGGCTGGCTGGGACCACTTTTGCGATCTGGGGGCTGCTCTTGCGGGCCCGCTTCTGCGGAAAGGGAGCCACATCTGCAGTTCCTGGGCTCCTCCCCCTTGGCCGCACCTGCGAGGGGTCGACCGCTTCTGCGGTCTCGCACTTGCGCCTGACCAACAGCAGGTGCGGTTATGAAAGATACCTGGAGCTTCAGCTCTTTCCAAAATTTTCCAACTTTTTTCGAGCCTCGTCTGATTGACGTTCAGGGCCCCCGGGCCCCGCCCGAATATACCAACAAGTTTGAAATCATAAAACGGATTCGTTCAAACCCTCGGAATGCCCGAAACAACGCTAAATCTAAGAATCACCTCCTAAAACCAATTGAATCAAACTTATGAACTCAAGCTCTTCAATTTACCTCCAATGCGACGAAACACACTTGCACTACACAGATTGACACCAATTTTTGCCTGCAAGTATTAAATGGCAATACGGAACTATTCTCGATCTCAAAACTCCATTCGGACCTCGATAACACAAAAACTCGCTCCAAAATGAATATTTAAGAACTTCAAAATCCTTAAAGAGTCAACTTTCACTATTAGGCACCAAAATGCTCCCAGGTCATTCAAAACTCGATTCGGACATACGTCCAAGTCTGAAATCATCATACGAACCTGTTGGAACCTTCAAATCCGGATTCCGAGGTCGTTCATTCAAAACGTTGACCGAAGTCAAACTTGGCCTTTTAAGCAAATCTTAAGGAACCAAGTGTTCCGATTTCAACCCAAAATTTTCCAAATCCCGAACCAACCATTCCCGCAAGTCATAAATCAGTAAAAGCAAGTATGAGAAGTCTTATCTAGGGGAACGAGGTTCTAAAAGGCAAAACGTCCAGTCGGGTCTTTACAAAAACATATATAATCCAGTCAAAAGTAATACAACTTCTTGTTGTATAGGATTCGGTCAAACAGGTACAACTTACGTACACTTTTCATACAATAATTACATACAAATTTTTGTTAGTTGTATATATCTTATACGTCGTTTTGTACCCCAATATATACAATTTATTTATGCCTTCCTTTTCGAGTTTCAATCCGAAATTTTAATCAAATCAAACTCGAGTCTTTACCAAACTTCCTCAAAATTTAAATATAAACTTCAAAAAAATATTTTCAATCATTTGCAATAACATCCGATCCAAATAAATAATAATTTTGTAAAATCTAATTTCTCAATTCAAAGCTTTGAAACTTTTTAATAGTTGTCAATGGAGTTTAAACTTATATCGTTACGGTATAATGTAATTTTTTATTTTAAATTTCAGTTTAACTTCAATCATATAGTCATTAATTTTCTCTGAGCCTAAGGATTTCAACATCATTAGATAAGTTGATTCTTGACAGTCTTATTCTTCATCGAGGTTGTACGTTGCTACTATTTCTTCAGGTGTTGTCCATCTCTCTGATTATAGGTATTCAAAAGCTATTAGTTAGATTAAATGGTACATTGAGACTCTTTCATATCTGCTCCATTTACTCACTAGTTTGATATTAATAGTATAAGTTGGCAACTTGGAGTCATTCAGATTATTAATAATCTAATGCGTGTAAGAATAGGGACATTCCTCGTACCTTGATTTGAAATTTTTTCTTTCTATAGCCAACCTTCACAGTCTAGAATGAGGGAGAAAGAAGAAGGAGAGAAAATAGGAAAGATTATAGGGTGTGTTTGGTATGAAGAAAAATATTTTTCAGAAAAAGTTTTTCAATTTTTCTATGTTTGTTTGACTTAAATATTTCGAAAAATATTTTCCTTATGAACTCATTTTCCTTTAATTGAAGAAAAATGACTTTTCTACCAAGAGGAGAAAAAATATTTTCCAAAATTCTCTTTCAACATTCCCTATTCCTACCCCCACCCTCGCTCCCAATTCACACCTTCAGCACCCAGCCCCATACACTATAATCCCCTACCCTAAAAAATCTCCCCCTCCCTAACCAACCCTCGCACCTAGCCCCTCACCATCTTCTGCCATCCCTCTCCAACTCGCCTCTGACCTCGAGATCCAAAACTCAGACCCAAAGTTCAAGGGGTTGGGGTATGAGTTTTAGGGTCCGAATGGTGGTCAGAGGCCATGGTTAGAGTTAAGATCGGGGTCAAGGTTCAAGGTCGAGATCAGAATAGGGTTAGGGGTCAGGGTTGAGATCAGATTTTAGAGTCAAGGGACAGGGTCAGTTGGGGGTCAAAGGTCAAGAATGGAGTTGGGGGTTGAGGTGCGTTGGGGTTTAGGGTCAATTTTGGGTGGGGACCAGGGTCAGGGGTCATGGATCGAGTGTCCGAAGTCGGGGGTTAGGTTTCGGGGTAGGGAGTGGGGGTCGTACCCTAACTCCTAATCCTGATCACGACTCTAAACTCAACTTGGAGGAATCTAGAATCCTCATCCGATCTCAGTCCTGAATGCTAATTGCACACCTCGGGCCCCGCCTGACCTTGAATTCTGACCCGTACTTGAATTCGGATCGCACCTCCACTAACCGAGCTCCTCTATTCGTCCTCATCCATTTCGTCTCTTTTTAGTGTCTACCTAAATTCTATTTTTTCTCAAAAAATATTTTTTACTAACTAATCAAACGCTAGGAAATAAGTAAGAAAATTACTTAATTAAAAAAAATATAAATAATTTTAGGAAAATATCCATACCAAACATACACATGGTCTAATACATTACTTTATATATAGGCTCGGTATATATATATATATATATATATATATATATATATATATATATATATATATATATATATATATATATATATATGATATGTCAATAAGCGATAACTGCTATAAGAGGGGTAAGTAAGTTTATAATATAACATAAATAGGTAAAAGAGAAAACTACCTAGTTAGGTATTTCAGAGCAAAGATACTACCAACATTAGCCAATTCATAAAATACTACCAATATTAGCCAAATGCTATCAATATTAGCTCAATTGATTATTTGTATGCTTCTCCCTTCCATAGCTTTAAAATTATGGTGTTCTTCGAAACTTTTCCACTGCAATCAAGAGTTTCTCTTCCCAACTTTTCTCTCTTATATCATTAATATTTGATCACTCATATCATGAGAAGATGGCTTGTTTGGAAATTTCTCATTTGTCTTTATCGCATTCGAATTGCTTTGCCACTTGGTAGCATATTTGAAATTTTTTCTCTTTTAGTATTATTTTTAATTTTTTTTCTTCAAATTCCTCTAATCAATTAGCACTATTTAAATCAGTAAACATGCCCTACTCCTTGAGTTACTAACTAAGTTCAATATATGATATTCAAAACTATTTGTTACCTCACTCCAGTTCAAATTATTCCATCAAACAATACATTAGCCCCTTGCTCCTTTTTTCTGTCATTTGGGAGTCAACTAGTTAAACAATTTTAGGGGACTATAATTCTAATAAAAAATTTCGTGCATAAAACACCATTTGGTTGCTTGAAAAGTGACGAGGACGGGCAAAAACTTCATTTACAACCATTGGAAAAGCTTGTCTCTTGGCTTAAAAGGTTGAATTTGAAATTGTGGTTTGTTTCAATTGGGTGTTATTGGATGATATTAAAAATATTTTAAGCAGTTTGAATCTCAATTTTGAAATAAATTGGTGGAGATTTGAGATGGTTTGAATTGAAATTTAAGCCAAACTTAAAATAGAAGATGAACATGATAGAAGATGAGATGTGTATCCCTATGTATCACTTGTGTATCTCACATGTGTATCCTTTACAAATGCATGTATACATGTATGTGAAATATATGTGCTGAAAAAATATATTTTAAACTCGATTGCACCTATGAATTTTAACCCCAAACCAGTCCAAATCACCCTCAATCTTTCTCAAAATTGGTATGTTGTTCCACCTATGTGTTTTCAACTAATTTCAACCATATCCATCGGGAAAATATTTTTTGCCTAGATTTTTTGAATGTTGTATATCAGTTATTATATTTTGTTTTCCGTGAAGCTTTGTTTCTTTGTTAACTAATTACGAAAATCCATTAAGCTAAAAACCGATAGTAACAAAATTTAGATTTTATTAGTGAATTGATTTTCGAATTTGAAGTAAAATAATTTGTTTCATGAGATTTCATACTTTGCTTTGGTTCAATATTTTCCGATTTATTTTGAAAGAGAAAAAGAGTTTAGATGGCGGTAGGAAAAGAGATGCAATCAGGCCATTAAATTTTCATAGGGACGCATGGCTTCCATCTATATATGGATTGAAAATTACTGAAGCTTCACTTGCTGGATCCGAACCCTTAATAAAAAATTCTTTCTTGTCTAGGTTTTTAATATATATATATATATTGGTAATACTTACTGATTATTTTTAATAGCATAACTTAATGGCTAATTGTTGTTTGTAGTTCTCTTAGTTAAAAATCCGATGGAATTTTTTTAATGTGAAAATCACTGAGACGTTCTTTTTTGGGAGGTGAAGGCCTTAATTCTGAAAAAAAAATCAGAACTAGTCATATTTATAATTGGTAATTTAAAAATAGCCACAGTTTTCAAAAGTAATCAAAATTTAGTCGTTTTTTCATATAAAGATAAAATTCGAATAAAACACCCTTGAAAATCCGACAAAATTTCAGCATAATATGTTGGAATTCAAATTTTATACATATGAAATTCCCAGCATAATATGTTGGAATTTCATAATGTGCTGGAGTTCCAATATAATACGCTGAAAGTTTATACCAAGGAACTCCATTAACCATCATATTATGCTGGAACTTTCCGTGTGCTAGAGTTACAACATAATATACTGGAAGTTTATATGCAGGAACTTCATAATCTAATATATTATGCTGGAATTTTTCATTTTTCAGCAAAATATTGACTAGTTTTAAATGACTTTGCAAACGCTGACTATTTTTTAATTATCGGCTGGCTAGCCCGTGCTATTTTCACCTTAAATTCTTGAAGCTGTCCCATGCTTTAAAGGCTGCTGTTCGATGTCTAACATGAACCCAACACAATCGGTCCATGTATTGATGGCCCAGCCCATGAGTCCATATTGAGGTCAAAATTGTTCTTCTTTCTTCCTCCTCAATATTCCCATTGAAGTTTAATGGATATCAGCTTCGTTCTGCTGCAACAAAGGTAAGTAAGGCTCTTACGCCTTTTCACCCTTTGAGCGTCCATACATTCCATTTTTTCTACTTGTAAGTGAATTCATTTCGATTCTTGAATGATCTTTGTTTCTCCACTGAAATGACCTCAATGTTAAGAAGAAACCAATCCTTAAAAACAATCCTCAGAACCCCAAAAGACCCATTTACGAAACCAACCCTTAAACCCTACAAAAACCCTCAAACCTCATCTACTTACTTTCCCCCCAGGGTATTAAACCAAATATCCTTTTCGACCCATTCCTCGAAATTCCCTGAATATGAAATGCCAACTGTAACATGGGGTGTAATCCAAGGCCGTAAAGAAAAGTTGGTGTCTCGTGTCATAATCTGTGATTATTTGAAAAGTATAGGAATTATCCCTGATGAACTAGAGGAGTTAGAATTACCCTCAACCGTTGAAGTTATGCGCGAACGCGTTGAGTTCTTGCAGAAAATTGGACTGACAGTTGATGATATTAATGAATACCCTTTAATGCTTGGTTGTAGTGTGAGGAAAAACATTATTCCTGTTTTGACATACTTGGAAAAAATTGGGATTCAAAAGTCTAGGCTTGGTGAGTTTGTTAAGAACTATCCCCAATGTCTACACGCCAGTGTTGTCGTGGAGCTTGTTCCAGTTATTAAATTTTTACGAGGCCTTGATGTTGAGAAACAAGATATTGGGTATGTTTTGATGAAATATCCCGAGTTGTTAGGATTTAAGCTTGAGGGAACAATGAGTACTTCAGTTGCTTACTTGGTTAGTATAGGGGTTAATCCGAGGGATGTAGGGCCGATGGTAACACAATATCCATATTTTCTTGGAATGAGAGTTGGGACGACGATTAAACCACTTGTGGATTATTTGGTTTCGTTGGGTTTGCCAAAGAAAATTTTGGCAAGGATGTTGGAGAAGCGAGCATATCTACTTGGTTATGATCTTGAGGAGACGGTGAAACCTAATGTCAATTGCTTACTCAGTTTTGGAATTAGGAAGGATGCTTTGCCTTCTGTTATTGCACAATATCCACAAATTATTGGTTTGCCTTTGAAGGCTAAGCTGTCGTCGCAACAATATTTTTTTAACTTAAAGCTCAAGATTGATCCTGATGGTTTTGCTCGAATAATCGAGAAGATGCCGCAAATTGTTAGCCTACACCAGCATGTGATAATGAAACCTGTTGAGTTCCTTCTTGGACGGGGATTTTCAGCTGGTGATGTGGCAAAGATGATTGTTAAATGTCCTCAGTTAGTTGCTTCGCAAGTTGGCCTCATGAAAAATAGCTATTACTTTTTCAAGAGTGATATGGGTAGACCAATGGATGAACTTTTGGACTTCCCGGACTACTTCACATATAGCTTGGAATCGAGAATCAAACCCAGGTACCAGAGAATGCAAAGCAAAGGAATCAGATGTTCTTTGGCTTGGTTTCTCAATTGTAGCGACCAAAGATTTGAAGAGAGATTGTATGGTGATTATATAGAGCCTGAAAGTTCTGGTCCGTCATTTTATATGGGTGGGAAGTTAGAGCTACCAGGCAATGAGATTGTATCAGAAGAGGAGGAAAGTGATGATGAAACACTTTATAGACGCACTGTCTCATTGTAGTTTACTTTGTAACATTCATGAATTGGGTATAAATGCTAATATTGTTTCAATATTAGTTGAATTCTTTTTCTGCTGTTCTGGTTTGCCTAGTACCCTTGTAACATCCTTATGTAATCATTAGCATGATAATATACTTTTTTCAATCAAAAGAATTCCTCATCTGAATTATTTATCCAAAAAAAAAGAAAGAAAAGGAATCATTTAACCAATCTGAGAACAAAATTGTGCATTGACAATTAGCAATCTTCTTGGCTTGGGATGAGCGGGAAGCTAATCCTCGTGAGCCCTTTCTTAAGATTTATGCAGCTGATGTGAGAAGCCTGTGCTACATCAATATGTACTCATCCCTGCTATTGATCAATAGCTCTCGCCTTCTGATGATATGTCATTTATATTGTGACTAGTTTGCAGCTTGTTCACACTTTGATTTACTTTGTATTAGGCTTGTGGATGAAAAGGAAAAAGTACTGTTTAGCTGTTCTTCTGTTATTGACTTTGTAGGCCCCATACTCCTGAATGGTAGAGCAACTCCTGCGAGGTGGAAAGCTTTGCAGTATCTTAAAATGCTAGTCTTTGTTAGAACTTTACTACTGAAACAACAGAGCAATTTGATCCATGCTGTGTTGTCTTTTCTTTTTTCCTGGAGTTATGTGCTATGATCTAACATAAGTACATAACACATCTCCTTGTTGCCATTCAGATGCCATATTATAAGAACTTTGTGAAAGAACTGAACGTACAGATTACTGAAGCCATCATACCTAACTTTTCTAGTACATAATGCTTTATGCATTCATAACTGACATGGTTCAAATAGAAGCTTCTGCAGTTATTTTTTTTTGAATTCCTGCCTTAACAGTGTGGACTAGGGGGTGTTTTACGATCATGAACTTGAAACCTTGCAGGCAGAGGTGTCTTCTTTAAGCTTTGAAGGATGCCATCTTATAGGCCATCCTACTGCGGCAACGACAATATAGATGTAATGCCTCATGTTTTCTTCTTCTTCTTCTTCTTCTTCTTCTTCTTCTTCTTCCTTAATTTTTTGCCGTAGTTCTAGTTTACTTGCAAGATCAAGTTTTGTTTGCTTCAAATATTTCACTACATCCACTTTAAGCTGTAAGCCCCTACCATCCCTGCCCCTAGAGATAGTTACTAATCTGATCTCCATGTGTATAATATATTGAACAGAGGTATATCAGTTTGTATTCGTCAGTTTGCTCTTTTTTGTGCTTTAGCATCTTATTCTTTTCTTCCTTAACTGATGTTCGAGATGTCCACTGTGGAAGTACGCATTATCTGAATTGATGTTATGCGGGGCAGAATTATCTTTAACTGAGACTTGATCAAAGGCGGGATGGCTGTTCGAGATCCATTGAGATTGGCAAGGTATGACCAACATCTCATGGTTACAATTCAGAATCTCTTCTCTTGGTGCCTTGTAGTTCTTTCTTCTGAATACAGGTCACTAGTGATATATATTTAGATTTTGCATAAAAAAAAAGAGATAAATTGAATAAAATTTTCCGTGTTTACTGGTTTAGAAAATAAATGCTGGGTTTGCTCTAGTAGATGGAGATGGCTAGCATCAGTTATAGTGCATGTGGATTTGATCATTTCAATTCCATCCAAATCGTAATGATGACGATTGTTTATATGGGATCTTTATAATACTGATATACTAATTGTAGTACATGACTTTAAGTTGATATCTTCCTTGTCTTAGCTTTGCCCATTTTTTCCACTAAGTACTTGTTCTTAGCTTTCCTTCATTTGGTAAGATCTCTCCATGCTTGGTTGCTTTAGTAGATCAATGGCTCAGCTATTAACATTGAAGAAAGCATACTGAAATGAGAAAAAGTTGATCATGCTTTCCTATTTAGTGTAGATCACAAGCTTGCCATCTTTGGTTTTTGACTATCCAAATATAAGATCAAACTGATAAAATGTCCTAACACCATAGCTTTAAGGGATTTGTAGAATCTTGATGGCGTTTTGTTGTATTAATACACTTGCGATCCATCTTGAGACACGTCTGTGTATTTTCTTAAATTAGCGTATGATTCCATTATCTCATCTCCACCAGAAGACCGTAGGTTATTAGTGGTGGATATGGTTCCATTCATTCTATTTCTTTGAGAATGAAACGTGATGTTTCATTGATGATAAAACAGCACTAAGTGCTAATATTCTTTCTGGTGGTCCAGTTTCCCTCTAGACCATACTTTTCTTCGATCACCTTCCTCCACAATGCCGCTTCTTCATTGTTAAATCTCCAGAGCCGCTTCATCACGAGACTTTGATTTTGTAATCTCAGATTTTTTATCCCAGGCCACCAAGTTTCTTAGATAGAGTGCAAGTCTTCTAGTTGACCAAATGGAAAGCTTTCTGCTTTCTTATCCTTATTACCTTGCCATAGAAAATTGCTTTTCAGCCGGTTCAGTTTCTTTGAACCTTCACTGGCATGGGAAATAGTGACCTGACATATGAGTGGAGTGAATCCAGGACACTATTAATGAGCACAAGTGATATATATGCTTCTTTCAGTTGGATAGCCTTTTCACTAATGCCTTGCCAGATGATATCAGCTTTACAGTTGGCTCCAGGTAGGTCCTAGGAAGCGAGCCAGTTTTCCACCTCCAAAACACCAGCCAGATATGAAATATTTTGAACTTTATTCACAGTATACATCGTACTCTTCATCAGAAACTGTGAGAATCAGTCTCAGATGCTTAAGTTGCTCCACATCTGCATCGCATAGAATTAGCGTATCATCAGCATGTAAAAGGTGGGTTCTGAGCATTGTTAAATACTTTAAAACCTTTCAGCCAGCCTGGGTGTTCAGCGTATTTTATCTCCTGCTGAGGGGTTCCATTACCAAAATAAATAAAAATTGGGACATGGAATCACCTTGTCTGATGCCTCTTTGCGCGCACAAAAGAAACCTTCAGGGGTACCATTTATCAGGATTGAGTATCTAATGAGCGTGTACTGTAGGACACGTAACTTCTCCATTTAGTACCAAACCCTAACTCTTTAAGCATTGAAAAGAGAAAATCCCAATTCACATGGTCGAAAGCTTTTTCGATGTCCAGTTTGCAAATCAGCCGTTGTGTCATCTTCCTTTTTCTTGTTATCTAGACATTCAGTAGCATTTAAAGTTGCATCCATAATTTGTCTCCCTTTAATGAAAGCCATTTGTGTGTTATGAACCAGCTTGTCACTGACCCTCTTGGATCTTTCT
Source organism: Nicotiana sylvestris (assembly GCF_000393655.2). Classification (NCBI taxonomy): domain Eukaryota; kingdom Viridiplantae; phylum Streptophyta; class Magnoliopsida; order Solanales; family Solanaceae; genus Nicotiana; species Nicotiana sylvestris. The sequence continues at coordinate 106,508,565 of NC_091060.1, read as the reverse complement.
GTTAACAAATTATTTTGTAACACTACCAGTCAAGCTTGCTTTTTTTTTTTTTTTTTTTTTTTTATATATATCCTTTGAACCGAGGGTCTATCAGAAATAGTCTTTCTACCTCACACAAGGTAGAATTAAGGTATGCATACACAATACCCTCCTCCGATTCCACTTGTGAGATTACACTAGGTATGTTGTACCGGCCAAGCTAATGGTAAAAAAATCTTCCAGCAGCATGGCACCATTCTTCTTGGCAATTAGGGCAATGCATGTAGCATTCAGGCTTCTTTCAAACCCTCCTTGACTGTAAAAGAATTCTAAAGCTTTCATTTATCTTCCTTTATCACTGGCCAGCATTTTTTGTAAAATGCCTTTGGGATAATTGGATGCCCTATACTTGAGCTCAATTGTGGAGAGAGATTAACATAGTGAAATTAATAGTAACAATAAATTGAGAGCAAAGAATAAATAAGAATAATTTAGTCAAATACTCAAATTATCCTTTCAATTATTGTTGTCTTAAGGGGCTGCAAAAGCCGACATAACAAGTAAAAGAGATCAAAGGGAGTATTCAATAGCATTAATTTTCCTACTCTATATCATGAATACAACAACAAACCCCCCGGGACTTCTATAAATATCTGTTTTTTCACAAGAAAGAAAAGCTCTTACTATCTTGATTCATGTTTCATTTACAGAGGGCCAAGTCAATTTTGTCGAGGAAAGAGGTCCAAATATTCGTGAATCTTAAAGAAATGTCCCAAATAAGTATTAACTTACAAATCTTTAGCCATTAATTATAAACTTACAAAAACTAGCCAAACACATACAAAAATTAAAAATTCAAATAAATAAAAATTCTTTCCCTCCAAGAATCACAAGCAAAGATATATATATATATATCTTTACCATATATGAAATTAGAAGATTTTTTCCTAAAGATACCTGGACTACCTACGAATGTTTTGATAATGGTATAAATCAGGGTGTTGGTTGAGTCGGGAATGGTATGACCATCTTTGGGTGTAGAAGATCTATATTTTGTTATCTCCTTATCTTTAGGCGTTCGTCTCTTATGAGGCCTTTTACTACAAGGACGTAAGCCAAATTGTTCATAGAAACTATCTAGATCTCGGCGAGTCTGCGTTCTATCTTTGGCTAATTATCTCAATATCTTATCATGTCGACATATTTTGAGAGCAACATGTTGAATGAGACTGGTAAGATGGCCATAGGTGATTTTTTCGTAAGGAATAATATCACCAGTATACTAGTTTTGGAGTTCCTCTTAACAAAATTTCTATGAGACTTAGGTGGACCATTTAGGAATTTTTCTTTTCAATATTGAAGGTTTCCATCTATTTTTTCCCCCGTAGATGCAGGCAAAAAAGGAATCTTATAATATCATTTGAAATCAGAAAGGACTTTGCACTTAAGGTTGTTAAGTATCTCAGAAGATCTTTCCCTAAAGATACCTGGACTACCTATAAATTTTTTGATAATGGTATAAATTAGGGTGTTGGTTGAATCGGGAATGGTATGACCATCCTTAAGGATTGGTTCTCCCGTTGAATCAACTCGGACACTTAAGAGAGTTTGGTTCTTATCTTCCTCACTCAGATGGGTATCCCTCCATCATTTAAGTTGACCTGTAAAACTTGCTACTAAGACATGGGTATAAGCTGGTCAGAAAATTTATGAGAAGTCCGGTATGTAGTGGTTACCATAGTCATCTGCTGTAATTTGGTCAAAATATTATATTCGGAACAACCATCTATGTTCCACTCATAGATATTATCGACATTATAATTGTTTTACATGTGTGTGTATGTATATATATATATACACACACACACAACAACAACCCAGTAAAATCCCATAAGTGGAGTCTGGGGAGGGTAGTGTGTACGCAGACCTTATCCCTACCCCAAAGGAGTAGAGACGCTGTTTCCGAAAGACCCTCGGCTCAAGAAAACAAAAAGACAAAAGGGGACAATATTAGTATCACCACGATAATCATAGAAAAATAATAATAATAAAAAAATAGAAACATGAAATCTAGAAGAAATATATAACGACCCGAACGGTCATTTTGAGCATTTGCACTTTGCTCGGTAGTTTGGGGGCACGAGTAGCTCCGTATGATGTATTAGGACTTATGTGCAAAATTTGAGTTCATTCCAAGTTGATTTGATATGTTTCGGTGCGTGTTTTGGAAGTTGAAAGTTCATTAAGTTTGATTTGAGGCGTGTTTCATTGCTACGATATTATTATGCGTGATTTGGGGGCTCGAGAAAGTTTGTGTTATGTTATGGAACTTGTTGGCATGTTCGTACGTGGTCTTGAGGGGCTCGGGTGAGTTTTGGATAGAATTGGGTTGTGTTGCGCTTATTTTTTCTTATATTTCGACGTCGTTTCTTCAAGCATAAATGGTGCCACATTGAACAAATGAGCTCCGATTTCTGTTTTGGTTGAAACATTAGATCCGTATTATAATTATGGATTCATAGAAAAAAGAATAGTCGAATTTGGACATCGTATGAAGATTTTATGGTCATTTTACTAAGAATTGGGTTGCTAGATTTTTCAGATTAATTACGAAATTGCCATTGACTTCGTATTTAAGGTCAAATGGAATGATTCAAAAGCCTATCTTGACTGAAATTTCGCAAGGAATCCATTGGAAGCATAACAAGCAAGTTTTAGGATCGTTTAGCACTCAAAACGAGGCAGAACAGCTGGGCAAAAGTACTTAATATCGAAGGTTTGTTAATTTGGTCATATTTTGAATTGAGGAGCTTGGATGTGGACAATTTTGGAGACGATTTTTACCATATGGATTGGGGTAAGTGTTCTATACTCGATTTTGGTTATATTTCATGAAACCATCTTCGTTTTTTGCATTTGATTGATGATTTCAAAGTGAAATTTGGGGGTTTCGTCTAAAATTTCATAATGTGAATTTTTGAGTTTTGAACATCGATTCGGAGTCGGATTTGAGTGAAACTAGTATGGTTGGACTCATAATTTAATATGTTGTCGTATTTTGTGATTTTTGTCAGGTTCCGAGGCGCGAGCCCGGGTTAGAATTTTTGGCCGATTTTGGACTTTTGATTAAAGATTCGACCTTTTTTGATTGGGATTGGTTCCTTTAGAATTGTTTGATGTATTTGAGTTGTTTTTTGTTAGTTTCGAGCCGTTCGGAGGTCGGAATACGCGGGATGGCATTTTTGGAGCATTGTTTGGCTTGCTCGGTATTGGAATTGGCTTGTTTGAGGTAAGTAACCCTTCTAAACTTAGTGCTGAGGGTATGAAACCCCGAATTACGTGCTATGTGATTGATGACGAGGTTACACACATGCTAGGTGATGAGCGTGTGGGAGTGCACCTTATGAATTGTGACTCTGTTGTTTTCATGGCACTGTTTAGTGGCCTATTTTGTTGATATATGTGTTTTCACCATGTGATTAAGTAACTGAGCTGTCAATCATGCTAGATATCATGTTTAGGCTTTATGCCGATATTGTTAGGATCCATAGTGGTCATTTCTTGCTGTCATCTCACTGGTTTTCATTGATATTTCGTACTCAGTCATATTCATGCATTTATATCATATCTCAGTCTCAGTTATTAGTCATTGACACATCATATCATTGTTCCGGGGCCTGAATACATACACTTAAAGTTAGCACGATTTTTCATTTAGATACCTGAACTTAAAGGTGTTCCTATTGAGCACTTATACTATCCGAAATTTATTCCAACTAAGCACTTCTTTGACAATCAGCCAAACTTACAAAGTTTGTGCAATGCAATTGCTGCTGACTTGGCGAATGACAAATAAAAAAAGAACATATATTATTTTGAGTAAAAAAAAGGAAAAAACCTAAAACCACTACTTAACTCAGCATCTTCACTATATGTTCATGTATGTTCTTCACTATTTTCATGTGTGTTCTTGTTCCAAGCACGGTTTTAATCCAAAATTTTAAGAGAAACTCCTCCGAATTTGTTATAACTTCAGCTAAAGATTCCCCACAACGACCCGAAGACAACCCCAATATTAATTTCCCAAACTTGCATCAAATCAAGTAACCCATTTTAAACCTTCAAACTTTTTAAAGATCCCACTAATGATGTTTCAATTAGAAATGAAGAACTCAGACTCATTTAAGTTTTTCTCTCTTCTTCTTCCTCTGCTTTGCTCTGTTTCTTTTTCCGATACCATTATAGTGAGAGAAAGAGAAAAAGTGTTTAGCAGAAGTCCAACGGCAGCTGGTTTCTTAGGGTTGAACAAGAATCCCAAATCTTGAACAAACATCAAAAGAAAATCATTCACAAAAAGTAGTGCAGCTGAAATTAGCATTAATAGCGGGCCAAACTTTGAACTAAGACGAGCAAAGCCAAACAACTTTCCCAAATCGGAACGAACAAAAGGGGGTACCGGTTGCGGACCAGAGCATATTATGCATTGTAATGTAGGTATTCCAATGGTTTTGCTTTTCGTTAGAAATATATATAAAAAAAGAGAGGGGGCTCGTTGGATTTTTTGGAGAGGATGAGGCCGCCGGTTTCTCTCGCCGGATTCCGGCAGTGAAGAGATGGGGACTGCCTCAGATCTGTTTTGTTTTTTAGGGAGAAGAAGAAGGAAATAAAAAAGAAAAAATTTATTTTTTGGGGTCTTCACGCGCCTATATTGGGTGAAACTCACTTTATGTGCCAACTCAGCAAGAAGTGCTTAATTGGAATAAGTTTCGGATAGTATAAGTGCTCAATAGGAACACCCTTAAGTATAAGTGTCTAAATAAAAAATTGTGCCAACTTTAAATGTCTCCATATGTATTCGGCGTTGTTCCGGGTTAGTCTTCATGACATTGTGAGCTCTTGAGTGCGACTGGAGAGATTGATGACCGAGTGAGGCCGAGAGCCTGATTTTGAGTGACAGTTATAGGATTGGGCTGCACGCTGTAGCGATTATATTGATGATTATGATAGTGCTTGGGCTGAAGGAGCCCCTCCGGAGTCTGTAACACACCCAAGTGAGCGCGAATGATATTATTGAGGGATGGATTTCCCTGGACATGGATTTGTCCGAAGTACTTGATACATGGAGATGGATTTCTCCACAGGGTTGGATTTCCCTTTTTCCTCGGTGCTGGGTGCCTTATAGTCAGTGTTGTATATGTTCCAGGATGGATTTCCCTGGGCCGTATGGGCCATATATAGTACTGAGTGGTTGAGCATGATGAGTGAAAAATGTGAGACAGTGAGATTGAGTTCTCTGAGAGTGTGAGTACATGATTCATCTATGAGGTACATGGAATTGATATGCACACATGACATACAGGCATAGAGATGCACTTTTTCTCATGTTGTACAGTATCACGTCATTCTTGATTTTTCATACTTATTGATATGTGAGCATAAAGAGGTATTTCACACTTGCTATTTGGAAAGAAAGTGAAACATCTTATTTATTTTGGAAAGGCCTTTGGAAAAATTATAGTTTTCAAACTATCTCACAATTTTTTGACAATTTCGATAAAGGATTTGAATTTTCACTGTTATTCTTGAAAAGTGGAACTATTTCCAAAAACTGTGAAAAAGAGGAGCATTTATATCTCTAAGTTACTTCCTTATTTATATGTTTTACGTTGTTACGAACTGCTACTGGTTATTGCTATTGGACCCGACCTATGTACCAGCTCATCACTGATTTCAATCTAAGGTTAGGTTTGTTACTTACTTAGTAGATGAGATCGGTTGTACTAATATTATACTTCTGCACATTACATGCAAATGTTGGCTGTTGTTGTTGCTATGCCTGATGGTTGCCGGATTTGAAGATGTACCTGCATTCCTGTTGTAGCTGCCTCTTGTTCATGGTAGCCGTAGAATTAATAAAACTCTGTTTATGTACTTTTCAAACTGAAGATGCATTTACTTCATATCAGCTTTGTAAACTCTATTCTTAGAAGCTCATGATTTGTACTACTAGTCTTTGGGAAATGTATAAGATTCAGATAATTTCTTTTGCTTAAATTGTCTTATTAAACATTATTGGACTTGGATAATTATTAGTTGGCTTACCTAGCGGATTGGGTTAGGTGCCATCACTACTAGTAGATTTGGGTCGTGACAGATTGGTATCAGAGTTCTAGGTTCATAGGTTCTACAAGTCAATAGCAAGTGCCTAGTAGAGTCTTACGGATCGGTATGATGACGTCCATACCTATCTTTGAGAGGCTACAGGGAATTTAGGATATACTTCCCATCTCTCTTTCCTTATCGTGCGACATTGATTTAGCTTGAAGCGTAATCCTTTGAATTCCTTCCACTCATTCGTATGCATACATGAGCACTCGGTATCAGCTGTGCACCAATGACTTGTGATTCCCGGGATGAGGTGCGAGATATGAATTCTCTGTGTTGATGATGGGCCAGTTTGGAGGACTTGAGGCGGGTTTGACTGTAGCTTGATCACAGAGGTGTTGATCGTGTGAGCACATGCTTTTGGGCTTATATGTCCGGTAGTGTCCCTATTGGTGGAATTTGTGGTTGGATGGCTATGTAACGAGTATGATATGACTGCAGGAAGTGTTCAAATGTGATGAAAAGAGCTTGACTGAGATATAAATTGGTGCTTGATTTCTGTCTTGATTTGATGTATAATCTCGAGTTATGGGAGTGTTAAAGGATCTTTCATGCTGTTTGGTTGTAGAGTGAAGTAATGTATTCAATGTCGTGATATGAGTTCAGACTCAGGAAGATCAAATGATTGCATAATAGTTATGACTGTAGAAGGGAATAGAGAGATGTCAGTTTGAGGCAAAACATGTGGGTTATCTCCTGCGAAGTGTCCTGAAGTTTGTGTGATCCCTATGTTGTTTTCTAGCAAGTTCTCTTTTACCAGTGAATAATATGTGTTGCAATTTGAGTTTGGATCACTTATGAGAGTTGGCTTGACTGTCACAAGGGAGAATGCGGGATTTGCAGATGATTTGAGATATTAGATGGTTTGGGTTTCATGAGCTTATGGAGGATTTAATGGAATCTCACTGCGGTATTCTGGAAATAATAGAGTATGGACATCATGAGTTATTGTGTATTTTGATCTATGGCTTTGAGCCAAGTGGGGGAGTCTACTATTGCTAAGTTGATTGCACGGCTATGTGTTGTATTGGTTTCGGTTTGAGCTATACTTGTGAATAGGTTATGTTTTGCAGAGGGTGAGATCGATTAAAGGAATTTCTGGATGTGGGTTGTGTTACACTCTATGGGTATATAGAAATCATGGAATGATTGAGTGGTTATTCGTGAAGGATGTAGTGTGCATGGAGTAGGAATTTGATTGGTTCCATTAAGGTGGAGTCACTTCCTGGGGTGTTGGTGTGCTAATGGGGCACATGCTGTTCGGTTTGTTTGATCGGTATAATTGATATTTGAGTAGGGTGGAAGACTCTTGAGAATGGTTCTAATGGATGCAAGATTTAAATGTAGCAATTGGGAACATTCAGGATTTGTATATGGCTAGAAACTGAGATTTTCAGTGGATGGTTTCGAGACTTGTGGCATTTATATATCTTTATGGATTCTACATTTCAGTATCAGGAAGGTAAGAAGAACAACTTTAAATTCACAGAAGGTCTCTTCAGAGTGGGTATCTCGGTTATGGTACTCTTGGGAGTGCTTAAGAAGGGATACAATGATTTATAAGCCTTAGGGTGGTGTGGTTCTATGCTAAAGTTCGTGGGGCAAGTTTTGGTTGAGGTTAGTAGTGTTCTAGCAAGGAAAGGTATCAATTTGAAGGCAATTCGGAAGGAACTCGGAGAATTAGAACAGCTTGTAACGGGTTGGATCAACATGGTAACGAATGTGATTGGCTCCTCTAGTTTTTATGATGTAGTGAGTTTCTACAGGTGTTTTGTGGTGATACTCATGGGTTTTGACGGCCTGCGTAGCTTGGTCGAATTAGAGGGATTCAATCCTGACAGTTTGTTTAAGTGCAAATAGATTTCGAAGAGTTCTTGATGGTTTCTACCACGGTTTGAGATGTATATTTCCTACTGGTGTGTAGGGCATGTTGCATATTAGGATTCCTCCTAGATGGAATCAAATGGAAGGATTCTGGCTGATTGAACATATATATTCTACTTGTGACTCAGAGTTGATTTTGAGATTTTTATATCTTTCATATGATGGCATAATGGGTGTGGTATGTTGTGTAGTATCGAGATTTGTAGGTGCAAGGTAACAATTCGGTTTTGAAAAGAGGTCCTACATTCTTAGGCAGCATGGACGATCTCAGATGATTAGATATATGATATTACTATTAGATATGGCTTGATGAGGGTGTAAGTTTCAGAAGGAGCAATGTGTTTTGATTTATGAATACTTTATTGGTATGACAGTACTCTCCTGGTTGATCGATTGTTGATGTTTAAATTTTGCTTTGTGGCACAGAAGAATTTTAGAAGTATTCCTCGTGGGATGATCGTGTGAGAGATGTGTCAGGTATTCGAGCGGTGGATTTGGGGACAGATATGGTGATTCGTATGTTATATGGATTTGGAGACTGGGAGTCCTCATGAGCAGATTGTTTCATGATTGTGGACTGTGAAGTCCTGACCGAAGCTAGCCAGATGATAATATGTGTTATGATTCACTCATTGTGGAATATCGAGGGTTATTTATCTATTTGTGGGTGACTAGAGCTGATTTGGGGGTCCATTGGTAGCCCCAATTAGGATGTGTATTCTATACCGAGTCGGATTGGTTGGCTCCATACTGCTATTGCTGAGGGATGTTCCATTTGGTTGTAGTTGAGCTTATTCGTGTTCTGAAATGATCTGTGAGTTACTCTTCTATGCTACGAGGAGTTGTGAATTATGGGTTATAAGTACACATAATGCGGTTCTATTGGGGCCTTATAATGGAATTTGAGCGAGATGAGTATTTGAGTATTTGAGAGGAGTTATGTTCTTTCGGGGTTTGTATGGCACTGTGTCATTTGCCTCTTCGTGGTTATGGTAATGCACATTGAGTACTTGATGTCGAATTGCGCGTGATTATTAATTTTGAGCAGGGTGGCTTGAGGTATATGCCATGGACCAGTGTTTGGATGGGGCACGCATTGCAGCAAAATTATATTGAGGTATGAACCTTTGTGTTAGATTCGTGTGATGGTCCTACAGGGTGTTATGGATTTTTAGTATTTTGTTGTGGCAATACTTGTTAAGCTTGCGGGCAGTTCTCTCGTTTGAGTCATTTTTCATGATTTGAGTACATTTGGATTGTTGCTTATTGGTGTACGGATTGCACGGGTTGTGGCTTTAGATTGTATTGATGTGACATGTCACTAGAATGATTGTTTTGGATGAGATGAGGTCATTGGACCTAGAATAGATACTATCGTAATTGATTACAACATAGTTGGAAGTATAATATCAGAAGTCGGCTTAGAAATTGGCTATAGTTCTTGTCGAAGGAGGGAGAGTTCCATGACTTGTTGTTTTGATAAGTGGTTACGAGTTTCTGCGTGTTTCTTTCATCATTGGCAGTGTACAAAGGTTCAGAACAATATTTTAGTTGATATAAGGTTCGTTACCGGTGTCGAGTTGGTTATCGAGCAGCCATTGCGGCCAGAAGTTATCGCTATGAGTATTTGAGTTGTGTGGTATATCTTGTGATTGTGTCGTGGGTCTTGGTTATGGATTGTTATAGCTTGTTCAAACTTATACAATGTGTATATGCGATGTTCGGGTCTTGTAGTAATTTTGGATGTTGGAAATTGGATACTGTGGTTTACGGACTAAGGATGGAGTAATGATATTCAGTTGTATGGTATGGTCGGGCCTAGTTGAAATAGGGTGACGTGGGATCACCCCCGAGTATGTTCCTGGTAAAGTTAAACGGTAATTTTATGGCCTTGGGAACAACTCTTGGCACGTTCGAGGACGAACATATGTTTAAGTGGGGGAAAATGTAACGACCCGAACGATCCTTTTGAGCATTTTCACTTCGCTCAGTAGTTTGAAGGCACGAGTAGCTCCGTATGACATATTAGAACTGTGTGCAAAATTTGAGTTCATTCCGAGTGGATTTGATATGTTTCGGCGCGAGTTTTTGGAAGTCGAAAGTTCATTAAGTTTGATTTGAGGCGTATTTCATCATTTCGATGTTGTTATGCGTGATTTGAGGCCTCGAGTAAGTATGTGCTATGGTATGATACTTGTTGGCATGTTCGCACGGGGTTCCAAGGGGCTCAAGTGAGTTTTGGATAGAATTGGGTTGTGTTGCGCTCGTTTTTCTTATGTTTCGACGTCGTTTCTTCAAACATAAATGGTACCACATTGAACAAATGAGTTGCGATTTCTGTTTTGGTTGAACCATTAGATCCGTATCGTAATTACAGATTCGTAGTAAAAAGAATCGTCGAATTTGGACATCTTATGAAGATTTTATGGTCATTTTACTAAGCATTGGGTTGCTAGATTTTTCAGATTAATTACGAAATTGCCACTGACTTCGTATTCAAAAATCTGCACTATTTCTAAATATTGAAACCAAAATATCGCCTTTATTATAAGGTCAAATAGAGTGATTCAAAAACATATCTTGACTGAAATTACACAAGGAATCCATTGGAGGCATCAAAAACAAGTTTTGGGATCATTTGGCACACAAAACGAGGTAGAACAACTGGGCAAATGTACTTAATATCGAAGGTTTGTTAATTTGGTCATATTTGAGTTGGGGAGCTCGGATGTGGATAATTTATGGAGGCAATTTTCACCATATGGATTGGGGTACGTGTTCTATACTCGATTTTAGTTATATTTCATGAATTCATCTTCGTTTTTGGCATTTAATTGATGATTTCAAAGTGAAATTTGAGGGTTTTGTCTAAAATTTCTTAATGTGATTTTTTGAGTTTTGAACATTGATTTGAAGTCGGATTTGAGTGAAACTAGTATGATCGGACTTGTAATTGAATGGGTTGTCGGATTTTGTGAGTTTTGTGGGGTTCCGAGCCACGGGCCCGGGTTGGGCTTTTCGGCCGATTTTGGGGTTTTTGATTAAAGATTCGATCTTTTTCGGTTGGGATTAGTTCCTTTAGCATTGTTTGATGTATCTTAGTTGTTTTTGGTTAGTTTCGAGCCATTCAGAGGTAGGAACGCATGGGATGATATTTTTGGAGCATCGCTTGGCTTGCTCGGTATTGGCATTGGCTTGTTCGAGGTAAGTAACTCTTCTAAACATAGTGGTGAGGGTATGAAACTCTGAATTACATGCTATGTGATTGATGATGAGGTGGCGCACATGCTAGGTGACGGGCGTGTGGGCGTGCACCCTTTGAATTGTGACTATGTTGTTTTCACGACACTGTTTAATGGCCTATTTTGTTGATATATATGTTTTCACCATGTGATTAAGTAACTGAGCTGTCAATCATTCTAAATATCATGTTTAGGCTTTATGATGATATTGTTAGGACCCATAGTGGTCATTTCTTGCTGTCATCTCACTGGTTTTCATCGATATTTCGTACTCAGTTATATTCATGCATTTATATCATATCTCAGTCTCAGTTATTATTCATTGACACATCATATCATTGTTCCGGGTTAGTCTTCATGACATTGTGAGCCCATGGGTGAGACTGGAGAGATTAATGACTGAGTGAGGCCGAGAGCCTGATTTTGAGTGATTGTTATGGGATCGGGTTGCACGCTGCAGCGATTATATTGATGATTATGATAGCGCTTGGGCTGAAGGAGCCCCTCCGGAGTCTTTAACACACCCTCAGTGAGCGTAGATGATATTATTGACGGATGAATTTCCCTGGACATGGATTTATCCGAAGTACTTGATACCTGGAGATAGATTTCTCCACAGTGTTGGATTTCCCTTTTTCCTCGGTACTGGGTGACTTATAGTTAGTGTTGTATATGTTCCGGGATGGATTTTCCTGGGCCGTATACAGTGCCGAGTATTTGAGCACGATGAGTGGAAAGTGTGAGATAGTGAGATTGAGTACTTTAAGAGTGTGAGTACATGATTCATCTATGAGGTTCATGGCATTGGCATGCACACATGACATACAAGCATAGAGATGCACTTTTTCTCATGTTGTACGGTATCACGTCATTCATGATTTTTCATACATATTGATATGTGGGAATAAAGAGGTATTTCACACTTGCTATTTGGAAAGAAAGTGAAACATCTTATTTATTTTGGAAAGGTCTTTGGAAAAATTATAGTTTTCAAACTATCTCACATTTTTTGACGATTTCGGTAAAGGATTTGAATTTTCACTGATATTCTTGAAAAGTGGAACTATTTCCGAAAACTGTGAAAAAGAGGAGTATTTATATCTCTGAGTTACTTCCTTATTTATATGTTTTACATTGTTACGAACTGCTATTGGTTATTGCTATTGGACCCGACCTATGTACCAGCTCGTCACTGATTTCAACCTAAGGTTAAGTTTGTTACTTACTTACTTACTTACTATATGAGGTCGGTTGTACTGATACTATACTTCTGCACATTACGTGCAGATGTTGTTGCTATGCGCGATGGTTGCCGGATTTGAAGATGTACCTGCGTTCCTGTTGTAGCTGCCTCTTGTTCATGGTAGCCGTAGAATTAATAAAACTCTGTTTATGTATTTTTCAAATAGAAGATGCATTTACTTCGTATCAACTTTGTAAACTCTATTCTTAGAAGCTCATGATTTGTACTACCAGTCTTTGAGAAATGTATAAGATTCAGATAATTTCTTTTTCTTAAATTGTCTTATTAAATATTATTGGAATTGGATAATTATTAGTAGGCTTACCTAGCCGGTTGAGTTAGGTGCCATCACTACTAGTAGATTTGGGTCGTGACAATATATATATAAGATTCTAAAATGCTAAGCAAAAAGAGACCTTTTAAATGGGTATGGTTGAAATTTATTGAAAACATATAGATGAGTGAATATAAAAAATTTGAGGAAGATTGGAGGTGATTCAGACTGATTTTGGTATCAAAATTCGTAGTTAAAATCAAGTTCAAAAAGTTCTTCTGTGACACATGTATCAAACATGTATCACACATGTATATCACAGACAAGTATACATAGATATACACGTGATACACATTTGAATAAATATGATACATATGTGATACACATATCATCTTTTTCCATGTTCGTCTTCTACTTTGAATTTCCAATTCAAAAACCTCAAAACTCTACCAAATCTCAAAATTGAGATTTAAACTCCTTAAGATGTATCCGATCTATTGTAATAACACCCACTCAAAATAAAATAAAATTTTGATATTTTTTTTGCTACAAATATCTAATTGGCTTATATTGGTAATAATTTATGAATTGACTAATTTTTGTACTCACTTACTTATGGGCTGACATAACTAGTAATTTTCCCAAATATACTTCTAACATTTGCGATTGTTTTATATAGGGAAAATACATAAATACCCCATTAAACTTATCCAGAAAATATGTTTGAATACTTAAAGTAAATGAGTGTTCTTTTATTCCCCCTTCCCCTTCCTAAACGTATTGCATGTGAATTTTGTTCCACCCTCCATTACACCAGACTAATTAAAGACTATCGAGTGTGGGCCACACTTTTTCTGGTGATGCCACATCATTAATGAGGTTGGTCATTTTAATGATCCAGTCCTTAACTAAAAAATCCACCCGATTAAAATGCCCAACCCGCATGTGTTTAATTTTTAACCTTGTTCTCTTAACCCGACCTCATTTCTTTCTAAACACAACGAGAAAAGGCTGATGAACTCAAAACCTAGTGTTGATTTTCCCCAAATCTCGTCGATTAAAGTGTAGCTACTAAATATTGTTGGCTTCTCTTGTAGGTAATTCTTGTTTTCTTCAATATCTTGTCGATTTTGAAGTGTAAAGAACTGTTGTTTTTCTTCTTTACTGATTTCAGTTAGAAAAAATGGCTTTTGAGCTTGTTATACTGAGGATCTTCCATGGAGGTCAGTTACAACAATGTCCTATCAACTACAAAGGGGGTATTATGATAGATTACTTTGATATTGATATTGAAAGATTTTCGTATTATGAGTTTCTAGATTATGTGAAAGAAAATGGGTATAATTGTGAAATATATTTTATTTGTGTGAGACCACCCAATTCTAGCACTTTGGTAAATTTTTTAACAGATATGGATATTATGGCTATTGAGCCTCTGTTAGAAAACTGGGATATATTTGAAGTGTATGTGTCCCACTTTGTTAGTGAAGCATTAGTGGTCCCTCCAGCTATTGAATGTGTAAGCCATGTGTGTGGGGAATCTATTGTGTCTTTTGATAAAAGGACAAATCAAAGTGTTGGGGGTAGTGAAGGTATAGGGTTTGAAGAACCACAAAATAGTGTCCCTACTGCTGATAATGTGCCCGGTGGGGATGAGGGTGGTCCTTCTAATGATGATGATATTCATTAGTTGAATCTGATGTGGAAAGCAGTGACCATAGTACAGATTCAGAACTTGAAGAGCTGTTTGAGGAAGGGGAAGAAAAATATGGTAGTGATGTTGATGAGGAGTATAGGAGTTCAAGAGAAGAGAGGAAAAAGGTGCAGAGAAGGAGGAGAAAAGAGAAATAGGTTGAAACTAGACATGCCAAGTTAGGTAAAAAGGGTCCAGATCTAGGATATAATTAGTATGCAGCTAGGAAGAAGACATCTTTAGAAAGTAAGATTGTTGGAGATGAGCCATCTTATTGTCATGATCCCAAATTTCCTTCGTAGGATGTCGTGATGGCACTTAGTCTCTATGACTAGGTAAGCCTAACCGATTATAATAACTTGGCGGAAACAATTATCAAAATACTAAAACAAAGCTGAATAACTGATATAACCTTCCAAAAGAAATCATAATCTCATCAATACACTCCCTAAGACTGGTAGAACGGAGTCATAAGCTCTATAGAATAAAACTAGAATATCTAAGACATCACTGTCTGAAAGAAATACAACAACAACAACAACAATAACAACAACAACAACAAAAAACCCAGTTTGATCCCAACAGATGGGGTTTGGGGAGGGTAGTCTGTACGCAGAACTTACCCCTACCTAATGCAGGTAGAGAGGTTGTTTCCAATAGACCCTTGGCTCAGGAAGGGCAAGAAGAAGGAGAGGAAAGCAAGGAAGGAAGAAAGAAAGAAGAGAAAATAAAATGGGAGAGATAAAGGATAAGTAGTACAAAATGATAGCAACAGGAAATACAATACCTGAGGCGAACAAAACCACATAACGTAATAAAAATCTAAGAATATGAAGGGACATGCATTCTACTAAGACTATCGATGAACAATTATAAATTACCTACTAACCTTTTACCTTAATCCTCGACCTCCACACCCTTCTATCAAGGGACATGTCCTCAGTGAGCTGAAATAGCGCTATGTCCTATCTAATCACCTCTCCCCAGTACTTCTTAGGCATACCTCGACCTCTTCTCAAACTCTCCATGGCTAACCTCTCATACCTCCTGACAGGAGCATCAATGCTTCTTCACTTAACATGTCCGAACCATCTCAGCCTCGACTCCCACATCTTGTCCTCCACGGAGGCTACTCCCACTCTATCCCGGATAGCTTCATTCTTAATCCTGTCTCTCCTGGTACACCTGCACATCTATCTCAACATCCTCATCTATGCTACTTTCACCTTCTGCACGTGGAAGTTCTTGTTTGGCCAACACTCAGCCCCATACATCATAGTCGGTCGAACCACCACTCGATAAAACTTACCCTTAGGTCTTGGCAGCACATTCCTATCACATAAAACACCAGAAGCGAGCCTCTACTTCATCCATCCCGCTCCAATGCGATGTGCGACATCTTCGTCAATCTCCCCGTTACCCTGGATAATAGACCTGAGATATTTAAAACTTGCTCTCTAAGGGATAACTTGAGCATCAAGCTTAACCACTATGTCTGCATCATGGGTCCCGTCACTGAATTTGCACTCTAAGTATTCTATCTTGGTTCTACTCTGTTTGAAACCTTTAGACTCCAAGGTCTGTCTCCAAACCTCTAACCACGCGTTAACTCTACTACGCGTCTTGTCAATCAACACTATATCATCGGCAAATAGCATGCACCAAGGCACCTCACCTTGGATGTGTTACGTTAGTACATCCATCACCAAGGCAAATAAAAATGGGCTAAGAGCCGATCCCTGGTGCAACCCCATCACCACAGGGAAATACTCCGAGTCACCACCCACAGTCCTCACCCTGAGTCTTAGCATCAACATACATATCCTTAATCACCCTAATGTACGTTACCGGAATGCCATTAAACTCTAAACACCTCTACAGGACCTCCCTCGGGACTTTATCGTATGCTTTCTTAAGGTCATCTAAAAGAAATACAATAGGAAATAAAATAGGGAAGGGGCTCCGAGGCTTATGGATGCCGAGCAGGCATACCTTGAAGTCTCCATAAGGCAGCTACGAATGATCTCTAATGACCGGCCCAAGCAAACGTACTTGGATCTGCACAAAAATATGCAGAAGCGTAGTATGAGTACACCACATTGGTACCTAGTAAGTATCAATCCTAACCTCAGTAGAGTAGTGACGAGGCTAGGTCAAGACACATACTAAGATATAAATAGACAGTATGAAAATGTAATAAGGGCAAATAATGAAAAGTGGAGAAATAATTGATACAAGCCAAGATAATAACATGAATTAAAATGGAAGTTTAACATGGAAATAGAATATAAGAAACAACTAAGGAGATTACAATGATCATATACGGGCAACAACTGCTAGAACAATAAAGAATGAAACAACAAGAAATATTCCTACCAAAAGTCTTTGCAACATGAAATAAACAGTAAGAATTACAATGAGTTACTGCCTCGTGTACAATAAAATCACAACCGAGGTACTGCCTCGTATAATCAAGAATCACAACTAAGGTATCGCCTCGTATTCACATTTCTCAATTTCAATCACAATTTTTCCTTATATCGCCGCGTGAGCCTTACATTTGAAATGGATTTTGAAAATAGTTTTCCGAAATAGCTACTCGCACTTTAGCTCACCTTATGACATTGCATGGCTTCACGTAGTTTCCCTACAAGCAACATGCACATAAATCCTACCTTATACCGCCGCATGCACATCAACCCCAAGCCTTATAGCGCTGCATGCGCATCAAATTCACATTACCATAACAACTCCCACCACAAGTACCCATATATCACAATTTTCCAACAATCCACAATATCAACATTTCCACAATAATAGCCCATGGCTCCTCCACATCGGGTACAAGAATATCAACAACAACAATGAATGTAAAATGCTCAAAAGGAAGATGTTTCAACAATAACAATTTCGCCTCAACGTGATAACGACTTTCACAACTTCATCACCAATAACTCAACAACATGTAACCACGACGTTAATTAAGAATAACTCACAATGGAAGAGATAACATGTACCAATGACTTCATATAATGGAAATCAATAATGAAAGAGATAACATGAACAATAACTTCAAATAATGGTAATCAACAATGAAAGAGGTAACATGAACGATAACTTCAATTAACGATAATCAACAATGAAAAAGATAACATGTATAATGACTTCAAATAATGATAATCAACAATGAAGACATAGCATGTAACAATAAAGGAGGCAACAAGTTCAACTAAAGCATGAGAGCAATTTATCAATTAGGATGTAGAACAAGTGTTAATGAAATCATATGAGGCATATAAGGATATACTAACACAAGTAAGAATAGATTGATTAGGAGAATATAGAACATGATATGGCATTTCAATTAAAGCATGGAAATAGTCTAAGTAGCCTAAACCGGTCAAATACCATGCACAACCCGTGTACCCACTCGTCACCTTGCGTACACGGATTTCACTTAGCACAATTGAATCAAACAATAACAATCCTAAGGAGTAGTTCACCCACACGAAGTTAAGCAAGACACATACCTCAACTAGGCCAAATCAACACTAAGAAATAGCTTTTTCCTTAAAATCCACATCCACACGACCCTAATCTAACCAAAATCGACTTAATATCATCAAACAATGCTAGGGAATTCAATTGCAATAGATAAAGCTAAGATATTAACACCTTTTTTTTTTAAAAATTAACAAAAGTCAACCCCGGAGCTCTCCCGGTCAAAATCCGGGTCTAATGGTAGATTCTGTCTATCCATGAACCACGAGTTCATATATGTGATTAGTTTTAAAATCCGAGTCCAAATCGACTCTCAAAACTCAATTTCTTATTTTTCAAAAGCTTGACAAAGTTTCAAAATTTTTCACTTTGATTGACATAATTTTGATGTTAAAATCTAAGATATGTTGATGGAATATGATTAGAATCACTTACAAAAGGTTTGTATGTGAAAATCTCATCTCCAAATCGCCTCCTACCGAGTCTAGGGTTAAAAAATGAGAGGATGAGAGCTAAAATCCCGACTTTCAGCCCTTATATTCAGTTGCAGTTATCACAATTGCGATATGGGTTCGCAAATGCGAAGAAAATCTCGCAATTGCGGCATTGACATGCATGAGAAGCTCTTTGTAAATGCGAAGATGGGTTCGCAATTGCAAACCTTGCTGGCCTCGGAATTGCTTCAAAAACCATCGCAAATGCGAACCTAGCCCAGCCCAGAATTTCTTCGCAAATGTGAGTTCCCTACGATGGTCGCAAATGCCACCCTAGTGTTCACAATTGTGACACCAGAGGGCACCACACACTAGTCTTTGAAAAATTCAGTCCAGCACACTCCGAAACATCTTCGAAACTCATCCGATCCCCCCGGGCTCCAAACCAAACATTCACACAAGTCTAAAAATATCAAACGAACTCACTCGCGTGATCAAACACAAAAATAACATCTAAAACTACGAATCGAACACTAAAACGCATGAATTTCAAAGTAATGTACAAGAATTTCTAAAATTACAACTAAGCATCCGAATCCTATCAAATTAACTCCAAACGATAACAAATTTTACAGGAAAGTTCTAAATACCATAACAGACCTATTCCAAGTCCCAAAATGTAATTCCGAGCTCAATAGCTCAAAGTCAACCTACGATTAAACTTTTCAACTTCAAATTATCAAATTTCGGCAAAATCAACATAAAGCAACCTATGGACATCCAAAATCAATTCTGGGCATACTTCCAACTCCAAAATCATGATACGAAGCTATCGAGCCATAAAAATACAGTTCTGTGGTCATTTCCGCAAAAGTCAAAGTTTGGTCAAAATTTTCTAATTTAAACTTCTAGGTCAAGAATCAAGGGTCCAAATCAACCTGAAAGTTTCCCGGAACGAGTTTAACCGACCCCGCAAGTTATAAAACCATAAACACATATGTATGAAGAATCGAAAGGGTAAACATGACGAAATTACACAAACGACCGATCAGTTCGTTACATTTTCCGCCTCTTAAAACAAACGTTCGTCCTCGAACGTGCATAAGGACATACCTGAAGTGGTGAATAAATGAGCATAACGACTCCACATGTCGTGCTCGATTTCCCAAGTCACCTCCTCTACCGGATGACCCATCCATTGAACCTTCACTGATGTAATGTTCTTTGATCTCAACTTTCGGACCTGCTTGTCCAAGATAGCTACATGTTCCTCAATATGAGTCAAATCCTCGTCCAATTGGACTGTGTTGAAGTCTAGAACATAAGACGGATCACCGTAATACTTCCAAAGCATAGAAACATGGAACACTAGATTAACCACAGATAAACTAGGTGGCAGAGTAAGCTTGTAGGCCACCTCTCCAATCTTCTCAAGGATCTCAAAAGGTCCGATATACCTAGGGATCAACTTGCCCTTCTTCTCGAACCTCATCACACCTTTCATGGGAAGCAAGACTCGCTCTCCAACTATGAATGCAACATCACAAACCTTCTGATCCGCATAACTTTTCTGTCTAGATTGGGTTGTACAAAACCGATCCTGGATCATCTTGACTTTCTCCAAAGCATCTCGAACCAAATCCATGCCTAATAACTTAGCCTCTCCCGGCTCAAATCACCCAATTGGAGAACGACACCGTCTCCCACATAGAGCCTCATATGGAGCCATTTGAATGCTCGATTGGTAGTTGTTATTGTAAGAAAACTCTACAAGTAGCAAGAACTGATCCCAAGCACCGCCGATATCCATAACACAGGGTGCGAAGTATATCCTCCAATATTTGAATAGTGCGCTCGGACTGTCCATTCGTCTGAAGGTGAAATGTTGTACTCAACTCAACCCGTGTGCCAAGCTTACGTTGTACAACTCTCAAGAAATGCGGTGTGAACTACGTACCCCGATCAGTGATGATGGATACATGTACTCCATGAAGTTGGACAATCTCATGGATATAAACTTAAGCCAGCTACTCTGAAGAACTGGTAGTCACTGCTGGAATGAAATGAGTCGACTTGGTCAACCTGTCCACAATCACCCATACCACATCAAATTTCTTCTAAGTCCATGGGATCCCAACAAGATGTCCATAGTGACACGCTCCCATTTTCACTCGGGAATCTCAAGTCGCTGAAGCAAACCACCCGGCTACTGATTCTCATACTTCACCTACTGACAATTTAGGCACCAAACTACTTACTCCACTATGTCCTTCTTCATACTCCTTCACCAATAGTGCTGCCTCAAGTCCTGATACATCGTAGCAGTACCCTGATGAATGGAGTACCGCAAACTGTGGGCCTCCTGAAGAATCAACTCACGCAAACCATCCATGTTAGGCACACATAGACGGCCCTGCATCCGTAATGTACTGTCATCTCCAATAGAAACCTCCTTGGCATCGCCGTGCTGAACCGTGTCCTTATGGACAAGCAAATAAGGGTCTTCATATTGTCACTCTCTAATACGATCATATAGAGAATACCGAGAAACCATGCAAGCAAGAACTCGACTGGGCTCCGAAACATCCAATCTAACATATTGGCTGGCTAAGGCCTGAACATCCAATGCTAATGGCCTCTACGCTACTGGTAGATATGCTAAACTACCCAAACTCTCCGTATTTCGACTCAAGGAATCAACCACCTCACTGGCCTTCCCAAGATTATCATAGTCCTTAAGTAACTATAACTACCTCCACTGTCGCAAGTTAAGATATTTCTGCTTGAATAGGATATTGTAGACTCCGATGGTCGGTAAGGACCTTACAAGTATCTATACATATAATGCCACCAGATCTTCAATGCATGAACAATGGATGCCAACTCCAAGTCGTGGACTGAATAATTCTTCTCATGGGTCTTTAACAGTCTAGACGCGCAGGCAATCACCCTACTATCTTACATCAACATCACACCAAGGCCAACACGTGATGCATCACAGTACACAATATAAGACCCCGAGCCTGTAGGCAACACCAACACTAGGGATATAGTCAAAACAGTCTTGAGCTTTTGAAAGCTCTCCTCACACTCCTCAGTCCATCTGAACAGAGCACCCTTTTGGGTCAATCTAGTCATACGTGCAACAATAGATGCGAAACCCTCTACGAAATGACGATAATACCCAGCCAAACCAAGGAAACTTCGAATCTCAGTAGCTGAACACGGTCTGGGCTAACTCTACACTACTTCAATCTTCTTCTGATCTACCTTGATCCCCTCACTCGACACCACATGACCCAAAAATTCCATCGAATAAAGCCAAAATTTACACTTTGAGAAATTTGCATACAACCACTTTCTCTCATTGTCTGGAGCACCATCCTCAAGTGCTGCTATTGATCTTCCCGACTGCGGGAGTACACTAGGTTGTCGTCAATAAACATAATGATGAAGAAATAAAGATAAGGCTAGAATACACTTTTCATCAGGTGCATAAATGCTGCTGGGGCATTGGTCAACCCAAATGACATCACAAAGAATTTGTAGTGACTATACCGAGTCCTAAAGGCATTCTTCGGAATATCCGGATCCCGAATCCTCAGCTGATGATAACCTGACCTCAAATCAATCTTTGAGAATACTCTGGCACCCTGTAGCTGATCAAATTAGTCGCCAATACCTGGCAATGGATACTTGTTGATCCACGTCCAATCCGCACTCAATAGTGAGTGAAAACGATCGTTGGAAGAATAGTATCCAACACGAGTCGGGGTCAATTTTCACAGGGATTTTAATATGGGTGTTAGGGTGTATACTTGATGAGAGTAAATGAAGTAACTCAATTACACTTCCAAACAAGGGATTTTGTTTTCTACTTCAAATTTAACACTAGCAATTGTAAACTAATGAGAAGAAACTAGAAAGCAAGTAATTGTTTTTGTTGTTTTTACCAAATGGTTAAAAGGACTAGGGATGAAACCTTCACCTAGTATTCGCCTAATGGGTTAAGTATGTTACCACTTATTTTATTGACCGGGATGTATTATAACTTTCAACTCTGAGTTACCCACTCAATACCTCTCGATCATAGAGTGATTTTGCCTAATTTTGCTTTCTTAAGCCCAAATGAGTATCAAGCTAAATAGTTGATATGAGCTCAAGTCGGGTTTTCCCTATCTCTATCTAAAACCCTTTTATTAGGCTAATCAAATCCTTAACTAGCCCAATTTCTTATTAGCCAAGTTTTCCTAGACTAAGTTCCTTTTTCTCAAGTAAAGACCAAGTCAAAAAGGCATGAAACAATGTTTGCAACTATTAATTCTATAACTAAAGCATAAACAAAGCGGAATAACAAACACCCAATCATAAAAAAATATTAAATTAAATACCCATAAGGTTTACACACTAGGGTTGAGTTACAACCCTAGTAAAAGTCTAGCTACTCATAGTAGAAAATGAAGAAAACAAAGAAGAAATACTAATTAGACCCATAATAGAAAATTAAAATGATAAACTATGATGTTTTAATCCCAAAATGATCACAAATTTCCTAAAATGGAAAACTACAACGGCTACAGTTGCTAGAACTTCCAAACTTGACCTAAAAATGTGATTCCCATCTTTTTATAGTGGCCTAAAATTTGCTAACAAAAATGCCCCTCGCGAGGTCCTGCGGCAGTACAATTCCATGTGTAGTACGCACATTGCTTGAATTTGCAACGAACTGGATTTTGCAGCCGCACAATTTGGTATACGACTGCGATTTAGCTTTTGCGGCTGCACAATTTATGTGCAGGCCGCATAATTTATGTGCGGTCCACACATTAGGAGAGCCTTTAAGTCTTGGTCAGTTGCACACTCCCTGAACCTTTTGAATTCTTGTTAGTACGGACCATGTTCTGCGGCCGCACAAATTGTACGTAGTCCGTGCCTTTACTTCAAGTACTGTTGGACTTCTTCATCAGTTCTGCGGACGCAGAGGAATTCTGCGGTCCACACTTGCTTCTGCGGCCGTATAAATACTTCTACGGACAATACCTCTTGTGTGCTGTGCCCCTTCTTTCCTTGTGTGTCGGAACACTCCTTTTTGATTTGGATTTCTTCATAAGAGCCCAAATTTCGAACATTCTTGCAATTTGCACACTTTGTTAGTTTTGGGAAATAAATCAATACTTTCAGGCTAAAACAAAAGTAAAAAAGTACTAATAAATGGTCAAAATCCACACTTATCAACTCCCTCAAACTTGAGTCTTTGCTTGTCCTCAAGCAAATAGATTAGTTCCCACCTCCTCAAAGTGAAAGGTCATTTCAGCGAGTCAATGGTGAGCCATTCATACTCAGTTGGGACCAACAATTACCCATACTACTCATGAATTATCAACAATATTCATGCACATATAGGTCAAACGTGACATTTGAGCTTCAAAAATTGACTTTACTCATCAAAGACTCTTGTTCTATCATGTAGGTCATGGTGGACTCCAAACTCTTCCTTGTCTACCTTCTATTTGCCAATATCACTTCAAAAGTTAGCACTCAATCTTAATATTCATTAAAGGATCACTCTTCTCTCCCAAGAGAATGTCACAAGTATGGCTTCAAGTATCATAGGCTTGCCCCTTATGTAGATCACCACTAATTTAAACTCGGTTCAAAATAAAGTAGGACTTCTTTCGGGTTGTAATGAAGGCTTTTGGATTAGGGTAGGATACCTTATGGGTACGTGGTTAAACCTTTCCTTAAGCACTCCACATTTTCATTTCTCGGCTCACAATTACCAATTCTTAGAGGCATTCTTTTTTTTTATTATTATTGGGGGTTAGAGAAACTTGACATCATTCTTTCTTGTTCATTTCATTCTTTGTTTTCTCCCTCATGCTTATGTTAGGGATCATTACCTCTTTTTGAATCCATCAACTCTTCCCCTTATTCTTTTTTTTTTGCATTTTTCTTTTTGTTCTATTTCTTTTCTCGCCTTCTCTTTTAATAGAGATCATTTTTTTTCTCTTTTTGTGCCTTGATACCTTTTTCAAATTCCTCATCTCTCCCCCAAACTTATGCGTTAAGCCACTTATTTCACAAGAGTGTTAAGGAAAGTTCGGGTGCCAAGAGAAGATCACGACAAAACGGGTAAAGGCTTATTATATGGTTATCAAATCAGAAAGGCTAAAGGCTCAAAGGGGGTTGACTAGGGATAGTGACGTTGGTTGGAAATAGAAAACTCAAACGGACCAAGCAAAGCCTACAATCATTTCTCAAACCAAGCAAAATTTAGGATTTTGTCTTGAAGCACATTCGGGGCAAATTCTAGACCATTCGTACGGATGCTTGGACTAGCAACAAATCATCTCACCCGTCACGCAACTAGAACATAAAAGAGGATAGAGTCGAGAACCTACAACAAACACAATTAATTTTAAAGATAACTATGGTCCAATAAACCACTCGATGATTGCCAAAGTCAACTCAAGAGTCTCATAGTCACTAACTAGAGCTATTTTCTTCCAAAAACCTTGTTTCGAACCACAAGTACGTAGTTAAGTGTGTTGGTACCAAATGAAACATGAGTAACTCTTTTTTGAGAATGAATTGATTTGACCTCTTATTCATTACTACTACTATTATTCCCTAAACACAAAAACAGACTCATTCCCTTAAGAAGGTTGTCATGCCATCCATTGTTGGGACGAGTCACCCGGTTCACACAAAAACTATCTTTGAAAAGAACCGTGGTGTTAAGAAAACCAAAGGCTTATTATCTACGAAAGCGTCAAAAGAAGCTACTAACAAAACAAGAACTATAGTGAAAAATAAAGAAGCTAATGAACAATAACTACTAAAGATAGATAAATACAAATAAGAAAAGGAAGAGAATCATCAAATTATTACAGTCCAAATGTATTCAAAATGTGTCAATGTATCAATCTAACTCCACCTCCCCCCTCTCGAATAAAAGTAAGCATTGCCCCCAATGCTTAAAAAAATAAGAATGAAATAAGAGAGGGAAAGAAAAACTCCCTAAGGATCCTTGGACATCTCAGTGTCCCCGAAAATATCATTTCCCGCCAAGTTAGCCAACTATATCATCATCATCATCATCAAATTTGGGCGTGGCTGGAGTGGTGAACATCACACGCACTGCCTCAACAATGTTGGCTGCAAGGTCTGGCTCCTCAGACTGGCCAGCTGGTGCAACCGGTGTGGATGGTGCCAATGGATCTGGGGCTGAATAGTGCGGGTCAAGTAGCATATCAAAAGGTAGGTCCCCAGCTGTCGCAAGTCTAGTCACCTTCTTTATGAGCTTGTCAACTGATTTCTTGCTTGCTTGGGACTTCCTTATCTTCTTCACTTCTTTTTCCAACTCCTCAATAACCGACCCGTGTTTCACCAAGGTGTCCATGATCATCTACTGGTTGTATAGAATCTTCTTGAGCATCTCATCAATGTTAGAGGATGCCTGTGGTGCCTGTGTAGTGACTGCGCTGCAACAGTACTAGATAAGTCAAACAACTTTAAAGTAGCTATCTACATCTAGTTGTTGAGACTTGCCAATATCTGGGAGACTCACAGAGCAGATAATGAAGTTGTAGGGATAAGCACTAACCTCAAAGCTGGAGTAAAGGATGCCCTAGGGGTCGTGGTAGGAGCTGAGGATGATGGCAGATGCATAACACTAGCACTAGAAGAGAGCTCAGCAAAGGTGGATGGAAGGTCAGTTGTCTCAGAAACTACCAGTGCCGGCTCATCAGATGGGCCTGTGGTGGTAGAAGGCTAGGATTTCTTCTTTAAGTTGGTCTCATCCATCAGTGAATACCATTCAAATGGCTTATTTGGCTTTACCTTGGTATCAAATGATCTCGACTCTACCTTAGCATCAGTGAGGTATTCTGTGATAATGTTGGGATAAGGGTAGGCCGAGCTAGCCTGCTGTGCTATCAGTGAAATGTTGGCTGACATCATGGCACCCAAATTAATTAGGTACCCGACCATGATGGAATCCACAAGAACAACCCAAGGAATAGGTAGATGAGTCTCATTCTGACAATGATCTAGTCTGCTACAAACAAAGGTCTGCCACCCCTTCGCCTTGAAGCTCATTGTGTTCCGCTGAATGGGAACCCCAATTGTAATCCATGGTGGTGGTGGTCCTGGTGGTGCTAAGATCTCAGCCGACCAAGGTCGGACTTCTTCCTTTATTGCATATTTCTCCAAGCACTCCTTTGGCTCCACGTCTTCAAATCCCAAGTACACGTTTAACGTATACTGATCAAACCTCACCTTGAGGTTGCGTACTTTGGTCACCTTCGTCCCCTTCTTGATGTAGCAACATTTGCATAGAACTCTCAGACAAGGTATTCCTTTGCATCCTCAACACTCTTAGTAAACCACATCCAACCCTTTCTTGCTCTAAACTGCCTCAAGATCGCTGTGTTGTATTTCTCCAAATCCTTCAATAGGAACTGTCTCACAAGTGTCAAAGACCTCACTGGACACCACATACAAAAATTAGTGAAGGCAACCAAGCTGACAAACCTATCCTCCCATACCCCTTTGTTCTTTGATCTCTCTACACTCGTAGCTGTACCATCTCCCCTTCTATCGTCATTGGGATCTCTTGAACAGTTTGTGCCTTTGGTGTAGCTGCTGGCTCAGAGGCCTGGCTAACACTCTACAACCCCTCAGAGGTGCTGTGAGATGAAGAAGGCTCATCCTTGAGCTGGTATCGCTCTTGTAGCCTAGACTAAGTGGTTGTCTACTCCCCTGAATAGAGGCTGAGTTTCCCTCTCATACTTCCCTAGACGGGACATAGGAATTAGACACAGAGAGGTCTGCAACTCTCCCTCTGCCTGCTGTGGATTTCTTTTAGATAGTTTTGGGCTGGCCAAGGGGAAAGTTACCTCTACCTCGACCCTTGGAAGATTTACCTCTTGCCTTTATATTGTCGCCTCGACCTCATGATCGCACCAATGTCTGTGTCAAAGCAACGAAGATTGTAAGTTGCAATTCATCATTCAACACCTTCAAGACTTATGTAGGGGGGAGGGAATTAGACACAGTGGGGTTGTGAGTAACACAGGTCTGTAGGTAATGGGTTCTGCGGTCCGTAGAATTTGGTTGTGCAGTAGTAGAAAGGAAGTGCGGTCCGTACAATTGCAAGTGCATCCGCACTTCAGACTTTTCAAAGTTCAGAGTCTCAAAAGACAGTGTGATGGCCGATATAAGGCCTTAAGAGAAATCTGCGGTCCGCACATTTTAAATTGCGGCCGCAGATCCCTTGCTTCACTAAGTTGCCCAGACCTCCTAATCTGTGGTCCACACAAATTCAAGTGTGGCAGCAAATTTTAAAAAGTACGAACAATCATATTTTTTCTACTTAGTTTTTTTCGTTTCTTGCACAAATAAACATGGTAAAAATATGAAATTTTACTAACCCAATCCCACTAGAGCATGTATTATGATTACCAGTTTAGATCTACCCCACATGGATACATGGATGAACTCTAATAATAGATGGTCCAAAAAGAAACTAAACTTCTAAAAATTAAACTAATACAAAAATTTAACAAGAATTGAAGCATACCAGATAGAGTGAGTGCAACAGGTGAATATTCACAGGTGGTTGTGTGTGGGGATAGCTAAAATCTCTCATGGAAATCAACAGAGCAACAATGTTTGTTCGGAGAAGGAAAAGTGTAAAATGATCACTATTCTTCTATTTATACCAAGTGATTGAAAAAAGGAAAAGAGTTAAGTGCGGACCGCACATTCTGTCATCTGGGTTGAAAGTCTCTGATCTCAATATGAGGTCCGCACATTTTTAGGTACGTCCATAGATTTCACATACGGTCATAGATCAGCCTCCACACTGATAGGCTCAAACTTTAGAGAGTTAACATTTTGATACTTTTTCATTATTCCAAACATGCGGTCCGTATGAGAAATGTGCGGCCGCGATTCCTTTCAGCTGTGGCACATATAATTGTGCGGTCCGCACAAATAAAGTATGGTCCGCAGATCATTTGAACACTTAGACATATTTTTGTTCACCTTTCTTGCAAGTCACACTCATCCCTGTAGCACACTTCAAGTCAAGTTAGAACACAAATAACACCTAACTACAAAAAAGGAAAAGAACATGGGTTGCCTCCCAAGAAGCGCCTGATTTAACGTCGCAGCACGATGCAGAATACCCTCAAGTGAAGTGAATGACTGCCACCACGTGGCTATCTTTAACCTTGCCCAAGTAATGCTTCACCCGGTGATCATTGACTTAAAATACTTCATTGTTTTTGTTCTTCAAGTCTAATGCACCAAAAGACGTCACATCAACAATTTCAAATGGACCACTGCACTTGGATTTTAGCTTCCAAGGAAACATTCTCAACCTTGAGTTAAACAACAATACAAGATCCTACACCTTGAACTCTTTGTTCCAAATGTATTTGTCATGAAGATATTTCATCTTTTCTTTGTACAGTGACGAACTCGCATATGCATGGTACCGAAACTCATCCAATTCATTCAAATGTGCAACCCTCAAGTTATCGACTACATCCCAATCAATATTCACCTTTTTTAGAGCCCATATTGCCTTGTACTATATTTCCACGGGAGACGATAAGCTTTTCCGAACACCAACCTGTATGGTGACATTCCGATAGGTGTTTTGTAAGCCGTCTGATAAGCCCATAATACATCATCAAGATTCTTAGACCAATCCGTCCGATTAGCATTCACTATTTTAGACAAGATACACTTTATCTCCCAGTTGAAGACTTCCACTTGCCAATAGGTTGTGGATAATAGGGAGTCGTGACTTTGTAAGTAACACTATACTTGATTAGTAAAGTGTCAAAAACTTTGTTGCAAAAGTGTGACCCCCTATCACTTATGATTGCACGTGGAGTATCAAACCTTGTGAAGACATTGCTCTTCAAGAAGGCCACTACACTTCTCGCCTCATTGTTGGGTAAAGCGGAGGCCTCAACCCATTGGGACACATAATCCACTGCCACTAAGATAGAGGTGTTTCCGCAAAAACTCACAAAAGAGCTCAAGAAGCTAATGACCCAAACATCGTTAATACCAATCTTCAAGATGGTTGGGAGGGGCATTTAATTTTTCTTTGAGATTCCACCGGCCCGTTGACATTCATCACAATGTTTCACCAACTCGCTAGCATCCTTGTAAAGAGTAGGCCAATAGAAACCACAACTAAGCATTTTGGCTGCCATTCTTGCTCCCCCACGATAACCACCATATGGCGAAGAATGAAAAGCCCCAAGAATAATACCTTGCTCTTCTTCCGGCACACACCTCATAATCACCCCATTCGTACAAATCTAGAAAAGGTATGGTTCATCCCAATAATAATCTTGACAATCCCTTTTGTGCTTCTTCCTTTGGCTTGAAGAGAACTCATCCGGAATGATTCCACACACAAGAAAATTTGCTAAGTCCATGAACCATGGCACCTCTTTCATTGAATTTGCCAAAAGTTGCTCATTGGGGAAGGAGTCATTGATTTCAAGGCCATCATGCCGCCTCCCCCCTCCTCCAAACGAGACAAGTGGTCCGCCACTTTGTTTTCACTACCTTTCCTATCTTGGATGTTAATATCAAATTCTTATAACAAGAGTACCCATCTCATCAACTAAGCTTTGGAGTCCTTTTTGTTCATAAGATAACAAAGCACCGCATGATCCATGTGGACAATAACTTTTACACCTATCAAGTACGGGCATAACTTTTCAATTGCAAACACAATAGCAAGGAGCTCTTTCTCCATGACGATATAGTTGACTTGGTCACTATTCATGGTCTTACTAGCATAGTAGACCAGATGGAAAATCTTGTTGATATGTTGCCCCAAAATAGCCCCAACCTCTACATTACTTGCATCACACATGAGTTCAAAAGGCACACTCTAATTTGGAGCAGTGATGATAGGAGTAGTTCTCAACTTGAGCTTCAACAATTCAAAAGCTCTCATGCAATCATCATTGAAATTAAACTTTACATCCTTCTCAAGAATCTTGCACAACGAGTTTACCAATTTATAGAAGTCTTTGATAAAACGCCGGTAAAATCCTGCAAGGCCTAAGAAACTCCGCACACCCTTCACTGAAGTTGGGGGTGGAAGCTTAGAAATCACCTCAATCTTTTCCTTGTCAACTTCAATTCCATTCTTTGAGATTTTATGGCCAAGGACAATACCTTCCTCAATCATGAAATGATAATTCTCCCAATTGAGTACCAAATTGGTTTCTTCACATCTAGCCAACACGTTGTCCAAATTTGCAAGACAATCGTCAAAAGAATCCCCGACTACCGAGAAGTCATCCATGAAAATTTCAAGGTTGTCCTCCACCATGTCCATGAAAATAACCATCATACACCTTTGAAAAGTTGCCGGTGCATTTCACAAACCAAATGGCATCCGCTTGAAAGCAAAAGTACCATATGGACATGTAAATGTTGTTTCTTCTTGATCTTTCGGAGCAATAAGAATTTTGTTGTAGCCCGAGTACCCATCAAGAAAATAATAGAAAGCACGTTCGGTCAATCTATCGAGCATTTGATCTAAGAAAGGAAGTGAAAAGTGATCCTTCCTTGTTACTTTGTTGGTCTTGCGATAATCCATACACACCCTCCTAACGGTCACCATTCTTGTAGGAATTAATTCATTCTTTTCATTGGTGACCACCGTCATGCCCCTTTCTTTGGAACACATTGAACCGAAGAACTCCATAAACTATCAGAGATGGGGCAGACAACCCTGGCATCCAACCACTTGATAATCTCCTTCTTGACAACTTCTTGCATAGCGTCATTGAGTCTTCTTTGATGTTCAATATATGGTTTATCTCCATCCTCCAACTTGATCTTATGCATGCAAAAGGCGAGGCTTATACCCCGAATATCTGTCAAAGTCCACCCAATAGCCTTCTTCCTCTTTTGTAGCACCACCAATGTGGAATCTACCTGCACGTTAGTCAAATAAGAGGAAAGAATAAATGGTAAAATAGAACAAGGGCCAAGAAATTCATACCGAAGATGTGGAGTCAATGACTTCAACTCTAAGTAAGGTGGCTCTTCAATAGAAGGCTTTGTAGGAGGAGTCTTCCTATTTTCAAGATCCAATGACAATTTCCGGGGTGCATAGTTGTACGACCCCATTCCATGCAAAGAGTTCACATATTTCATGAAGCTATCCATCTCGTCATCATCAAAATTGAGCAAGACGGCCTCCAACATATCACTAGAATTTATTGTAGAACTTGTATCATCAACAATGACATCGGTCACCAAATCTATAAAAGAACACACCTCATTGCTATTTGGTTGCCGAATGGACTTACATACATGAATACCACTTTTTCATCACCAACGCAAAATATGAGTTCTCCAGATTTAACATCACAAAGAGCCTTACATGTAGCAAGAAAAGGTCTCCCAAGAATAATTGGCACCTTATAATCAACTTCACAATCTAGAATGACAAAATCCGCCGGAAGAATGAATTTATCAAAACAGACAAAAACATCTTCAATCACACCCAAAGGCCTTTTCATGGTACAGTCAAACATTTACATCTCATAGAGATAAGTCTTGGTTGCCCAATACCCAAAGTCTTGAAAACTAAATAGGGCATCAAATTTATACTTTCCCCAAGATCACAAAGAGCTTTAGCAAACTTTGCACTTCCAATTGTATAAGGAATCGTGGAAGCACCAAGATCCTCCAACTTGGGAGCCATTGAATGAAAAATTGCACTCAATTGATGAGTGACTTTGATAGTTTCAAAATTCATTGACCTCTTCTTTGTCAAAAGATCTTTCATAAACTTTGTATAACCAGGCATTTGTTCCAAAGCTTCAACCAATGACACATTAATTGAAAGACTCTTCATCATTTGCATGAACTTCTTGAATTGATTCTCACCATTTTGCTTGGAAAGTCTTTGAGAGTATGGAGGTAGAGGATTAGGTAATGGTGCCTTTGCCTTTTGCACTACCAGCTCCAGTATGTCAATAATGTGTTCCCTAGACGAGTTTACCTCCTCTTGAGTCTCTTCCACACTATCATCAATATCAATCCGAACTTCCTCATTAGGTTGAACAACAATGGTTGAGATCTCTTCTTCTTGCATCACTTGATCATCATCAACAAGGCGCCTTCCACTTGAGGTGGGTGCATTCCTGCCTCTTTAACTTCTTGTGATAATTGCCATAGCACACCCTGTATCGTACCACCCTTTGGGTTTACTACCGTGTCGCTAGGTAGTGCCCCCTTAGGACAAGAATTCAAAGCTTGAGAGATTTTCCCCATTTGAACTTCTAGGTTGCAGATTGATGTGCTATGTGAGGCAAGTTGGGTATCCAAATCGACATTCTTTTTCGTCATTTGCTTGAACATATTCTCACTATGTCCCATCTCATTGTTTGAAGAACTTAACCCATGGTAAGGATAAGGAGGTGGGTTGCTCGGTTGTTGATACATTGCGGACCTTTGAAAACCCGACCCCCGGTTGCCATGATTGTTACTCCAAACACCTTGATTGTTGCCTCCCCTATTTCCTTGGTTGTTTTCACTCCAATTTTCTTGATTGTTGTTGTTATGCCAATTCTCTTGATTGTTAGAATTCTAATTGCCATAATTGTATTATGGTCGCCATTGTTGATGGTTTGGGCCTCAGAAGTTGTTTCTTTTCCCTAAATTTTTTTTTACATATTGCATTTCCTCCTCTTGCTCATTATAAGAGTCATCTTAATCAAAACCACCATCATCTTGCACATAGTTATCCACTCAAGTTTGAATTTGTGGACCCTTAGTCCTCTTCTTGTTCACCAAAACATTCATTCCCTACATAGTATGAACTTGCTTAGGGGCTTGCACTTGACTAAGTTGAGCTTTTGCTAGTTGATTTATGGTAGTGGTCAATTCATCAATGGCTTGCCCATGGTCATTCAATTCTTTGTCGAGGTGGATCATATTCGGATTACCTTATGTTACATTGGCTCGAGATTGCCAAGCCGATGACATTTCCGCCATCTCATCTAAGATTTCACACGCCTCCGCATAAGGCGTAGTCATAAAGTTTGCACCGGCTAGTTGATTCACTACACATTGGTTGGTTGTTTTCTGTCATATCATTGTTGGGACATTCCTTAACCATTGTTTTATAGTGCTTCCATATTTCCTGTAGTGGTTTATTCGGCTCTTGCTTGAATGCAAAGATCTCATCTCGAAGTGTATCCATGTGGCCGAGCGAGATAAACTTAGCAATAAACTTTTCCTCCAACTCATCCCAAGTGTGAATTGAATGGTTTGGCAATCTTTCCAACCAATCTAAAGCTTTCCCCCATAGAGAGAAGGGAAAAAGTCGTAGCCTTAATGCATCCTCGGAAACATTAATTTGCTTGGCCCCCGGCATGTATCCACAAAGCCCTTCAAATGTTTATAAGCATTTTGAGTTGGTGAACTGGTAAAGAAACCCCGTTGCTCATGAAAAGTGAGCATCACATTGGCGATTTGAAAGTTTCTGCCCTAATACGGGAGGGACTATTACATTCGCATAACCTTCGTTAGGAAATACCTTGTGTGGAATCGCTTGTGGTGGAGGTGGGGGTGGAACGAGCACATTGTCATACGGTACCCGGCCTATTCGATTGGTTTGTGGCTCTTGATGTACCTCCTCTACTTGTTCTTCCTCACCGTCCAATTCCCCTAAAGGCAAATTTTCGAGATCATTGTTCCCATGGTTGTACCTAAAATTTCTTAAACAAATTAGTAATATAGAAAGGAAATAAGATATTCCAAAAAATACACTCAATTATATAGGTAGAACCGTTTTAGTTCCCCTTCAACGACGCCGAAAATTGATCTACGTTCAATCCGCACTCAATAGTGAGTGGAAGCTCTTGGTGGAAGAATAGTACCCAACAAGAGACGAGATCGATTTCCATAGGGAATTTAATATGGGTGTTAGGGTGTATACTTGATGAGAGTAAATGAAATAACTCAATTGCGCTTCCAAAGAAGGGATTTTGTTTTCTACTTCTAAATTAACACTAACAATTGTAAACTAATGAGAAGAAACCAGAAAGAAAGTAATCGTTTTTGTTGTTTTTACCAAATGGTTAAAAGGCCTAGGGATGTAACCTTAACCTAGGTGTTCACCTAATGGGTTAAGTACATTAACACATTGTTTTATTTATCGGGGTGTATTATAACTCTCAACCCTCAGTTACCCACTAAATACCTCTCAGTTATAGATTGATTTTGCCCAATTTGGCTAGTTCAAACCCTTTAATTAGGCTAATCAAAACCTTAACTAGCCTAATTTCTTGTTAGCCAAGTTTTCCTACACTAAGTCCCTCTTTCTCAAGTAAAGACCAAGTCAAAAAGGCATGAATCAATGTTTGCAACTATTAATTCTATAATTAAATCATAAACGATGCTAAATAACAAACATCCAATCATAAACAAACATTAAATTAGATACCCATAAGGTTTACACACTAGAGATGCATCACAACCCTAGTAAAAGTCTAGCTACTCATAGTAGAAAATGAAGAAAATAAAGAAGAAATACTAATTAAACCCATAATATAAAATTAAAATGATAAACTATGATGTTTTAATCCCAAAATGATCACAAATTTCCTAAAATGGAAAACTACAATGGCTACAGCTGCTAGAACTTCCAAACATAACCTAAAAATGTGATTCCCGTCTATTTATAGTGGCCTAAAATTTGCTGACAAAAATGCCCCTCGGGAGGTCTTGCGTTCGCACAATTCCATGTGCAGTCCGCATATTGCTTGAATCTACAGGAAACTGGATTCTGCAGCTGCACAATTTGGTTTGTGGTCACACAATTTATGTGCGGTCTACACATTAAGCAAGGCTTCAAGTCATGGTCAGTTGCACATTCTCTGAACTTTTTGAATTCTTGTTAGTTTGGACCATGTTCTGCAGCCGCACAAATTGTGTGTGGTCCGTACTTTTACTTCAATTAATGCTGGGCTTCTTCATTAGTTCTGCGACCATAGAGGAATTCTGCGGTCCGCACTTTCTGCTGCGGCCGCAAAAATACTTCTGCGGACCGCACTTTTTGTGTGTTGTTCACCTTCTTGTCTTGTGAGTCGGAACACTCCTCAGATTTCTTCGTAAAAGCCCAAATTTCAAACATTCCTGCAATTTTCACACTTTCATTAGTTTTGGGAATATAAATCAATACTTTTGGGCTAAAACAAAAGTAAAAAGGTACTAATAAGTGGTCAAAATCCACACTTATCACTTGTTTATCACGGTAACCTTGTTCAGCTACCGATAATCAATACACATGCGCATAGTACCATCTTTCTCCTTTACAAACAGGACTAGAGCACCCCACATCGACATACTAGGCCGAATGAAACCCTTATCAAGCAACTGTTGCAATAGCTACTTTAACTCTTTCAGCTCCGCTGGGGCCATATGATATGGCGGAATAGAAATGGTCTGAGTGCACAACAACAAGTCAATACCAAAATCGATATCCCTATCAGGCGGCATGCCCAGAAGTTCCGCTGGAAATACATCTAAAAAGTCTCTCACTATCAGAATTGACTCAATGGTAGGAGTATCTGCACTGATATCCCTCATGAAGGCTAGATAAACATCACACCCCTTCTCAACCATCCGATGAGCCTATATAAATGACACAACCCTGCTAGGAACATAAATCCAACGCACCCCCTTCACTCTAACCGTGTAAACTTGGCATAGCCATCGTCATAGTCTTGGCATGACAATCTAGAATGGAATGATAGGGCGACAACTAGTCCATGCCCAAGATAATATCAAAGTATACCATACTAAGTAACAATAGATCAACTCTGGTCTCGAGACCACCAATAACAACAAAACATGACCGATACACACGATCCACATCAATAGAATCTCCTATAGGCGTGAACACATAAACAAGGAAACTTAAATAATCACGAGATATATCCAAATACAGAGCAAAGTAAGGTGACACATATAAATAAATGGATCCCGGATCACATAAGACTGATGCATCTCTATGAAAAACTGGAACCATACCTGTAATGACTGAGTTTGAAACAACTGCCTTCGTCCTACCAAGAAAATCATAGAATCTGGCATGGCCTCCCCCTCTAGGGCGACCTCTACCCATTTGTCCCCCACCCCTAGCTGGCTATGCAAGTAGAGCGGAATCTTGGGCAGCAATCATGGCATGAGAAGTCTGTGGGCCTGACAAAATCTGTGGAGTCTGAGTAGTCTGTGGAGGTGCACCCCTCCTGAGCCTGGGGCAGTCTCTAACTATGTGGTGGGTATCAACACACTCAAAGATAGCTCTCGGTGGGTGTGTCTGCTAAGACTTGATCGGGCTTAGTCGGCTAGACTGACCGCTAAAGGCACCCCATGCAAGAGATGCACTAGAAAGTGGATGAGCAAGGTGTGCAACTAGAGACCTCAGAACAACTAGAGCACCATTAGAAGTTGGAAGTGCTGAGTGAACTGGACGACTCACATAGCCTCTACCATGACAAGCTGTAGCTGCAGCGTGGCCACCACTAAATCCTCCAGTACCTTGAGGCCTCTTGGCCTCCCTATCATCTCTCTCACGGCCCCGCATACCCTTCAACCTCCGAGCAATATCTACCATATGCTGATATGGGGTATTTGTCTCCAACTCTCGAGCCATGCTGAACCTAATACCATAGTTGATCCCCTTGATAAATTGATGGACTCGCTCTCTAACTATAGATGCCAAGGTATGTACATGTCTGGACAGATCACTAAATCAGGCGGCATGCTCCGACACTGTCATAGTACCCTATCACAACTACTCAAGCTTTGCGTGCTATGCATCCCGAAGGGTTTGAGGAACAAACTCTCTCAAGAATAAATATGAAAATTGAGTCCATGTAAGTGAAGCTGCCTCGGCTGCGCTACCCTCCTCGTACACTCGCCACCACTGATATGTCGCTCCGGACAGCTGGAAGGTAGTAAAAGAAACTCTACTCATCTCCATAATACCTATAGTACGGAGAATATAGTGGCACTACTCAAGAAAACCATGTATATCCTCTGAAGACAAACCACTGAAAGTAGGAAGGTGGTACTTTTTGAACCTCTCAAGCCTAAGCTGCTCCTTTTCAGATGTTGGTGCCCTAACCACGGGCTGAACCAGAGCAACAGGTTGTACTGGTATAACCTCTGGGACCTAATAAACCTGGACCCGCTACTCTGGGTATGGGCTGCAGGAGCATGTGCTCCTCCCTCTAGCCTAAGATATGGCTGGTGCAAGTGGAATCAACCCCGCCTAAGCTAAGGTATCGAACATGCTCAAGAGCTGTGTGACGGTATCTTGAAGTGCTAAGGTGGCAATAGGCGCCTCGGGTGCCTCTCCCCAAACTGGAGCTACTGGTGGCTCATCTCTCGCAGCTCGAGTAGGTGATTTGGCTACACCAAGTGCCCCTCCTCGACTTCAGCCCCGGCCTCTCGTGGCTCTAGCAGGGGTCATGAGTGTTTGATCGTCAGATATACAAGTGCGTGTCCTCATCATCTGCGAGAGAATAGAAAGTTAGTTTTTGAAGCCAACCAATTCACACGATAAGGATTTAAAGAACTGAAGTTTTCCTAAAAGTTCAGCCTCTCGAAGATAAGATAGTTATGAACCTAAAGCTCTGATACCAACTTGTTACGACCCCAAATTTACCTCCGAACGATGTCGTGATGGCACCTAGTCTCTACGACTAGGTAAGCCTAACCAATAATAATAACTTGGCGGAAACAATTATCAAAATTGGCCATCATTTCTTTACCCGACAACTCTTTCATCCTTGCAGGGTAAAGAGGGGCAGCTGTTGATACCCAATTTTTTCCTATAATATTTTTGTAGTGCATATATATCATTAAAACTATTCATTGGCATCCATGGGTATTTTTCCATAATTTTTAAATTGTTTTAATTAATTTATCTCAATATTTTCTTCATATAATTAATTACAAAATTGCATTACAGATGATTTTAAAACATCTCTTGAATTAATATTACCATTTATGGCCTTATTAAGTTCCAATTATTTTACAAATGTCCAGATTTACACCTTTTGGTTACAATTGCACTGATTTTGCAATTATAGCCTATGTACACATCATTGCATAATTTTGCCAGAAATTGGTCCCTTATATTTTTCAAATATTGAATAACTATTTTGAGGCACTTCTATGCAGAAAATTATTTTTTCTAATTTTAAATTATTTTATAAAATAATTTTATTCAAATATTTGGGTATTTAACAAATAGCCTCTTAATCTCCCTAATTTTCGGACCCAAAAACCAGCCCAAAACCCTAACCAAATTCACCCAGGCCCAAAGGCAATTAGACCCTACCTAGACCCCTCTAATCTTGGCCGTTGATCTCTGAGATCTAGGCCCACATTGGTTCTTACCAATTTTAACTCCAAACGACCCCTCCTAAATTAAATCATTTTCCACCACACCCTGCAGTCACCTGTTCCCTTCTCTCTCAAACGCTCTCTACCTAAACCCTAATTTTCAGGCACCGTCACCGGCTTAGACCTCCATTCTACGATGTTTCTTTATCGTCTCAGGCCTATATTGGCCTCCTACATGCTATGGTTCATCAGTTTCTTGGATCCTTGAGAAGATCTCAAGGGACCTAGGCGGTCTGGTTTGTACCTTTGATTTCTTTGCATGTTTCAGGCCATTTGCTCGACCATGAGTAAGAAGCCTCTCTTATTTTGATATGAATCCACGACTTTCTAGACCTATGTTCTCATCTCTGATTTACTTTTGAAAACCCTAAATTTTGTCTTTGATCTTCTCAGATCTGTACATATTTAAGAAGAATCGGACCTATTTCACATGTTTTTCATAAAAAATCTTCTGGTTTTTCGAGTGATTTTCTATTTTTTCTAAAGCTAGGGTTTCCTGGAAATCCTTTTCTCCAAATGTTTTCTGACTTTGAATGTTTAACCTTCTATTCTTATGTGCTTTTGGTCGATTTATGTTAAGTGTGCCTTAGCCCTAGTTGATTCATGCTAAAAACCCCAATTTTTGACATTTTTTTCTTTGATTCTAAGCTTGACCATGTTACATGTATACTGTTTCGTTCTATGCTTTGATTCTCATGATTTCTCCTTAGTCTAATTTAAACGTCTTGTGATTTTTACCCTAGTATGCCTCTATTAAGGTTTCTGACTTGATTTCTCGACTGATTCTGTGTGTTTATACTTAGCCTATTTGTGTATTTGTAGAAACATATATTATTCTCCTTTAAATCAGTACTATTTTGGATTCCTGATTCACTGATTTGCTCCGTAAAAAAACTAGGGGCCGATTCTTGATTATTCATTTATTTGCGACCTTATTTAGTTTCTCACCTTATTTGATTAACTGTGATACTTACTGATTCCTCAAGATTGTTTCCTTAATTGAACCCCTGCTTATTTACCCCAAATTTCCTACTCTGTACTTAAGTCTTACTCGATTTTCTTTCTTTAAATATTGTCCTACCCTTTACCGTTGGGTAATTACTCCTTGATTAAGGGAGACTATACTGATTTTGTGCATAATTGATTCCGTAAGCTTCCTTAATTGCTGACTGATTGATCTCCTTTGCCTTACTCTGTTTTGCTCCCAACTACTATATATACTCTCTCTATTCTCACTTCTGGACAGACACTAGTTCAGAATACACACACACTCAAACTATTCTCCTTCTTTGTTACTTGTGCTATTGTGGGTCTAGCCGACTGAAAGCCAAGGCTAGATAGTGAGACTATACTTGTTCTATATTCTACACTCTTTTTTTCTCAATCGGTATGTCTCTAGTTACAATTGAAATCCAAACTCTATGTGTTTCATTCCTGCATTAGTTCATTATGAATTTGACTTCTTTGTTTGAGCATGCCTAAATTCTGCCTATTCAATGTACAACTAGTATGTCTACACTTTACATGTTTATCTGATGCTTGACCAGTCTGTGTGTTGATTTGTGATTAATCCTTTAGCTATGTGATCATGCTATGATCCTACTTGTGTGTCTGATTCTGTTTTCTACATCTTTGCTCCATGTTTTAGTTGCCTGCTATCCTGGTTAATCCATTAAGACTATGAAACTTCTAAGTGTTCTATGTTGTCTACATGCCTCCATGCCCCTATTTATGTACCCTCAATGAGATTCCTATATGTTCTCAATCCTTTTCACCCTTGTGTGCAAACCTGCCTGCTAAAGTGCTTATGAATCTGAACCTTCTATGATTGACTCGCTGCCGACTGAATTTTGCTCTCTTCTGAACTGTTTTTCAAAATGTTTTCTGTATTCTTCTAAAATCTGGCTTTCATTCCTAGTATATTTTTTAAAACTGGTCTATTCCAGAAAATCTTTTTTCAATCCAAAGGAGTTGTCTCCACATTGTTTTCACTAAGTCTTTTCAAGCACTCTCACTTACTATTAGGTTATTAAGTTCTGCCCCTCTGGTATATGTACTACTTAGGGGTCCTTGAGATCTCTCTGAACTCAGGCATATCAGGGCTGGCTTTTCCACACTGCACATAACCAGTCCCCACTTGAGAAAAGTATTGGTGTGAGCATTGCCCGGGATCCTTGAGGTCCTTAGAGAACTCTGACACACCTAGACACTTGTTGTCTCTGAGATTTCTGAGCATTTGAGACTACATTGAAGGCCTGGTGCTCCCAAGTTTATTTTGGGCCTGCTTCAGGCTCCCTATAGTATTACTTTACATTTCTTCTGTGTAATTTATGCAATTCTGGTCTGTAATAATTATTTTTAAATAAATATTAGGGTAACTAATAAAAGGGGAGGTAGTTGTATGATACTCTGGGTAGAAAACATGCTATAGGCTTTATATTCTGAAAATCTGCATTAGAATCCATGTTCTAGGATTGATGTGTTCATTTACATTTAAACCGTGTTGAACCTGTACATTAGATATCCTATTTTAGGGCCCTCACATTTACTGCTTCAGCATGTTGCATGTTTAATTCCTGGTTCTTCGCAAGTACTATCACATAGACATCCTGCTATTAAATAATCTTAATAAAAAATGTGATTCCTGTATGCATTAGATACCATATTCTTAGGAACTCTGTTTGCATCTGTTTGAACCACGTCTATTTCTATTAAATCGATATCTGTCCATGAAAAGGTTTAAAATAGACTCACGCATAGGTATCATGTCTCTGAATACAAATTGATAAATCGCCTGTTATAATCTGTATCACTTAGATAGGATAAAAGAACTTCAAACTGTTTAAGTATTCCCCAGATTCGTGACTGCATATACACACTTAGGCAAGCCTTAGGCCGTTAAAAATTTGTGAAACCAGTTCTGCTTATGTGTGAAATTATCCAGGCTTAACAGGCTATAAAACTGATAGGCAAACTGGTTAGGATTCTTCCACTTCCCTTAAAACTAACATTGCATATCATGTATCTATAACATCCATCTAAATATCATGTTCTTAGACTTTCTGAACTTCTTCAAAATCAGTTGTTTGAGACGTGCTGTTTAGTGGCCTATGTATGTGTGGAGGTAAACATGAGCCTTTTACCTGCTTCTTTAATTGACAGTCCTATAAGTTATTCATTGTTGCCTAGACTTTTCCCTTTTAAACACCTTAGGATTGTCTAAAACTGTCTAAGTCTGGAGGTCCTAAATTCCTCCGGGGCCACAAGGAAGGGAAGGCTACAAGGAAGGGACGGGTTGCAGCACGCTTAGAGGTCGTTAATCAAACTCGCTTATATAACCATTGGGGGGGGGGGAAGTAATGGGTAGTAAAAGGATATGATGACCTGCGCGCTAATATCACGTGTAGCCCCTCTAGTTGAAGAGGTATATCGGGCATTGCACAGATTGATCCTGTAGGCTAATCAACTTAGGACTTTCTTTTCCCAATTCCTATATGTGTTTAAATTATCTAAACTTCCTTTTTCTTTACATATATGTGTGTTTAAGCTGTCCTAACCTCTTTTACTTTCATTATCTAAATTTCCTTGATCATATATGTATTTAGACTATGAAAACCACCTAAATATGTGCTAAGACTGTTTACTTGTTAAATGACTAATTCACATAATTTAAGTTCGGCCGGGACCCACCGTTGTAGACCGTGAGGGGTGCCTAACACCTTCCCCTAAAGGTTATTTCGAGTCCTTACCCTAATCTCTGGTAATGTAAATTAGTTACATGAGTTAATCGCTCTAGGTGCCCTAACGCACCTTAAATCCATTAGGTGGCGACTCTTCAAATTCAAATACCTAATTCCCAAAAGGAAACGAGTTGTTCCCCCATGAATATCGAAACCTGGACTCCGCGAGGAAAAAAGGGGCGCGACATGCCTTGCTCAGGCTTACGCGATCGCGAGTTCTTCCACACGTTCGCGAAGGGTATGTCCCCTGGCCTTCATGCTCATGGACCATTGTACGCATTCACGTAGAAGAAATGACTGATTCCCAGGCCACCTCTATTTTATGCTACGCGTTTGCGTGACACCGGTCGCATTCGCGAAGAGCAGCCCCCCAGTGCTCTGCGTTCGCGACCATGGCTATGCGTTCACAATGAACAAAACCTAGCCCCAGCCCTGAGTACACTTCGTAATCGCGAGAGTGGCTTCGCAACTGCGAAGCATAAAATGCCTGTACACCAGAAGCATCCAAAACAACAGAAGTTCTTAAGTCCAAAACATCCCGAAACCTATCTGAAACTCACCCGAGCCCTCGGGGTTCCAAACCAAACATGCACACAAGTCTAAAAATATCATACCGACTTAGTCATGTGATCAAATCGCCAAAATAACACTTATAACTACGAGTTTAGCATCAAAATCAAAGAAAAATCTCAAGAACTCTTAGAGTTTCCATTTTCACAACTGAGGGTCCGAATCACGTCATATGAATTCCGTTTCTTACCAAATTTTATAGGCACAATACCATATTAAACCTGTACCGGGATCCGGAACCAAAATACGAGCTCGATACCATCAAATTCAAACATCGTTAAATTTCCAAAAACTCTTATATTTTCAATTAAATAATTTTCTTTCAAAAATTCATTTCTCGGGCTAGGGACCTCAGAATTCAATTCCGGGCATACTCTCAAGTCTCATATTTTTCTATGGACCCTCTGAGATTGTCATATCATGGGTCTGGGTTCGTTTACCTAAAATATTGACCAAAGTCAACTTACAATTTTAAAGGCAAATTAGCATTTTTTCCTCAAATTTTTAAATAAAGGCTTTTCGGATATACACCCAGACTGCGCACGTAAATCGAGGAGAAATAAAATAATATCTTGAAGGCCTTGGAACCCCGGATTGGATTCTAAAACACGAGATGACCTTTTGGGTCATCGGATATATGTAAAGGGCAATTACTTGTGGTTGTCTGTAATGATAGGATAATCAAACGTTGCCACTGGCTTGGGCAATAGTTGAAGTTGAAAATACATTTACATGAAGATTGTTTGTCAACCTTATAAAAAATGATCTTTAGCTTGGAGATGGGACAAAGTTGTTATTAAAGACATGCAGAAGGTAATCTATATTCTATTAAATGTGTTGTTCAAATCCGTTAAGTTTATTCTTTTAACTATTTATTTTTAACTGTTGTAGGGACTTGACAAAGCAATCAGTGAGATCCTCCCACAGGCAAAACAAAGGATGTGTGCCAAGCACATCCTAGTAAACTGGTCAAAAAATGGAGAGGCATTGAGAGAAGAAACTATTTTTGGAGATATGCTAGGTCTACTTATGCGCAAGAGTTAAAAAACATCTTGACCACATGAAGAAACTAGGGGATAAAATAGTTGAGGACATGTTATGCTATAACAAAGAGAGGTGGTGCAATGCATATTTTAAGTATTTTAGGAATTGTGACAGTGTTGAAAACAATATGGATGAAAGTTTTAATTCTTGGATATTGGGGACAACCCACAAAGAAATGATCACAATGCTTGAAGAGATCAGAGTGAAGATCATGATAAGAATAGCACAAATGAGGGATTTATATGATATGTGAATCTTTGATATTTCTCCAATGGCACAAAGGTGTTGCAGGAGAACTGAAGGTGTTGCAGGAGAACACAACAAAGTCAATGAAATGTGTGGTGCACTGGAATGATCAATATGGTTATGAAGTGAATGAAGGACTCACCAGTAAACATATAGTGAATCTGAACAAGCTTACATGCACCTATAGAGCTTGGATGCTGAAGGGTATACCATGTGCTCATGCTATAGCTGCTATCCATTTCACAAAATTGGAGCCAGTTAACTACATTGCACATTGGTATCATAGGGAGACTTATAC
This sequence comes from Nicotiana sylvestris, assembly GCF_000393655.2. Taxonomy (NCBI): domain Eukaryota; kingdom Viridiplantae; phylum Streptophyta; class Magnoliopsida; order Solanales; family Solanaceae; genus Nicotiana; species Nicotiana sylvestris. The sequence goes on along the minus strand of NC_091060.1, from coordinate 106,463,768 downwards.
GAAGATCTACAGTTACTTCTTTTAGCTTGTACAAAATATGAAGATGTGGCTATAATGACAAAACCTTTCAGTTATACCACCAGAAGTAAGAAAAATGCCTGGCATGCCCAAGAAAGCGAGAAAGAAGGAACCAACTGAAAACAAAATAAGAAAGATTTCCAAAAGAGGTACCCAGATGATCTGTAATAACTGTCATGCAAAATGCCATAATAAGAAAGGTTTTCATAACGGCGCACAAGGTGATACAAGATCAACTGGTGGTGCAAAGTTATCAAGTGTTTGTTCTTCATCAACACCTTCAGTTTAAAGTGTACAAAAATAGGAAGAGGAAGAGGAAAACCAAGAGGTTCAACAAAATAGGTAATAACTTGTAAGTTACTTCCATTACAAATTATTTTTTTGTATAACTTCTTAATACTTTGCACTTGTTATAAGATAATGCTACTGGTATAGGAAGAGAGACACCCTATAAAAGGCCAAGAATAGTTGGTATGGGAACTATACATACAGAAAATGGAGCTTCCATCTATAATGTAAGCCTAGAATATCAACTATGATTATGAACTCTTTGTGATCAAATTTGGATGAAAACTATCTAAGTTTGTTTTTGTGAATATAGCCTGGAATGTCAATTGTGCCCAAGAACTCTGCAGTAGTGATCAGAGATATTGGAACAAATCATGAACATGAATGAAATAAAAAGGTAAAGAAGTTATTACCTCAAGGAATCTTTAACACATTCAAGCTAAGAAAAGAATGGAGACAAGTTTGAGCCAAACAAGTTCATCAACACCACAATCCACTGCCCAGTAGATATTAGTACTTCAATGTTTTTGTGTGCCTTTTGGCAGTGGGTATATGTAAAGAGAATAGGAATGTATCTGCACTTTTAAACAATGTTCTATTTTGGTATGTAACTATATTCAGCAATGACTGAAAGTTTCCAAGTCTGTTTTCTGGAATGATATGTAGCAATGACTGCACTTTTGCAGGTAAGTTTTCTGTAAATGATATGCAAAAATGAATGCACTTTTGTTAACACAAAGTTTGTGATTATTTTTTTGTTTAATCTTTTCACGTTAAAGTAACAATGTTCAGTAATGATTGCATGTTTTTAAGTTTGTTTTTCTGCAATATGCAGCAATTATTGCAAATTTTTAAGTCTGTTTTTATGCAATAATGTGCAGCTACTACGCAGCAGTGACTGCAGGTTTGCTAATATATTTTTCTTCATAAATATGCTGCTAATATGCAGCAGTGACTACAAATTTATTTATTTATTTATTTTCTGCATAAATATGTTGCTAATATGCAGTAGTGATTGCAAATTTATTTATCTATTTTCTACATAAATAAATACAAAGCCTTCTTTTGTAATACACATATTGCAAATTTTAACAACACACACTAAAATAACAAGATGCATTATATTATAACAAAAGTTACACCAAGTTTTTACAAAAGATGCTACAACAAAATGATGCAACACTAAAGATACTACACCATAACAAAGCCTAAAACAACTTTATTGAATCATTCTTCACATATACTAGATGAAACCAATAGCTTATAGCTATAACGCATTCACACAACACAAAAACTTAAAGTGTTTTCTCCCTAATCTTGGACTTAACCAAACTGCTCCTCCACTTCCTCTCCCTTTCTTTCGTCTTTTCAATCTCTCCCTCCAACTTCTCCAATTGCATCTCTATCTTCTTTTCCACTTGTTTTTTTCCGTAGTCTTCTCAACACTTTCATACACTTCCAATGCAGTTTCAAGCTCACCAATTTTCTCCACAAGTTTAGGAATAACAATTTTGATCTTGGATCAATTTCAGCATATCTTCAACACCAAAAATCACAAGATCTTGGACCCTACAATGATGAAACACAAGGAATTAATTAAAGGTCAATCAATGAAAGCTTCAAATAATTTACAAAAATTAATGATTCTTCTACCTATTCCATAGGATGGACACACTCAATATCTTTTACCGGGGTTCCGAGGGGTCCAAGCAGTCAATATCGACATCACGTAACCATAGTTGCAACGCACTTCTTTATTCAATCTAGGATCATCGATCTTCCATGCAAAGCCTAGCTAAGTTGCTTGACCGCATTATCGACTAAGCCCTAAAATCAGATGAACCCCCAAATAAGAAGAAATTCGGACCACTCAAAATAAACCATAAAATCAGATGAACCAAAAGATTATAAATAAAAATAAGGCTTTGATTCAGATAAAAGGATTTGATTTTGTTCGAAATTCTATATCTTGGCCAGAAATTATGAGTAATTGAAGGAGAGGGAGATTTAGGGTTCTTGAAGAAAAGAAGAAGGATTGGATCACGTAATATAATTTTACCGTTGGGGTCTTTTTATAAAGTAAATGTACTTTTAAAGTAATTTTTCTTTTCTTAAATTCATTTTATCTGTTAAATTTACTGTAAAACGCGCTCATATGATCTGGTGTCGTGGAGGTTGGAACAAAATTCACTCGCAATGTGTTTTGGGGGGTAAAAAAACACCCGTTTAATTTAAGTGTTCAAACATATTTTCTAGACAAGTTTAACGAGGTCTTTATGTATTTTTCCTTTTATATATACCTGTTTACCTTTTGACTTACAGTTAGGATCCTGACTTTACTGTTATTTTCCGTCTCACATATGCCCCTCCTACTAATGGTTTTCTATCAAGTGAAAAAATTGGTCTAGCCATGTAGGATAAACGGATAGTACTTTAGTGGTAAATTTGAACCTTTTCCCTTTAATAATTGGTATATTAAAATCTCCAGATTATTATTCTTTCAAATAAGCTTTCATAAAATAATACTCTAAGATAGTAGCTTGTCCACAATTTTAAACATGCTAACAATCTATATATATATATATATATATATATATATATATATATATACACACACACGACATTTAATTCCAAGAATTTTCTAAAATATTTCATTTACAAGACCCTATCTCTCTTAAACAATTTCATGGGGGTGTCTTTTTTTCAATTTATCATAGTTCTCACGCAATGAAAGTAATTTGTATTTTTTGACTTTCTACTTACTTTTTCGTATGATACTACTAAAATGTTTATCCAGCATCGATCGTTCTGGACTAAAACGCGTTGCTTTGATCAATTTTTTCCATTTTGCCTCTTAAATTGTTAGTGGAACGAAAATTTTATACTTATAGGTCATTCAAAGAATATCTATAAATAAGTCTCCCAAAAAGTGGAATTTGCATTCTTGAAAATAAAGCAAAATTTCCTGCAACATCAAAGTTAGATAACATGATAGCGTAAAATTTTTATTTCTAATGGTCTTTATAACTTAAACTCGAGTTCAATACTCAGATGATCACTCAACTATATAAAATTATGGACTAAGTCACATTTCTTTCACTAGTAACAGAAAAGTCACTCAACTATTTCTATTGCATACAAATTAGTCACTTAACCGGAATTATAAAACTTTCCGATAGAAAATGTCATGTGGCAGTCCATATGAATTTTTAAATATTTTTTGGACCAAATAAAATAATTAATACTCAAACAAAACGTAGAAAATCCACCCATACACCAAACCTAACCCGCTAAAAGTAAAAATCTAGCCGCTAAATAAAATCATCAAACGTTAAAACGTATCCCTATTGCAAATGCATCTCTCTTCTTCTTATAAAAAAGTATTTTTTATGGTTTCACTCTAGTCCTCAATCTCGCACCCATTATTATTTTATAAAAAGTAGAAGAAAAACTGTGAAAAGAAGAATACATGTCATTGAGAAAAGAAGAACACAAATCAGTCTAGTCCTTAGTCCTTAACCTCGTACACATTATTATTTTATAAAACTAGAGTAAAACCATAAAACAAAAAAGATGAAATATGCTTTTTATGAGAAGAAAAGAGATGCATTTACAACAGAGATGCATTTTAGTGTTTGATTTTATTTAGTGGTGGATTTTTACTTATGGTGGGTCGGGTTGGATGTACGGGTGAATTTTTTATATTTTGTTTGTTATTAATTATTTTATATGGTTCAAAAATATAAAATATTCATGTAGACTACCACGTCACATTTTTTCACAGAAAAGTTTGATAATTTTGATTGGTGACTTTCTATGTGTAATTAATAGAATAGTTGAGTGACTTTCTTGTTACAAACAAAAGAAAAATACCTTTAATCCATAATTTTAGATAGTTAGGTCATCACCTGATTAATGAACTCCTTAAACTCATTTACTATTTTGTAGGAGTAAACTTTTTTTAGAGGTGAGGTAGGCCTAGCTAGGTGCAGTTAAAAAAAAAAAAGGTTAAATGAGAAACGAAAGAAATAAGGGGCAACAGTTCCAGAGTTAGTTAGTGTTCAATTCTAACTTATCATTATAGTATTTTATTCCTATCCATTTAAAGTAGCGGTACTCAATATTTTTGACTTGTCTATAAAATGGAACTCTAAAAAAAGGAAAGCATGAAAAGGAAAAAAAAAAAAACGCAAGAGAAAGAAATAAGTCCAATTGCATTATTATGTCTCAAAAGCAAAAAACTCCAATTCTTCTCATCTTAAGCTTCTCTTTGTTTGCTCATCTTCTATCTCCATGCAACTGTGAATGCAAATTTGGCGAAGTAGGCACAGAAATCCGAGGGATGATGGTATTTGGCAGCTCATTAGTTGATAATGGGAACAATAATTTTATTGAAAAAACAAAAGCAAAGGCAAATTACTTGCCATATGGAGTAGATTATGTAAGGGGACCAAGTGGTAGATTTACAAATGGGAAGAATGTGATTGATCTTATTGGTGAGAAACTAAAGATCCCTCAAATTCCAACATTTAGAGATCCAGAAACTAAAGGAAGTTGCATTGTTCATGGTGTTAACTTTGCTTCTGGTGGTTCTGGCATTCTTGATGAAACTGGTGCTGTTTCTGTAAGTATTTACTCTACTACTTTCTCTTTCTTTCTTTCTTGTTTTTTTTTTGGTCGAAGAAATTAAATATTCGCCGTTGGAGTCATCAAAAGGTGTAATTTAGGTGGTTTGTGATCATTTCATAGCATATGTAAAGTCCCAACTACCTGCATTCTTAATTAAAAGGTGAATGGAGGGATTATACGTAAGAGGTGGATCTGTTGTGGGGAAGGGAATATAATTTATCACCCAACATCTATATTTTCTTTCTTTTTTTATGTTATATTGAGAGACAACGAGCACATTATAATATGAATTGACAAATTTTTGGCCTTAAATTATATATATTTGGCAAAGGCAGTCCAAAATAATTGACATTATTCTCAAAACAAAACCCTATACTTCCCTATTTATTCTCTCAATAACTCCCTCTCTTTGTGGTCTACCTTTCCCTTTCTCCTCCCAATTCCACCACAAAACTACCACTCGATGGCCTTCACTGCTTCCAATACTCACTATCTCTTCTATCTCTCTTCGCTCTTATCGTTCTTGTTCAGGCAAGACTCGACACTAGGGGTGTAAAAATGAAACCGACACACCGCATCAACCCGATAATCCGAGTCAAACCGAAAAAAAAACCCGATTATGATTTGGTGTTGGAAACAAAAACCGATCATATTTGGTTTGGTTTGGTTTTAACTAAAAAAAGTCAAACAGAAACTAAACCAACCCGACATTATATGTATAAAAGTTTTAAATATATTTAATACATATAAATATTTATTATAGTGTATTTTATAAATATTTCTTAAGCTTTTTCATAGTTTTATCTTTTCACGTATTATTTCAAGTTTGGACTAATAATTTTTAGATGCTCCAATAAGTTTTATAGTTCATAAATGTTAGTAACTCAAATAAATTCTGAACCAATATCCAATCAATACTAATGCTAATAAAAGACATTCAATTCAATTATACTTTGAAAGAAAATAGTGTTGTATATCTATTTTTTAGTTTTTTTATGGTTTAGATAAAATGCATAACTTATTTTTCTTTTAGTGTTTAGTCATGTAAATAATAGTACTTATTAATCGTACTTATTTTAGCACTTATTAGTAATTTTAAATTATGTTTGTTTTTATTATGGCTTATTAATGATACTTATTTTATGTGATTTTATTATCTTTATTGTTGAATATTTTAGTACAATGACATGACTCATATCATATTTATGTTATTTTATTGAAAAATACCATACGTAGCTAGGATTAAAGAAATATTTGAAGCATAAATTTTATATTTTGTGCTATGAAGACTTTATGGAAAAAAACTTGAAAAAATCCGAAAACCCCGAGAAAAACCGAAATTGAAAACCCGATTTTTATTGGTTTGGTTTGGTCTTTAAATTTAATAACCCGATACAATTGGTTTGATTTGATAATTAAAAAATCCGAACCAACCCGACATATATACACTCCTACTCGACACAAACGATAATCCGTAAAGACTCAAGGCCACAAACCGATGGATTCATCCCCATGTGAAATACTTTTGTTTCTTTAGACTACAATTTTGGGAATCATTTTTAAAGCTTGAACTTGAATGGGCAGTATGATTTTCTTTCTCAAGAGTCAATTGACAATTGATCACGTAAACTAAACGAAAACAATTCGTGTGTCATAATGACAATACAAAAGTTACAGAGAAAATTATTTGAGTCTATTTCAAATAATTAACTTACTATTTCAAGTCAACTTTTTTTTTTTTTTTTTTTTTTTTTTTTATGTTCCTCAACGCCACGGTTGGACTGGATTAGGCGAGGGCGCAATATCACAATGTATCTCAAGTGTTAGTTGGCTGCTACTTTTTGAAGACCATACAGGAAGAGAAATTGGCATAAAAATAAGGAAAACAAATTTTAGCATATATATTTGTGTATATCTACAAAAAATTATGTGTTATACAATGAGATATACAAAGAAAAACTAAATTTTTGATATATATTATGATATACAAAGAATAAGAATAAAATATTGAAACAAGAAGGAAAATAAAGTTATGAAATATATATTTTGGGATACACATTATTTTTGATGTATTATACATTGTGATAAATAAATAATATAATTATTTTTGTGTTATGCACTTAGATATATTGAAAGTAGAAAAACAAAATTTTATAGTATATATTTTGATATACACAAAGAAGGAAAATAAAGTTATGATATACACTAGGGTTTTTTCTGCTAATTATATGAGTACGTTATCACAACGTGTCAGTATCTCATTCTGAAAGTCCGATAACCATCAAGGAGTGTGATGAGATGAATGAATCCCTTCACCTTTTACCAATGGTCTTGGATTCTAGCGAATTGTTGATGGTGAGCGATTTCTCTTTTAGTGAGGCACAATTTCAAAATTAATTAGATAATATGTAGGAGGGACTAGGGAGAGGCGTACATAACGCCTCGTTCTTTTATCGATTCTACGATATAGGCTTGTGACTTTGCATTACATAGTTTTAAACTACCTAAAACTTCTAGCACTTAATACTGCCTTCGAATGCACACCTTTATTCAATAGAAACATCAATATCCCCCGCAACGGTCCCCAGTCCCCGTAACATGTTACAAAATCTTCTGCCCTTTTTTTTTCCTCCCCCAATTTTGGTTAGTTACAAACCACATAATACTATCGTTTCCAATTAACTGTTTTAAGCTCTGAGTCCAAACAGAACCTTTGATTATGCTTTTCTGAAAATCCAACTCCAAGAAATTAAATCTCTCTCTCTCTCTTATGTTACCGAATTATATAGGCTGCAATAATTAAGAAACCACAATAAAATTGACAGCAATCTCATAGAGAGAGGTAGATAATGTATCACCCATAATTTTTTTCCCCTGCACTTAAAGTAATATCCTACTTATGATAATAAAAGTTGTTATAACCACAAATAAAGAGAGTCTTTATAACATTAATAAATGGCCACTTCATTAACAATAGTTTACACCTTTAATATGGTTTTTATTTTTCCTTTTCTGTCTAGTGTGTCACTTAAACATAGTATAATTTTCCTTTACCCATCAACAATCACAATAATGTGAACAAGTGAAGATCAAATGTCTCCAACTACTAAATTGCGTTTGTGTGATGGTACTTCTCTCTTGATTCTCCTAGTCTTATTATCTCCTTATCAAGATTAGAAAATAAATTATGAAAAAAAAATCATATATAGAAACTCGAAGAAAAGACTTCTTATCGACCATCAAAGCTTGTACTCTAGTGGTATCAATGAGAGTCTTTCCATATAATAAACGTAGGCTCGATTTTGACTATTCGGTTTCCAATAATAATATTTCCTTTTTAGTACTTTGTTGCACGGTAGATTATTATTGATGTTTGATTCTTAATTAAATTATTGTAGGGGGAAGTGATGAGCTTAAATGAACAAATCAGAAACTTAGAGAATGTGACATTGCCTGAGTTGGAAGTACAGCTGGGATGCAATGCCAAAGAAGCACTGGGAAATTACCTGTTTGTTGTGGGAAGTGGAGGCAATGATTTTTCACTCAACTATTTCTTAAACTTCCCCAACAACAATGCCACTCTTCCAGCTTTCATTTCTAAGTTGATCAATGCTCTCTCTTACCAGATCCAGGTCTGCCTCTAACTAACTTCTTCTTGCATTTTTTCCCCCACTTTTGGTCTTATATTATTTTAATTAAAAATAATCTATAGTATTTGTTTTCTTTAGGTTTTGGTGTAGTTTGAGGCAAGAAAATGAGAAAAATTTGTTATACTCCTTTTTTTTTTTCAAGAAGAATAGTTAGGAGAAAGTCTATTTGTTAAAGTTGGAAGGAGAGTTTTTTTTTTTGGTTCTTCACTCGGTATTCGGTACCCGTATTGGGGCCCGACTAAATCCGGATTCGCGTCGGGAGTCCCACATTGAGGGTCAAACGCTTCCTAACAAAGGCGATTCCATACTCAGGGACTCGAACCCGAGACCTCTGGTTAAGGATGAAGGAGTACTTATCCCTCCACTAGGGGTGGATGCACCATATAACTATCGGGTTCAACTGAACCCAGTACTTTCGACGCAGAACATTAATTTATGTGTAAGAAATCTCTAAAATTGCAATAAATAATAGATATGAACCCATAAATTTAAATATTGAACCCATAGAATTAAAATCCTAGATTCGCCTCTACACTCTACCACAACCGTTGTTGGTAGTTGGAAGGAGAGTTTGATTTTAAAGCAAAATTGGAGGTGAAAAATAATTTTAGTCCAAACCTCATGTCCATATTTTCATACTTTTCACTATACTATTTGGCATAAGGAAAAAAAGGTACTATAGTATTCGGCAATCTTGCTATCCTAATTAATTATGATAGTAGTAAACGAAGTACTATAATATATTTAACATTTGTGTTAAATCAAAGTTAGACATCTAATTATAAGACATATAAAAATGAATATATCTTAATATGGATAATTTGATTTTGCAGAGGTTGTACGACTTGGGAGCAACAAAATTTGTGGTAATGTCATTATATCCGAATGGGTGCAGTCCAATGGTTAGGGCAAGAATTCCAATTCCCATGCCCACTGACTGCGTACAACCAATAAATTTACCTCTACGTCTTTACAACAATAACTTAAGGAGCTTGGTCGATGAGATGAAGCAAAAAATGCCTGGTTCTAAACTAGTCTATGTTAATGTTTACAAGATCATTAGGGATATCATACGAACTCCTACTCAACATGGTAAGTACGTACTTTCAATTCATTCCTTTTTTTATTTTCCGGATATTCTTTTTGCGGCACATATGGGTTTCAGTCGCATTACTTTAGGGGTCGTTTGGTTTGTGGGATAAATGGGAACAATTCCGGGACTAATGTAGGATTACTTCATTCTAGTTCGGTAGAATATTAAGTTCGAAATTGTTTATACCTCAATTTTGGTATTATTTATCCTACGTTTTATGTAGGATAACAATGCCGGAAACACTATTCCCTCGATAAAAGAACAAAATATCATATATGCCCTTCTCCAAAGCTTTTTCCCCAAATTAAGTCTTTTTGTAAAGTCAATGTTAAAATTAAAAATAAATGTTTATTTTACTTTAGTCTAATTTAAACAACAACAACAACAACAATTGCAAACCCAGTGTAATCTCACATTGTGGTGTTTGAGGAGAATAAAGTGTACGCAGATCTTACTCCTACCTTGTGAAGGTAAAGGCAGTTTCTGAAAGACTCTTGGCTCAAGAAAAATAATTTTCAGCAGGTTTGAACAACAAAACAGTAATGAAGAGGTCATAGTGAAAATACTAAAGATAAGAACATTAACAACACAAATAACAAAGCAATAAGATAACTAAAGCAAGGGGAACAACATATAATAATAAAAATTGAAGAATAAAAAAAACTAAAATGATAATATTAATACTGGTATTGAAAAAATAGAGTAGATACAGAGTCCCAAACTCGACAGCCTACTAACTTTCTACCCTGATTTTCAATATTCATATCTTCCTATCTAGGGTCATGCCCTCGGTAAGCTGGAGACATGCCATGTCATGTTTAATCACTTCTTCCCAATACTACTTCAGCTTACCTCTACCTCTCCTCAGATCCACAACAGTCAACCTCTCACACTTCTTCACTTGGGGTATCTGCATTTACTCTTCACACCGTACCATTTCAGCCTCGCTTCCCTCATTTGTTGTCCATAAAGGCCACTCCCATCTTGTCCCCAATAACTTCGTTCCTAATCATATCTTGGTCGTGCACCTCAACATCCTTATTTTCGCTACTTTCATCTTCTAAGCATGAGGTTCTTGACTGGCCAACACTTCGCCGCATACAACATACATGTTCTAACAAGCACTCTATAGAACCTTATAGTTTTGGTGGCACCTTCTTATCACACAAAACATCGGATGCGAGCTTCCATTTCATCTATCCCACTCTAATACGATGTGTGATATCATTGATAATCTCCCAGTTTTCTTGGATTGTTGATCCCAGATACTTGAAACTTGGATGACTTGTGTATCAACTCTTACTTCCACATCTGCCTCATGGAGTACATCATACAACTTGCACTCCAAGTACTCCGTCTTAGTCCTGCTCAACTTGAAGCCATTAGATTCTAGGGTCTTTCTCCAAACCTCCAGCCTCGCGTTAACTCTGCTGCACGTCTCATCAATTAATATTATGTCATATGCAAATAACATACATCATGTCACTTCCCCTTGTATATATCGCATCAATACATCCATCACCGAGGCAAAAATAATGGGCTAAGGGTTGATCCCTGGTTCAACACCATTACTACTGAAAAGTACCCCGAGTCTCCTCTCACTGCTCTTACTCGAATTTTGGCCTCATCATATATGTCGTTAATTGCCCTAATGTATGTTACAGGTACACTTCTTACCTCCAAATATCTCCATAGAACCTCCCTAAGAACTTTGTCGTATGCTTTTTCTAGGTCGATAAATACTATACGTAAGTCTCTATTATTTTTCCTATATTGTTCCACCAATATCCTAACAAGATGAATGGCTTCTATAGTAGATCACTCCTCCGTGAATCTGAATTGGTTCTCGAAAATAGACACCTTCCTCCTCACCCTCATCTCCACCACCTTTTCCCAAATTTTCATCATGTGACTAAGCAACTTGGTATCCCTATAGTTGTTGCAATTTTGAATATCACCCTTGGTCTTGTACAACTGAATCATCGTACTCCACCTCTATTCTCCGAGCATCTTATCCATCTTAAAAATAATATTAAATAACCTAGTCAGCCACTCCATACTTGCTTTGCCTGCGCTCTTCCAAATTTTATTGAAATTTCTTTTGGCCCGGTCTCTCTTTCCCTCATCTTTTTATGCATAGCCCCTGTAACCTCCTTAAACTTTATACGTCTACAATACCCAAAATCTCAACGCCTTTCGTAGTGTTCTAAATCACCCAAAATAATATTTCAGTTCCCCTCTTCATTCAAGAGTTTATGAAAATATGTCTCTCATCTTCACCTAATGTGTGCGTTCTCCTCCAATACTTTGTCTTTCTTGTCTTTGATGTACTTCACTTACTCCAGGTCTTGGGTCTTCCTCCCTATCATATTAGCGAGCCTGTACAACATCGTATCCCCAACTTTGTCCTCTAGATCCGCATACACGCGTTCCAATGCAACCATTTTTGCCAACGAAACCACTAACTTTGCTTCTTTATTCGCCGTCTTATATGACTCCCTGTTCATCCTCTTTTCCTCCTTGTCTTTTCTCTTCACTAGCTTCATGTAGGACACCTTCTTGGCTTCTACTTTTTGTTGGACCTCTTTATTCCACCACCAGTCCCCTTGTTGCCCACTGAAGTAACCCCTCGAGAACTCCAACACCTCTCTAGCTACTTTCCTAATGCAATTAGCTATCCTATCCCACACACTGTTTGCATCCCCGCTACGACCCCAAGCCTCCACCCATTGGCGTAGCCACCCTATGTCAAGGATGGTCAAGTGCACACTCTTTGCTAAAAAATTATATTGCATAGCCACCCTATGCCAAGAATGATTATATATATATATTATATTTTGAACAACCTTAACACACTTGAGTAAGGCAGTTAAGAGTGTTCAAAGTGACGTGTTGTTCACGGGTTCAAAGTTCTGCCCATTTTATTTGCCGAAACTAAAATGAGACCACCATGTATGGTCTATTTGATTCTTTTTCGATCTAAAAAATTTTCTAATAAAATAACTCTTAAAACTTAAAATTTGTGTAGAAATAAACAACTAATTAAAATTAATTTTTTAACTAAAAGTTATTTCTTAAATAAATTTTGTATTTTAAAAGTCAAGCTCCACAAAAATTTCTTCAAAAAAATCTCTCTACAAATTACAAATCCTCTCGACTCTCTCTTTCCTTTGGTTTTATGCTTACTTTTATCAGTAAAATTTCTAATGTTGTCCTTTTGTTATTTTAATTTTGATTTATAAATGCTTAGTTATATGTTGCATAGTTTGATCTACAAATTTTGGTACACCATTCATCGCCAAAAAAAATTATTGACTTGTTTAAAGTTTGAACACCCTTGATGAAATTTCCGGCTACGTCACTGGCTCTACCGCAATCAACTTCTCCCTCATCTCCTGATCAGCTTTGGCCTTACTCAAACTGCTCCATTTGATCCTTGGTTAGCCATACACACAGCTCTCTTTTGCCTCTTCCTCTTAATCTCGAAGTCCATAGCCAAGAGCTTGTGTTGTGTCGTAAGATTCTCATTCGGAATAATCTTGCAGTCCTTACATAGACCTCTATCACCTTTTCTAAAGAGTAAGTAATCTATTTGAGTCTTAGTCACCATACTACAGAAGGTAACTAAGTGCTCCTCCTTCTTTGGAAAACTCGAATTACTTATCACCAAATCAAAATCCTTTGCGAAGTCCAAAAAACGAAACTCCTCCTTCATTCCTATCCCCAAAACTAAAACCTCCATATACATCATCATAACCTCCTGACATAGACCTGATTTGGCCATTGAAGTCTCCTATGAAAAGCTTCTCGGTGTGAGGAATACATCTCACAACCTCATCCAAATCCTTCTAATTTAAACCAAAAATATGTTTTTATATTATATTTATTATATCCCATTTTTATCCTATGAAGCAAATAATTTCGTCATTTTTTAAGTGAAAAAGTGATTGATTTTTAAACCGATTGTGACAAGTCATTTCCATTTACGTACACAGGTTTTGATGACACAAGGCATTCTTGCTGTGAACTTACAACAATAAAAGAAGGTGGGACTGAGACTTTGTGCAAAACTGGAGGGAATGTTTGTTCAAGTAGGAGCAAATATGTGTGGTTTGATGGATTGCATCCCACAGAAGCAGTGAACATTGTGCTTGCTAACAAGGCCTTCGCTTCCGATCTTCAAGTTGAAGTCTACCCTACAAATATTAAAAACCTCGCAGAACAATAATACATGGCTTTTCAGGTTTTAATTCTCTTAGACTATGAAGAACTTACTAATGTATAAATGTATTTTTAGTACGATGATTGCAGTATGTAGGACCCTTTTTTTCTTTTGCATAACACAAGTTTTTAGAGTTTAGGTTAGACCCATTGCGAATGTTCTTTTAGTTCTCGCAAGAAGTTTTATGTTAAGGCGTAAGAGATCAATAATGCAAAACACAGAAGACCATTGTAGCCATTTCTTTATTCATATTGTGACTAGTTATTTTGTAATATTTCCTCTTTATTGAGAAGGTTTACATTAATTTTGTGCACAGAAAAGTTATATTACCCCTTTTTATGATCACATAGGCCTCGTAGTTATGTGTTGATCAAGCAAGTATTCTTTTGGAAAAATATTAAGAAAAACATTTCAAAAGAAAACAAGTAAAACTTCCTAAGTCCTAACGAAATTACAAATTTCAGGCCACTTGCCTGTTAAATTTCAAACTATACCAATATTTTCTTAACACAAGAAGAGGAGGAGAAGTCGAAGGAATTGCAAAACAAGCAAGGTTCTACTGCGTAAATGAGAAATGGATTATATTTGCACAAATGTTTAAACTGTAATTATGTTTTAAATAGCAACATTAAAAATGGCTATATCGTGTTATTTCTACTATTTGCACTATCACACATGACTCTCTTTTCTTAGAGCTGCTCCATTATTAAGCTCCGCTAAGTCAATCGAGCTCCGCTCAAATTTCTGTTTGATTTTGAAATTTTTTGTTTCTGAAACTTTAATTTAAAAATAATTTTAAGAGGGAGTTTTATGTTTGAATTCATTTAGGAAATACTTCTGGATAATGTTTCTCTACGTTAATACCCATTATCATGCCGACTCCATCCTTTTTTCCTGTACTTAACAGAATTATCACGGGACAAAATTCACTAGTCTTGATGACATCTAACTCGACCCATTAGGTAAGCTAATTAATAATTAACACAATCCAAATAAAATAAAGGTGATCAACGAATGATATAACTGAATTTCATACAACATTCCAAGGAATGGTAGTACAAGACATAAGCTATTAAGACTGATTATTGCAAAAACGGACATGAAATAAATTCAACTTATGTTGAAATGTACTTAAACAGAATTCAACTCTAGAACTACCCAGGAACAAGTGGTAACCACATCCGAAAGGCACGAAATATTTAGAGTCAGCTCCCGACATCACCCGCAATTCCGTTCCAAAATTTGCACGCAAGGTGCAGAAGTGTAGCATGAGTACGACCGACCCTATGTTCTCAGTAAATATCTCGACTAATCTCGGTGAAGTAGTGACGAGGCTTTTTAGTTAAAAGATACTCACTGATATAACCTATACAGAAGACTAGCAATAGAACAATACTAGCACATAACAGAATAAAGTACAAGGAAACAATTATGCGAAGCAGTAAATGATTTCTAGAAGACCCATGATTAATATTCCTCAATATCATGACTAATCCTTTCCTTAGAGCGATAACCAACATATCACAGTAATAAATCCATAACTTTCATAGTGTGAGAAATATACTCAAGACATCAAGTCTAATGGCACGACAATACTCTTCGTGCATTTATCTCATCCTCACCAAATATATGTATAACAGTACCAACCAGGTGCAATAAAAGCCGGCAATAGAAACGACAAGGTAGGAAACATAGGAATGATGACATCAATTAGGAAAGAATAACATAATTTTACCTAACTAGCATAGTAAAAGGCATAGGTATAGATATAACAAATAGGAAGGGGAGGGGGAGGAACATGATCTTTATAAGCTAACAAGTAGAGGCATGAACGACTAACATGGTAGAAAGCTTATACTAAAGTGCAACAAACCAGATACAACATGAATGTAAATATAACAACAGGAGGTAGGCATGATATTTTCAAGTTAAGCAAGTAGAAGGCATGGGCAACATAACAACAATTGTGATAGAGAACAAAGACACGACAATAACGACAAGTCACATAGGGAACATAGGTACAATAATGACAGCTCAAGGTAAAGGCATGAACGTATACACAAGGAAAAAATATCACAACATAATGCATGTCCCTCGTCCTCGCCTGCACAGAAATACCCATTGTGCCATGAAATCGTGATAATATAAAAGCATGATAATATAAATAAAATGGCATGGCATCACCCTTCGTGCTTTACACTCCAATGGAACGATATCACCCTTCGTGCTTTACACTTTCCTTCACATGATAAAATATATGAAATGGTACAGCATCACCCTTCGTGCTTTACACTCTCCCTCACATGATAATATATGTATACAATGACACGACATCACCCTTCGTACTTTACACTCTCCCTCACATGATAATATATATATATATATATATATACACACACAATGGAACAACATCACCTTCGTGCTTTACACTATTCCTCACCAAGCATATGTATATCAATGGCAAACAAGGTAGGAAACATAAATAACGTCAAGGAGAGTGGTTAAAAGAATATTCCAAATGGACCTCAATCACAACTTTCAAGCCAACAATAGTTCACTAAACCCTCAGGAACCTTATTCTGCAAGTATTTCAACAAACCTCAAAATGATCTACAACTCAAGTATAGAATCTAATATCTCAAGAATAACGGTCGTAACAATGTATTTATGATTAAACTTAATGATGACCGAATTAGACACCTAAATGTTTCTCCACATTCCATCAATTTTTAATCAAGTTATAATAAACTAAATCTTGGTTTCTAACATTTAATTCCATGTTCTTGGTAATCTAGAAGTCAAGTAAGATATGAAGCAAGAAGGTCACGTAATTCTACACGGCGCAATTTATGGTACAATCTACCCCCGAGCATAATTAACCCTGACACATGCATATACGCTCGTCACCTCATATATGCATTATCCCCACATGAAGAAAATAATAGCAATTAATAGGAAAAATTCTTCCAACAAAGTTAGGCAAAGACACTTACCTCAATTCGGCCAACTTAATACTCAATTTAGCTTTTTCCTTTACAAATTTGCCCCCGCTTAGCTCAATCTAGCCCAAGAAGACTTCAATACATCACACAATGCAAGACAAAACAACTTTAATTAATAAAGCTATGATCTTGTACAATTTTTAAAAAGTCAACCCCGGACCCGTCCGGTCAAAACTCGGGTCCAAGGGTAGGTCTTGACTACCCATAGCCCCACAAGTTCATATACGTGTTTTGTTTCCAAATTCGGGTCCAATTCGACTCTCAAATCCCAAATTTTCCTTTCTCAAAACTTTGACAAAATTTCCAAATTTTTCCCTAGATTCTCATGAATTTGATGTTAAATCTAATGTATAATCATGAAATATAATTGAAAGCTGATTAAAATTACTTACATGTTAGTTTGGTATGAAAATCTTTCTACAAAATCACCTCCCATCGAGGCTAGGGTTTAAAATATAACAAAATGAAGCTAAGTCTCGGAATTATTTAGCTATATGCAGGCAACAGATGTTGCATTTGCGGCATGGGGTTCACAAATACGAACCCCGCAAAAGTGAAGCTTTGAAAAATTCTGCTTCCTTTGTAAATGCGACAAAAAGGCAGCAAATGCGAATACTGGTCTTTTGCAAAAGTGACCATTTGTTCGCAAAAGCGAACCTACCAAGCCTAGGCCTTTCATCGCAAATGCGATATCGAGTCCGCAAATGTGAACTCAACAGGCTTCGCAAAATTGACATTTCTTTGCAAATGCGAGTCCCTTCCCCAGCAGCCCGGGTTCGCAAATGCAAGGGAGGCTTTGCAAATACGATAGTCGCATTTGCGATAAAATCATCGCATTTGCGATGGAACCAACACCAGCACACATAATTTCTAACAAAACACTCTGAAACTAATATGAAACTCATTCGAGCCCCCGAGGCTCCAAACCAAACACCCACACCAGTCCAAAAACACAACACGAATCGAATGCCAAAACGCATGAATATCACAATAAACTTTAAGAACTTCTTGAATCGCAACTAAGCGTCTGATCCATATCAACTCCCAATGAAGCCAAATTTTGCAGGCATGTTCCATATGAAGAAACGAACTTATTCCAAGTTCCGAAACCAAAATATAAACCTGGTAGCCTTAAAGTCAAACCATGGTCAATCCTAGGAAAATTCTAAACTCTTAAATTTCCAACTTTCGCCAAAAGATGTAGAAACCCTCTAAAACATCCAAATAAAATTTCGGGCATACACCCAAGTCCAAAATACCATCCGGACCTACCGGAACCATAGAAGCTCCGATCCGAGGTCAAATACTCAAAAGCCAACCCTTGGTCAATTCTTTCAACTTCGAGCTTTTCAAATGAGAGTCACTCCTTAAAATCCTTTTCGAACCTCTCAAAACCCGATTCGATGATGCACGTAAGTCATAATATACTATGCGAAGCTTCTTGTGACCTCAAACTGCCGAACCAAATGCAATTGCTCAAAACGACCAGTCGGGTCGTTACAAAAATTTAAAAAGCTTATATAAAGGGCATCCCAGTGCACGAAACATCCCGTATTCATGCAGGGGCTGGGGGAAGGGTCGCACCCCAAAGGGTGCGATATAGGGAGCCTATTCTAATGCAAGCATCAGTGACTGATTTTACTGCTCGAACCCGTGACCTATAGGTCACATACAGACAACTTTACTGTAACTCCAACGCTCTCTGTCAATTAAAAAGCTTATATGTGGTTTTTAATTTGATTTTGATTCAATTTATTTAGTTAAATTCTGAAGAAGAACTTTGGTATATTTGGAGTGTTAAGTTAAATTCCAAGGTTTCAATGATAACAACGTTCACTTACTTATTTTGCAGGAACCATCAAAAGGAAAGAAATCCGATGAGAAGCTATCCAAAGATGTGATTGCTAAATTAATGGACAAGAAGAAGGAATCAAAAATCAGCAGATCCATTCGGCCTCAATCAAGGAAATAAGATTACAAATCAAGGAGTTATTGCCAGCAAATACTCAGTATCCTTAATTAATCTCAATTAAAGGCTTGATTGTCTCGTGAATGAAAGCTATGACAAGGAAAGTCACGATCGAATCCGGCCCTTCCCAAGAGGAAAATTCGAAGGGGCACCCCTTGGGTCAAATCCTTTTAAAACTCATGCCTCTATTTTTGGTCAAGGCTCAACGGCTCTTTCCTTTTCTATAAGAAGTTTGCTAAGATCAAATGGAAGACTTACGCAACTACGCACATTATTTTCTAAGTCTCTCTACTTCTTAGCCTAAACACTGTAATACTTAGTTTACCGTTGTCTCACAAGATAGGAAGAGTTAGAACATAAAAGAGAGTTGTGTCACTATTCGAAATTCATTGTTGTTGTACTTCGTTGGTGGTGAACGAATCAAAACCATCTATATCGTAATACTTTCAGGATCTAAAGGGAACCCTTGTGACCCAAGGAAAACTGGATGTAAGTACCATATTGGTACCGAACCAGTATAAAATCGTTGTGTGTCATTCTCTTTTCATTTACTGTTATTTTACATTCTACTCTCAATCTAGTCAACTAAAATCACCGTTAGTCGACTAATTTTTGATATACCACAATTCATCCACCCTCCCCCTAACTCTTGTACTTTCAATTGGTATCAGAGCCAGGCTCACAAACTTTGGTTAACGGCTAGTGAGGACTAGATCATGGGATCAAACACAGTTGTTGGTGCACTATTTCAAGAGGGAACTTCTCAAGTTCGACCACCATACTTCAATGGACAATACTTCTCTCTTTGGAAAGTGTGTATGGAAACATACACCATGTCATATGACATCAAAGTCTGAGAGGTGATCAAAAACGGAAATCTTCCAATAATTCTAAAGAAAGATGAGAATAGTCAAGTAATAGTATCCACTGATCCACGTGAGTTGGATGAATACACTGATGAGCAAGTTGCTGTCATAACTGTGAATGCCAAAGCAAAAAATCTGTGGTACAATGTTATCACTGGTGAAAAGTATGAAAAGATCTCAAGCTGTGAAACTGCTAAGGAAATGTGGGACAAATGGGAAGTCACATATGAAGGGACGAACAAGGTAAAAGAAACAAGGATAAATCTCTTGGTTCGTGAGTATGAGCTATATCAAATGAAGGACGGAGAATCTGCTGAAGAAATGTTCTCCAAGTTCAGCAAAATTTAGGGAGATCTCAAATATTTTGGTAGAACAAGTTATAAAGATTCTTAGAAGTCTACCTATGATTTGGCAGCCAAAGTTCATCGCTCTCAAATGTAAGGATCTTGACAAAATGTCCTATGATGAACTTAGAGGTGATTTAATAGCTTTTGAGAAAACTCACTTGGATAGACAGATTCAACAAAAGAAGAAAAAAATTGTTGCCTTCAAAGCAACTGTGGCTGAACCAGAAGAAGAGGAAGGAGGAGAACAGGAGGAAAATATAGCCATGATGTCTCAAGTTGTAACTAGCATGATGAAGAAAAATAGAAATAGCAGAAGAGGTAAACCAAACTTCAGAAAGGGAATGATAAATAATGAAAATGATGGAAGATGCTACGAATGTGGAAAACACAAACACATTCAAGCTGACTGTCCAGAATTAAAGAAGAAGTTGAGCAGGAACCTTCAAAGGAAGAAGTCTTTTGGAGCCTGGATTGATGAAGAAGAGTCTGATCATGAAGAAATTGCCAATATATGCTTCATGGCCATAAAAGATTGTAACGACCCAGCCGTTCGCTTTAAGAATTAATGCTCTAATCCCCTATTAACTACTTTTTCTGTGTTTATTTCTGTTATTTTAGTTTGTCGGGATGATTTGTTTTGAGTTTTGGAGTGTTTTGGGACACTTAGTCCCTAAATGAGAGTTTAAGCTTTAAAATTTGGACCGTAGTCGGAGCAGTATGAAGATAGCCTTAGAATGGAATTTTGTCGGTTCCTTTAGATCCGTTAGGTAATTTTAGGCTTAGGGGCGTGTTCAGATTGTGTTTTGGAGGTCCGTAGCTTATTTAGGCTTGAAATGCCGAAAGTTGAAATTGTGAAGTTTCCGGTTTGATAGTGAAATTTTGATATCGGGGTCAGAATCTGATTCCGAGAGTTGGAGTAGCTTCGTAGTGTTGAATGTAACATGCATGCAAAATTTTAGGTCATTCGGACGAGGTTTGATAAACTTTTTGATCGAAAACGGAATTTGGAAGTTTTGGGAATCCTTAGGCTTGGATTGGAGAGCGATTCGTGGTTTTAACTTTGTTTGATGTGATTTGGGGGTTGGACTAAGTTCATATGATGTTTTATGATTTTTTTGGTGTGTTTGGTTGAGGTCTCGGGGGCCTCAGGTGTGTTTTGGATGCTTAACGGACCTTTAGACTCAAGAGGAAAATTGCAGAAATTGCAGCAGGTCTCCAGTTCTGGTTTCCTTTTTCGCATTCACGAGTGGGGTCTCGCATTCGCGAAGAGGAGCTGGGGAAGGTAAAAGCTTAACGCTTCGCGTTCACGATGATGGTCCCGCGTTTGCGAAGTTGAGATGTCATATGCCTACGCATTCGCGAAGAAGGTCCCGAGTTGGCGTCGGAGGGAGAGAGTTGCCACCGCGTTCGTGACAGGGTCATCGTGTTCGCAATGAAGGAATTCTGGGCCAAGAAAAGTTATGCTTCACGAACGCCCTCCACATTCGCGAAGAAGGAATCACCTGGGCAGATTATAAATTTCAAAATCGAGGGTTTAGCCATTTTTATCAAAACTATAGTTTGGGGGCTCAGATTTGAACGAGATTTTGGGGAATTTTCAGATATATCAATTGGGTAATGATTCTACACTTTATTTTGGGTATATCCTACTAATATCATTAATTTTATCATTTAATTTCGGATTTGAGGTGAAAAATTAGGAAAAATAGAATAGAGTTCATCAACTAAGATTTCGAGTTTTGATTGGGAATTTGACACCGGATTTGGATAATTTTAGTATGAGTGAACTCGTGAGTGAATGGGGGTTCATAATCCATAACTTTTACCCGATTCCGAGATGCGGGCCCCGGGGACATTTTGGGCAATTTTCTTAATTTCGCGTGTTAGCTTCGAATTTATTAGTGGAATTAGTTACTTGAGGCTATATTTACATTATGTAATTGATTTGAATAAATTTGGGCCATTTGGAGTCGGGTACTCATGGCAAAAATGTGATTTCAAGTTGATTGAGCTGGTTCGAGGTAAGTAGCTTGACTAACCTTGTGTGAGGGAACTCCCCTTAGGATTTTGTATTATTGATATATGAAATGCCTTGTACGTGAGGTGACGAGTGCGTACATGTGCTAATTGTTGAAAATCCTGTTTTCATTAAGTAACTATAATTGTGTTTCTTTTCCTTGTTGTAAATTACCTGCAATTTAAGCCTACAGGTAGTTTAGGAAAGCATGTCTAAGTGATTAAATACCTTTACTTGTTTAAACTTCTTTATTTGAATTCTGTGCAGCATGCTAGGTTAGAAATACCCGTTTTACCTCGGTATGAAATTTGATTTAATTGAATATTTTTTGTGTTGCTGATGTATGTTTACTTTGGGACTACGAGACGATATCCCAGGAGATCCCCCTGCTTGTTTACTTTGGGACTACGATTAGTATTCCAGTAGACCCCCCTGCACATTTAAGATTGGGACTACGGGACAACACCCGGTAGATTCCCCATACTGGATATTTACTTTGGGACTATGGATTTAGTATTCCGGGAGTTCCCTTGCACATTTGCGTTTGAGACTACTGGACAGTATCCCGGGAGATCCCTTGTGGCTATTTCTGTATACTGAGTTAGATTCTTTCTGTGTTTTTATCTGATATAGACTATTAGCGCTTTAATTATATTGTCGTATTCTATACTGTTTTACCTTGTTTCTCACCTATAATCAGTAGGGCCCTGACTTTCCTTATCACTACCCGACCGAGGTTAGGCTTGACACTTACTAAGTACCATTGTGGTGTACTCATGCCCTTCCTGTGCATGTTTTTAATGTGCAGATCCAAGTTCTTTGGCTCAGCCCTACCATCCTTGAGACGAGGCGATTCTTAAGAGACTTTGAGGTATATCTTCCGCGTCTGCAGACCGAGGAATCCCTCTCCATTCTTTCTTGTAGTTACAACCCTTCTGTATTTACTTTGATTTAGACATTTTGGAGTTAGAGCATTATGTAGTATCCATAGCTTGTGATTTCATGAGATTCTGGGTTTTGGGAGATCTTTTCAGTTGAAAGTATGTATTTGTATATGCCGAGAGACATCTTAAACTTTTTCATTATGTTTATCTGCATTTTCTATTAGTTTTTATCTGTTGTTTTCCTTTTTCCGCAAATTGTTAGGGTTACCTAGTCGTAGAGAGTAGGTGCTATCACGATAGTTCACGGAGAGCGAACTGGGGTTGTGACAAAGATGATAATAATGAAGAATCAGGAGAACGTGGATTCTCAGGAAACAAAGGACCAGATAAAGAAGAAGACTCAGATCAACTTGGTCTTATGGCAGACGAGGGAACTAGTGAGGTACATCCCTCCAATTGCCCTAATTGTTATAAACTTCAAGAATTTATTGATATTGCTCTTACAGATATTGAAAGAGTTCTAAATGAACTTAGAAAGATTCAAGCAAAAAAGAAAGAGTGGGCCCTGAAGCTAGAAATTTGTGCAATTGAACGTGATACGCTATAGGAAGAAGTTAATGAACTTCAACTTCAATTGAATGGATTGCAAAAATCCACTAGTCATAGTTCAGTCAAATCTAATCAGACTGTTCATCACAAATAGAAGAAATTTCATGCATGTTCCTTTTGTGGTAAAAATGGCCATAGTACTAACCAATGTAGGAACAAAATCAAAGCAGAAAAAGACTATGAAAATTCTAATAGTATGTCTTGTTTTTATTGCGGTAAAAGGGGTCACACCTCAAATCGTTGCAGGTTCAAGGATGATAGGAGATAGGTTTGGCGACCTAAATCTTCAAATTAATCTAACACTCAGCATTCTTACCATTCAGGACCCAAGCAAGCTTGGGTACCTAAAAATAAGTAATTTTATTTTGCAGGAACACTGCAAGAAGAATTAAAAAGGAAAATAGTATCTCGACAGTGCGTGTTCCAGACACATGATTGGTGACAAACAATTGTTCAAGACAGTCACCAAACTAGATGGAGGAACAGTTACATTTGGAGACAAATCCAAAGGAAATGTAATTGGTGTTGATAAAGTTCCTCTGAGCTCAACATGTGATGTAGATGAAGTCTACCTGGTTGATGAACTTGGCTACAATCTTCTCAACATTAATCAACTATGTGACAATAACTATGAGGTTTGTTTTAAGAAACATGGTTGGTTTATAGAAGATGAATCAGGTAAAGTTATTCTTTCAGGTAACAGAGATAGAAACGTCTACACTATTAGCAACTTAGATAATCTTGGGGATCAAATCTGTCTTGCTTCCATAATTGATGATCCCTGGGTCTGGCATATAAAACTTGGTCATGCCAGCATACATTCTATTCAAAAGTTTTCTAAATATGATCTCGTTATTGGACTTCCAAAACTAAATTTTTCAAAGGATCATATTTGTGATGCATGTCAACTAGGAAAATAAACTCGCCCATCTTTCAAAATCAAGAATTTTGTTTCCACCTCAAAACCTCTCCAACTATTGCATATGGATTTATTTGGTCCAACTAGAACTACTAGCATAGGTGGTAGGAAATATACTTTTGTTATTGTGGATGATTTCTCTAGATTTACCTGGGTTATGTTTTTAAGTCATAAAGATGATGCTCTAAAGAATTTTAAAGTTTTCTATAAGAAGGTTCAACGAGAAAAAGGTTACTACATCTCTTCTATCAGAAGTGATCATGGAGGAGAATTTGAAAGTAGAGCTTTTGAAAACTTTTGCAACGATAAATGAATCTTTCACAACTTCTCTTCACCAAGATCTACACAACAAAATGGAGTAGTAGAGCGTACAAATAGAACCCTACAGGATATGGCAAGAACCATGATTGTGAAAAACTCTCTACCTCACCATTTCTGGGCAGAAGCGGTAAGCACAACATGACGTATCATCAATATGTGTCTGATTTGACGAATCCTTAAAAAGACATTGTATGAATTTTGGAATGTTTAGAAACCAAATATTAGCTATTTTTACCCTTTTGGATGCAAATGCTTTATTCACAACTATGGAAAGGACAATTTGGGTAAGTTCGATCCTAAAAGTGATGAAGGTATATTTCTTGGTTACTCTCATTCAAGTAAATCATATAGAGTTTATAATAAAAGAACGCTTTGCATTAAAGAATCAATTCATGTTGTTTTTGTTGATACTAACTCTTGCCCAAGGAATGAAAAACTTCCTGAAGATGAGGAAATCCCCTTTGTCCCTAAATTTGTCACTACAAGAAAGGATCATCAAAGTGAGTCAGCCAATCTGCAAATTCAACCAGTTGAAGAGTTTGTAGAAATTCACGAACCATCTCAAACAGATCAGTCGACTAATGTAGAAAGAGATACTCCCTCAAACACTCAAAATGAATGGAAAAGCGAAACTGGATATCCTCACAAATTCATTATAGGAGATCCATAGGAAGGAATCACTACAAGAAGATCTCAGAAGAATAAATCTCATGTTTCTCTTATTTCTCAACTTGGCCAAAGAAAGTGGATGAAGCTCTGAAAGATACTCACTGGATAAGTGTTTTGAAAGAGGAACTAGATCAATTTGAAAGAAATAAAGTATGGTAAATTGGTTCCAGTACCTTCAAACTCCTCCATCATTGGAACTAAATGGGTATTCAAAAATAAATTGAATGAATCTAGTCAAGTGGTTCGAAATAAAGCAAGATTGGTTGCTCAAGGATACTCCCAACAAGAAGGAATCGACTATGATGAAACCTTTGCTCCTGTATAAAGACTCGAATCCATTCAAATATTACTTGCTTTCGCTGCTCACAAAGGATTCAAGCTGTTTCAAATGGATGTTAAAAGTGCATTCCTAAATGGCTCATCTCTGAAGAAGTATATGTGAGCAACCATTAGGATTTGCAAACGTCACCTTTCTTGATCACGTATACAAGCTGACTAAAGCTTTGTATGGTCTCAAACAAGCTCCGCGTGCCTGGTATGAAAAGTTAATTTTTTTTTTAAATCAATGGTTCAAAATAGGTAATATCGATGCAACTCTATTTATTAAGCATTCTAGTATAGGTAATCTTATTACTCAAATTTATGTTGATGACATTATATTTGGTAGTCCTAACTCTATTTTATGTGAAGAATTTGCTCTTTCCATGAAAGGAGAATTCGAAATGAGCATGATGGGAGAACTGGCATTCTTTCTCGAACTTCAAATCAAACAGTCTCCTAAAGGAATTTTTATTAGCCAAACCAAGTATACTAAGAAGCTTATTAAAAAGTTTGGCATGGAAAATGCAAAGTCAATCGGTACTCCAATGAGTCCAACAATAATGCTCGATGAAAACAGCAATGGAAAAAAGGTTGATGAAATCATGTATAGAAGGATGATTGGATCCCTATTGTATCTCACTGCTAGTCGACCAGATATCATGTTCAGTGCATGCAAGTGTGCAAGATTTCAGTCGGCTCCTAAGGATTCCCATCTCACTGTTGTTAAACGAATTATTATATATCTAATTAGTACTTCTGATCTAGGATTATGGTATGATCGTTCTAACAATTTTACTTTAAAAGATTTTTCAGATGCAGATTGTTGATACCCAATTTTTCCCATAATATTTTCAGAACTATGCCTGGGCATCAATTAGTATTTTTCATACAATTTCTGCATTTTAAAAATATTTTAACTAATTTCTACCAACATTTATTTTATAAAAAAACAATCACTAATTGCATCACAAATAGTTTTATAATAATTTTTGTGGCTTAATTCTATTATTTGCATTTGTACCAAGTTTCAGTTATTGCACAAATAGCCACATTTGTATTTTTAGAATGCAACTGTAATTACTTTGCAACTATAGTCTATGCATGCATTATTACATTATTTTACTTGAAAATAGCCTTTATATTTTTTAAAATATTAAGTAATTATTTTACAATATTTCCAGGCACAAAAATCATTTTTATAGCCTATTAGTTATTTTAAAAATTGTTTTATCAATTAAATAGGGTATTTAACCAATGGCCCCCTATTTTCAAATTTAGCCTAATTGCCCAGCCTAATTTTAACCCCTTATAAACCAGCCCAGAAACCCCAGGCCCAATACCCACCTGCCCGACCTAATACCCGGCCAAATCCTGGTTGTTGATTATTTTGATCAACAATCCAGATTCACCCTTACCTAAGTTAAACCTAATGACCTCCCCCAAACCCTTCATTTCCTCTCCTCTCTCACGCCGACATCTGATCCCCTCTTTTTTCAAATGCTCTCAAGTGCTAACCCTAAATCACCCTCATTGTCGTTCATCTGCTGCCATTTATGGTGTTTTCCCACCACCATCAGACCTCTAATGGTCTCTCTTATGTTGGTATTTCCATCTCTAAGGTCCTCGAGGGACCAAGGTCAGTCCACTTACACCTATGGCCCTTTTTTGCCTGTTTCAGGCTATTCTGGTTCGATTTCGAGTAAGATCTTCCTATGTCGCCTTAGATCTATGGATTTCTAAGCCTACTTCTTCATCTCTATGTTGTTCTTCTCGAAATCCTAATTCTTCCTTCTAAACTTCTTAGATCTGTACAGATCTGAGATGGTTTGGACCTATTTCACATGAGTTTTACAAGAACCGTCTGATTTTCGAATGATTTTCCATTTTTTCTAAACTAGGGTTTCCCGAAAATTTCTTTCTCCAAAATGTTTGATGATTTGAGTGTTTAATCTTCTATTTCTTATGTGTTTTAACCGATTTCGTAAAGGTTTGCTGTAACCCTAACTAGTTTATGCTAAAACCCCCAAGTTTTTTGATATTTTGTTTGGTTTCTGAGTTATTTGTGTACTGACTTTGTCCTATGCTTTGGTTCTTGTCATTTCGATGTCTTGTGGTTTTCTATCCTAATATGCCTCTACTAAGGTTCTTGGTTCGACTTTGCTACTGATTCTATATGTCTATATTCATTCTGGCTATTCATGGTAAACCTATATTTTTCTCCTTAAATTAGTATTGTTTTGGATTCTTGATTAACCAATTTGTTTCGTCAAAACCTATGTGTTGAATCCTGATCCTTTCTTGCCTTATTTTGTCTGCAATACTTGCTGACTCTTTACATGATTTTCTCCTTAATTAAACCCTTGCCTATTTTTATTCTGAAGTTCTTTATTTTGGTTTGATTTGAACGCCTTTCCTTAATAAGGCCTTTGCTTCTTACTTCTTTACTCAGTTTGATTGAACTCCTTGCCTTAATTAGCTCATGTCATTATCGTTGACTGATTTTCCTTAATTAAAGGAGAAGACTATGCTGAATCTTTGTGTGTCTGATTCTATAAATTTCCCTAATTGCTACATAATTGATTCTTTACCTTATTTTGTTTAACCTTTGATACTATATATGCCCTTACCTATTCTCACTTCTGGACACGAACAATAGTTCATAAACTACCATTTTTACACTCTAAAAAGGCTCTTTCTGCTCTCTCTGCTACTTGTGATCTCTGTTATTCTAGTCGGCTGCAAGCCAAGGCTGGAAATTGCACAATACATGTCTCATATCTTGTGTTTTCTTTCTCTAACTGGTATGTTTCTGATTAAATTTTAGAATCCAAACCTATGTGTTTATTTACTACCTTAGTTCATCAATACTGAGCCCATTCCTGCTTATGTTTACTACTTACCTAGCATGTCAAATACTGCCTTATTTAAATATGTGATTAGCATGTTTTCATGTTACTCGCTTGTTTGCTATCTTGTTTAACATGTCTTACATATGTAACTAGCCTTTTTGACTGACTACTGTTTATCTAGCATGCCAAAACTTTGCTTTTGTGTAATTACCATGCTTACACTTATTAATACTTGCCTATCATGTCCATTTAAGTCCTTACATGTTCTGCCTTACTCCTGCTAAGTTAGCTAATCTCCCTAGAGTGACTCTAGTTGTGTTGTTTATATGTTTTCAACATGTTTTTGTTGTGACCTTTGCTTCATGTTTCAATGACCTGCATTATATCTAACCTATTTAGTTCTGTAAAACCCCTTAAGAACTCTATGCACCATGTTGTTTATGTGCTCCATTAAGGTGTATTCTCTGTGTTCCCAACCCCTTTTTCCTTGTGTGAAAGTTGTTTGCAAAAGTACTTCCTAAAGCTTGTTTGTTCTATGACTTGTGTTCTGATTGCAAATTATTTTTCATACTTTCCTCAAACTATTTTATCACTAAATCAATACTGGTTTTCATAAATTCTTCTCACTCCTAAGACCTTTCTTTATATTGTCTATCAAACTCTTTCAAACCATTATGCACTCTCACTTACTCTTAGATTACTAAGTCCTGCCCTTCTGGTATGTGTACTACTTAAAGACCCTTGATATCTCTCCGAACTCTGGCATATCAGGGCTGGAACTTCTACACTGCACATAAATCATTCATTATTTGAGAAAGGTCTAGGTGTGAGCACTGCCCGGGATCCGTGAGGTCCTTAGGGAACTCTAACACACCTAGACATGAAATTGGCTATGAAACTTTGGACATTTGAGCCTACTGAAGGCTGGGAAATTGCTTTGGTCCTACTTCAGGATCCCTATAGCTTAATTTCTGTTCTATTTATGTAATTTTATTTGATCATCTCTCTGTAATAATTAATTGTAAATGAATACTGGGGTGATTAGTGGAAAGGGAGGGTAATTGTAAATTGTGGGTATAGTTGGATAGATAACATGCCTATAGAGGTTATTGTGATTTACATGTGTTGTATTAGACAACCTGCCTATAGGATTTCTTGGTTGAAATAAATTCTATCTGCTCCATTTCATATAATTAGAGATCATGCCTATAGGATTTAAAACTAGCTTTAATAATTAGAGATCATGCCTATAGGATCTAAATCAGCTTTAATAATTAGAGATCATGCCTATATGATCTAAATCAGCTTTAATTATAGAAATCATGCCTATAGGATCTAAACTCAATTTTGGTCAGATCTAAAATCAGTTTAACTTTAACTCATGCTTGTAGTTTCTAAATCGGTTTAATTAACCTACTCATTTCTTCAACGATGTATTAGTTAACATTACTGGAAAGCATGCCTATAGGATCTTAATTGTCCATTTAAAATCGTTTACTGTTTTACTGCATTCCTGATCAATGATTAAATACCATGCTTATAGGATATCACTATTACCCACCTAGGCAAGCCTGTAGGGCGACTAAAACTCTGCAAACTATAAAACTACGCTCTATTATCTATGACTGCTCATATTCAACAAGTCTAAAATCAGTAGGCAAACTGAATAGGTCTTTGACACTTTGGTCCTAACTCAATACTGCATATTCTATACTCACCTAGATATCCTGTTCTAGAGCTTATTTTTAAATACCTAAAATTGTGTGTAAGACGTGCACTTGCACGCTCTGTTTGTGGAGGTAAAACTTGAGTTTTTAATTGTTCTCTTTTAGTCCAGCCCTAATTGTTTTGATTGTCGCCTAGATTTTTCTCCTTTAAGTACCTTAGGATGGTCTAGAACTACCCAAACTAGAGGTCCTAAATACCTCTGGGCCACAAGGAAGAGACGGGTAGTGCACGCATAGATATCCTTTAAGGTTGATAGAACTCTATAAGCTATGACCAAGGGGAGGGGGGGGGGAATTGGGTAGTAAGGATATGATGACTGCGCGCTAATGTCACGTGTAGTCCCTCATTGAGGAGTGATTACTGGGCATTGCATGGGTATGATCCTGTAGGCTAACCAACCTAGGACCCCTCTCTCCCAATTCCTATGTGTTCTAAATGCACTTCCTTTTCTTTATGTATATATATGCAAGTTATTCAAACCTCTTCTTTGCTTCCGTTACCTAAACATACATATGTTTAGAATGTGAAAACATACCTTTATTTGCGAATATGTGTTGAAATTGTTTACTTGTAAAATAACTAATTCACATAGTTTAAGTTCGGCCAGGACCCACCATCATGGACCGCGAGGGGTGCCTAACACCTTTCCCTCAAGGTTATTTCGAGCCCTTACCCTAATCTCTGGTAATATAAACTAGTTCATGAGTTAATCGCTCTAGGTGCCCTAACACACCATAATCTGTTATGTGGCGACTCTTCAAATTCCCAAAAGGAAACGAGTTATTCCCCCCATGAATGTCGAAACCAGGACTTCCCTGTCAAAAAGGGAAATAAGGGGGTGCGGTAGCATGGCGACTCTGCTGGGTATATTTTCAGGCTCTTACCATAACGAACTTATCTTTTTGTGAATTAGTCCAAGCATGCTCTATCCCATGTACCCTTTCCCCTTATTTTGAATTTAACTATCTA
This sequence comes from Nicotiana sylvestris, assembly GCF_000393655.2. NCBI lineage: Eukaryota > Viridiplantae > Streptophyta > Magnoliopsida > Solanales > Solanaceae > Nicotiana > Nicotiana sylvestris. The sequence goes on along the minus strand of NC_091060.1, from coordinate 106,432,398 downwards.
TTTTTAAGTATTTATGATTCTTTATTCCTGAAACTGACTTGCCTCTTTGTTTTCTTTTCTGCAACTGTCTTTCAATTATTTAAATACTACATTTATTATTTTCTTATGTGCAAATACTTGACAACATGCTATTTATTATTGCATAAATCATGCTCAACATCATATTCCACTCGTGTGTAACCAATCTTATAGCATCGCTTGATGAGTGTTTGCACTCTTCCTATATATTACCCTTTAAATTCGGAAAGGCGTATTTACAGTAAAACTAGTCGATCAGCGGTGCATTTGCCTTTCCCCCTCAAGTTGTCCGCTTAAGGGTCCCAGTCTAGACCTCTATAGAAGCCTTACTCTGGTTAATTGTACATGGATCATGGCCAAACCTAGCGGGATTAATATGTTTTCCACATAATAACCCTTTAAGACAAGCCTCGTCCAAAAGTCCATCGGATTTTGTATAATCCCAATGGATGTCACCACGATTATGTGCATTAATTTGGAGAAATAAGTGCCAATATGCTAATCATTACTGTATAAATAGACGAACCTAGAGGGGGAAAGGGTCTAACTCTCTTTGTTTTGCATAAAATGAGGCACGAGGTCCCCAGACTCGGTATGGTCGGTAGCTTACCTTCACTCTTGCTAGATTGGTGGAGGGATCTTCCTTCATGTGACCAAAACCATGTGAAACGAGTCTTAGGAAACTTGCATTTTATATTGGATCTTCATCCTAACAAAATACTGATCGAGGATGCAACTATGTTTTGGGACAAGGAAAGGGCTGTGTTCTTTGTTGGGAACATAGAAATGACTTCCCTCCTAGAAGAAATAGGAGGATTTGCTGGGTTGCCTTGGGACAGCCCTAATTTGTTAGCACATGAAAATTGCACTCCTAGGGGATTTCCGAAGATGATGGGGTTGAAGAAGAGTGACAACTTGAAATGCCTAAAGGACTCTTACATATCTTTTGAGTTCCTTTATAAAAGATACGGTCACAACAGCTCTTGCCGTATTTTGATGATGAGTTCTCAATCACTTCTTTAGGTTGGATTCATCGTAGGGACTTCGTGTTTTTCATATGTTTCTTGGGCATGCTGGTATTACCAATCCAAGGGGATAGGATCCATACTAGGCTAGCCAAGATGACCAAAACTCTGATGGACGGGATTGAGGGGAAGACATACACTATTATCCCTATGATCGTTGCAAACATGTACCGGGCTTTGAAGTGATGTCAGAAGGGGTTCAGGTTCTTCGAGGATTGCAACTTGCTATTACAGGTCTGGTTGTTAGAACATCTCCAAAAGGGACAATACCATCAAGAATTTCCGCGAAGGCTGTGGAATGATCACATAGGCTTCCATCATCCCAAAAGAATGAACTATATTCCATACATGTTTGCCCAACCAGAGGGTGCTGTGGGATGGGTACAACGTTTCAAAAATTTGACCGAGGATCAAGTCTAGTGGATGTTCGAGTGGTTCCCTACCGATGAGTTCATCATCACATACAAAGATTTTCTACACTTGGTGTTGATTGGATTGAGGGGCATATACCCTTACACTCCTCTCAAGGTTATGAGACAAGCAAACAAGAGACAGGTCATACCACGGGTCGCTAAGATGTGTCACTTCAGATCCAATTTCCAAGGTGACGCCATCCCATATAAGAATGAAGCGCAACACATGTGGACCTTGACGATTATTGTGGAGAAGGATACTATCGAGACAGACCGATATCATGCGGGCCACTCATACCTTTACCCTTTGTGGTTAGAGGACAACATAACTGAGGTCGTTGAGCCAAATGCTGGGCCAGGAAACAGGGTCATAGATGAGGTTAATGAAGCAGAGGTGAAGTACAACAAGTTGCAAAAGAGAGTTCGAGAGTCTGAAGCTGAGCATATGGCACTGCATAAGGCTGATATGGAGATGATTAACGAGTGGAAAGAAAGAGCTGTTAAATCCAGTGAGAGGCTGGAATATCTGGAGTACAGTTTAATGGAGTTGGAAGGGAAGATGAGAAAAAAGGGTCACTGACTGCTAGAACGTTGAAGGAAACGAAGGAGCGCATCTGGCAAGGGCATTCCTACTACTGAACCTGCGTGAGTTGGGAGAATTGATCGACAAGAGCATTCATTCTGGAAAGGGTCCTTCTGGGACCAAGTAGATTAGATTTACTTGCTTTTCAAATGTAATAAGGACAAGAGCCATTAGTGACATTATCTTATTTGGTTTCATTTTGGTTATTATTGGTACTAAATTTCTCCAAATTTATTTGTCGCTAGGCCCACCTCGGGCATAACGAGGTTCCAAAATTAGGACATGCATTTACATTCCCGCAATATATGTTTAAATATTGCAAACATTTTAGAATCCTTACTGACTCGTTTACCTTTTATTTTTCTTTATTTATTTATTCCCACTCCCTAAGGTTGGTTCGCTCATATTGGCATCATCAACATATCAAACATATCACTCACCCTGAATGTCCCTAACATCAACCAACAAAACATAAAGAACCCAACACCTCCTCAAAACACATCAAACCAACATCCACAAAACCCTCTTGCACCGCATCAATATGCAACCCTACCTCAAAATCTCAATCCCCTACCAACACCAACTCCTCTACAATATCACCATCAACCAATTCAGTACCCATCGCCACTTATCACACTCCCTATAACACACCATAACCCATTCCTCATCCTCAAAACTCAACCAATGACCACCATTACACCCAGGCACCTAGCACTCACCAAAACAACCCCATATTCGTGGAAATCGTACCTCGCTCTATCCAACCAATCTCCGATACACCAGAATCCTCCGAGAAGGACCTGCTCATTAAAAATATGGCTGAAGAACTCACGAAGTTGACGAGTCAAGTTAAGGGTGTCGAAGGTAGCAAAGGAATATAAGATTTGAACTATGAAGATCTATGCATACAGCCAGATGTAGAACTGCTAGAGGGTTACAAACCTCCCAACTTCGAAATATTTGACGGTACAAGTGATCCTAGGGTTCATTTGAGGACTTATTGTAACAAGATCGTTGGGGTCAAAACAGAAGAAAGGATCCGGATAAAGCTCTTTATGAGAAGTCTTACGGGAGATGCTTTGTCCTGGTACATCAGCCAGGATCCTAAGAAATGGTCCAACTGGGTGATTATAGCGTCTGACTTCATGGACCGATTCAGGTTCAATACAGAAAATGCACTAGATGTTTTCTACATTCAAAACCTTAAGAAGAAGCCCACCAAAAAATTCTGCAAGTACGCTACTCGTTGGAGTTCAGAAGAAGCCAAAGTCAGGCTATCTTTGGACAAGAAACAGATGAACAAGTTCTTCATTAGAGCACAAGATCCACAATATTATGAAAAATTGATGGTTATCAAAAATCATAAATTCTCTGATATCATCAAACTCGGAGAAAGAATCGAAGAAGGAATCAAGAGCGGGATGGTGACAAATTTTGAGGCATTACAGTCCACAAATAAGGCATTACAATCAGGCGGCATATCAAAGAAAAGAAACGTTGGGGCAGTAATGGTGGCTCAAGGCCTGAAATCTCCACTTACAAATCAAACACCTCCACCCACATATCAAAAAACTCCACCCACATACCATGCACCACCACCCATATATCAACCTTCATCTCCAGATATTCCCAACCAGTCACTGCCTATCATACCTATAATTCCCAACCATCTCATTTCCAATCACCTCCAACTCACCAAAATTTTCCAAGACCACGACCAAACTTTGACTGTAAGCCACCTAGACAGTATATTGCTATTGCTGAACCATCGACCAGCTGTATGAAAGGCTGAAAGTCACTGGTTACATCACCCCTATTCTTGTTGTGGCATTAGAGAATCCATCCCAATGGGTTAACCCAAACAAAACATGTGCATACCATTCCGATATGAAAGGGTACACCATTGACGAGTGTCAAACATTGAAAGATAAAATCTAGACACTAATTGACAATAAAATTATACAAGCGAAAGAAGCTGTGCCCAATATCCGCAATAACTCCCTCCCGGATCATAGGGGTGGCAGGATACATGTGATAGAAATAGATGAAGAATGGGATCCCGAGGGGTCAATCAGGCTTATCCGAGAAGGAGATGACTTTAAAATTGCAGTTACACTTACTCCTATTGTATTGCAGACTCAGTCACCGATCGAAATTAAGATGGTTGCATCAGTTCCATTTGAGGTAGAGGTAGCTCCACCTGCGGCCACCCCTGTTCCATTTGAAGTATAAGTGGCCACACCGTTCATGATGACACTATCAACCACACTTTATTTCGACTCAAAAGCAATACCCTGGGATTATGTTGTCAAGGCTAGGCGAAAAAGAAAGGCAAAGATGGAGGAATCCAATGTTGCGCAAGGAATGACCAGGACTGGGAGAATCTATACACCTGAACACTTGGGAGGATCAAGTAAGGATGTTGCTACCAAGCAGCCTGTCATTGAAACAGGACCAGATGAACTTTGGAGGAAAGCATAAGCATAGGAATATTCCGTCATTGATCATTTGAATAAAACCCCAGCTCAGATATCCACACTATCACTGTTGCATAATTCTGAGGCACACAAAAATGCTTTGATAAAGGTGTTGAGTGAAGCTTATGTACCCAACAATATCACCTGCGGAGAGATGGCCAATATGGTAGGGCAGGTGCTGGAAAGTCATAAGATAATCTTCCACAAAGATGAGTTGCCGCCTAAAGGGTTGAATCACAACAGAGCATTGCATATCACAGTGCAATTTGAAGACAAATTCATTGCTAGTGTCTTGATTGACGAAGGTTCAAGCCTCAATATTTGTCCGTTGGATACTCTGAAAAGACTGGGCAAAGGTTTCCATGAAATACAAGCAGGAAGCATAAACGTGAAAGCTTTTAATAGGTCTCAAAGGGCTACGATTGGGGAAATTAATCTTTGTCTACAGATGGGGCCAACTTGGTGCGACATTGAATCTCAAGTGCTCGATATATCATCCTCATACAATCTTCTGTTAGGCCTACCATGGACACATGTCGCCGGTGTTGTGGCTTCCACACTACATCAAACTGTGAAATTCGAATGGAACCATTAGGAGGTGATCATTTACGGAGATGTGAGTAACCCTATTTACACCAGTCAAACCATCCCGGTTGTTGGAAACAGAAAAAGGTTAGGAGGGGAAACTTATCATCACATCTAACGTGTCAATACCGTCGAGAAAGACAAATGGTGGAGTAGCAAAATAGAAAGCATATTGGCATGGTCTGGGTATGAAACCGGCAAAGGGCTTGGGAAGAATCTCCAAGGTATTACTAAGCCGATATAGCTGAAGCGTCACGGTATTACCTTCGGGCTCGGTTATCAGTATACATGGCAGGAGTATGATGATTGGTCGCCTCCATGGCACGGACCTTATTACCCTCTTGAGCAATCGGTGCTGTATCTGGATCAGACTTTTCACCAAGCTGACACAATATAGGGAACTGCAGAAGAAGAAGCATTGGTTGGGCTGAGAAATCTATTTTTGGAGGATAAAGGCATGGACTGCATTGCAATAATTGAGAAGGAGGAGGAAGAAGAAGGCCTCACTATTCAGACTGTGGAGAAGAGAGCTATTCTCAGGAACTGGACCACCACACCATCCCGGGCCCGCCGAGTCCTTGGGTAGCTCGGCAGATTTTATTCCTATAGTCATTCTAGGCATTTAAGATTTTTAGTAATTTTGTTTTAAGATTCACCTTGTTTCAAAATAAATGCTCGATTCATCGAGCCGTACTCGTTTGGATTTTTTAAGTATTAATCAAATGTATTTCTCTTTATTATTTATTATTATCTTTCTTATTTTCTTTCTACCGTGTTATTATTACTTTTCCTGATGAGCCGGTGACTATAACATGTAACGAGGCAACGCAACATGAGAATACTGATTCAAATGAAAAAGATGAGATACCTGAGGAAGTTGTTAGGGAAGTTGAAAACTTTGAGAATAAACCTAAGTCCAACCTGGACAAAACTGAAGTGGTAAATTTGGGAAATGGCGAGACCGTCAAGGAGACTCGCATCAGCATTCACTTATCGCTGACAGAAAGAAGAATACATCCATTTTCTAAAGGAATATGAGGACATTTTCACTTGGTCATATGATGACATGACCAGTTTGAGCACGTCCATAGTAGCTCACAAGTTGCCTACTAATCCCATGTGTCCACCAGTGAAGCAGAAATTCAGAAAATTCAAACTAGATATGAGCCTAAAAATCAAGGAGGAAGTTACTAAGCAGATCAAAGCCAAGACTCTCAGGGTGGTTGAGTACCCAACTTGGTTAGCCAACATTGTGCCAGTTTTGAAGAAATATGGGAAAGTCAGAGTATGTGTTGACTATCGGGATTTAAACGGAGCTAGTCTCAAGGATGAATTCCTACTACCAAATATACACATCCTGACCGACCATTGCTCCAAGCATAAACTCTAATCCTTTGTGGATTGCTTCATAGGCTATCACCAGATTTGGATGGACGAAGAAGACGCAAAGAAACCCGCTTTTATTACACTATTAGGGGTAGACTGCTACAAGATGATTCCATTTGGTCTAAAGAATGTTGGGGCTACTTACATAAGGGCCATGACAACCATCTTCCATGATATGATACACAAAGAAATAGAGGTGTATGTGGACGATGTCATTATCAAATCCAAGAGGGCCGTAGATCACATAGAAGACTTGAGAAAGTTCTTTGACAGGTTAAGAAGGTACAACTTGAAACTGAACCCCGCAAAGTGTGCATTCGGGGTTCCCGCAGGAAAATTATTGGTATTCATTGTCATTCGTCGAGGGATCGAGCTAGATCTGTCTAAAATCAAGGCTATTCAGGAGTTACTGCTGTCTAGGAGCAAAAAGGACATAATGAGTTTCCTAGGACGTCTCAACTATATCAGTCGCTTCATAGCACAGTCCACAGTCATATGTGAACCCATCTTCAAGATGCTGAGGAAAGATGCCGAGACAAGTTGGACCGAGGATTGTCAGAAAGCTTTTGACAAGATCAAGGAGTACATGTCCACACCAGGGTCCCGCCAGAACCAGGACGACCTTTTCTACTCTATCTATCTGTATTGGATGGAGCCTTCGGTTATGTCTGGGACAACATGACGAGACAGGAAGAAAGGAGCAAGCCATATACTACTTGAGTAAAAAGTTCACACCTCACGAAGCATGATACTCTCTGCTAGAGCGCACTTGTTGTGATTTGACTTGGACGGCCCAAAATTGAGGCATTACTTATGTGCCTATACCACATACCTCATATCCAGGATGGACCCTTTGAAGTATATATTTCAGAAACCCATGCAAACTAGGAAGCTAGCCAAGTGGCAAATACTGTTGAGTGAGTTCGATATCGTCTGTGTAACTCAAAAGAATGTCAAAGGACAAGCATTGGCAGATCACCTTGCTAAAAACCAGGTGGGAGGAGAATACAAACCCTTGACAAGGTATTTTCCTGATGAATAAGTGTCATTCGTAGGAGAGGACATTACCGAAGCATATAACGATTGGAGGATGTTCTTTTACGGAGATGAAAATTTCAAAGGAGTGGGAATTGTAGCAGTTTTGGTATCAGAGATAGGTCAACATTATTCGGTATCTGCTAAACTCAGATTTTCCTGCACCAACAACATGGCAGAATATGAAGCCTGCATACTATGACTCAACATGGCAATCAACATGAATATTCAAGAGCTGCTGGTAATCGGTTATTCAAATTTGCTTATACACCAGGTACAAGGAGAATGGGCTACCAAGAATTCCAAGATATTGTCGTATCTGCACCATGTACAGGAACTGAGAAAGAGGTTCACGAAGATAGAGTTCCGACATGTGCCCATAATTCAGAATGAGTTTGCTGATGCATTGGCCACTTTGTCATCCATGATACAATATCCAGATAAGAATTTCATTGATTCCATCCCAGTGAGAATACATAATCAACCGGATTAATTTGCTTATGTAGAGGAAGAGACGGATGGAAAGCCTTGGTTCCATGACATCAAGGAGTATTTGGCGAAAGGAGAATATCTAGAGCATGCAAACCACACTCAAAAACGCACACTCCGAAGATTGTCCAATCACTTCTTCCACAGCGGAGGAAACTTATACAAAAAAACTCCCGATTTGGGATTGCTAAGATATGTCGACGCAAAAGAAGCTTCTAAGCTACTTGAGGAGATACATGCCAGGACCTGCGACCCGCACATGAATGGTTTTGTCTTGGCCAAGAAGATACTTAGGGCCAGTTACTTTTGGATGACCATGAAGACAGATTGCGTCCAGTATGTCCGCAAATGCTATCAATGCCAAGTGCATGCCGATATGATAAAAGGGCCACCAAATGTGCTCAATGCAACAAGCTCACCTTGGCCATTTGCAGCCTTGGGAATGGATGTCATTGGTCCAATTGAGCCCACTGCTTCAAACAGGCACAAGTTTATTCTGGTAGCCATTTATTACTTCACAAAATGGGTAGAGGCTGCATCTTACAAAGCTGTAACCAAGAAGGTCGTCACAAACTTTGTTAAAGATCGTATCGTTTGCCGATTCAGAGTTCCCGAGTTTATTGTTACTGATAATGCTGCCAATATCAACAGTGATCTGATGAAATCCATGTGCGAAACTTTCAAAATCAAACACAAGAATTCCACAGCCTATAGAGCTCAGATGAATGGAGCCGTAGAAGCCGCCAACAAAAACATCAAGAAGATACTAAGGAAGATGGTAGAAAACCACAAACAATGGCACGAGAGGCTTCCTTTTGCTCTGTTGGGGTACCACACTACAGTTCGCACATCAACCGGAGCAACTCCATACATGCTGGTTTATGGTACTGCGGTTGTCATCCCAGCCGAGGTAGAGATTCCTTCTTTAAGAATCATACATGAAGCTGAACTTAGCAATGCAGAATGGATAAGGAACCGCTAACAACAATTGGCCCTCATAGATAGAAAAAGGATAAACGCAGTATGTCACAGTCATCTTTACCAGAACAGAATGTCTAGAGCTTTAACAAAAAGGTCAAACCAAGGCAATTTGCACCAAGACAGCTAGTGCTAAAGAATATCTTCCCATACCAAGATGAAGCCAAAGGGAAATTATCTCCCAACTAGCAAGGTCCTTACATGGTTCAAAGGGTGCTAACAGGAGGAGCCCTCATACTTGCAGAAATGGACGGAGAAATCTGGCCAAAACTAATCAATTCAGACGCAATCAAGAGATACTATGCTTAGACTATTAACATTTGCTCATCTGATGTAATTGAAATACGCTTGACCTAATTCCCGTTTAAGAGGGGATACATAGGTAGCCTTATGGGTTCGGTCATATCATAATAAAATTTTCATTTCTCCCAAAATCATAAACTGGGGCAGAATTTTGAGAAGGATTCTCAAATTTCTGAAGAAGGTTCAACAAGTTCTGTCACTCACAAACGGCCGAAGGATCATCCACCTAAACTGGGGCAGAACTTTGAGGAGGACCCTCAAAATTCTAACATGAGAAGGCTGCAATGTCCCTGAAATGTGTTACAGTCACTAGTTCATCTAAAACTACCTGTTTCTAAAACAACTCTATTTTTATCAATAATTATTTTCGAAACTCTATGTTTCATAACAGTCAGGTGTTACCCAGGGAAACTCAAATGAGGCCTCCAGAACGGAGCAAAGCAAGGCCATCAGACAAAGGCACAAACCAACCTCCCCCTCACAAAACTTACAATTTCTCTTTGAGCGCAAGCACATTTGACGTAGCGATGGAATTCACAAACATGTATACACAAAGCAAAATCACTATTAAGCAGGCCATCAAATACCGAATATATATCTAGCTAAGAAATATACTACTCTTATTTGCTACTCACCCTTATGCATGGGACTAAGCCATGTCCCGCATACTTGCATGATGCTAATCCCTTCCTCCATATCTGCATGAGGCTAATACCTACCTCCATATCTTCATAAGGCTAATCCATGTATCCATATCTACATGAGGCTAATCCCTGCCTCCACACTTGCATGAGGCTAATCCCTGCCTCCATAGTTGCATGAGGCCAATCCCTGCCTCCATATTTGCATGAGGCCAATCCATGCCTCCATATTTGCATGAGGCTAATACCTGCCTCCATATTTGCATGAGGCTAATCCCTGCCTACACATTTTCATGAGGCTAATCCTTGCCTCCACATCCGCATGAGGCTAATCCCTGACTTCACATTTGCATGAGGCTAATTCCTGCCTCCACATCTGCATGAGGCTAATCCCTGCCTCCATACTTGCATGAGGCTAATCCCTGCCTCCACATTTGCATGAGGCTAATCCATGCCTCCACATTTGTGTGAGGCTAACCCTTGCCTCCATATTTGCATGAGGCTAATACCTGCCTCCATATTTGCATGAGGCTAATCCTTGCCTCTACATTTGCATGAGGCTAATCCCTGCCTCCACATTTGCATGGGACTAAGCATTGTTCCTCATTGCATAAATATTACTCTATTCCGGTACTATCTATTTGCTTTTAGATCGGGCTAAGCTCTGCCCTTCATTTCACAAGACAAAGCCTTGTTTTGTTAACATCATATCATTGCATCTCATGGGCTAAAATATCGCTAATCTAACCAAAGGCGTCATAGTCTAAAAGGCATCATCCTCATAGCCAGAAGATACCATGCCATAGCCTGAGGATCTCTCAAATCTGCATATCATTATTCAAAGGCGTCTTGGTTCGGAGACACCATCTGCATGGACCGAGAACACCATTGTCACACCTCCTTTTTCCGCGCCCGGGGGCGCAGGGGGAGTTTTTTCCAATTGAAGGACAATCGAAACGGGATTTGTTTATTTATTTCAGAGTCGCCACTTGGGAGATTTAGGGCGTCCCAAGTCACCAATTTTAATCCCGAATCGAGGAAAAAATAATGACTCTATATTACAGTCTGCGTACCAGAAATCCGGATAAGGAATTCTGTTAACCCGGGAGAAGGTGTTAGGCATTCCCGAGTTCCGTGGTTCTAGCACGGTCGCTCAACTGTTATATTCGGCTTATTTATCTGATTTTTAATACAATTATGAACCATGTGCAAATTTTATCTTTTAACCACTTTATTAATTATTATTATTAGGAATGTGAACGTCGCTTAAAACATGTCTTTGGACTGCGTCACATGAAATGCACCCACAATCCGGAACATATCTTATTTGACGTTTTGGGATTTGGATTTGGGTCGCATGAAATGCACACCCCGAGTTTTAAGAAAGTAAATTATTAAACACGCACCTAAAAGACTATCGCGTTATTATTTTGGGAAGGCCACGAAATTAACTAAGCGGCCCTCCTGAGTTCTAAGTAATTTAAAACAAGTATTTACTGAGGGCCCCGCAATTTGTATTTTTATTCGGCGAGGCTCATCTCATTCTTATTTTTAAAGGATATCCTATAGCAACTACGTTTCTTGTCGTGTTTGTCTCTATCAATCGAAAGCAGTAGATAGTCCTAATTAATTAATGCTTGCAAGTTATTTTATAACAGAATTCGGAAATGCTAAAATCAGGAACAAGGCTGCGCGCACAGACAGTCGAATAAATAATCATGGGCCCAAATTCGACCCATGCGTGATGGGCCAAACCTGGGCCACTGCTTTGTTCGAAGCAGGCCGGCTAGGCCTATTTTGGCTTGAACTCGACCTTTATGGGGTTGAGATTGCAAGTTTGGTGTTCTTTGTCTTAGCAGGTGGTTTACTAGTTATATGAGGCCATCAATTCGAAAAGGAAGAACTTAATCCAGGATATACAGTGTTCATACTTGCTATACATTACAACATATACTGCAAAGTAAACTAAAATCTGAGATGCAACCTATCATATTGGACATATTATCACCTATCAGCATACATATGTAATCTACCATTTAGCTAACTTATATTGATATACACTAGGCATACAGGCTGCTTCGATTGTCAACACAAGAATGTAAATTATCATACAATACATGATATCTAATATAACAGTATATATATGAAAATCAACTTCAAGTTTTTCCCCTTTTTTTGCATTCATGCTCAATGTTCCAATTACATTTGATAGTGCCTTGGTTGTGTACCTGATGTAGAGGAACAGAAGAAGAAAGAAAGGATCAGCTGAGTAGCACACAGCAAACAACGGCAATCAGCAGATTCACAGCAACAACACAGCAACAGACAACCAGCCAATAATGATGAAGCTCAGCAAAGAGTCGAACAACAAATGGACAATCCCAGTGGTGTCCACAGTCCACAGACAAACAACAATATTTCCCAGAACCAAAGAGAAACCAGCAAATAGTTGAATACTAAACCAGTGATCCCAGAAAACAGAGTAGGAAATAACAGCCCAGGATGTTGAATGTAACAGCAACAGAAATCCAATGATCACAAGAAAGCTTGGCAAACGGCAGAAAAGCAAAACTACAAAGACAACCTGATCAAACTGGACTCTTACACAGTTTCTTCTAGACAATACTCATTCACAATGTTCTGAAATTTATTCCTGTCTTTTTTTTTTCCAGTTTTCTTACTCACAGAAACTCTCAAGACTCAAAAAAAATGAACCCCCTTTTCTAATGGAAGGTCTCCTCTTTTATAGCCTAACCTTAACACTTTACAGTCTGTTTTACAACTCAAAATTGCCCCCCTCTCTGTTTTTCCACTCACTTGTTTTAAATAACCAAGCTCCCATGAAATCCCTGACAGCCCCTTCTCTCTTTTTGGTTGTTAAAGTGTACTGATCACTTGTTTATTTAACCAAAGTATGGGCAGTAGGAATATAATCTGACAGCACATGCTGTCCAATTATTTTAATCCCTTAAAGCTAACCATACACATGCTGCCCATGGTCCAAACCAAATGGCATTGTGTTTTAAAACCAAAATCTGAATCTGCCATTATAACCTTTCCCCTAGATGTTCTTTAATTCAATTTGAACAAAATCAATAGGCAATACAATTCAGTTCCTAATGGGACTCAAATACGATCACAGCAGAAATAAGCAATACGAATCAAGTTGTTACCATTAACGATTGAAACTAATTGACGACATATATCGACTCGACTATATTAATCGTAACACATAACAATCAATCGTTCATATAAACAACACGTATAGAGTCCCGAATGACCTCAGACAAATTTGTTCAAACACTGGGAACTTATGTGAATTAAACTCGTTTGACGACTAATCTAATTGATGAGCACGTATATCACAGGGTATATTCAGAACACAAACAGAAGACAATTGGCCAAATAAAAAGGCCTTTAACAGAGATGGAAGAAATCCGAATGAAAAATAACAAAAAATAACAAACAAACACAACGAAACATGCTGACCACTTAATCAAAACTAACACAAAAGAAAGGAAAACTTACCGAAAATGTTTAAATCAAACAGACCCAAATCTGATTCAACTTCGAACTTTTGAGGCCGAACAAACTTTAATCAGGGTGTTCTCACATGAGAACACCTTGATTAAGGTCTATTAGACCTCAAACCCATGTCCAAACCGGCCGGATTCCCCAGGTGCATGTGTTCTAAAGTCTGGATTTCCAGATCTGATTTTTAGGGAGTTGTGGGTAGATTCGGACCAAACCAAGTTTGGTTTGGTCACGAGGAAGGTCAGGGGAGTGTCTGGTATGAAGATGGGATGGTTTGGCATAGATCCGGGTTCGACTCAAATCTTCAAAATGAAGATTCGAGACGAACGAAAGTGATTCGAGGCTCGTGGTTAGTGGATTCGTGTTCAGGACAGTGAGGTGGTCCTAGGGTGTTCAGGAGGCGGTCAGCGGCGTTCATGCCGCCGGCTTTAATGGCGAGGGATACTGGGGCGGCTGCTAGGGTTCGGGGGGTTTCAGATTTGGGTTTGGGGACGATGAAGGGTGGGGTTGGTATGGGGGGCGTGGGGTGCAGGGCTGAGTTTATATATGGGGGGGTTGATTTGATCTGAGCCGTTGGATCAGATGATCTCAACGGCTTGGATCTGAGGATGAGACATGAGACGGGGTCGTTTGGTAGTTAAACGGGGTCGTTTGGTTTAAGTGAGGGGTCGGATCGGATTGGTTATTTGGGTCGGGTTTGAACATGGGTCGCTGAAAGAGGTCCTGAACCGTTGGATCGGCTGGGGCGAACGGCTCAGATTGATTTGCCTGAAACGACGTCGTTTCAGGAGGTGCCTGGGCAGCCGGTTTTGGACAGGACCTGATCGAATTGGTTTGGGCCTATTTTTTGGTTTATTTCCTTGGGCCCAACCGATTTTCTTCCCTTTCTCTTTTTTCTCTTTTCTTTTTTTTTTTTGTTTTTTCTAGTTTCATTTTTCAAAAATAAAATAATAGACAATAAAATAATGAAATTAAAACTAAACAACAATGGAACATTTTAACACAATTAACACCAAATATTCAAGTAAGTTAACTAAAAGCCTAGAACGAAGGACGCACACATATATATATTATTTTTTGAATTTTCTTTTACTGACACATATTTTTGTATTTTTGTTTGATAATGACTAGATGCAAAATGGACAGACCCACAAATGACCAACAACACATGTTACGGAAAGATCGAAAAATTGTACAGCGAAACCATTTGTCACTATTTTTATTTTCTTTTGGAGCGATCGTCCGTGAGGCAAAAATCACGTGCTTACAGCTGCCCCTCTTTGCACGAAGACACGAAGGGTTTTCGCGCAAAGATAAGCGAGCGATTTTTGCCCGTCCGAATACTCCGTGTGAAGCATTTTTTGAAAAAGATTTGACCGAACCTTTGCTTCAGAGGTTTCCTACATATCCTGGGCTGAAACAGGAATCAGGTCAATGTAGTTCGGGAAATTTTGGTAGCTGGGACTACCGTGTGACTGTAGTGTTTGCTGTTGTTGTGCGCTGTTGTATGCTGCTGTAGGATGCTACTGCTCAACCGATCTCCCTATTACATTGCTCTAAAAGGAAAACAAGAAGCTAAGCTAAACTGAGGATCCTGAAATCTCATCCATCTTCAACTTGTTCTTGTTGCCTTGCTTTCTTGTCGGCTAACGCTTTCCTCCGATACCTTTGTCTTGTGACTTTGGAGATGATGCTGGTCCACTGCCTTTCTGAATGCCAGTTTTCGTCACTTTGTTTGATTTGCTGGGGACATGGCTTTCTTCTTTAAACCTTCCAATGGTTTCTTCAGTGGTATGGCTTTTCATCAGAATCGTCATACTGGGCATGCTACAATGTCTCCGAACTGCTTCTTCTGAGACGCGTTCTTTCTTGCTTTTGAATGTGCGCTTGCTTTGGCAGACTTTTGCTTCTTGGTGCTGGTGATTTTATTGTTTTTCCTGCTTGGGGCTCTCTGTTGTAACCTTCCGTCTTCAGGTGGGGCTACTGATTCCAAATTCTAGAGCTAAAAGTATTCCCGCATTATACTGGTGGGCGACCTAGAACTTAAAAGTATTCCCGCATTATACTGGTGGGCGACCTAGAACTTAAAAGTATTCCCGCATTATACTGGTGGGCGACCTAGAACTTAAATGTATTCCCGCATTATACTGGTGGGCGACCTAGAACTTAAAAGTATTCCCGCATTATACTGGTGGGCGACCTAGAACTTAAATGTATTCCCGCATTATACTGGTGGGCGACCTAGAACTTAAAAGTATTCCCGCATTATACTGGTGGGCGACCTAGAACTTAAATGTATTCCCGCATTATACTGGTGGGCGACCTAGAACTTAAAAGTATTCCCGCATTATACTGGTGGGCGACCTAGAACTTAAATGTATTCCCGCATTATACTGGTGGGCGACCTAGAACTTAAAAGTATTCCCGCATTATACTGGTGGGTGACCTAGAACTTAAAAGTATTCCCGCATTATACTGGTGGCGACCTAGAACTTAAATGTATTCCCGCATTATACTGGTGGGCGACCTAGAACTTAAAAGTATTCCCGCATTATACTGGTGGGCGACCTAGAACTTAAAAGTATTCCCGCATTATACTGGTGGGCGACCTAGAACTTAAAAGTATTCCCGCATTATACTGGTGGGCGACCTAGAACTTAAATGTATTCCCGCATTATACTGGTGGGCGACCTAGAACTTAAAAGTATTCCCGCATTATACTGGTGGGCGACCTAGAACTTAAATGTATTCCCGCATTATACTGGTGGGCGACCTAGAACTTAAAAGTATTCCCGCATTATACTGGTGGGCGACCTAGAACTTAAATGTATTCCCGCATTATACTGGTGGGCGACCTAGAACTTAAATGTATTCCCGCATTATACTGGTGGGCGACCTAGAACTTAAATGTATTCCCGCATTATACTGGTGGGCGACCTAGAACTTAAAAGTATTCCCGCATTATACTGGTGGGCGACCTAGAACTTAAAAGTATTCCCGCATTATACTGGTGGGCGACCTAGAACTTAAATGTATTCCCGCATTATACTGGTGGGCGACCTAGAACTTAAAAGTATTCCCGCATTATACTGGTGGGCGACCTAGAACTTAAATGTATTCCCGCATTATACTGGTGGGCGACCTAGAACTTAAAAGTATTCCCGCATTATACTGGTGGGCGACCTAGAACTTAAAAGTATTCCCGCATTATACTGGTGGGCGACCTAGAACTTAAATGTATTCCCGCATTATACTGGTGGGCGACCTAGAACTTAAAAGTATTCCCGCATTATACTGGTTGGGCGACCTAGAACTTAAAGTATTCCCGCATTATACTGGTGGGCGACCTAGAACTTAAATGTATTCCCGCATTATACTGGTGGGCGACCTAGAACTTAAATGTATTCCCGCATTATACTGGTGGGCGACCTAGAACTTAAATGTATTCCCGCATTATACTGGTGGGCGACCTAGAACTTAAATGTATTCCCGCATTATACTAGTGGGCGACCTAGAACTTAAAAGTATTCCCGCATTATACTGGTGGGCGACCTAGAACTTAAATGTATTCCCGCATTATACTGGTGGGCGACCTAGAACTTAAAAGTATTCCCGCATTATACTGGTGGGCGACCTAGAACTTAAATGTATTCCCGCATTATACTGGTGGGCGACCTAGAACTTAAATGTATTAAAATTGCTTCCCCGTTCTTCCGAGAAAATTTTCGACAATCGGCAGAAAATTTTCTGCCCCGGTTTTGGTGACTTCCTTGGCGTTGCATCTCGCTGTCCTCATCAATCCTTTGTTTTCCTGCAGCAGACAGAAGGATTTAATTAGTTTTTATCGTGGTGGTAGAGGGTGCCTTTCTGGCGGATGGTCTTCCTTTCTTCCCCTTTTCTTGCTCTTTGTCCCCATAGTTGGTTGGCGGGCAAAGTTGCCTGTTGGGGGTCTCTAGCCTGCTGGGGATTGGTTTTCAATTTATCCCCTTCTCTGCTTTCTCTTTAAACACATGATGTGGGAGTCTGCTTCTAACTCCCGAAACCACTCCCTTTTGGAGCATACTTCTTCCAACATTTCCGAGCACAATCCCTGCATTGCCTGGGGCCGGCCTTTAAGACTGTTTGTATTATCCTGCATTGGATGAATTCCCCTTCGGTTTCTGGTAGTAAGCTTTGAAAAATCCTTTAAAGACACATTTTAGGAAAAGAAATAAAGATATGGAAAGGAGAAAATCTTTCTGAACCAATATTTTGTGGGAGGAGACAATCAAAAGAACTTATCTGGAGGACACAACTGGTCCCCGTGATCATGGCGTGCACCATAGATTCCGACCCAGTCTATTTGTATCAATTGATTTGCCCGATGGTTTGACTTGCTGGGGATGATAAAGGAGTGTTCACTTCGTTTCTAATGTGGTAGCTTCGCTGATCTGTCTCGTCGCCTCATAGTGCCCTTCGAGGGGTTTTCACTAATGAGACTCTCTCTTTTCTCTCATCTCCCGGCGCCTTATGGTGCCTGTGAAGGTTTTCACCAATAAGACTCTCTCATTTTATATCCCTCATCTTACATCGCCTCTCGGTGCCTGCGAAGGTTTTCACCGATGAGACTCTCTCATTTTATTTCTTTCGAGGAATCGGGGTGTTGTAGATACGACCCTCTTTTCTGGAGATTCCTTTGACTATCAATTCGTTCCCAATCTTACGATCCTCTTCTTTGCTGGGGCTTGGTGTATTATTCTCGGTCTTATTCGCCTGACTCGACATCTCTTGAACATTGATCGGGAGGTCTTTTGGACGTTGATGTTGGTTTTGGTGTGGGGTTAAAGAAAGGCTATGAAAAATGAAAATAATCTGATGGGTGATGTGCTACAACTTTTGGAATCAAACCTTTGTGGGATTTTAAAACATAACTTCTGCCCCAGTTTTCTTGCTTGGGGAATTTATTTATTTTTTACTCTTATGTTGTGCTACGTGCGTTACGCACGCTGTGTCTATTATGCACACTATGTACATTATGCATCCTATATTTATTATGATGCATACTATGACCGAGCCGTGAGGCGCCTACGTATCCTCTTTGAGGAATCAGGTCAAACGTAGTTCCCACGGTTTTATATTCCTTGATTTTTCTTTTCTTTCTTTTCATTTTCTTTTCCTTTTCTTTTTCTTTTTCTTTTCTTTTCCTTTCTTTTCTTTTCTTTTTTTCGTATCTTTTCCTTATTTACATTTTCTTCTTTTTTATGTCTTTCCCATTATTGATTCCAAAATAGGGGTATGAAAGAATAACTTAAGGCTCCAAGGGGAAGCAAGGGTTAAACAGTGTTTGGGTAGAAGAAAGAATTGCCTCCGTCATCTCATTATCCAATAAATGCCAAATACAAACAAATAGACCAAAAATTGCCATAATTAAAGAAGTTACGCATAATATCTCTTGACTGCATCTGAATTGATAGCCATGTCGACACATCTACCTTCGACATCTGTCAAACACAAAGCACCGTTGGACAATACTCTGGTCACGATATAAGGCCCTTGCCAATTTGGGGCGAATTTGCCTTTTGCCTCGACCTGATGTGGGAGGATCTTCTTTAATACCAACTGCCCTACTTCAAACTTCCTGGGGCGCACCTTTTTATTATACGCTCTTGCCATTCTCTTCTGGTACAGCTGACCATGGCACACTGCTGCCAATCTTTTCTCATCTATCAGGCTCAACTGTTCCAAGCGAGCTTTGATCCATTCATCATCATCAATTCCGGCTTCAGCGACAATTCGGAGGGACGGAATTTCGACCTCCGCTGGTATCACGGCCTCAGTTCCATACACCAACAAATAAGGAGTTGTGCCTATGGAAGTCCGGACGGTAGTGCGGTACCCCAACAAAGCAAAGGGTAATTTCTCGTGCCATTGTCTGGATCCTTCCACCATCTTCCGCAGTATCTTCTTGATATTCTTGTTGGCTGCTTCGACTGCTCCATTCGCCTTGGGACGATATGGGGTGGAATTGCGGTGTGTAATCTTGAATTGTTGGCATACCTCTCTCATCAAGCTGCTATTAAGATTCGCACCGTTATCCGTGATGATCACTTTTGGGATCCCAAATCTGCAGATGATATGGGAGTGAACAAAGTCCACCACTGCCTTCTTGGTTACTGATTTGAAGGTTTTAGCCTCAACCCATTTGGTGAAGTAATCAATGGTCACTAGAATGAACCTATGACCGTTGGACGCTGCTGGCTCGATGGGCCCAATGACATCCATGCCCCATGCCACAAACGGCCAAGGTGCTGACATCGTATGTAACTCTGTTGGCGGAGAATGAATCAAATCTCCATGTATCTGGCACTGATGGCATTTCCTCACAAAAGTGATACAGTCGCGTTCCATGGTGAGCCAATAACACCCTGTTCGAAGGATCTTTCTTGCCAATACATATCCGCTCATGTGTGGCCCACAAACTCCAGCATGTACCTCTGCCATAACCGTCGTTGCTTGACTGGCATCTATGCATCTCAATAATCCCAAATCCGGGGTTCTTTTGTACAATACTCCTCCACTGAGGAAGAAACCATTCGACAAACGCCGAAGGGCTCTTTTTTGGTCTCCAGAGGCATGTTCTGGATATATCCCCATTCTGAGGTATTCCTTGATATCATGAAACCAGGGTTCGCCATCTGCTTCTTCTTCTATGGCATTGCAGTAGGCGTGCTGATCACGGACCTGGATGTGTAGAGGATCAACATACATTTTGTCAGGGTGGTGCAGCATTGATGCTAAGGTGGCTAAGGCATCCGCAACCTCATTGTGAACTCTCGGGATGTGTTTGAACTTCACCGATCGAAATTGCTTGCTCAGATCATGCAAGCATTGTCGGTATGGTATGAGCTTTAGATCTCGTGTTTCCCATTCACCCTGAATTTGATGTACCAAGAGGTCCGAGTCTCCCAAGACCAAGACGTCTTGGACATCCATGTCAGCAGCCAAGCGCAGACCCAGAATGCAAGCCTCATACTCGGCCATATTGTTGGTGCAATAGAAGCGTAGTTGAGCCGTAACAGGATAATGCCGTCCTGTTTCAGAAATGAGTACTGCTCCTATTCCAACCCCTTTTGCGTTTGCAGCTCCATCGAAGAAAAGCTTCCAACCTGGTTCCTCGGGTAATTCCAACTCATTCGTATGCATCACCTCTTCGTCAGGAAAATACGTTCTTAAGGGCTCGTATTTTTCATCAACGGGATTCTCGGCCAAATGGTCTGCCAGTGCCTGGGCTTTCATGGCTGTCCTCGTCACATAGACGATATCAAACTCGGTGAGCAGAATTTGCCATTTTGCCAACCTTCCCGTGGGCATAGGTTTCTGAAAGATATACTTCAATGGGTCCAAGCGGGATATGAGATAAGTAGTATATGAAGACAGGTAGTGCTTCAACTTCTGAGCTACCCAAGTTAGGGCGCAGCACGTTTTCTCGAGTTGAGTGTACTTGACCTCATGCACTGTGAATTTCTTGCTAAGATAGTAGATGGCCTGCTCCTTCCTCCCTGTGTCATCATGTTGCCCCAGTACACAACCAAATGAATTTTCCAAGACCGTCAGGTAAAGGATTAGGGGTTTCCCGGGCTTAGGCGGGACCAATACGGGTGGATTAGACAGATACCCTTTGATTTGGTCGAAGGCCTCCTGACACTCTGCTGTCCAACCTACTGCAGCGTCCTTTCTCAGCAGCCGAAATATGGGCTCACAAGTTGCTGTGAGTTGAGCGATGAACCTGCTGATATAATTGAGTCTACCCAGCAAACTCATTACCTCTGTTTTGTTCCTTGGCGGTGGCAAATCTCGGATGGATTCAATTTTGGACGGGTCTAACTCAATTCCCCGCCGACTGACGATGAATCCTAGCAACTTTCCTGATGGAACCCCGAATGCGCATTTGGCCGGGTTAAGCTTGATATCATACCTCCGGAGTCTTTGGAAAAATCTCCTTAGGTCTGCTATATGGTCCTCCTGACGCCAAGATTTGATGATCACGTCGTCGACGTACACCTCAATCTCCTTGTGTATCATGTCATGAAACACTGCAGTCATTGCTCGCATGTATGTTGCCCCAGCGTTTCTTTAACCCGAACGGCATTACCCGATAGCAGTAGGTTCCCCATGGCGTAATAAACGCTGTCTTCTCAGCATCCTCCTCATCCATTAGGATCTGATGATAACCTGCATAGCAATCCACAAAGGATCCGATCTCGCGCCCAGCGCAATTGTCGATCAGGATATGAATGTTAGGTAACGGGAAATTGTCCTTGGGACTTGCTTTGTTGAGGTTGCGGTAGTCGACGCACACCCTGATTTTTCCATCCTTCTTTGGGACTGGTACCACATTGGCCAACCACTCGGGATATCGAGTGACCCGAATGACCTTCGATTGCAACTGCTTAATCACTTCTTCTTTGATCTTTACACTCATTTCTGTTTTAAATTTCCTTAGTTTTTGCTTGACCGGAGGGTATGCCGGGTCAGTGGGCAATTTGTGAACCACTAAATTGGTGCTTAATCCAGGAATATCATCATAGGACCAGGCAAAAACATCTTTGAATTCCCTGAGAGTTTTGATCAATTCTGCTCTGACATTCGGCTCAATGTGGATACTAATTTTGGTCTCTTGGACGTTATCAGCGTCTCCTAAATTCACAGCCTCGGTGTCATTTAGGTTAGGCTTGGGTTTCTCTTCAAATTGGCACAGTTCTCTGTTTATTTCTTCGAAGGCTTCCCCTTCGTCACATTCAGATTCATTATCACAAACGACCTCTTGCATCATTGAGTCAGATTCAGATTGATTTATTAGACTAGGTCGAAGATCCGCTGTGCATGCCATGTCATTAGGACCAGTAAAAAGAGAACTGTTCAGAAAGAAAAAGAACAAAACAAGAAATTAAAATGGGACAAAAGAAAAGAACTTTATTAAATTTGCAGGATAAAAAGGGTTCACACTTTTACAAAACGAAAGTAAAATTGGGATTACACCCTTGAATAATCCGATCAAACAAACAAACAAACAAAACATTAATCAAAGCCTACTACCAAGACTCCCCTCGGACAGGAAGAGGAGTAACCGTCCAATTGTTGGTCTTGGCCTCAGGCCCCACAAATTGTATCTCTGCTCTGCTGGAACCTTCTCCAGCTTCCACCATACTGACATCCGCAAATAGCCTCTCAAAACTCTGATTGAGGTCTTCATTTATACCGATCAAAGGTCCTCGAATCTTTGGGATCGCTGACCCCTTGGCACTTGCTTTAACAAAAGACCTTGAGAGGCGTGGCACTGGTTTAGGCAGAAACCAGACCCTCTTCTTCATTCTTCGCGCCTCCTTCCTGTCTGCTGCGGTTGGTTTGAACCCCAACCCGAAGGTTTCCAGATTCTTAGGAAGGGAAACAGGTTGGACTATCCCTTGAAGTTCAACTCCCAGGCCTTTTCCCGGCACAAATCCATTACCCAGCATTTCTAATACCATCATGACTGTTGCGGCAGCTACCCTAGGGTGCAGGATGATTTCTCCTTCAGAAATTTTGTTGGCCGACCCTGTATCGAGAATCTGGTAGACCCAGGGACCCTTGTCATCAGTGGTCTCTATGAAAGGCACAATGGTTCCGCTCATGGTGCATGTTGTATCCTCGCCGTGCAACACGACCTCTTGTCTTTCCCACTCGAACTTCACTGTCTGATGTAGGGTGGAAGGCACCGCTTTAGCTGCATGAATCCAGGGTCGTCCTAACAGCAAGTTGTAAGATACCGTGGCGTCCAATACCTGGAATTCCATGGTAAACAGGACCGGACCAATGGTCAGTTCAAGTACAACATCCCCCACAGTGGCTGTTCCGTTTCCGTCAAACCCCCGGACACAGATGCTATTCTCCCGGATTCTTCCACGGTCAATCTTTAACTGGTCCAGGGTGGATAATGGACAAATATTGGCGCTTGAGCCGTTATCCACCAATACTCGGGTTACCACCGAGTCTTCACATTTGACAGCTAGGTATAGAGCTTTATTGTGCTCCGTTCCTTCCACCGGCAGGTCATCATCTGAGAATGTCACTCTGTTCACCTCGAAAATCTTGCTGGCAATGGTTTCCAGGTGGTTTACAGAAATCTCACTGGGTACATGGGCCTCGTTCAATATCTTTAACAGGGCCCGACGATGTTCCTCGGAATGGAGGAGTAATGACAATAGTGAGATCTGGGCAGGTGTTTTTCTCAGCTGCTCAACCACAGAATAGTCTTGTACTTTCATCTTCCTCAGGAATTCTTCAGCCTCTTCTTCTGACACTGGCTTCTTGGTTGCCACTGGGTTGGTTTTTCTTAACTCCACCGGAGCAAAACATCGACCTGATCGAGTCAGCCCTTGCGCTTCACAACTGACTTCTTCCACCTGTTTTCCTTGGTACGTCACCACTGCCTTTTCATATTTCCAGGGCACAGCCCTGCTGTCAATCATTGGCAGTTGGACCACCGGCTTTATGGTCACCCGTTCTCTACATACCCCTTTCAACATGACTGCCGGTGTGGGCAGGATCCCTGGTATTACCAACTTGCTTGGCTCGGGTTTGCTTGCTATGACGGACGGGCTCTTCCCCAATATTACTACCGGCTTGACGCCTTCACCCTGCGGCTGTATACTCGTTCCTCCACCGGTTAAGACTTCTCTCGGGGCGGCTTGGATCATCATCACTATTTGTGAGGGTTTTCTTAATTCTCCTCCCTCACACACCAACTCAATCATGTGAGTTTCGTGGTGCGCTGGCAGTGGGTTTTGGTTGATGTTAGGAGCCTCCGGTGTCTGGACCTCGATCTTATTGGTGTCAATAAGATCCTGTATGGCATGCCTTAACTTCCAGCACTTCTCGGTATCGTGCCCGAGCATCCCTGAACAGTATTCACAACTGATTGAACGATCCAAATTCTGAGGTGGGGGATTTGGTTCCCGAGTATGGACAGGACTAACCAAACCCAATTGCCGCAGCTTGTGGAACACAGCGGTGTAGGTTTCTCCCAGTTCGGTGAAGGTTCTTTGCTTCCGCAACCTGTCATTCCTAGCATCTGGATTTCCCCGGAAACCTGCCCCTGAAGGGTTTCTATATGCCCTTGGTGGAGGGTAGGTGTTTTGTGGTGGTGCATATATGTTCTGGGGAGCCGGTGCGCGCCATTGTGGGCGAACCGGAGGCTGAGTGTATACCTGGGCTTGGTGTACGGAACAATGTGGTTCTCGAGGTGGATAGAAATTTTGTGGTGGGTTGTATGGGTAGTTTGACCTGTGAGGCCTGGGTTGGTTGTAGTGCGGCCTGCCAGCCCTGGACCAACTGCCTGCCTCGATCGTGGCAACCTCTTCTTTCTTTCTTCTTAGCGCACCTCCCGTGCCGCTTTGAATAGCCTGGGTTGTGGCCTTAAGTGCCGAATAGTTTAAGATCTTGTCCGACCTCAAACCTTCTTCTATCATGACCCCTATTTTGACCACCTCGTTGAAAGATTTTCCAACCGTTGTCACCAAGTGACCAAAGTAGGTTGGATCCAACGTCTGCAAAAAATAGTCCACCATCTCTCCCTCTCTCATGGGAGGATCGACTCTAGCTGCTTGTTCTCTCCAGCGGAACCCGAACTCGCGAAAACTTTCCCCGGGTTTCTTCCCAGTTCTCAATAACGTGAGACGGTCAGGGACTATCTCCAGATTGTACTGGAAATGACCTGCAAAAGCCTGCGCCAGGTCATCCCACGTGTACCACCTGCTGAAATCCTGCCTGGTATACCATTCCAGTGCAGATCCGCTCAGACTTTGGCCGAAATAAGCTATCAAGAGCTCGTCCTTGCCTCCTGCCCCTCTCATTTTACTACAGAATCCCCGCAAATGTGCCATGGGATCACCGTGCCCTTCGTATAAATCAAACTTGGGCATCTTGAACCCAGCCGGGAGTTGGACATCTGGGAAAGGGCACGGATCTTTGTATGCCACGCTGACTTGATTACCCAAACCGTGCAAGTTCCTGAAGGATTGCTCCAGGCTTTTGAACTTTCTCAGCACTTCATCCTGTTCAGGGGCCTTAGCCGGCTTTTCAATCTCTGCCGGCACTTCCACATGGGGATTGTAAGCCTGTGGTTCGGGTGCATGGAATGTAGGCTCAGGGGGATAGTATTGTGTATCGTGAGCCTGAAACAATGGCTCACTGGTCGTTCGCTGCAAAGGGGCTGATGCAGGTCCCACAAAAATGGGAATATTGGGTGTTGGGAGAGGTTGATGGGGTGGTGGAGCTTGGGAATCATGAGGGCTTCTTTCTTGATGATAGAGGGGATTTGGGCGGCTTGTGGAAGGGCCAGAGTGAGGGTACTCCGGCATGTGTCCCAGTGTCTCAGGGCTCTTTTGTGTTTTGGCCAGGGCTAGCTGCATTGCATGCATCTCTAGTCCCATCCTTTCAATCTTTTCCATTGCCTCTTTTAGCAACTGGCTCATCGGCCTTTCTTCCTCATTACTATTCTCTGAAGTAGTCATGCTTGTTGCTACCGGTCCTTTGGATCTGGTTTGGTATGAATGTGTTGCCAGAATTCTTTAACAACTAACTGTCTGATATCAGACAACAACAAACTTTGTTAGTGTTAGAGCTTAACAGATTTGATCATAACACATAGAGGATGCAATGCACCTAGGCAGTTAACCGTTTCTACATGCTTTGCTTCAAACCACATGCGTCATCCCGGTTTGTTCATTCGTCTCTTTTTAAAGTATTTTGCGAAACCCCGCGTTTTATTTTATTTACATTTTTTTCTTTATTTATTAAAAGCGGTCGAATCTTATGGGGATTGCCTACGTATCACGTCCCCGCGTGAATCAGACCAGGCGTAGTTCTGCCTCAAAGCAAAGACACACAGTAATTCTTCTGGAGTCACTTAATTTCATTATCAAAATTTGCTATTACACAGTACTTAAAATAAAAATAGCAGAAGTACAGACTCCACGGTTTTAAACTTGGTTTAATGAAAAGAAAACAACATATGGAAAAACAACCAAAGCCAAATAAACAGGACTTGACCAAAACTAATTCTCCAATTTAAGGGCCCGCGAGGCATCATTCGGCCTTTCCGCGGCTCTAGGTGTAAGGTCTCTTTGCAGGTTCTTCAACTCGTTCATAATCCGGCGGACGCAGCCCATGATGGAAACAAGGAGGGTCTTCCGAGGTGTTCGCTCACATGCCAAGCATTTCATGTAGATGTAATGCCCTATTTCATCAATCCTTGCTCGAATGCTATCTCTTTCACTGAGCAACTGCCTGATTTGTTGGTTCTTTAACCCCAGTGCCTGAGCATCGTCAGCAAGTTGATCCTGAAACAACTCCATTTGTCTTTCCATGCAGGCCATTGCATCGTAGCACTGTCTTCTGTCGGCCTGGGCATCTCGTGCTTGTTTGACGATCCGATCATGTAGAGTGGAGCTCGTCTCCCTTAATATTCTGACGCTCATTTCATAATCCCTTATGACCTGTTGCAAATGCTGCTTCCGGGCCATTGCGTACTTTGCCCCTCTGACCTTCATCCTTGTTATGCAAGCTCTTGATTGTTCTAATTCTTCTTGGCCTTGGATGACCTGATTTCTCAAACTTGCTATCAATCTTTCATCAGAGCGACGCTTCTGTCGGTCAACGTTACTCTTACTGGCTTGGCGAAGGCGGGCCTTCAAGGTTTGGTTTTCTTGGGCTAACTTGTTTCTTTCAGCCTGCTCCGAGGCGACTTGCACATTGTTCTCAAATACAAGCCTTTCAACTTGTTGCTTTAGCTTCCCGATTTCGACCCGGTAACCTTTCTCCCTTTTTAACCATCCCCATTGCTCTTGTGAATCATCGGTGAAGTGTTGGACGTGGGCCCTTTTAGCAGGTTTTTGCCGAGTCTGAAACCTTCTTTCGAACCAAGCATCGTACTTTGGGTCTACCTCACCTTTAGCTAGCTCTCGTACCATGGTTTTGGGCTCCAAGAATCTACATTCATGCCACAGTTTTCTAATCTTCCCCTCGGGGAATATGACTCCCGGGCTTAATTCCAAGGCATGCTTGCTCAGATTTTCATCATTAGGGACTACTTGAAACCTGCCCAGTTGTCGTAATACCCGATGAGGGGCATATGGCTGGATGCTGCGAAGCCCCATTAAGAGAACATGACATTCTTCAGCCGACATGTAGATAACCTCAGTATCAGTCAACCAACCAAATGCCCATTCAATTTGGTCAGATGTTGTTGACCTTAACCGTGTAACCCATTCTTCGACACCTTCAGGAAATCTGGCGCCTGTCATGCGCTTCTTGAATCCGCTGATACAATTCCTCTCGGTCAACCCGTGGTTCATGTATCCTACTCGGTGATGGAGGTGTTCCTGCATCCATAGCTGAAGTAACAGGTTGCAACCTTGGAAGAACGTACCTCCTTCTCGGCATATAGTTAGAGCCCGGTAGATTTCGGACAAAATCAAAGGAACCACAGTACTATTGGTTCTTTTGATTGCCACGTCGGCCATCCCTACCAGACCTATCTCTATCTTTTTGTCCTTCCTTGGGCAGACCATGACTCCCAAGAATGCTGTGATAAAAGCCAAAGTACGTCTTGCTTCCCATTTGTTTCTGTTCCCGCCGTGAGTTAGCCCAAGGTTCGGTTCCTCGAAACCCTGCGGGGTCCCGTACCGCTGATATAAGAAATGGAGATCACAACACCCTCTTGATAAATCGTCATGTTGTACCTTCCGACTAATGCTTAGTAGATCCAGAAACGCATGCGGGGACACTGGCCTTGGCGAAAGCAAATATTGCCCTCTTAACTTCTCATTCAGTCCCGCATATCCGGCAACTTCCTCAAGTGTCGGTGAAAGTTCAAAGTCAACAAAACGGAATACATTGCAGGTGGGGTCCCAAAATGGTATTAGAGCTTCAAGAATATCTGTCCTCGGCTCAACACCCAACAAATTTACAAAACCTCCCAATATTCTTCCTATTACCCCTTTGCTATCGGCTTCCAAGTCATTCCACCACATGTGGAGTTGTAGAGGGACCTCGCTGAGGGCTGAGAATGGTTCATTTTGCTCTGTGTTCATCCTGCACATTTATTAGGGTGACCTTTTAGGTGAAAACAAAAACCTTTATTTTGACTCTAACCAAAATCTTTGGACAAAAACAAAAAAAAATTATTTATATACATGTGTATACATATATACATATATGCTTTATGGTATATCATTTTTGGTAAAAATGGAAAAAGAGTTGGACCCGATGAGGGTTGCCTACGTATCTCACATCCGATGAGAATCAAACCGACGTAGTTCGGGTGATAAACTAACTGGTTTATTTATTTCTATATATATATATATATTTTTTTTTTTTTTTTTGTAAAAATTTCCCAACATTCAAAACCGGTCATCATGCATGTTTGAAGCAAATAAATGCACAAGCAGTGAGTAGGATGCATCAGGATGGCCTTTTTCTATTTCAGGTTGCTATTCCTAGACGGACCCAACCCCTGTGTTGAGTCCCCTAAGTCAAATGCACATGATGCAAATAAACGTTCCTACTAGGGATCCGGCATGTGGCTTTGTTATACTAGGTTCAGAACCTGGGTGTTTGTTCTAGACCTGGCTTACCCGAGCGGACAGCTCGAGCCGAGGGGGGCAGCGTACCGGGAATACAGAAGCTTCACCGGCTTAGCAACTTGTCCGAACCTCGTTCTAAATTGGGATTTGACACTATACAGAAAAGAAGTCGTACGAAGTACACCCTTCTTCATGATTCAGAAAGACTCAGAAAGGATATGGGTTTCGGCACAGTTTATATACAGTCCAAATAATATCAAAGCGGTAAAAGCAGCATTTAACACATTAGGCTCAAACATGTAAAAATCAGATAAAACCAAATATAACAATTTATCTAAGCTCGAATTTCTAACCCTGAACCAGTGGTTCTGGGTTTCTCCCCAGCAGAGTCGCCAGAGCTGTCACACCTCCTTTTTCCGCGCCCGGGGGGCGCAGGGGGGGAGTTTTTTCCAATTAAAGGACAATCGAAACGGGATTTGTTTATTTATTTCAGAGTCGCCACTTGGGAGATTTAGGGTGTCCCAAGTCACCAATTTTAATCCCGAATCGAGGAAAAAATAATGACTCTATATTACAGTCTGCGTACCAGAAATCCGGATAAGGAATTCTGTTAACCCGGGAGAAGGTGTTAGGCATTCCCGAGTTCCGTGGTTCTAGCACGGTCGCTCAACTGTTATATTCGGCTTATTTATCTGATTTTTAATACAATTATGAACCATGTGCAAATTTTATCTTTTAACCACTTTATTAATTATTATTATTAGGAATGTGAACGTCGCTTAAAACATGTCTTTGGACTGCGTCACATGAAATGCACCCACAATCCGGAACATATCTTATTTGACGTTTTGGGATTTGGATTTGGGTCGCATGAAATGCACACCCCGAGTTTTAAGAAAGTAAATTATTAAACACGCGCCTAAAAGACTATCGCGTTATTATTTTGGGAAGGCCACGAAATTAACTAAGCGGCCCTCCTGAGTTCTAAGTAATTTAAAACAAGTATTTACTGAGGGCCCCGCATTTTGTATTTTTATTCGGCGAGGCTCATCTCATTCTTATTTTTAAAGGATATCCTATAGCAACTATGTTTCTTGTCGTGTTTGTCTCTATCAATCGAAAGCAGTAGATAGTCCTAATTAATTAATGCTTGCAAGTTATTTTATAACAGAATTCGGAAATGCTAAAATCAGGAACAAGGCTGCGCGCACAGACAGTCGAATAAATAATCATGGGCCCAAATACGACCCATGCGTGATGGGCCAAACCTGGGCCACTGCTTTGTTCGAAGCAGGCCGGCTAGGCCTATTTTGGCTTGAACTCGACCTTTATGGGGTTGAGATTGCAAGTTTGGTGTTCTTTGTCTTAGCAGGTGGTTTACTAGTTATATGAGGCCATCAATTCGAAAAGGAAGAACTTAATCCAGGATATACAGTGTTCATACTTGCTATACATTACAACATATACTGCAAAGTAAACTAAAATCTGAGATGCAACCTATCATATTGGACATATTATCACCTATCAGCATACATATGTAATCTACCATTTAGCTAACTTATATTGATATATACTAGGCATACAGGCTGCTTCGATTGTCAACACAAGAATGTAAATTATCATACAATACATGATATCTAATATAACAGTATATATATGAAAATCAACTTCAAGTTTTTCCCCTTTTTTGCATTCATGCTCAATGTTCCAATTACATTTGATAGTGCCTTGGTTGTGTACCTGATGTAGAGGAACAGAAGAAGAAAGAAAGGATCAGCTGAGTAGCACACAGCAAACAACGGCAATCAGCAGATTCACAGCAACAACACAGCAACAGACAACCAGCCAATAATGATGAAGCTCAGCAAAGAGTCGAACAACAAATGGACAATCCCAGTGGTGTCCACAGTCCACAGACAAACAACAATATTTCCCAGAACCAAAGAGAAACCAGCAAATAGTTGAATACTAAACCAGTGATCCCAGAAAACAGAGTAGGAAATAACAGCCCAGGATGTTGAATGTAACAGCAACAGAAATCCAATGATCACAAGAAAGCTTGGCAAACGGCAGAAAAGCAAAACTACAAAGACAACCTGATCAAACTGGACTCTTACACAGTTTCTTCTAGACAATACTCATTCACAATGTTCTGAAATTTATTCCTGTCTTTTTTTTTTCAGTTTTCTTACTCACAGAAACTCTCAAGACTCAAAAAAAATGAACCCCCTTTTCTAATGGAAGGTCTCCTCTTTTATAGCCTAACCTTAACACTTTACAGTCTGTTTTACAACTCAAAATTGCCCCCCCCTCTCTGTTTTTCCACTCACTTGTTTTAAATAACCAAGCTCCCATGAAATCCCTGACAGCCCCTTCTCTCTTTTTGGTTGTTAAAGTGTACTGATCACTTGTTTATTTAACCAAAGTATGGGCAGTAGGAATATAATCTGACAGCACATGCTGTCCAATTATTTTAATCCCTTAAAGCTAACCATACACATGCTGCCCACGGTCCAAACCAAATGGCATTGTGTTTTAAAACCAAAATCTGAATCTGCCATTATAACCTTTCCCCTAGATGTTCTTTTAATTCAATTTGAACAAAATCAACAGGCAACACAATTCAGTTCCTAATGGGACTCAAATACGATCACAACAGAAATAAGCAATACGAATCAAGTTGTTACCATTAACGATTGAAACTAATTGACGACATATATCGACTCGACTATATTAATCGTAACACATAACAATCAATCGTTCATATAAACAACACGTATAGAGTCCCGAATGACCTCAGACAAATTTGTTCAAACACTGGGAACTTATGTGAATTAAACTCGTTTGACGACTAATCTAATTGATGAGCACGTATATCACAGGGTATATTCAGAACACAAACAGAAGACAATTGGCCAAATAAAAAGGCCTTTAACAGAGATGGAAGAAATCCGAATGAAAAATAACAAAATAACAAACAAACACAAAGAAATATGCTGACAACTTAATCAAAACTAACACAAAAGAAAGGAAAACTTACCGAAAATGTTTAAATCAAACAGACCCAAATCTGATTCAACTTCGAACTTTTGAGGCCGAACAAACTTTAATCAGGGTGTTCTCACATGAGAACACCTTGATTAAGGTCTATTAGACCTCAAACCCATGTCCAAACCGGCCGGATTCCCCAGGTGCATGTGTTCTAAAGTCTGGATTTCCAGATCTGATTTTTAGGGAGTTGTGGGTAGATTCGGACCAAACCAAGTTTGGTTTGGTCACGAGGAAGGTCAGGGGAGTGTCTGGTATGAAGATGGGATGGTTTGGCATAGATCCGGGTTCGACTCAAATCTTCAAAATGAAGATTCGAGACGAACGAAAGTGATTCGAGGCTCGTGGTTAGTGTATTCGTGTTCAGGACAGTGAGGTGGTCCTAGGGTGTTCAGGAGGCGGTCAGCGGCGTTCATGCCGCCGGCTTTAATGGCGAGGGATACTGGGGCGGCTGCTAGGGTTCGGGGGGTTTCAGATTTGGGTTTGGGGACGATGAAGGGTGGGGTTGGTATGGGGGGCGTGGGGTGCAGGGCTGAGTTTATATATGGGGGGGTTGATTTGATCTGAGCCGTTGGATCAGATGATCTCAACGGCTTGGATCTGAGGATGAGACATGAGACGGGGTCGTTTGGTAGTTAAACGGGGTCGTTTGGTAGTTAAACGGGGTCGGATCGGATTGGTTATTTGGGTCGGGTTTGAACATGGGTCGCTGAAAGAGGTCCTGAACCGTTGGATCGGCTGGGGCGGACGGCTCAGATTGATTTGCCTGAAACGACGTCGTTTCAGGAGGTGCCTGGGCAGCCGGTTTTGGACTGGACCTGATCGAATTGGTTTGGGCCTATTTTTTGGTTTATTTCCTTGGGCCCAACCGATTTTCTTCCCTTTCTCTTTTTTCTCTTTTTTTTTTTTGTTTTTTCTAGTTTCATTTTTCAAAAATAAAATAATAGACAATAAAATAATGAAATTAAAACTAAACAACAATGGAACATTTTAACACAATTAACACCAAATATTCAAGTAAGTTAACTAAAAGCCTAGAACGAAGGACGCACACATATATATATTATTTTTTGAATTTTCTTTTACTGACACATATTTTTGTATTTTTGTTTGATAATGACTAGATGCAAAATGGACAGACCCACAAATGACCAACAACACATGTTACGGAAAGATCGAAAAATTGTACAGCGAAACCATCTGTCACTATTTTTATTTTCTTTTGGAGCGATCGTCTGTGAGGCA
The DNA here is from genome assembly GCF_000393655.2 of Nicotiana sylvestris. NCBI lineage: Eukaryota > Viridiplantae > Streptophyta > Magnoliopsida > Solanales > Solanaceae > Nicotiana > Nicotiana sylvestris. Next base: position 106,399,036 of record NC_091060.1, on the reverse strand, counting down.
AAAATCACGTGCTTACAACCATTTCATGGCCTGCGAATCCCTCACTAAACAATTCATGGACAAGGACATCATGGTCTGAAAACGTCATCCTTAAACCGTCTGAAGACAACTTTCATGGTCCAAAGGGAATCTGTATCATGTTTAAATTTTCGCAAAAATACATGTTCGTAGCATCTCTTTATCTGTAGGTGACCAACAAGCAACCACTGTAGATGTGTGATTTTTGACCCTCCCCAAGATTTTTATATTTAGCACGTAAATATTTATTTTAGACCTAATATAGCTATTTCAACTCATTTTTACTCTTTTACTTTATTTTATTACAAGAAAAATCAAAATTACAAAAATTGTTCCATTAATGTTTTGTAGTCATTTTTAATCTTGAAAATACCAAAAAAAAAATAGTTTATTTTAACGATCAGTCTTATTTTAATATTTGTTTTACTTAAGTCGAACTAATTAATAAATAAGATCGTATTTTAATCTCGTTCGCGAGGAAAGAATAAAACTTGGGCTCGAGCAACCCATCTTTAGGCCTAATTTTTGGACCTAATCCATAATTACCAAGCCCATAATTTCTAGTCACATACCCCGAACCTAATCCCTACCTTATATAATAGTACCTAATCCCTACATAGACCTATACAGAAAAGACCCCAGGATCCGCCGTTTCTCTAAAAAGAAGATCGAAGGAAAATCAGCCATCTTCTTTCATTTTGAGAAGAGATCAGCCAAAAAAAGGAGCTAACCTAAGAGAAGAGACTAACGCCTCAGACTTAGACAAAAAGAGACAGCAACTTCTTCTCCAAACAAAAAATACAGAACCAAAGACCGTGAATAATTCAACCCCATTCTTCGACACCACCCATCTCTTAGCCGTTTCAGTTGTGAAAAGTCATAGCTTTAACCCCAAAATCCAACTGCAAATAGGCTTAAAATTAGTCCCTAATCTCTCGCCAAAACTCCAAAAGATCAGTGTAAATCAGCCTGCACCACCATGCCAACGATTTCTTTTTCCAGCCGGGTTCAAATGGTATTTCGAGAGGTCTTGTTCGAACTTCGTCGTCGTGAGTTCCGAGCGAGGTGTTTTTCCATGGTCTTGTTTATTTCCTCTTGTCAAAATTATTGATTAATCAAGGTTCAAATTCAATTTCAAGGTTCATTCTCTATCCCTTCCTTGTTCTTTATTTCAAAAAAATACTTTTTTTAGTTGGAATAATATCTGAATTTTGATTAAGCATAAGATGTTCTGCTTTTGACATCCTTTATATATAATTAGATTTCATTGTTTTTGTGATTTCTTTAGATTATATTTTTTCATATAATATTGATGAATGACGTCGTAATTTTGTTTTTGTCTACAGTTTTGATTTTATCCCTCATGGTTACAATTCACTTTGGTTAGATTTGTTAGTATTAATTGCCTATAAGAATTTGAAAGGGACCGGTGTCTGTTGAGTCAAGTCCTTGAACAATTAGTTTATTGGGCTAAAGGAATAATTTTGTTTCGTGAGTAAGGTTAAGCTGTATTTGATGCTATAAGCCCAAAAGAATAAGGACGTCCCTGTCCACATTCATGCATATGCTGGCCCAATTTTGCTCAAACACATGTAGTTAGCCCACTATTTCATGACTAATTAATCTATTTCATGCTTCCTTATAATAATTTCATAACTCTTGGCCTTGAAATAATCTTGAGTTAGCTTAGAAAGGAAATATTATGAACATCCGTGGTTGGCTTTAGTTGAATACGTTCTTTTAAAATAAATTGTGGTGTGCCATGCCAAACAAATATTTATAATCCATGGCCCTCAGATAATTAATTTTAACTCTTTAGAAATCGAGGTGCACCATTAGTTGAATCTTCCATGGCCCTCGCAAACTTGAAAGTGCGTAGTTGCTTTAGGCGCGCTATTTTAAAAATTACCTTCCTAAACTCGGGTGTGCATTTATGTGACCCAAATCCAAATCTCAACAACGTTAGATAAAATGTGTCGTGAACCGCAGGTGCATTTATGTGACGTGGTCCAAGATGCATTTTAGGTGACGTTGAATCTTTCTAAAAATATTTAAATAAAAGCGGTTATAAAGTTAAAATTGAACCATAGGTTAAAACATGTATTAAAATCAGATAATAGGCCAAGTACAACAGTTGAGCGACCGTGCTAGAACCACGGAATCCGGGAATGCCTAACACCTCCTCCCGGGTTAACAGAATTCCTTACCCGGATTTTTGTGTTCGCGGACTGTAAAACAGAGTCAATATTTTCCTCGATTCGGGATTTGAACTGGTGACTTGGGACACCATAAAATTATCTCAAGTGGCGACTCTGAATTTAATAAATAAATAATCTCGTTTCGATTGTCACTTAAATTGGAAAAAACTCCCTTATACTCCTTCCGAGGGGGTAGATAAAAAGGAGGTGTGACAGCTCTAGCGACTCTGTCGGGGATGAGAACCCAGAACTTCTAGTTCAGGGTTCAAGAATTCGAGCTTAGAATAGTTGTTATATTTGGCTTTAGTTATTGTCTGATTTTATTTACATGTTTGTGCCTAATATGCTAAATGTTATTTTTTACCGCTTTGATATTATTTGAACTGTATATAAACTGTACGAAACCCTTCTCTTCTTATCTTCGGGGATGTGCATGCTGGCGTGACTCCTCTTTCTGTTAGTGTCATACCTTGAAATAAGAAAGAGGCTCGGACAAGTTACAAAGCCGGATGGCCTTTTGGTTCCTGGTACGTAGGCCCCTCCTCGGCTCGAGTTGTCTGCTCAGGTACACAAGTCTAGAACAATATACCCAGGTTTTTAGCTTAGAATAACTCAGTCTCATGCCGGATCCCTAGTAGGAACACTTGTTTGCATCACGTGCATTTGACTTTGGGGACTCAATACAGGGGTTGGGTCCGTCTAGGACAAATGCACCCGAAATTTAAAGACCATCCTGATGCATCTTACGTGCTACTTGCGTATTTATCTGTTTCGGCTTGTATGTTGACTGACTTCTAGAATAGGGAAGGAAAAAAAAAGAAAGAAAATAAAAAAAAAAATAGAAAGAAGAAAAAAGGAAAAGAGAGTGAGAGGTAGGTATTTGAAATATCCTGAAACTCTACCGAAATTTTGAAAAATAAAAATAAAAGCCAATGTTTTCAAAAGTCATGTTTCCTTGTTCCATCAAAAAAGGCGAACTGCGCGGGTCTGATTCTCACCGGATGTGAGATACGTAGGCAAACCTCATCGGTTCCCGCCCATAATTTTCAAAAAATTCAAAAATATTTTCCTTTATTTCCTCTTTAGAAAAGTCTTTTTTTAGACCCCAATTTTCAAAAAATCCAAAAATATTTTCCATTTTTTGCTTCTTTAGAAAGCCTTTCTTTTAGACCCTAATTATTTTTTTTAAATTATACAAATATATTTTCTTTTAATTTCTTCCAAAAATCCAAAAATATTTTCATTCTTCTTTCAAAATTGAAAAGAAAATTCAAAATTCAAATTTATTTTTTGTAGAAGCATTACTTTCATAAATTCAAAATAAAATTCCAAAAATATTTTCTTTCTTCTTTAGAAGTTTTTCTTTCGATATTCCAGAAAAACAAATTCAAAAAAAAAAACTTTCTTCTTTAGAAGTCTTTCTTTGCAAAAATGCTTGTGAGCACGTGATTTTTGCCTCATACGAATTACTCCAAAATAACTCCTAAAATTAGGTCTTTTCTTTAAATATGTGTTATTTTTAGGAAATATTGTACGGATTTCCTGTTTGTTTGCATAGGTATATGTGCGTGTGTAATTTTATTAATGCATATAAAAATACAAGAAAAAAATAATAATAATGTAATATGTGTTGTATGTGCATTTAGGATTTAGTTTTTTTAATTTAGGAATTAACAGGTTTGTTTTACAAAAAGAAAATCACAAAATATGTAATTGTTGTAATTTTGTCATTTTAATGTGCCATTGGGTGATTTAATTTTTGTTTGTTTTGTATGTTAATTATTGTAAGTGTTAATTAATATTTGTAGTTGTATTTAGATTTTTTTTAGGAATTGTGAAAATTAAAAAAGGAAAAGAATTCAAAAAATAAAGAAGGATTCGGACTGGGCCAGTTTTTAAAAGTAAATCAGGCCCAAAGGTTACACCTCCTACCCGGCCCAGATCTGCCAACCCAAAAAACCATCAAACGACGTAGTATAGGGCAAGAGCTATGTCGTTTTGATGGTGCCCGTCCAGGTAATTGCCAGACAATCAAACGACGTCGTATTGGTATTCTTATCTAAACCGTTGATCAAATAGATCCAACGGTCCAGTTCAGTTCTTTCATTAAACCAAATGACGACGTATGATCGTATTTAATCGGGACCGTTCATTGTTTTAAATCTAATGGTTCCCAGGCCCTCCCCATGACCCGACCCACTCCCGTCTGAAACCGACCCATTCCCCCAACCTAAACAAACAACACCGTTTGGATAAACGAATTGATCCGGGCCGTAGATCTTACCTGATCCAACGGTCAAGATCAGACCACCCCTCCCCTATATAAACTAAATTCTTACCCCAGCCCCTAACCAAGCACCCCCCCTCGCCTTCCTGTTCATCATCGTCTCTGAGACGACACCCCCCAAACCCTAGCCGCCCTAGTTCCCTCTCACCTGAAACCCGGCGGCAACGACGCCGCCGGTCACCACCTTAACACCCCTGATCCCCCTCGACCTCCTCTTTCCAACCATCACCATAACTCTCCTCGAATCAGGCCCCAGCTCTTCGAATCTTAAATCGAAGGTGGGCCTGAGGACACGACCGTCTCCGATGACCACCAAACTAACACCCAGTGACCTCCCAGCCAACCCCAATACAGATCTTCAAACCGTTTGGTTCGAATCATCTCAGAGCTTCTCGAATCTTCATTTGAAGATTCGAGCCAAACGTGAACTCGTCCAGATTCGTCCCAAATTCATACCAAATAACCCCTAGGTCTCCTTCACCCCTAAGTTGTCTTTGGTTCCCTTCGAATCTGCCCAAAAATGTTCGAACCCCAAATCCGAAGAAAGACAAAACCCTAAAAATTCAAACCATGGAGTCTGTCCAAATTAGATAAAAGATTGGGGTCTAATAGACCTTAATCGAGGTATTCTCAATCGAGAATATTTCGATTAAAGTCTGTTCGACCTCAAAGTGTCCAAATTCAAGTTCGAGCCTGGGTCGGAATATTTCTGAGGTTCTGAGGTATTTTCCTTTTTCTTTTATTCCATATTTATGATTTTTGTTTATCTATGTATCTGTTTAGTATAGTTTTATTAGTTTTCCATCTTCTATCAGTCAATTCTGCTCATCTTCAACGGACTTTTTATTTTGTCCAATTCTTTCACTTGTTTATTGTTTGCTATAATTGTTATATGCTATAATTTATGTAATTGATCAAATAAGTGTTGTCGATTGGTCTGGGACGTTTGAATGTTAAGATTAGCCTGATAATAGTCTAAGTTATGGTTCATTCATGTCTATTTCCCCTCTTGCCTCGTTCATGTTCTGAAGTTGTACTAAAATGAGTTCATTGTTATATTTGAACTTAGAATTGAGCCCGTTGGTATGTTCAGTTCCTTGAACTGAAGTTTTTGGCTACCCTGGATCATTGTTCTTATGTTGATGCCATTTGATCTTATTTAAATCCATCCTGGTTTGAATGGTCATTTGAGTTCACATTGAATTGGTTATAGTTGTTGCAGTTAATTGAATTCAGTTAGTTGTTGGATTTGAATAGTTTGGAGAGGTTCAATGCAGGTTGAAAGGGAGTGGGTAGGGCAGTAATTTCATTACTTTCAGGGGGCAATTTGGGAATGAAACAGTTAAGATAATACTTTAGTGTTAGTGCTTTGTTAAAATAGGGTATTAATTAATGCAATAATGGGGGACAAAGGGAATTGGGAGTGCTGAAAATAAGGGAAAAAGTTTTCTTAGTGGAACTAAAAGTGAAAATCAGGGAAGTGGGAAATTTCTGATTTTAAAAGGGGAAAAGGGGTCCGGGCAGTAGGCTGGAAGAGGGGAAATAAGTTGTATAAGAAGGGGTGTTGGGACTGATAGACAGAGAGAAGGAGATATACTGAGAGAAAAAAAAAAGACAGAAAGAGAGGATAGAAGGGAAAAACAGAAAAAGAAAAACAGAAAAAAGAGCACACACACACACACATAAAAGAGAAACAGAGCAGAAAAATAGAGAAGAAAGAAAGAAAAATCAGAAATATTGTTTCCTCATATCTGTCCGGGCTTGTTTGGTGATACTGTTTGATTGAATCTGAAATTTTCTTAAAATTTCTGCTACAGTTCGTCTGGTTTTCACGGTTTCTGTCGGTTTTGCTCAAATCTGCTGAATTGTTTGGTATTTTATTTCTGCTGTTGGGCTTCTTTTGCTGCTACTGCTGAATACTACCTCTTTTACCCTCATTTCCAGGTATATATTTAGACTCATGATACTGCAAAGTTTCAAGATTATAGAGAAATGAAATCTGGAATTTCAAATATGTCTGCTATTCATTTGAAGACATTAGTTGAGTTTCAATTTTTTTAGTTAACTATTAGCTTGCGCTTGACATGAGAACTATTAGTTAATCATCCTCTTTTGAAGTTAGTATAAGCTTTGCAATAATTCTATTTATTTCAGAATCTCATTAAGTGTAGTTATATTCGAATTGTCGAGACAGTGGATTTGGTAGAAAGTTGACTATTCTTAAAACTTTGTATTTAGACCATGTTAACTAAGCGCTTGGTAACATGAAAATATCGGGGAACCACGCTAGTAAATTTCGTCAAGTCCGATATTGTTTAATTCTAGTTGACATAAGTATTCTCGTTTATACAAAAATAGGGCCTAATAATGCGGATAACTCTAAGTGAGAGGTGAATCGATATAATTCGTTACGATTAAGATATTGGAATATTACGGATGGTTCAGATGTGTATTTACGTTACATGTAATGTCATTTTATTAAATCAATTTGTAGATTAGTTCTCTTTCTTAACAACAAATGGCCCATTTATTTTAGGAATGCGATTAACTCATTTTTTAAAAAATAGTATATAAAAATAATGTCAATGATTTTTACAAAGTATAGATTTAGTATTTGTAAATAGCTTGCATAAGCCGAGATAAAAATTGGTTTGATTTTATCTATCCCAAACTCAATCATCGTAAGTAAACTAACCAAATAATTAGAACTTTGGACTAAAAACAAGTTGTGTAGAAGAAGGTCGGATTTATGAATACTAATTGCAACATTTTAAGTCAAAGATATACAAAGTAGAGTTCGCTCCGAGTAGAATAATGGAAATTCTTCGAAAACTACTAGTTTGCTTATCAATTAATTTTTTTTTCTAGTTTTACACGTAATTCGCTTTGGTAAGTTTTTAAACATATACACTTAGTCTTAAGCCTAGGAAAATAATAAATAACTTGTGCATATAATTATCAAGTACTAAAAATACATAAACAAAATACATATACCGTATTCACGATAAAAATAGTAGTTTTAGTTGCACGTTATTTATTTATTTTTCATCTCATTAATTCTTTTAATTTGAATAGTTTTGAGGTATATAATTCACACGCTTAAAATATAACTTGTGGCCAACACTTAATAAATTTTGATTTTTTTTTTAAAGAAATCTCGAGACATTCCATTCGGTGATTTCCCATGGCTTTCATATTTAAAAATAGATAGACATAATAAACATTTGTAGAAAATTTATATTGCCATAAACAATATTTTGTGTAATTGGGGACACGTTCGCGTGACATGATTACATTTCTAAAGACAATTCGGAGTATGCGTTCGCGCAACTTCGAGCAAACTTTTTTAATAAAAGGGTTTTTTTCCAGAGGATATAATATTAATTTATTTCATATAACCCAAGATGTGCAGTTCACTATTTAATTATACAAGAGTGACGAATGTTCGTAATTTTATTTTAAGCACGCGCAATTTCGGCCATAAATTCTTTTTATAATAAAAATATAAATAATGCTATCAATCTCATTGTGTACACGTATGCGTGGCACGATTCTTTACATTTATAAAAAAATATAATGCGAAAATACGTACGCGTGAGTCGCTTCAAGGAAGGTCTATAATTGTAAACAATCTAACCAAAAGCGGCAACAAAATCATGCAACAAGAAATAATGTATTTAGTAAATCAAGATAATTAGGCCAAGTATAAAAATGGTTAAGCGACCGTGCTAGAACCACGGAATTCGGGAATGCCTAACACCTTCTCCCGGATTAACAGAATTCCTTACTCGGATTTCTGGTTCGCAGAATGACAAACAGAGTCATATTTTCCTCGATTCGGGATTAAAACCGGTGACTTGGGACGCCATAAAAATCCCAGGTGGCGACTCTGAAATTAATAAAGAATCCCGTTTCGATTGTCCTTTAATCGGAAAAACTCTCTTTACACTACGCCCCCCTCCGGAATGTTGTGTAAAGGAGAGGTGTGACAGCTCTGGCAACTCTGCTGGGGAAAAAAGTGAACCCAGAACCACTAGTTCAGGGTTCAAGAATTCGAGCTTAAAATAACTGTTATAGTTGGCTTTGTTCGTTATCTGATTTTTCCACATATTTATGCTTAATGTACTAAATGTTGCTTTTTACCGCTTTAATATTATCTGAATTGTATATATAAAACTGCTACGAAACCCTTCTTCTTTCTGAGTCTTCTGAATTTATGGTGCACACGTGCGCGTGGCCCACCTTTCTGTTAGAAGTCATACCAAATAAGACGAAGTTGGGACAAGTAACTAGGCCGGGTAGACTTTCGTGCTCTCGGTACGTTGCCCCCATTTCGGCTCAAGCTGTCCGTTTGGGTAAGCCAGGTCTAGAACAATCTGCCTCAGGTTTTTCACTTAGAATAACTCAGCCTCGTACCGGATCTCTAGTAGGAACGTCTATTTGCATCATATACATTTGACCTTGGAGACTCAACACAGGGGTTGGGTCTGTCTAGGACAGGTGAACCCGAAATGAAAAGACCATCCTGATGCATCCTACTTGCTACTTGTGCATTCATTTGCCTCGGATTTGCATGTTGACCAGCTTAATGAAAAAAAAAATCATTGTGAGAGCCGAGAAATAAAATGGGCTATTTTAGAAAATTCCCAAAATAGTTTTACATTTTGAAAAAAAAGAAGAATTGTTAAATAAATAAAAAAAATGATTTTCTTTTTATGAGTATCTATTTTCAAAAGGAGTCTTGATTTTGTTAAAATTAATCGCAGATACAAAATGAGCACCACCCAAAACCCATCATTCGCAAATGTAGATGAGTTTCTATTTCGGCTTCAGATATGGTGGCATGAGTTAGGAGAAGATGGTCAGAAATGGGTCATTAAGCATTTGGTAACTCTCACAGATATTATGAAAGTTAAACCACGTGATGATTTGATTGCGGCTTTAGTAACTTTTTGGGACCCTGTTCACAATGTCTTTCATTTCTCTGATTTTGAGCTTACTCCTACATTAGAAGAGATAGCTAGATATGCTGGTTTTGACGGAGATTTAAGAAATCAAAATCTGATATTCCCAAAGGCTCCCTCAGTGCATCGATTCTTTGGTCTTCTGAACATCAGTAATCAAATCAGAAAAAGCAATGTTGTCAAAGGGTGTTGTTCTTTCAACTTCCTATATTCAAGGTTTGGAAAGCCGGACGGATTTGAAATTCATGAAAAGGGCCTTACTAACAAACAGAACAAAGACACCTGGCAGATTCACCATCGCTTCGCTTTCATGGTGGCTTTTCTGGGAATCATGGTCTTCCCAAACAAAGAACGAATAATTGATATTCGTACAGTGAAAGTCGTACAGGTCCTCACTACCAAGGAAAATCACACCCTTGCCCCGATCATTCTCTCAGACATTTATCGGGCGTTGACTTTATGTAAATCAGGGGCAAAGGTCTTCGAAGGGTGCAAAATTTTGTTGCAAATGTGGATGATTGAACATCTCCAACATCACCCCAAGTTCATGCAGTATGGTCCAAGCAATGACAATTTCTTCGAGAGTTATGAAGAAAGAATAAAAGATTATAAATCTCCAGAAGGGGTGGAAGCCTGGGTATCTCATCTAAGATCTTTAACGGCAAGTCAAATTGAGTGGACTTTGGGATGGCTCCCGGTAAGAGAAGTGATACACATGTCAACCTTGAACAGTTATTTGCTGCTATTGGGATTGAGAAGCGTCCAGCCATATGCGCCACAGAGAGTTCTAAGACAACTAGGGAGATACCAAGTGGTGCTTGAGGATGAGGATTTGAGTATGCAAGTGATCGAGTTACACCCCGAAGCCACTCTTCCCGAGGCTTTAATTCAGAAGATGTGGAATGGATGTCGATACTTGAAAGATGATACTCAAGTTCCAGATACTACAAAGGGCGAGATAAATCCAGGATATGCAAGGTGGTTTGAGAAATGATCCCGCGTGGATGATGCACCAGAACCCGATCTGAGAAGGCCTATAAAAAGACCCCATGTTCAAACCTTTAACGATAAAATCCAAGAACGATTGGTTTGGGGAGAAAAGGAAAAGGGATACAAAGTAACTATTCATGCCTTAAAGGAAAGTCTGAGGAACCTCAATTTGGAGAAAGACTTACAAGCACAAGAAGCAGAAGGTGAAAAGAAGAGTCTGACTTGTGAAAATAAAAATCTTCACGCTCAGTTTCAAAAAATGAAGAAAGCTTCTGAAACCCCAATGAGAAGTTGGAAAGATCAAAAAATCATCGCCAATCTTTTAGAAAAAATGCAAGATTATGACTCCATTTTGGCAAAAACCGAAAAGGCGTTAGGCAAAGCTAAAGAAAGAATCATACAATTAAACGAGGAGGCCAAGTCTAAAAAGGAACGCCAAGTAATGCAATCCGAAGAAGACAGGGCACAATTCAAGAAAGAGAAAGACCGTTGGATACATTTAGAAGCTCAACTCCATGCACAATTGGAAGAAGCGAGAAGGTACAATAGAGAACATCAGCACGCGGGCATCGACAGAGAAAGAGCACATGCAAGACTCGATCAGGCCAGACTTCGAGCCCAATTAGAGTCAGCTTTAGCTCGCGAAGACCATATAAGAGATATAGCCACCGCTCGCCAACAACAACTACTAAACCAAGACCAACGTCTCCAAGATTTCAGGGCACAAATCCATGATTTGGCGGTTTACACCTCTCAAAGTTATGTGAACTGCCAAGGGATGGATTATGAAAGGTTTATAGAGAATGCACCTATTTTTGCCCGTCATCTGGAAATGGAGTTAGAAAGAATGTATCGTACGCTAGGAGGTCAGCCGGGTCAAGCTCCACCGTGAGCGGATGATCCAATGATTGAAAACAAAAGTGGGGAGTGGAGCATGTTCGCAGCTGTTAAGAGTTATGTCTTTTGTTTGATTTGGGTTTGTGTCGAGTTTTTAAACCATTTTCTTATAATGTTTTTCCAAATGTAATGTCCGTTCCATCTTTGTATTATTTCAAGAATAAATAAAAGTGTTGACAATTGCTTTACGCCGGAACTACGCACGGTCTGATTCATGCGGGGACATGATACGTAGGCAATATCTATAAGATTCGACCACAATCAAAAGAAGGAATAAAATAAAGAGTGAGTGACAATAAAAAGAAAGATCAAGAAAAGCTGGAATGACACAAGCAACCGAGCAAATGCATAATAGAAAAGGGTTATTTGTCTAGGAACATTGCATCTCAACGTGTAATTATATATGTATTAAACTCTCAAAACTAACAAGTTTGCTCATTTCCAGAATTCAAGCAGTTAGTTTTTCTAAGAGTATACTGGCATATTATCATTATCACACCGGATCAAAAGGACCGATACCCGAAAGCATGCCTATCCCGGATGTCGACACAGGTATTGAGATAGAGGAGATGGACGTCGGTAAAATGAAAGAAGAGATGCTTAAACTTAAGCAACAAATGGCCGAGATGTATCGGGCTTGGTATACAGGACAATCACCCCCATCTTACCTAGCTAACCCTGCCTCCACCCCATTACTAGCCCAAACTCAGGATAATCCTGCCACTGAACTATCACCGAGTTTTCCCATCTACCAGCACTACCGGGGTACCACCTCCCATACACCGCAGTCTCCACCTCCTAAACCAGTTCCATACCCTCCTCCACCAATAACTCATGTCTTTGTAGCACCTTCCCCAACTACATTCCACAAATCTCCTAGTGAGCCTATGTTCCAGGCCCAGGACAACCAATACTACCCCCCGGAGCCCACTTTCAAAGCTTCCGAAATCCATTCATTCACTCCCCGTTTTGACCTCCCAACAGAAATTGACAAGCCAGTCAAAAATACCGAACAAGAAGAGATGTTCAGGAAGGTCAAAAGCTTAGAACAATCATTCCGAGACATGCGAGGGTCAGGAGGGCAGGTCAGTGTGGCCTACAAGGACTTATGTTTGTTCCCAAATGTGCAATTACCAGCTAGTTTCAAGATGCCCAAGTTCGACCTATACAACGGGCACGGCGATCCAGTAGCCCACTTGAGGGGTTTTTGCAGCAAGATGCGGGGAGCTGGGGGACGATACGAATTATTAATGGCTTACTTCAGTCAAAGTTTGAGCGGATCGGCTTTGGAGTGGTATACCCGCCAAGACCATGGGAGATGGTACACCTGGGATGACCTGGCACAGGCCTTTGCTTGTCACTTCCAATACAATCTGGAAATCATCCCAGATCGACTATCCTTGACAAAATTTGAGAAAAAGCACAATGAAAGCTTTAGAGAGTATGGTTTCCGATGGAGGGAACAGGCAGCAAGGGTGGATCCCCCAATGAAGGAAAGTGAGATGGTAGACTACTTCCTACAAGCCTTGGAACCTACTTACTATGCCCATTTGGTTTCAGCGGTAGGAAAATCATTTAACGAAGTAGTGAAGATGGGAGGAATGGTGGAAGAAGGCCTCAAGTCGAATAAAATCATGAGCTATTCGGTTATTAAAGCAACCACTCAAGCTATTCAAGGCGGATAGGAGGGATTGGAAAGAAGAAAAGAGAGGAAGAGACAATGGTTGATTCAGGAACTTGGTCGGGATCCAGAGGTTCACCTCATTACTAAAATCAACATCGATCCCACCAACCAACTTATCACCACAATTCACCCCACCCCAACACTACTATCACCCGTCGGAACCTTATTTTTCCGTCAACCATGCGCAAGCATACAATCAGCCACCTGCCCACGCTCATTGGCGTGCTCCTGTCATACCAAGTACCTACCCTTATCCGCGAACCTATCCCGGACCAGGTTTCAGGCTTAATCAAGCACTCAGGGGTGAAAGGTTGTAGAAAAAGAAAACCTTTACTCCATTGGGAGAATCCTACACTAGTCTGTTCCACAGGCTAAGGTAGCTAAATATGCTAAGGCCGATACAATCCAAGCTGCCAAATCCTCCTCCAAAGAATCTGGACTGCACCGTTAGCTGTGAGTATTGTTCTGGTATACCAGGCCATGATACAGAAAAGTGCTGGCATTTAAAAAATGCAATACAAGAGCTAATTGATACTAATAAAAATAGTACGGGCTGATGGGGAAACAAAGAAGCCGTCACAAACCGTCATGATGATTCGGTCATATGAAGCCAAGCCAGATGAACATTTAGCATAGGAGAAGTCGGTACCTAAGCAGAACAAAAATGGTGATAAGCCATCTGTGGTAGTTGAGAAGGGATCTTCGAGCAAAGTTGCCACGAAGAAGGAAGGGTCAAAAGTGATTGTACCAGGGGTGGCCAGCAAACCCATCATAGTCATGGAAGGAGCCCGTGTAGATGGGTTATTATCAAGCCAGTAACCCAGTTACCAGTGATCAACAACAAGGCTATTCCATGGAACTACGAACGGGTGACGGTAATATACAAAGGAAAATAAGTCAAGGAAGAATTCTGTGAAGTGCAAGGCTTGACTCGCTCGGGAAGATGTTTTACTCCCGAAGAGTTAAGAAAAACTAAAAATAATCCAACAACAATGAAGAAAGCCGTGACTGAAGAAGAAGCTGAAGAATTCTTGAGAAAGATGAAGCTCCATGACTATTCTATCGTGGAACAATTGAAAAGAACGCCCGCTCAAATTTCATTATTGTCATTACTGATCCATTCGGACAAGCACCGTCAAGCTTTAATGAAGATCTTGAATGAGGCATACGTTCCTGATAAGATCTCCGTGAATCACTTGGAAAAAATAGCCAACAAAATCTTTGAGACAAACAGAATCACATTTTCTGATGATGAATTGTCTGTGGAAGGTACTGAGCACAACAGAGCTCTTTACATCACCTTGAAATGTGAGAACTCCGTAGTGACCCGGGTGTTGGTTGACAACGGGTCAAGCACAAACATCTGCCCTCTCTCCACTCTGAGCAAGTTGAAAATAAAAGAGGAGAGAATCCACAAGAATAGTATTTGCATACGGGGATTTGACGGTGGAAGCAGAGATTCATTTGGCAACATAGTGCTGGAGCTGACAATAGGGCCAGTTGAATTCACAATGGAGTTTCAGGTGTTGGATATAGCCGTTTCTTATAATTTACTACTGGGTCGACCATGGATCCATGCTGCTAAAGCAGTCCCATCAACACTACACCAGGTGGTCAAGTTTGAATGGTATAAACAAGAAATAGTTGTGCATGGGGAAGACAGTTTAAATGCTCACAGAAGTGCCATTATACCGGTCGAGGGAATAGAAAATGACCAGGGACCATGGGTTTACCAGCTTTCCGACACAATGTTGGTAGAGAAAATTCCGGAGGGGAAATACATTCCGAATCCAAAGATAACCGCTGCATCAGTCATGGTAGCCTATGAAATGTTGAAGAATGGTTTTGTACCCGGCAAAGGTTTGGGCTCATCTTTGCAAGGCATTATACAACCAGTATCTCTTCCCGAGAACTGGGGAACATTTGGTTTGGGATTCATACCCACTGTCACAGACGTGAGAAAGGCCAGAAAGCCAAAACAGAAGGCATGGGTCCTTCCAAAGCCAGTCCCACATCTATCAAAGTCTTTTGTCAAGTCCGGTACCAGAAATCACCCGATAACAACAATTCCTAAATCCATGATTAATCCCGAGGAGGAATTAATTGAAAGATTCGAAAAGCTATTTGACGATGTGAACATAGTGGAAAACGGTGAAGGTTCTAGCAACGCGGAAGTTCAATTCGTTGGGCCAGAGACAAAGCTTAATAATTGGAAATCCACTCCTCTCCCCATTCGAAAGGAGTCTTGGTAGTTTATTTTGATTTTCCTTCAGTTTGTTTGGGTTACTTCAGGGTTGTAATCCAAATGTTTATTTTACAGTTTGTTTGAAGTGTGCAAACCTTGTTATCTTTCATCATCCAATGAAATACAGTTTCCTTTTCATTATCATTCCTGATAGTTTTCTTTTCTTTTTCTTCATTTTCTGTACAGTCCTTTTTACGCTGGCTCTAGTGATATGGCATGCATAAGGAATCCTCAGCCCAGTCTTAAAAATCAATTTGATTCTGAAATAATAATTCAAGAAGTATATTGTGATTATGAATCAGAAAATGATGAGGATGAGGCTTTCGAAGAGATTAGTAAAGAGTTAATTCATTTTGAAGAAAAAACCAAACCTAACCTGAGTGATACCGAAGACATCAATCTAGGAGACACAAATAATATCCAAGAAACTAAAATAAGTGTCCACCTCGAACCAAAGATCCGGGAAGAGTTAATTAAAACACTCATCGAATTCAAAGATGTTTTTGCATGGTCATATGATGACATGCCAGGCTTGAGCACTGATTTATTGGTTCACAAATTGCCCACTGATCCAATGGTGCCTCCTGTCAAGCAAAAGTTGAGGAAGTTCAAGACTGATATGAGTGTGAAAATTAAAGAAGAAATCACCAAACAGTTGGATGCAAAGGTCATTCGGGTCACTCGATATCCTGTTTGGTTGGCTAATGTCGTTCCTGTGCCAAAGAAAGACGGCAAGATTAGAGTATGCGTCGATTACCGCAATCTCAACAAAGCAAGTCCAAAGGATAACTTCCCATTACCCAATATCCATATTTTGATCGATAATTGTGCCAAGCATGAGATAGGATCTTTTGTGGATTGTTATGCCGGGTATCATCAAATTCTAATGGATGAAGAAGATGCAGAAAAGACGGCATTCATCACACCATGAGAAACTTATTGCTACCGGGTAATGCCATTTGGTTTGAAGAACGCCGGGGCAACTTACATGAGAGCAATGACTACGGTGTTTCATGATATGATACATAAAGAGATTGAGGTATACGTGGACGATGTGATCATAAAATCAAAGCATCAGGCCGACCACGTTGGGGATTTAAGGAAATTCTTCCTGAGACTTCGCAAGTACAACCTCAAGCTTAACACTGCCAAGTGCGCATTTGGTGTTCCATCTGAAAAGCTATTGGGATTCATAGTCAGTCGGCGAGGCATAGAGTTAGACCCATCAAAGGTCAAAGCCATCCAAGAATTGCCACCTCCAAGGAACAAAACTGAAGTAATGATTTTGTTAGGGAGGTTGAATTACATCAGCCGGTTTATTGCTCAGCTCACGACAACTTGTGAACCTATTTTCAAATTGTTGAAGAAGGATGATGCGGTCAAGTAGACTGATGAGTGTCAAAAAGCGTCTGATAAGATAAAAGGATATTTGTCAAACCCACCCGTGCTGGTTCCGCCAGAACCAGGAAGACCTTTGATTCTTTACTTGACAGTCTTGGAAAATTTATTTGGTTGTGTACTGGGGAAACATGACATCACCGGCAGAAAGGAACAAGCCATCTATTACCTTAGCAAGAAGTTCACAGCTTATGAGGTTAAGTACACTCATCTGGAAAGGACATGTTGCGCCCTAACTTGGGTAGCTCAGAAAGTGAAACACTATTTGTCATCCTACACTACTTACCTCATTTCGCGTCTGGATCCGTTGAAATATATTTTTCAAAAGCCTATGCCAACAGGGAGACTTGCAAAGTGGCAGATATTGCTCACAGAATTTGACATCATCTATGTGACTCGGACTGCAATAAAAGCCCAAGCATTGGCCGATCATTTAGCCGAAAACTCGATCGACGAAGAGTACGAGCCATTGAGAACTTATTTTCCCGATGAAGAAGTAATGCATATCGGTGAGATGGAGCAAATTGAAAAACCTGGATGGAAACTTTTCTTTGATGGGGCTGCTAACATGAAAGGAGTCGGGATAGGAGCTGTGATTATTTCTGAAACCGAGCATCACTATCCTGTTACGGCTCAACTTCGGTTTTATTGCACCAATAATATGGCTGAGTATGAAGCTTGTATTTTGGGGTTAAGGCTAGCTGCAGACATGGATATCCAGGAAATCTTGGTCTTGGGAGATTCGGATCTTCTGGTACATCAAATTCAAGGAGAATGGGAAACACGAGACTTGAAGCTCATACCATACCGACAATGTTTACATGATCTTTGTCAGCGGTTTCGATCAGTGGAGTTCAGGCATATTCCAAGGATCTATAATGAGGTTGCCGATGCATTGGCTACCCTGGCATCAATGTTACACCATCCGGACAAAGCTTATGTGGATCCACTGCATATTCAAGTCCACGATCAGCACGCTTACTGCAACATGGTTGAAGAAGAATTTGATGGTGAACCATGGTTCCACGACATCAAGGAGTATATCAGAATGGGGATATATCCAGCACAAGCCACAGGGGATCAAAAAAGAACCATAAGGCGGTTGGAAAATGGATTCTTCTTAAGTGGAGGAGTTTTGTATAAAAGAACACCAGACCTTGGATTATTGAGATGCATAGATGCTAGACAAGCTACGACTGTCATGTCTGAAGTACATTCGGAAGTCTGCGGACCCCACATGAGCGGATATGTGTTGGCAAAGAAAATTCTCCGAGCTAGTTACTATTGGCTTACCATGGAGCGAGATTGTATCAGTTTTGTGCGCAAATGTCATCAATGCCAGATACACGGAGATTTGATTCATTCTCCACCATCTGAGTTGCACACAATGTCGGCACCATGGCCCTTCGTCGCTTGGGGCATGGATATTATTGGACTAATTGAGTCGGTAGCATCCAATGGGCACAGGTTCATTCTGGTAGCCATTGATTATTTCACCAAATGGGTTGAGGCCAAAACATTCAAATCAGTGACCAAGAAAGCTGTAGTCGATTTTGTTCACTCAAATATCATATGTCGATTCGGAATCCCAAAGGTGGTCATCACAGATAAAAACGGTGCTAATCTTAACAGTAACTTAATGAGAGAGGTATGTCAATAGTTTAAGATTATACATTGCAATTCTACCCCATATCGGCCCAAGGCGAATGGAGCAGTCGAAGCAGCCAACAAAAACATAAAGAAGATACTTCGGAAAATGGTAGAAGGTTCAAGACAATGGCACGAAAAATTACCATTTGCATTGTTGGGATATCGCACTACTGTTCGCACTTCGGTAGGAGCAACTCCCTATTTGTTGGTATATGGCACTAAGGCGGTAATTCCTGCAGAAGTTGAGATTCCTTCCCTTCGGATCGTCGCCGAAGCTAAGATTGATGATGATGAATGGGTCAAAACCCGTTTGGAACAGTTAAACTTGATTGATGAAAAACGATTGGCAGCAGTATGTCATGGCCAATTGTATCAAAGAAGAATAGCAAGAGCATACAACAAAAAGGTGCATCCCCGAAAGTTCGAAGTGGGTCAACAGGTGTTGAAACGTATTCTTCCACATCAGGTTGAAGCAAAGGGCAAGTTTTCCCCAAATTGGCAAGGACCGTTCATTGTGACCAGAGTATTGTCCAATGGTGCATTATGTTTAACAGATATTGAAGGAAAATGCATAGACATGGCTATCAACTCTGATGCAGTAAAGAGATATTATGCATGATTTTTCTTTGGTATAGTTATTGAATGTTTGTATTTGGCATTATTTCGAAGATTGGAATGACGAAGGCAATTTATTCTGTTATCTAAACACTGTACCCTTTGTTCCCCCTTTGAGCTACATTTGTTTCTTTCCTACCCTCTTTTGGAATCAAAAATGAAAAAAAAAATATAAATAAAAAAAATTATTGTAGTGAACTACGTTTGCCCTGATTCCTCAAAGAGGATACGTAGGCGCCTCACGGCTCGGTCATATGGTGCATAATATGCATAATGTGCATAAAATAAAACATCAAAAGACCCCAAGCAAGAAGCTGGGGCAGGAATTGTGCTGGCAATAAGAAAAATGATTCCAAGAGTTGTAATTTTAAACCCATATCAAAATTGTTTTGACTCTTGATACCCTTTCATTCCAACCACATACCAAAAGACCTTTCGATCAATCATAGAAAAATGTCGAGTCGAGCAAATGGAGGTGATTCATAACACTCTGGTCCAAACAAGAAAAAGCGATGAAAATGAGAGAGTCTTATAGGTGAAAACCCTCACGGGCACCATGAGACGACGGAAGCTGAGAGAAACTAAAATGAGAGAGTCTTATTAGTGAAAACCTTCACAGGCACCATTAAGGCGAAAAGGAATTAAGAAATAAACAAATGAGGGAGGTTTGTCGGTGAAAACTCTTTAAGGCACTGCAACTCAAACAAGGTCCGTAAGTTGGCAAAAAGTAAAATTGGGTTGTGGAAATTTTGGAAAGCAAAGTGAAACAATTGAAAAGGAGATTGGTTAAATAGACTGGGCTGATTAATCCAAAATGCATACCCTGATCATTGGTGCCAGTGACTCCAATCAGATAAGTTCCTTATTCCTATCTCCAACAGTCATCCAAATTTGGATTCTTCTTTTCATTCTTAATTGTCAAAATCGTCATGTTTCGTCACTAATAATCTTACTCTTCTAAAGTTTTGAGGTGAGTTTCGTTCCAAGCAAATAAAAGGAATGTCAAGGTATACTACCAAGATTCAAAATTGCACAATGCAAAATACGGCCATGATAGGCGGGAGGTAATAGGATGAAAATAAGATATGGGTGTGAGAAAAGTTGAATCAGAAAAGTGGTTCAGTAATGTCATGAGAGACATATGATTACGATTGAAAGGGTTTGAAGTGAAAACAACAGTTGGGTATCCTACGGTTAAGGATCAATCATGAGGACAAAACAGTCTTTTCAACCGCTTCAAGGCAGTAAAACAAGACAAAGAGAAACCCCACCCCCAGCGACAATGCCACAACTAACCACCATGCCTTAAACTAACAAAATTTTCCTTGATTTGAAACAGGGGCAAAAACAATATTTGTTTCAGGAAACACTCGGTGATGGAAGTATCAGCAAGAAGGCGTCCACCTGGAGAAAAAGGAAGAACAGTTGAAATATCAGCAAGCAGGCATCCACCTGGAGAACAAGGAAGAACAGTTGAAATATCAGCAAGTAGGCGTCCACCTGGAGAACAAGGAAGAACAGTGAAAATATCAGCAAGCAGGCGTCCACCTGGAGAACAAGGAAGAACAGTTGAAATATCAGCAAGCAGGCATCCACCTGGAGAACAAGGAAGAATAGTTGAAATAACAACAAGCAGGCGTCCACCTGGAGAACAAGGAAGAACAGTTGAAATATCAGCAAACAAGCGTCCACCTGGAGAACAAGGAAGAACAGTTGAAATATCAGCAAGCAGGCGTCCACCTGGAGAACAAGGAAGAATAGTTGAAATATCAGCAAGCAGGCGTCCACCTGGAGAACAAGGAAGAACAGTTGAAATATCAGCAAGCAGGCGTCCACCTGGAGAATAAGGAAGAACAGTTGAAATAACAGCAAGCAGGCGTCCACCTGGAGAATAAGGAAGAACAGTTGAAATATTAGCAAGCAGGCGTCCACCTGGAGAACAAGGAAGAACAGTTGAAATATCAGCAAGCAGGCGTCCACCTGGAGAACAAGGAAGAACAGTTGAAATATCAGCAAGCAGGCGTCCACCTGGAGAACAAGGAAGAACAGTTGAAATAACAGCAAGCAAGCGTCCACCTGGAGAACAAGGAAGAACAGTTGAAATAACAGCAAGCAAGCGTCCACTTGGAGAACAAGGAAGAACAGTTGAAATATCAGCAAGCAGGCGTCCACCTGGAGAACAAGGAAGAACAGTTGAAGTATCAGCAATCAGACGTACACTTGGAGAATAAGGGAATATAATTCAAAAGAGGTCAGGAGCCCCCCTGAAGAACAGAATGGCGATTTATTTTTGACATTGTTGGTTGAAGTCAGGAGCCCACCCATATAATGGAGGAATACACTTGGAATCAATAAGGTAGAGGGATCCGATCAGAATCCCCAACGGGAAACAACAAAGAATCCCCAAGCAGAGGAAGGAAGTACAAGAATCGAAGAAAAACAATACAAAAAGCAAACAAGCAGTTCAAGATCGGTAGTCCGAAGAAAATACGAGACAAATCGGAAGCAAAAGATACCAAAGGAGTCACCAAGACATCAAAGCAACAAGAGACACAAGGGCATGATCTAGATAAGATTTTGTAATTCATATACCATGGTCGAGTCTAGCTTTTTGTTTTTCTTTAAGCAGGGTGTAATAAGGAGGTCAGCAAGCAGTAAAAGCAACATGCAACAACAGTAACATCACAGTCCTAAGGTATTCCCAGCTACCAAAACTTCCCGAACTACATTGACCTGATTCCTTTATAGCCAAGGATATGTAGGAAATCTTTGAAGCAGAGGTTCGGTCAAATCTTTCAAAAAATGCTTCCCACGAAGTATTCAAACAGGCAAAAATCGCTCGTATCCGCTCACTTTATCTTTGCACGAAAACTCTTCATGTTTCCGGACAAAGATGGGCAGCTGTGAGCACGTGATTTTTGCCTCATACGAATTACTCCAAAATAACTCCTGCAATTAGGTCTTTTCTTTAATTATGTGTTATTTTTAGGAAATATTGTACGGATTTCCTGTTTGTTTGCATAGGTATATGTGCGTGTGTAATTTTATTAATGCATTTAAAAATACAAAAAAAATAATAATAATGTAATATGTGTTGTATGTGCATTTAGGATTTAGTTTTTTTAATTTAGGAATTAACAGGTTTGTTTTACAAAAAGAAAATCACAAAAATATGTAATTGTTGTAATTTTGTCATTTTAATGTTCCATTGGGTGATTTAATTTTTCTTTGTTTTGTATGTTAATTATTGTAAGTGTATATTAATATTTGTAGTTGTATTTAGATTTTTTTAGGAATTGTGAAAATTTAAAAAGGAAAAGAATTCAAAAAATAAAGAAGGATTCGGACTGGGCCAGTTTTTAAAAAGAAAATCAGGCCCAAAGGTTACACCTCCTACCCGGCCCAGATTTGCCAACCCAAAAAACCATCAAACGACGTAGTATAAGGCAAGAGCTACGTCGTTTTGATTGTGCCCATCCAGGTAATTGCCAGACAATCAAACGACGCCGTATTAGTATTCTTATCTGAACCAATGATCAAATAGATCCAACGGTCCAGTTCAGTTCTTTCATTAAACCAAACAGCGACGTATGATCGTATTTAATCGGGACCGTTCATTGTTTAAAATCTAATGGTTCCCAGGCCCTCCCCATGACCCGACCCACTCCCGTCTGAAACCGACCCATTCCCCAACCTAAACAAACGACACCGTTTGGATAAACGAATTGATCCGGGCCGTAGATCTTACCTGATCCAACGGTCAAGATCAGACCACCCCTCCCCTATATAAACTAAATTGTTACCCCAACCCCCTAACCAAGAACCCCCCCTCGCCTTCCTGTTCATCATCGTCTCTGAGACGACACCCCCCTAAACCCTAGCCGCCCTAGTTCCCTCTCACCTGAAACCCGGCGGCAACGACGCCGCCGGTCACCACCTTAACACCCCTGAACCCCCTCGACCTCCTCTTTCCAACCATCACCATAACTCCCCTCGAATCAGGCCCCAGCTCTTCGAATCTTAAATCGAAGGTGGGCCTGAGGACACGACCGTCTCCGATGACCACCAAACTAACACCCAGTGACCTCCCAGCCACCCCCAATACAGATCTTCAAACCGTTTGGTTCGAATCATTTCAGAGCTTCTCGAATCTTCATTTGAAGATTCGAGCCAAACGTGAACTCGTCCAGATTCGTCCCAAATTCATACCAAATAACCCCTAGGCCTCCTTCACCCCTAAGTCGTCTTTGGTTCCTTTCGAATCTGCCCAAAAATGTTCGAACCCCAAATCCGAAGAAAGATAAAACCCTAAAAATTCAAACCATGGAGTTTGTCCAAATTAGATAAAAGATTGGGGTCTAATAGACCTTGATCGAGGTATTCTCAATCGAGAATACTTCGATTAAAGTCTGTTCGACCTCAAAGTGTCCAAATTCAAGTTCGAGCCTGGGTCGGAATATTTTTGAGGTTCTGAGGTATTTTCCTTTTTCTTTTATTCCATATTTATGATTTTTGTTTATCTATGTATCTGTTTAGTATAGTTTTATTAGTTTTCCATCTTCTATCAGTCAATTCTGCTCATCTTCAGCGGACTTTTTATTTTGTCCAATTCTTTCACTTGTTTATTGTTTGCTATAATTGTTATATACTATAATTTGTGTAATTGATCAAATAAGTGTTGTCGATTGGTCTGGGACGTTTGAATGTTAAGATTAGCCTGATAATAGTCTAAGTTATGGTTCATTCATGTCTGTTTCCCCTCTTGCCTCATTCATATTCTGAAGTTGTACTAAAATGAGTTCATTGTTATATTTGAACTTAGAATTGAGCTTGTTGGTATGTTCAGTTCCTTGAACTGAAGTTATTGGCTACCCTGGATCATTGTTCTTATGTTGATGCCATTTTATCTGATTTAAATCCATTCTGGTTTGAATGGTCATTTGAGTTCACATTGAATTGGTTATAGCTGTTGCAGTTAATTGAATTCAGTTAGTGGTTGGATTTGAATAGTTTGGAGAGGTTCAATGCAGGTTGAAAGGGAGTGGGTAGGGCAGTAATTTCATAACTTTCAGGGGGCAATTTGGGAATGAAACAGTTAAGATAATACTTTAGTGTTAGTGCTTTGTTAAAATAGGGTATTAATTAATGCAATAATGGGGGACAAAGGGAATTGGGAGTGCTGAAAATAAGGGAAAAAGTTTTCTTAGTGGAACTAAAAGTGAAAATCAGGGAAGTGGGAAATTTCTGATTTTAAAAGGGGAAAAGGGGTCCGGGCAGTAGGCTGGAAGAGGGGAAATAAGTTGTATAAGAAGGGGTGTTGGGACTGATAGACAGAGAGAAGGAGATATACTGAGAGAGAAAAAAAAAGACAGAAAGAGAGGACAGAAGGGAAAAACAGAAAAAGAAAAATAGAAAAAAGAGCACACACACACACAGAAAAGAGAAACAGAACAGAAAAATAGAGAAGAAAGAAAGAAAAATCAGAAATATTGTTTCCTCATATCTATCCGGGCTTGTTTGGTGATACTGTTTGATTGAATCTGAAATTTTCTTAAAATTTCTGCTACTGTTCGTCTGGTTTTCACGGTTTCTGTCGGTTTTGCTCAAATTTGCTGAATTGTTTGGCATTTTATTTCTGTTGTTGGGCTTCTTTTGCTGCTACTGCTGAATACTACCTCTTTTACCCTCATTTCCAGGTATATATTTAGACTCATGATACTGCAAAGTTTCAAGATTATAGAGAAATGAAATCTGGAATTTCAAATATGTTTGCTATTCATTTGAAGGCATTAGTTGAGTTTCAATTTATTTTTAGTTAACTATTAGCTTGCGCTTGATATGAGAACTATTAGTTAATCATCCTCTTTTGAAGTTAGTATAAGCTTTGCAATAATTCTATTTATTTCAGAATCTCATTAAGTATAGTTATATTCGAATTGTCGAGACAGGGGATTTGGTAGAAAGTTGACTATTCTTAAAACTTTGTATTTAGACCATGTTAACTAAGCGCTTGGTAACATGAAAATATCGGGGAACCACGCTAGTAAATTTCGTCAAGTCCAATATTGTTTAATTCTAGTTGACATAAGTATTCTCGTTTATACAAAAATAGGGCCTAATAATGCGGATAACTCTAAGTGAGAGGTGAATCGATATAATTCGTTACGATTAAGATATTGGAATATTACGGATGGTTCAGATGTGTATTTACGTTACATGTAATGTCATTTTATTAAATCAATTTGTAGATTAGTTCTCTTTCTTAACAACAAATGGCCTATTTATTTTAGGAATGCGATTAACTCATTTCTTAAAAAATAGTATATAAAAATAATGTCAATGATTTTTACAAAGTATAAATTTAGTATTTGTAAATAGCTTGCATAAGCCGAGATAAAAACTGATTTGATTTTATCTATCCCAAACTCAATCATCGTAAGTAAACTAACCAAATAATTAGAACTTTGGACTAAAAACAAGTTGTGTAGAAGAAGGTCAGATTTATGAATACTAATTGCAACATTTTAAGTCAAAGATATACAAAGTAGAGTTCGCTCCGAGTAGAATAATGGAAATTCTTCGAAAACTACTAGTTTGCTTATCAATTATTATTTTTTTCTAGTTTTACACGTAATTCTCTTTGGTAAGTTTTTAAACATATACACTTAGTCTTAAGCCTAGGAAAATAATAAATAACTTGTGCATATAATTATCAAGTACTAAAAATACATAAACAAAATACATATACCGTATTCACGATAAAAATAGTAGTTTTAGTTGCACGTTATTTATTTATTTTTCATCTCATTAATTCTTTTAATTTGAATAGTTTTGAGGTATATAATTCACACGCTTAAAATATAACTTGTGGCCAACACCTAATAAATTTTGATTTTTTTTAAATAAATCTCGAGACATTCCATTCGGTGATTTCCCATGGCTTTCATATTTAAAAACAGATAGACATAATAAACATTTGTAGAAAATTTATATTGCCATCAAAAAATATTTTGTGTAATTGGGGACACGTTCGCGTGACATGATTACATTTCTAAAGACAATTCGGAGTATGCGTTCGCGCAACTTCGAGCAAACTTTCTTAATAAAAGGGTTTTTTTTCGGAGGATATTAAATTAATTTATTTCATATAACCCGAGATGTGCAGTTCACTATTTAATTATACAAGAGTGACGAATGTTCGTAATTTTATTTTAAACACGCGCAATTTCGGCCATAAATTCTTTTTATAATAAAAATATAAATAATGCTATCAATCTCATTGTGTACACGTATGCGTGGCACGATTCTTTACATTTATAAAAAAAATATAATGCGAATATACGTACGCGTGATTCGCTTCAAGGAAGGTCTATAATTGTAAACAATCTAACCAAAACTAGGGGTGTGCATTCGAATCGGTTTATCGATAAATCGAATCGATTATTTGTTATCGGTTTATCGATTTCGATTTATCGGTTTATCGATTTCGATTTCGATTTCAAAATTTTCCTTATCGATTTATCGATTTCGATTTCGATTTTGTCCTCTTCGATTATCGGTTTATCGATAAACCGATAAGCTACAGTAATTTTTTTTAATTTTTTTATTTTTTTAATTTTTTTTTTAAAATTTTTTAATTTTTTTTACCCTTATTCTATAATACCCTTTCCTTTACCCTAAGTTCCTAACCCTATTATTTCCTCTACCACATTTAAGGAATGATCATATTTAAAGCTCAAGTAAATGAAGTTCAAATTAATGGAAAACATAATTAGCCGTGATGATGTATTTTGATTTTTTGTTTGTTTATACCGTTGGAGTGTTGGTGGCATACATTTGATCCCTTACTTTAGTTTCGTTGCATGTGCTTGTTGACACAATTTTTATGTTATAAACGGTGCTCTTCTTATTTTAGCTTCCTTTTGTCCATATTAGTTAGGTGTGTTTGTAGCGATATACTTTCTGTGGAATCCCGTAAATTTTCTTATTGGTGTAATCGATAACCGAATCGATAAGCCCCAAAAATCGATAAATCGAAATCGAAAAAATCGAAACCTTATTGAAACGATAACGATAAGCATATGTACAAATCGATAATCGATAAGTAATTATCGATAAGGGTCAAAATCGAATCGATAAATCGAATGCACACCCCTAACCAAAACGGCAACAAAATCATGCAACAAGAAATAATGTATTTAGTAAATCAAGATAATTAGGCCAAGTATAAAAATGGTTAAGCGACCGTGCTAGAACCACGGAATTCAGGAATGCCTAACACCTTCTCCCAGATTAACAGAATTCCTTACTCGGATTTCTGGTTCGCAGAATGACAAACAGAGTCATATTTTCCTCGATTCGAGATTAAAACCGGTGACTTGGGACGCCATAAAAATCCCAGGTGGCGACTCTGAAATTAATAAAGAATCCCGTTTTGATTGTCCTTTAATCGGAAAAACTCTCTTTACACTACGCCCCCCTCCGGAATGTTTTGTAAAGGAGAGGTGTGACAATGCTGAATAAAAATCAAAATTCAAAAATATTCCCTTTATTCTTTATAAGTCTTTCTTTCGAAAAAATAAAATAAAAAATTCCAAAAAAAAAAGTTAGTTTATTTACTTTATTCATGATCTTCCCGAACTACGCAAGATCTGATTCATGTTCCCACATGATACGTAGGCAACCCACATCAGGTTCGATCACCATTAAAAAGAAATGAAAAAATATTGATAATAATAAGGACCGACTGAGTCCATTCTAATATGTTTTGTTTTGAATTGTGAAGAAAGTTGAGGTGGTCGGTTTGTGGTAAGTTGGAAACACAAGATCCAAGGAAAAATGATAACCGACATCGAAGCTGTTACAAATGCTCAAGAGACTCAGGGTCAGAGGATTCAACAAAAGTCTACTGTGTTTGAGAAAAATAGAATACTGAAACAGCAAATGACCGAAATGTGTCAAGCATGGCCCAATGGTCAAGGACAACCTCGTCATGAGTCACAATTTGTTGCACCGCAAGAGCAGTACCACGCTCCTGAGTACCACTCGTACTCGTTTGACTTCCTGCAAACATTGAGAAGTCTGCCCGAAAGATGGTACAGGAATAAATGACCCAAAGAGTGAAAAGCTTAGAACAACAGTTGAAAAACATGCAAGGGCTGGCAGGTCAAAAAAGTGGTGCCTTCAAATATCTATGTATGTTCCCCGATGTCCACTTGCCGCCTGGTTTCAAGACTCCCAAATTTGAAAAGTATGATGGACATGGAGATCCCATAAACCACCTGAAAAGGTATTGCAATCAACTGAGAGGTGCGGGAAGAAGTGAAGAATTGTTGATGGCTTATTTTGGGGAAAGCCTTATGAGAGTAGCCTCCGAATGGTTTATGGATCAAGACACGTCTCGCTGGTATGTCTGGGATGGCATGGCACAGGACTTTGTCAAACAGTTCCAATACAACATTGACATTGCCCTAGACCGCAATTCCCTTTCAAACTTGAAGAAGAAACCAACTGAAAGTTTCAGGTAATATGCCATTAAATAGAGAGAGCAAGCAGCCAGAGTTAAGCCACCCATGGATGAGCACGAGTTAATCACTATCTTCCTTCAAGCTCAAGAGCCAGATTATTTTCAAAACATGATGTCCGCAGTGGGAAAATCCTTCTCAGAAGCAATCAAAATGGGAGAAATGGTAGAGAATGGTCTTAAGACAGGCAAAATTATAAGTCAAGCAATTCTTAAAGCCACAACTCAGGCTGTCCGGGTTGAATCTGATAAATTCAGTGACACGAATGAGAAGGATGAAGAAATTATGATGACATCAGGGTCGAGAAGAAGTCCTAGGAGAATGTCTCAAAGGTATGGCCAGCCTCGTCTATTTTCCGATAACTTCCTTGAGTATTACTATCCACCTCAGAACCCACAATACTCTATTGCTCCACCTCAGTATGTTTCCCAACCACCAAATCACCCAAGAAGACGAGCATGAGCATCACAAAATCTCCACCAGCCTCCACAATATTTTCAAGTGCCATACGACCCACATCCAAGCCAGGGGTATAGAAGGGAACAAAAGCTGAAAGATAATTTTACACCAATAGGAGAGTCCTATGCAAGCTTATTTGAGAAGTTAAGGTATCATGATATGATTGCACCCATTCCTCCAAATCATGTGGACCCACGTGCAAGAAACTTTGACCCTTCTAAAAGGTGTGAATACCATTCCAATGCCCAGGGTCACAATGTTGAAAGCTATCGGGATTTGAAAAGAGAAATAGAAAGGATGATCCAGGAAAAACTGATTGTGACCAAAGACAGTGACGCCCAAAATATCGCGCAGAATCCTTTACCTACACATCATGATGCACACTTTGTGGGGATGATGCCTGGTGACATGGAGTATGAGAATCCTCTCGGGAACTTGCTAACTGAAGTTAATGATGTTGAAATTGGAGAAGGCTCTGCAGATTCTGATGAGCAAATTTGTGGCTAAATGTCAAGTCTAGCAATTGAAAAGTCATTCCCTCCTCACTAGGAAGGAATCTTGGTAGCTTGTTTTGATGTTTTTTCTATTATCTGGGTTATTTTAGGGTTGTGATCCAGATTTTATTTGTTTTATTGAGTCAAACCCTTCTATCCCTCCATTCTGTTTGTGTGAGTCTTGTCTGTCTGTTCTGTTGCTATTTTCATTATTCAGGTTATTTTAGGGTTGTAACTCGTATTTTGGGTTGCTTGTTTAGTTGTAAAACTCTTTCATCCTTTACTCAATAAAATACAGTTTGTCCTTTTGTGTCATTCTGTTCCTAGTTCTTTTGTCGCTAGTTCTAATGACATGACATGCATGCGGAAATTTTAGCCAGATCTTAGGAACTGATTTAATTTGGAATTGGATAACTAAAAAAAATAAAAAAAAATACATTTGTGGATGAATAAAGAGTTGGAATACTTTGGAACTAAGGTCGAGTAAAATTCACCTTCAAATCATTGTGAAGATCGGGCTTGAGGATGTTTAATCAATTGAAGTTTGTTGGAAAGTTTGTCACTAAGGGATGAAAAAATGTCTTGTGACCACGGCACACCAAGAAGATAGACATGTTCGTCAATACTGTGATCGCAAAAAGATACCATGTTTGACATTCTCGAGGTTGGGAGGACCTTTTTCTGCTACCCAAACACTTTATATCCTTCGCTACCCCTTTTGAGCCTGTGTTATTTTCTTTGATTACCCTCTTTTGGAATCAAGTTTAGAGTCAAAAAAAAAGAAAAAGAAAAAAAATCCATGTCCCAAGAGTGCAAACTGGGGCAATTCTTATAAAGTTCAAAAAAAAAAAGATTTGTCAAAGGTTCATGCCCTAAAAATAGGAGCTAGGGAAACTTGTTTTTAAAACAAAAGAAAAAGAAAGAAAAAAAAAATAAAAGAAAAAAACAACAAAAAGAAAAATGAAAAAAATTAGTTAGGTGAGATGTTTGAACTACGTTCGACCTGATTCCTTAAAAAAGGATACATAGGCAGCCTCACGGTTAGGTCCAACCAAATAAGAATTTAAAAGAAAAAAATTCAAAAAAATCCCCAATAGCTGAAATTGGGGCAAAGATTTTATTTCATTTTGAAAAGAGTCGATTCCAAAAGTTGTAAGTATACAACCCCGTCATCTTTAGTATGTTTTGAGCCTCATGTCGGTCTTTCGTCCAACCTTATCCAAAAACCTTCCAAATAAAGATCTCCCGATATGCCTTCAAGAATGCCAAGAGAAGCATGCAATGAGCAACGGTTGCCACACGACATATAACACTGTCAAGTTACTCACAAAAAGTAAGAAAAAGAAAAAGAAAAAGAAAAAGAAAAATGAAAGAGTCTTACTAGTGAAAACCCTCACGGGCACAGTAAGGCGGCGGTAAGTAGAGATGAATAAATGAGAGAGGCTTGTTGGTGAAAATTTCTCAGGGCACCATTAGTCGAAAGTGAGTCGTGAAGCTGATGCAAAGGATTGGCATAAACAAGCCCGACTTCAAAGGTCATAAGGATGGTAAAAGGGAAGATTGTATTAGTTTGGTAGATCGGTTGTTAAGTCCAAAATGCATGTCATGATCATTAAGGCTAGTTATTGGGGAAAAAAAAAGAACTCGTCCTTCTGTCCTTCCGACAGGGGCATTTCTTGTTAATACTTGTTTCTTTGCATCATTGTGTCCTTCACTCCGAGTCGGTCCTTGTCAAAACAAGCAAGAAAAGATTTCAAAATCTGCTACCAGCTTTTCAATTGCATAAAGCAAATTTGGCCAGCACTAAGTTGTTTTTGTTAATATACCTTGAGGATTCATACAAAGGCTTCCCCAAAAAGACTCTTCTCAGCCTACTTGGCGCAATAAAGATAACTGGTGATTCTCTTTGACAGACAAATTGCTTAAAAAGTAGAAAGTCATTCAAGATATCGGAAAGGGTCACCTAGGCAAAGATCTCCAGTAGAGATAAGGCTGATTGAGCTGCAAGTACAAATGATACTAGGTGTGAAACAATTAGGGTTGATACAGAGCAAAAGTCTCTTGAAGCCAACTCAAGCTGATTGAGCAGAAGCCAAGCTGCCCAAGACTTAAGGCCACAAATCGACCACCATTTTCAAAACTGACAAATTTTTCTTTGTATGAAACAGGAACAAAGTGGTGCAAGGAAATTGATTCAAAAAGAGGAAAAAAATGGGAAAAAAACAACAAAAAAAGAAAAGAAAAAGAAAAGACGAGAAAAGCCGGTAAAGGGAAGTTTCTCAAATCTTTGCCTTTATTTGTCTTACTATTGTGCATAAAATCTTGCCATTGATCTTCACATTTTTCCTCCTAGGATAAAAAGTCCTAGTCTGATGGATTTTCCTCCCAATATAAATCTTAGTGTGATGAATCTTTCTCCTAAGATAGAAAACCTAGTCTGATGAACTTTCTCCTAGGATCACAATCTTAGTCTGATATATTTTTCTCCTAAGATAGAGGACCTAGTCTGATGAATTTTCTCCTAGGATCAAAATCTTAGTCGGATGAATCTTTCTCCTAAGATAATAAATTAGAAGATCTAGTCTGATGACTTTTCTCCTAGGATCAAAATCTTAGTCTGATGAATCTTTCTCCTAAGATAGAAGACCTAGTCTGATGAAATTTCTCCTAGGATAGAAATCTTAGTCTGATGAATCTTTCTCCTAAGATACCAAAAAAAGTGATCTAGTCTGATGAATTTTCTCCTAGGATCAAAATCTTAGTCGGAAAAATCTTTCTCCTAAGATAATAAATTAGAAGACTTAGTCTGATGACTTTTCTCCTAAGATCAAAATCTTAGTCTGATGAATTTTTCTCCTAAGATAGAAGACCTAGTCTTATGAACTTTCTCCTAGGATAGAAATCTTAGTCTGATGAATCTTTCTCCTAAGATACCAAAAAAATGTGATCTAGTCTGATGAATTTTCTCCTAGGATTAAAATCTTAGTCTGATGAATCTTTCTCCTAAAATACAAAAAAAATCTTAGTCTGATGAATTTTTCTCCTAAGATAGAAATCTTAGTCCGATGAACCTTTCTCCCAAGATACCAAAAAAGAAGTAGAAAAGAGACCTAGTCTGATGAACTTTCTCCTATGATAGAAATCTTAGTCTGAATATTTCTCCTAAGATACCAAAAAAACATCTTAGTCTGATGAATCTTTCTCCTAAGATAGAAGACCCAGTCTGATGAACTTTCTCCTAGGATAGAAATCTTAGTCTGATAAATCTTTCTCCTAAGATACCAAAAAAAAGTGACCTAGTCTGATAAATTTTTCTCCTAGAATCAAAATCTTAGTCTGCTGAATCTTTCTCCTAATATAGAAAACCTAGTCTGATGAATTTTCTCCTAGGATAGAAATCTTGGTCCGATGAACCTTTCTCCTAAGATACCAAAAAAGAAGTAGAAAAGAGACCTAATCTGATGAGCTTTATCCTAGGATCAAAATCTTAGTCTGATGAATCTTTCTCCTAAGATAGAAAACCTAGTCCGATGAATTTTCTCCTAGAATAATAATTTTAAAAAAAGAAGAAGTCTGAATTTGAAAAAAAAAGGGAGCAATTTTTAATTTTCTTAAATTATCAATTTTTAGTTGTCTTGAAATCAGGGGTCTCGCCTGGAGAATAGGGTCAGTTTTACTTTAGTCAAGATTAGTTTATAGTTTACCGCAAGCTCAGTCTCAAAGTTAGGAGACACACTTCCTAGTCGAGTCATTAATTTTACTCTCATAGTTTATGTTTGTTAACACTCATAGATGTTCCCAATATCAAATTGGGGCAGGAAAATTTCTTTTGTTTTGTCTGTTTTGTTGTAATTAGGCGCCCACCTGTAGAACAAGGGAAGACAACTCAAGTTTTAAGGGAAAGCAGTTTCGAAAGAAGAAAATTCAAGTTTCAAAGGAAAATGGTTCAAGGTGCAAGGGAAAACAGTGTCAAGTAACAAGAGAAGACGGTTCAAGTTCAGCAATCAGGCGCCCACCTGGAAAAAAAAGGGGAATTCAATTCAGAATACAATTCAAGTCAGCAACAAAAGAAGCTTACATCAAGAATGCGAGTCAGCAGTCCAAGATGATCAACAGAAGTTAGTCACAATCCAGAATAAAAAGAAAAAAACAAAAAGTAAGACACGAAGTGAATCCAAATGCAGAAGTTAATGAAAGATGTGAGCTACTCAAGACAGGGCTGAGGTCACAAGCTCTGCATGTCCCGTCTTGGTTTGAAAAGCTAAAGAAGATTGAACCAACACCTGCGGCAAACAAGCATCAAGATTCAGATCAGGGTCCGCATGAAGAACCAACCAAGACTCAAGATCAAGCTTCAAAAGACTCATAGATAGGAATCTTGTAACTCGTAGCTGATAGGCTTATTTAGTCTTTTTTATTTTTGATTTTGATGTAATAACGGGACTGCGGACCGGAACCTCAGCGGAATGGCACCTCGACCGGCTCTCCACCTCGGCATACTCCATTACCTCATTCACCTCTGAATTACACGTGGCCTGATTCCTTTATAGCCAAGGATATGTAGAAAGCTCAGATACCAGGGCTTGGTCACATTCTCCGTTCTCTTAGTTTTTGGTCTCCTTAAATAAGGGTCGGGTCAAAAACCTGTCTAGTCATTCTTTGTCTGAAAACTCTTCACGTTTCCAGTCAAAGAGGGGCAGCTGTAGACATGTGATTTTTGACCCTCCCCAAGATTTTTATATTTTAGCACGTAAATAGCTATTTCAACTCATTTTTACTCTTTTACTTTATTTTATTACAAGAAAAATCAAAATTACAAAAATTGTTCCATTAATGTTTTGTAGTCATTTTTAATCTTGAAAATACCAAAAAAATAGTTTATTTTAACGGTCAGTCTTATTTTAACATTTGTTTTACTTAAGTAGGACTAATTAATAAATAAGATCGTATTTTAATCTCATTCGCGAGGAAAGAATAAAACTTGGGCTCGAGCAACCCATCTTTAGGCCTAATTTTTGGACCTAATCCATAATTACCAAGCCCATAATTCCTAGGCCCATACCCCGAACCTAATCCCTACCCTATATAATAGTACCTAATCCCTACATAGACCTACACGGAAAAGACCCCAGGATCCACCGTTTCTCTAAAAAGAAGATCGAAGGAAAATCAGACATCTTCTTTCATTTTGAGAAGAGATCAGCCAAAAAAAGGAGCTAACCTAAGAGAAGAGACTAACGCCTCAGACTTAGACAAAAAGATGCAACAACTTCTTCTTCAAACAAAAAAAGCAGAACCAAAGATCGTGAATAATTCAACCCCATTTTTCGATACCACCCATCTCTTAGCCGTTTCAGTTGTGAAAAGTCATAGCTTTAACCCCAAAATCAAACTGCAAATAGGCTTAAAATTAGTCCCTAATCTCTCGCCAAAACTCCAAAAGATCAGTGTAAATCAGCCTGCACCACCATGCCAACAATTTTTTCTTCCAGTCGGGTTCAAATGGTATTTCGAGAGGTCTTGTTCGAAGTTCGTCGTCGTGAGTTCCGAGCGAGGTGTTTTTCCATGGTCTTGTTTATTTTCTCTTGTCAAAATTATTGATTAATCAAGGTTCAGATTCAATTTCAAGGTTCATTCTCTATCCTTTCCTTGTTCTTTATTTCAAAAAATACTTTTTTTTAGTTGGAATGATATCTGAATTTTGATTAAGCATAAGATGTTCTGCTTTTGACATCCTTTATTTATAATTAGATTTCATTATTTTTGTGATTTCTTTAGATTATATTTGTTCATATAATATTGATGAATGGCGTCGTAATTTTTTCTTTGTCTACAGTTTTGATTTTATCCCTCATGGTTACAATTCACTTTGGTTAGATTTGTTAGTATTAATTGCCTATAAGAATTTGAAAGGGACCGTTGTCTGTTGAGTCAAGTCCTTGAACAATTAGTTTATTGGGATAATGGAATAATTTTGTTTCGTAAGTAAGGTTAAGCTGTATTTGATGCTATAAGCCCAAAAGAATAAGGACGTCCCTGTCCACATTCATGCATATGCTGGCCCAATTTTGCTCAAACACATGTAGTTAGCCCACCATTTCATGACTAATTAATCTATTTCATGCTTCTTTATAATAATTTCATAACTCTTGGCCTTGAAATAATCTTGAGTTAGCTTAGAAAGGAAATATTATGAACATCTGTGGTTGGCTTTAGTTGAATACTTTCTTTTAAAATAAATTGAGGTGTGTCATGCCAAACAAAAATTTATAATCCATGGCCCTCAGATAATTAATTTTAACTCTTTAGAAATCGAGGTGCGCCATTAGTTGAATCTTCCATGGCCCTCGCAAACTTGAAAGTGCGTAGTTGCTTTAGGCACGCTATTTTAAAAATTACCTTCCTAAACTCGGGTGTGCATTTATGTGACCCAAATCCAAATCTCAACAACGTTAGATAAAATGTGTCGTGGACCGCGGGTGCATTTGTGTGACGTGGTCCAAGATGCATTTTAGGTGACGGTGAATCTTCCTAAAAAATATTTAAATAAAAGTGGTTATAAAGTTAAAATTGAACCATAGGTTAAAACATGTATTAAAATCAGATAATAAGCCAATTATAACAGTTGAGCGACCGTGCTAGAACCACGGAATCCAGAAATGCCTAACACCTTCTCCCGGGTTAACATAATTCCTTACCCGGATTTTTGTGTTCGCGGACTGTAAAACAGAGTCAATCTTTTCCTCGATTCGAGATTTGAACTGGTGACTTGGGACACCATAAAATTATCTCAAGTGGTGACTCTGAATTTAATAAATAAATAATCCCATTTCAATTGTCATTTAAATTGGAAAAACTCCCTTATACTCCTTCCGAGGGGGTAGATAAAAAGGAGGTGTGACAACCACTATCCTAGCAGGAGCGACCTCGCTCCAGTTCCATCAACTATCTTAAACCTGGACCATTCACCATAAACACTCTTGCATTCATTCCGAAATTTCGTGTCTGTTCTTGCAATGACTTCATCGGTATATTTTGTCAATGAATCCAGAACTACACATGGCCTGATTCCTTTAAAAACAGGGTTATGTTGGCAGCTCAATGACCAGATTCCAACCTCTGTCTTTCAAAACATCCCATCCGATCAAAATTGGCCATCATTTCTTTACCCGAAAACTCTTTTCATCCTTCCCAAGTAAAGAGGGGCAGCTGTTGATACCCAATTTTTTCAATAATATTTTAAAAACTATGCCTGGGAATCAATTAGTATTTTTCATACAATTTCTGCATTTTTAAAATATTTTAACTAGTTTCTCCCAGCATTTATTTTATAAAAACAATCACTAATTGCATCACAAATAGTTTTATAATAATTTTTGTGGCTTAATTCTATTACTTGTATTTGTACCAAGTTTCAATTATTGCACAAATAGCCACATTTATATTTTTAGAATGCAACTGTAATTACTTTGCAACTATAGCCTATGCATGCATTATTACATTATTTGTCGAAACATAGCCTTTATATTTTTTTAAAAATATTAAGTAATTATCTAAAATATTTCCAGGCATAAAAATCATTTTTTACATCCTATTAGTTATTTTAAAAATTATTTTATCAATTAAATAGGGTATTTAACAAATGGCCCCCTATCTTCAAACTTAGCCTAATTGCCCAGCCCAATTTTAACCCCTTATAAACCAGCCCAGAAACCCCAGGCCCAATACCCACCTGCTCGACCCAATACCCGGCAAATCCTAGTCGTTGATCATTTTGATCAACGGTCCAAATTTAGCCTTACCTAAATCAAACCTAATGACCTCCCCAAACCCTTCATTTCCTCTCCTTTCTCACACTGACATTTGATCCCTCTTCTTTCAAATGCTCTCAAGTACTAACCCTAGCTCACCCTCATCGTCGTTCATCTGCTGTCGTTCATGGAGTTTCCCCACCACCATCAGACCTCTAATTGTCTCTATTATGTTGGTATGTCTATATCTAAGGTCCTCGAGGGACCAGGGTCAGTCCACTTACACATATGGCCCTTTCTTGCCTGTTTCAGGCTGTTCCGATTCGATTTTGAGTAAGATCTTCCTATGTCGCCTTAGATCTGTGGATTTCTAAGCCTACTTCTTCATCTTTGTGTTGTTCTTCTCGAAATCCTAATTTCTTCCTGCTGAACTTCTTAGATCTATACAGATCTGAGATTTTGGACCTGTTTCACATGAATTTTACAAGAACCGTCTGATTTTCGAATGACTTTTCATTTTTTCTAAATTAGGGTGTCCCGAAAATTTCTTTCTCCAAAATGTTTGATGATTTGAGTGTTTAATCTTCTATTTCTTATGTGTTTTAACCGATTCGTAAAGGTTTGCTTTAACCCTAACTAGTTTATGCTAAAAACCCCCAAGTTTTTTGACATTTTGTTTGGTTTCTGAGTTATTTGTGTACTGACTTTGTCATATGCTTTGGTTCCTACGATTTGTTTTTAGCTTAATTCGATGTCTTGTGATTTTTTTATCCTAATCTGCCTCTACTAAAGTTTTTGGTTTGACTTTTCTACTGATTCTATATGTCTATATTCATTCTGCCTATTCATGGTAAACCTATATTTTTCTCCTTAAATGAGTGTTGTTTTGAATTCTTTATTTACCAATTTGTTTCGTCAAAACCTATGTGTTGAATCCTGACTATTCCTTTCTTGCCTTATTTTGTCCGCGATACTTGCTTACTCTTTACATGATTTTCTCCTTAATTAAACCCTTGCCTATTTTTATTCTGAAGTTCTTTATTTTGGTTTGATTTGAACGCCTTTCCTTAATAAGGCCTTTGCTTCTTACTTCTTTACTCAGTCTGATTGAATTCCTTGCCTTAATTAACTCATGTCATTACTGTTGACTGATTTTCCTTAATTAAAGGAGAAGACTATGCTGAATCTTTGTGTGACTGATTCTATAAATTTTCCTAATTGCTACATAAT
The DNA here is from genome assembly GCF_000393655.2 of Nicotiana sylvestris. Taxonomy (NCBI): domain Eukaryota; kingdom Viridiplantae; phylum Streptophyta; class Magnoliopsida; order Solanales; family Solanaceae; genus Nicotiana; species Nicotiana sylvestris. The sequence continues at coordinate 106,360,632 of NC_091060.1, read as the reverse complement.
TGATTCTTTACCTTATTTTGTTTAACTCTTGATTACTATGTATGCTCTTACCTATTCTCACTTCTGGACACGAACAATAGTTCATAAACTACCACTTTTACACTCTAAAAAGGCTCTTTCTGCTCTCTCTGCTACTTGTGATCTCTGTTATTCTAGCCGGCTGCAAGCCAAGTTTGGAAATCGTACAATACCTGTCTTACATCTTATGTTTTCTTTCTCTAACTGGTATGCTTCTGATTAAATTTTAGAATCCAAACCTATGTGTTTATTTATTGCCTTAGTTTATCAATCCTGAGCCCATTCCTGTTTCTGTTTACTGCTTACCTAGCATGCCAAATACTGCCTTACTCAAATATGTGATTAGCATGTTTTCACTTTACTCTCTTGTTTTCTATCTTGTTTAACATGTCTTACATATGTAACTAGCCTGTTTGACTGACTATTGTTTATCTAGCATGCCTAAATTTTGCTTTTCTGTAATTAGCATGCCTACACTTGTTAATACTTGCCTAGCATGTCCATTTAAGTCCTTGCATGTTCTGCCTTACTCCTTCTAAGTTAGCTAATCTCACTACTCTAGCTGTGTTGTTTATATGTTTTCAACATGTTTCTACTGTGACCTTTGCTTCATGTTTTAGTGACCTGCACTATATCTAACCTATTTAGTTCTGTAGAACCCCTTAAGAACTCTATGCACCATGTTGTTTATGTGCTTCATTAAGGTGTATTCTATGTGTTCTTAAACCCATCTTTCTTTGTGTGAAAGCTGTTTGCAAAAGTACTTCCTAAAGCTTGTTTGTTCTATGACATGTGTTGTGATTGCAAATTATTTTTCATACTTTCCTCAAACTGTTTTATCACTAAATCAATACTGGTTTTCAAAAATTCTTCTCACTCCTAAGTCCTTTCTTTATATTGTCTATCAAACTCTTTCAAACCATTATGCACTCTCACTTACTCTTAGATTACTAAGTCATGCCCCTCTGGTATGTGTACTACTTAGAGACCCTTGAGATTTCTTTGAACTCTGGCATATCAGGGCTGGCACTTCCACACTGCATATAAATCAATCATTATTTGAGAAAGGTCTAGGTGTGAGCACTGCTCGGGATCCTTGAGGTCCTTAGGGAACTCTGACACACCTAGATATGAAATTGCCTAGGAAACTTTGGGCAGTTGAGACTACTGAAGGAAGGGAAATTGCTTCGGGCCTGCTTCAGGCTCCATATAACCTGCTCCACTACATATAATTAGAGATCATGCCTATAGGATTTAAAATCAGCTTTAATAATTAGAGATCATGTCTATAGAATCTAAATCAGCTTTAATTATAGAAATCATGCCTATAGGATCTAAAATCAGTTTTGTTCAGATTTAAAATCTGTTTAACTTTAACTTATACTTGTAGTTTTTGAATCGGTTTAATTAACCAACCTACTCGTTCTTCAATGCTGTGTTAGTTAATATCACTAGAAATCATGTCTATAGGATCTTAATTGTCCATTTAAAATCGTTTACTGTTTTACTGCATTCCTGATCAATGATTAGATACCATGCTCATCGGATACCACTATTACCCGCCTAGGCAAGCCTATAGGGCGACTAAAACTCTTCAAACTATAAAACTACGCTCTATTATCTGTGACTGCTCATATTCAATAGGTCTAAAATCAGTAGGCAAACTGAATAGGTCTTTGACACTTTGGTCCTAACTCAATACTGCATATTCTATACTCACCTAGATATCCTGTTCTAGGGCTTCTTTTTAAATACCTGAAACTGTGTGTAAGACGTGCACTTGCCTGCTCTGTTTGTGGAGGTAAAACTTGAGCCTTTAATTGTTCTCTTTTAGTCCAGTCCTAATTGTTTTGATTGTCGCCTAGATTTTTCTCCTTTTAGTACCTTAGGATGGTCTAGAACTACCCAAACCAGAGGTCCTAAATACCTCCGGGCCACAAGGAAGGGACAGGTAGTGCACGCATAGATATCCTTTAAGGTTACTAGAATGCTTTATGCTATGACCAAGGGGGAGGGAATTCGGTAGTAAGGATATGATGACTGCGCGCTAATGTCACGTGTAGCCCCTCATTGAGGAGTGATTACCGGCCATTGCATGGGTATGATCATGTAGGCTAACCAACCTAGGACCCCTCTCTCCCAATTCCTATGTGTTCTAAATGAACTTCTTTTCTTTATGTATGTATATATATATATATATATATATATATATATGCAAGTTATTCAAACCTCTCCTTTGCTTCCATTACCTGAATCATACATATGTTTATAATGTGAAAACATGCCTTTATTTGTGAATATGTGTTGAAATTGTTTACTTGCAAAATGATTAATTCACATAGTTTTAATTCAGCCAGGACCCACCATTGTGGACCGCGAGGGGTGCCTAATACCTTCCACTCAAGGTTATTTAGAGCCCTTATCCTAATCTCTGGTAATACAAACTAGTTCATGAGTTAATTTCTCTAGGTGCCCTAACGCACCATAATCCGTTAGGTGGCGACTCTTCACATAGCCAAATTTCCAAAAGGAAACGAGTTATTCTCCCCATGAATGTCGAAATCCGAACTTCACCATCAAAAAGGGTAAAAAGGGGGTGCGACACAGATTTTGCAGGTGACAAAACTGATAGGAAAAGCACTAGTGGGACGTGTCAACTCTTGGGAAATGCATTAGTATCTTGGCATAGCAAGAAACAAAATTGTGTTACCCTATCAACGACTGAAGCAGAATATTTAGTTGTCGGAAGCTGTTGTACACAAGTTCTATGGATTATGCATCAACTTCTCGACTATGATTTATCTCTTACCTCTACTCCTATATTTTGTGATAATACCAGCGCTATTTGCTTATCAAAAAATTATGTGCATCATTCTAGAGCAAAACATATAGAAATTAAGCATCATTTTATCCGTGATCACATTGCTAAAGGTGATATTGTGTTAGATTTTATTAGTACTGACTCTCAACTTGCCGATATTTTTACAAAACCACTTTTGGAAGAAAGATTTTGTTTTCTAAGGAAAAAGATTGGCATTTTTCCAAATTTGTAAAAAAAAAGTCTTTTTACCGTGTTATGAAATATTTTATTTCCTTAAGTATGTGTGGCTTAATTAATTTTCGTGTAGGTGTAATAATTGCCTATCCGTCAGTACTGCCGATCAGTCACTTTAGAAGCACCACTTCCTTCTGAACCCGCCTTTTCCTTTAACCAAGGCGACCCTTCGTTCCTTCTAAAAGTACCGATAAAAACCCTTCCAACCCTGCTACTCTTTCCATTCCTATCAAATCGAACCTTCTCACCATAGCCAAAAAAACCTCTCTTCATCCACTGTAACTAGACGGAGCCGAAGGTTTCAAAAACCCCTCAATCCTAAAGAACCTGTATACCTGGAGTCGTCTCTTGACTTAGATTTCCTCAAAACAGATAATAAGAGTAGTGAATCTTCCAAAAATCCTCCCATTAGCCAGAAAAATGCAAACAAAAGACCTATGGAGCAAACCCCCAAAAAGTCTGCATGCAAGAAAGGAAAGGTAGAGAACACTAAATTTGGACCTGAGGATAAGTTAATCTTTTATGGCCCGGGTGAAAAAGCAAGGTTTGAGTCCTTCAAGTCAACATCTATGGCTTATGGATGCTCTGTAAGTCTTTCTCTCATGAAAAATATGCACTGTGATGTGACCTCTATATTTGATTTTCAACATCTTTCTTCTCTGTTTGACACTGTTGGTAACTCTATTTATAAGGAATCTGTGAGGATGTTTTATGCAAATCTATTTGTGAATGACAAAGATGATTTGGAATCTATAGTGCTAGGCCCTATAATTGTTCTAGACTCTTATTAATTTGAAAAGATTTTCTCTACTAAGTTTAGTGGGTTTGATACTTTTGTACAAAATTCTTGGCCAAAAGATGTTGAAGTATCCTTTGAAGAAGCAAAAATCTTTTTATCTGATAACCCTCGTGATATTGGCCCCAAGAACCTAAAGTTTGAACATCGTGTCTTGGCCCACATGATTGCTACTACTTTACTCCTCAGAACTAGGACCCTTAGCTCTTTATCCACTAGAGATGTTTTTGTCCTTTACTGTCTTGTTAATTAAAAGATTGGATTCGTTTATGTGGATTCGCAGTACATGCTTGAAAGTGTTAGGGACATATCTTCCTCCGCTGCTTGTGTACCATATGGTCTACTCATCTCACACATTCTCGAAGTTAAGAAGGTAGACTTGGCACCCTTTATACCCAAGCATATTTACAGCACTTATGATAAGACAACCTTTTCAATGATGGGGTACACCTTGGGTAATGATGGATGGGTTAAGCGCACCAAAGTTGAAAGTATTACAGTGCCAGTTGAAGTTCAAACTGAACAACCAGCATCTCAGTCGACTACCTCTCAATATCTTCAGCAGATGCAAAAATATTTAGATGAGGTAAAACAGCTAGTAGTTGAGATGAAGGAACAAGTAGATAAGATCAGATAAGTCACTAAGGAGACAGGTATAGATGTGGCTAAGATCAGAATAGATATAGGAGCTACGCGGAGACAAGGAACCAGGACATTTAATTCTATAACTGAAAAGATGGATAAGCTTGTCAAAGATGTCGAGAATTCATATGACTCCTTCTGCACCAAAGTGATCAACACTCTCAAGTACTTCCTAGGAAGAAACTAATGTGCATTTGTGTGATGGTGTCCAAAAACAATATTTTTTTCTTTTCTTGTTTTTTGTTCACTTGCTGGTGGTTCTAACAAATTTTTCTTTTTGGGTCTGTATAACCTATGCCTCTACTGAAAGCATTATTTTTGCTGCACTATCTCGCTAGTTATTATGTATACTACTTCCTATATTACTTGTCTTGGCTGTTTTTTTTCTTTTCTTTTTGATTGTTGTCAAAGGGGTAGAATAGAGAAATAAATAGGTAGAGAAGTAATTCAACCTCTCAGGGGGAGCAATTCAACTCAACTCAGGGGGAGCAACTTGGAAGTGAAATAAAAAGGGAAGTCTCTTAATTAATGTCTCATAATTAATGTTTACTCTTGTCACACCTCTTTTTTCCGCCCCCGCGAGGGGTGAAGGAGTTTTTCCAATTAAAGGACAATCGAAACGGGATTTGTTTATTTATTTCAGAGTCGCCACTTGGGAGATTTTAGGGTGTCCCAAGTCACCAATTTAATCCCGAATCGAGGAAAAGAATGACTCCATATTACAGTCTGCGTACCAGAAATCCGGATAAGGCTGTTAACCCGGGAGAAGGTGTTAGGCATTTCCGAGTTCCGTGGTTCTACCACGGTCGCTCAACTGTCATATTCGGCTTATTTATCTGATTTTAATACAATTATGAACCGATGTGCCAATTTTAACTTTTTACCACTTTATTATTATTATTTTTAAAAGAATGTGAACATCGCTTAAAACACGTCTTTGGACTGCGTCACATGAAATGCACCCACAATCCGGAACACATTTTATTTGATGTTTTGGGATTTGGATTTGGGTCGCATGAAATGCACACCCAAGCTTAAGAAAGTAAACTATTAAACATGCGCCTAAAGAGACTATCGCGTTATTATTTTGGGAAGGCCGTGAAATTCGCTAAACGGCCCTCCCGAATTTTAAGTAATTAACTCATATATTTTTGTGAGGGCCCCGCAATCTGTGCGTTTTTATTTGGCGAGGCTCGTCTCATTTTATTTTAAAAGGGTAAGCTTAAAGTAACTACATTTTTACTTTATTTATTTAAAGAGTTAATTCAAGGTTATTAAAATATATTGCAAGCCACGCTACATGAAATGCACCCGTGAGTCACGACACGTTCTATTTAACCGTGCGGGAAATTAGAATCGGGTCACACGAAATGCGCCCCCAGATTTTAATAAATAAAAGAAAATCAATTTAAAGGACGCACCTAAATCAAGTAGCGCATTTGACTTATTTTCCTAATCTTTGTGATGCCAAATTTATGGACAAGATGTTACTACTAATGAATTTTTCTTCCCTAAACTTAGAGATACGAGATCAATTTTATCACTAAGTGGTAGAATAATTATTTACAATTACCTTGGGGGAAAACGTGGGCTAACCTGCTACACACAAAGACATAATTCCTTTATCTTTTAAAAGAATGCACGAGCAAACAATTAAAGTAAACACAAACAGAATAATAAATAGACTAAAAATCATTTAAAAGAGTACAACATATCCAAACAAACAAATTAGTAATCCAAAGAAAGCATATCGATAGTGGCGTAACAATAGTGCCGTGAATCACTGCACAAACCAACACTCCTGAAGCATTTACTGGTGCCAATGTCTTTCATATCATTTAACAGGTGAATAGCAAAGACCAAGAAGAGTGAGAAACGGACCTCAAATGGCGACAATGAGAACCTCGGATAGAAAAACAGAATGCTTCGCCGGAGCCTCAACGAAGCTCGACCAAACCTCTTCGAACTCGGCTACGACGGACACCTCGGCTCAACTTCTTGGACTTTGGACTGAAACGCTCGACTTCAACACAAGGTCGAGCAGCACACCTCCATGAATTCTTGTTCAGCTGGTGGGCGTGAGGATGGGGAAACAGCCGCAGTGCTGCTTGGCGTGAAGCTGACGGGTCGTTTGGTGGTGGACGCCCGGAGCTTGGCGTCGCTTGTGGTCGACGAAGGAAGTTTGGACAGGAGGATGGTCGATGATGCAGCAGTGGTTGCTGCTACTCAAAAAAATGAGGGGTTGTGGGTTATGGAGGTGTTCGTAGGTGATGGACGACGGTGGGAGTTGGGGCTGGTTATGGCGACTGGGTCGTTTGGATGGAAACAACGACGGAGGGTTGTCGATGGGATGTGTATGGTGGTGCGCGGTTCGCTGGCAGTTTGGGCAGTAGGGTCGAGGGGCAGTGACGAAGAGGTTTGGAGGGGTGACGACGGGAAAGCAGCAGCAGTTGCTGCTTGATAGAGGCTGAGGCATGGGGGTCGTGGCTGGTTCAGCTACTGGCTGGACTACGGGAGAAGGGGGGGCTGTTGGTGTGACGGAGGGAACCTTTGGGGTGGTGGTCTCAGGGACTGTTTGGATGGATCTGGTTTCAATGGAGGAAGAAGGCGAGATACTGGTTTTTTTCCGGCCAGTTATGGGGTCGTTTGCTGGTGGTTGCGGAGAGGTTTGGAGGTGGGGAAGACGATGGGGGAAGGACGTGAAGCAGCTGCAGCAAATGCTGCTCGACGGAGTGGTCGACGGGACGGAAAACTGGTATCGTTTGGACGTGAAAGAAGAAGAAGCAATGGCCAACCTTTTCGTTTTTTTTCGTTTTCTTCAGTTCAAAAGATGAAGAAGAAGGTGAACAGTGCCTTCTTCAAATTTGTTTTCAAAATTTTCTTTTTTCCCCCCCCCCCAGCTTCTAGCCTTGTCCGTGTATATAAAAGCATGTTATGGGTCTCACGTGTACAAGCGTGAGAGACAAATGTCTCCAAATGTGAGCCCCATCACATTGTGTTTTGTTCATGTTCCCCATGCGTGTCCCCCATGTGTGGGGGGTTTGGATTGTTGTGGGCTAGGTCCGAAAATTAGGCCTAAAACGGATAGTTTGAACCCAAATATTATTCTTTTGCCCAGACCCGAGAATAAGAACACGACGTTGTTCAATTAATCCTATGTAAGTAAAATAACTACCAAAATAAGACTGACATTTAAAACAAAACTATTTTTTAATATTTTTTCAAGATTAAAACAGCTACAAAACATTAATAAAACTATTTTTGTAATTTTCGTTTTTTATATAAAGATAAAATATAAAGTACCATTTTTGTATTTTTCAAGTTTATGAGAAATGCATAAACTAAAATTTATATATATATATATTTTGTAATGTTCCTTTTGTGACGAAATAAAATAAAAATAGTCAAAATTAGCTAAAATAGCTATATTAGACCTAAATTAAATATTTACGCTAAAAATGTGAAAATTCTCGGGGAGGGTCAAAAATCACACGTCTACAGCTGCCCCTCTTTGACTGGAAATACGAAGAGTTTTCCGGCAAAGAACGACTAGACATGTTTTTTACCCCGGCCATTATTTGGAGGGACTACACTAAGGAAAGGAAGGGAATGTGACCGAGCCCTGGTATCTGAGCTGCCTACATATCCTTGACTATAAAGGAATCAGGTCACGTGTAGTTCAGAAATGAGAGAGATGGTAGAGTGTACCGGGGTGAAGAGCCGATCGAGGTGCCATTCCGTTGAGGTGCCGGTCCGCGGTCCTGCTGTTACAAAAAATGAAAAATGAAAAAGACTCACTAAGCCTATCAGCTACTAGTTACAAGGATTCCTATCTATAAGTCTTCTGAAACTTGGTCTTGAGTCTTGAATGGTGCTTCATACAGACTTTGGATTTGAACCTTGATACTTGTTAGTTGTCGATGCTAGTTCTTGAGCAGACCACATCTGTTCTCCACTTCCGTACTTTGGATTCATTTTTTTTTATGCTTGCTTTTTTTTTTCTTTTCTTGTTTTTGTTTTTGTGACTAGATTATGTCGATCGTCTCAGACTGTTGACTCGCATTCTTGAGGTGAGCTTCTGCTATTTCTAACTTGGATTGAATGCTGGGGATTTTTGTTGTAACCCTCCGCTCTCCGGGCGGGATCCTGACTTCAATAAACAACTCTGAAAATAAAACGCCTTTCCTCTCTTCAGACGGGCTCCTGACTTCAACAACTTCTGAAAAATAAATCAGCCTCCATTCTCCAGGCGTGCTCCTGACTTCAACAACTTCTTAGAAATAAATCAGCCTCCATTCTCCAGGCGGGCTCCTGACTCCAACTTAACATTTAACAACCTCCGTTCTACAGGAGGACTCCTGACTTCAACAATTTATATTTTAACACCTCCATTCTCCAGGCGGGCTCCTGACTTTGACAACTTAAAATTTTACAACCTCCGTTCTACAGGCGGGCTCCTGACTCGACAACTTCTTAAAAATAAATCAGCCTCCATTCTACAGGCGGGCTCCTGACTTCAACAACTTTTCTCAAAATAATTTATCCTCCGTTCTCCAGGCGGGCTCCTGACTTCTACAACTTTCCTAAAAATAATTTAGCCTCCGTTCTCCAGGCAGGCTCCTGACTTCGACAACTTCTTAAAATAAATCAGCCTCTATTCTCCAGGCGGGCTCCTGACTTCAACAACTTTTCTCAAAATAATTAGGCCTCCGTTCTCCAGGCGGGCTCCTGACTTCTACAACTTTCCCAAAAATAATTTAGCCTCTGTTCTCCAGGCGGGCTCCTGACTTCGACAACTTCTTAAAATAAATCAGCCTCTATTCTCCAGGCGGGCTCCTGACTTCAACAACTTTTCTCAAAATAATTTAGCCTCCGTTCTCCAGGCGGGCTCCTGACTTCTTCAACTTCTTAAAATTAAATTTAGCCTCCGTTCTCCAGGCGGGCTCCTGACTTCGACAACTTCATAAAATAAATCAGCCTCGATTCTCCAGGCGGGCTCCTGACTTCAACAACTTTTCTCAAAATAATTTAGCCTCCGTTCTCCAGGCGGGCTCCTGACTTCTTCAACTTCTTAAAATTTAATTCAGCCTCCATTCTTCAGGCGGGCTCCTGACTTCTTCAACTTCTTTAAATTTAATTCAGCCTCCATTCTCCAGGCGGGCTCCTGACTTCAACAACTTTTCTCAAAATAATTTAGCCTTCGTTCTCTAGGCGGGCTCCTGACTTCTTCAACTTCTTAAAATTAAATCAGCCTCCATTCTCCAGGCGGGCTCCTGACTTCAACAACTTCTTAGAAATAAATCAGCCTCCATTCTCTAGGCGGGCTCCTGACTCCAACTTAAAATTTAACAAAATCCGTTCTACAGGTGGGCTCCTGACTTTAACAATTTAAATTTCAACACCTCCATTCTCCAAGCGGGCTCCTGATTTTGACAACTTAAAATTTTACAACCTCCGTTCTACAGGCGGGCTCCTGACTTCGACAACTTCTTAAAAATAAATCAGCCACCATTCTACAGGCGGGCTCCTGACTTCAACAACTTTTCTCAAAATAATTTAGCCTCCGTTCTCCAGGCGGGCTCCTGACTTCGACAACTTCTTAAAATAAATCAGCCTCTATTCTCCAGGCGGGCTCCTGACTTCAACAACTTTTCTCAAAATAATTTAGCCTCCGTTCTCCAGGCGGGCTCCTGACTTCTACAACTTTCTCAAAAATAATTTAGCCTCCGTTTTCCAGTCGGGCTCCTGACTTCGACAACTTCTTAAAATAAATAAGCCTCTATTCTCCAGGCGGGCTCCTGACTTCAACAACTTTTCTCAAAATAATTTAGCCTCTGTTCTCCAGGCGGGCTCCTGACTTCTTCAACTTCTTAAAATTTAATTCAGCCTCCATTCTCCAGGCGGGCTCCTGACTTCTTCAACTTCTTAAAATTTAATTCAGCCTCCATTCTCCAGGCGGGCTCCTGACTTCAACAACTTTTCTCAAAATAATTTAGCCTCCGTTCTCCAGGCGGGCTCCTGACTTCTTCAACTTCTTAAAATTAAATCAACCTCCATTCTCCAGGCGGGCTACTGACTTCAACAACTTCTTAGAAATAAATCAGCCTCCATTCTCCAGGCGGGATCCTGACTCCAACTTAAAATTTAACAACCTCCGTTCTACAGGCGGGCTCCTGACTTCAACAATTTAAAATTTTAACACCTCCATTCTCCAGGCGGGCTCCTGACTTTGACAACTTAAAATTTTACAACCTCCGTTCTACAGGCGGGCTCCTGACTTCGACAACTTCTTAAAAATAAATCAGCCTCCATTCTACAGGCGGGCTCCTGACTTCAACAACTTTTCTCAAAATAATTTAGCCTCCATTCTCCAGGCGGGCTCCTGACTTCTACAACTTTCCTAAAAATAATTTAGCCTCCGTTCTCCAAACGGGCTCCTGACTTCGACAAATTCTTAAAATAAATAAGCCTCTATTCTCCAGGCGGGCTCCTGACTTCAACAACTTTTCTCAAAATAATTTAGCCTCCGTTCTCCAGGCGGGCTCCTGACTTCTACAACTTTCCCAAAAATAATTTAGCCTCTGTTCTACAGGCGGGCTCCTGACTTCTACAACTTTCCCAAAAATAATTTAGCCTCCGTTTTCCAGGCGGGCTCCTGACTTCGACAACTTCTTAAAATAAATAAGCCTCTATTCTCCAGGCGGGCTCCTGACTTTAACAACTTTTCTCAAAATAATTTAGCCTCCATTCTCCAGGCGGGCTCCTGACTTCTTCAACTTCTTAAAATTTAATTCAGCCTCCATTCTCTAGGCGGGCTCCTGACTTCTTCAACTTCTTAAAATTTAATTCAGCCTCCATTCTCCAGGCGGGCTCCTGACTTCAACAACTTTTCTCAAAATAATTTAGCCTCCGTTCTCCAGGCGGGCTCCTGACTTCTTCAACTTCTTAAAATTAAATCAACCTCCATTCTACAGGCGGTCTCCTAACTTCAACAACTTCTTAGAAATAAATCAGCCTCCATTCTCCAGGCGGGATCCTGACTCCAACTTAAAATTTAACAACCTCCGTTCTACAGGCGGGCTCCTGACTTCAACAATTTAAATTTTTAACACCTCCATTCTCTAGGCGGGCTCCTGACTTTGACAACTTAAAATTTTACAACCTCCGTTCTACAGGCGGGCTCCTGACTTCGACAACTTCTTAAAAATAAATCAGCCTCCATTCTACAGGCGGGCTCCTGACTTCAACAACTTTTCTCAAAATAGTTTAGCCTCCGTTCTCCAGGCGGGCTCCTGACTTCTAACACTTTCCTAAAAATAATTTAGCCTACGTTCTCCAAACGGGCTCCTGACTTCGACAACTTCTTAAAATAAATCAGCCTTTATTCTCCAGGCGGGCTCCTGACTTCAACAACCTTTCTCAAAATAATTTAGCCTCCGTTCTCCAGGCGGGCTTTTGACTTCTACAACTTTCCCAAAAATAATTTAGCCTATGTTCTCCAGGCGGGCTCCTGACTTCGACAACTTCTTAAAATAAATCAGCCTCTATTCTCCAGGCGGGCTCCTGACTTCAACAACTTTTCTCAAAATAATTTAGCCTCCATTCTCCAGGCGGGCTCCTGACTTCTACAACTTTCCCAAAAATAATTTAGCCTCCATTCTCCAGGCGGGCTCCTGACTTCGACAAATTCTTAAAATAAATCAGCCTCTATTCTCCAGGCGGGCTCCTGACTTCAACGACTTTTCTCAAATTAATTTAGCCTCCGTTCTCCAGGCGAGCTCCTGACTTCTACAACTTCTTAAACTTTAATTCAGCCTCCATTCTTCAGGCGGGCTCCTGACTTCTTCAACTTCTTAAAATTTAATTCAGCCTCCATTCTCCAGGTGGGCTCCTGACTTCAACAACTTTGCTCAAAATAATTTAGCCTCCGTTCTCCTGGCGGGCTCCTGACTTCTTCAACTTCTTAAAATTAAATCAACCTCCATTCTCCAGGCGGGCTCCTGACTTCAACAACTTCTTATAAATAAATCAGCCTCCATTCTCCAGGCGGGCTCCTGACTCCAACTTAAAATTTTACAACCTCTGTTCTACAGGCGGGCTCCTGACTTCAACAATTTAAATTTTAACACCTCCATTCTCCAGGCGGGCTCCTGACTTTAACAACTTAAAATTTTACAACCTCCGTTCTACAGGCGGGCTCCTAACTTCGACAACTTCTTAAAAATAAATCAGCCACCATTCTACAGGCGGGCTCCTGACTTCAACAATTTTTCTCAAAATAATTTAGCCTCCGTTCTCCAGGCGGGCTCCTGACTTCTACAACTTTCCTAAAAATAATTTAGCCTCCGTTCTCTAGGCGGGCTCCTGACTTCTACAACTTTCCCAAAAATAATTTAGCCTCCGTTTTCCAGGCGGGCTCCTGACTTCGACAACTTCTTAAAATAAATAAGCCTCTATTCTCCAGGCGGGCTCCTGACTTTAACAACTTTTCTCAAAATAATTTAGCCTCCATTCTCCAGGCGGGCTCCTGACTTCTTCAACTTCTTAAAATTTAATTCAGCCTCCATTCTCTAGGCGGGCTCCTGACTTCTTCAACTTCTTAAAATTTAATTCAGCCTCCATTCTCCAGGCGGGCTCCTGACTTCAACAACTTTTCTCAAAATAATTTAGCCTCCGTTCTCCAGGCGGGCTCCTGACTTCTTCAACTTCTTAAAATTAAATCAACCTCCATTCTACAGGCGGTCTCCTAACTTCAACAACTTCTTAGAAATAAATCAGCCTCCATTCTCCAGGCGGGATCCTGACTCCAACTTAAAATTTAACAACCTCCGTTCTACAGGCGGGCTCCTGACTTCAACAATTTAAATTTTTAACACCTCCATTCTCTAGGCGGGCTCCTGACTTTGACAACTTAAAATTTTACAACCTCCGTTCTACAGGCGGGCTCCTGACTTCGACAACTTCTTAAAAATAAATCAGCCTCCATTCTACAGGCGGGCTCCTGACTTCAACAACTTTTCTCAAAATAGTTTAGCCTCCGTTCTCCAGGCGGGCTCCTGACTTCTAACACTTTCCTAAAAATAATTTAGCCTACGTTCTCCAAACGGGCTCCTGACTTCGACAACTTCTTAAAATAAATCAGCCTTTATTCTCCAGGCGGGCTCCTGACTTCAACAACCTTTCTCAAAATAATTTAGCCTCCGTTCTCCAGGCGGGCTTTTGACTTCTACAACTTTCCCAAAAATAATTTAGCCTATGTTCTCCAGGCGGGCTCCTGACTTCGACAACTTCTTAAAATAAATCAGCCTCTATTCTCCAGGCGGGCTCCTGACTTCAACAACTTTTCTCAAAATAATTTAGCCTCCATTCTCCAGGCGGGCTCCTGACTTCTACAACTTTCCCAAAAATAATTTAGCCTCCATTCTCCAGGCGGGCTCCTGACTTCGACAAATTCTTAAAATAAATCAGCCTCTATTCTCCAGGCGGGCTCCTGACTTCAACGACTTTTCTCAAATTAATTTAGCCTCCGTTCTCCAGGCGAGCTCCTGACTTCTACAACTTCTTAAACTTTAATTCAGCCTCCATTCTTCAGGCGGGCTCCTGACTTCTTCAACTTCTTAAAATTTAATTCAGCCTCCATTCTCCAGGTGGGCTCCTGACTTCAACAACTTTGCTCAAAATAATTTAGCCTCCGTTCTCCTGGCGGGCTCCTGACTTCTTCAACTTCTTAAAATTAAATCAACCTCCATTCTCCAGGCGGGCTCCTGACTTCAACAACTTCTTATAAATAAATCAGCCTCCATTCTCCAGGCGGGCTCCTGACTCCAACTTAAAATTTTACAACCTCTGTTCTACAGGCGGGCTCCTGACTTCAACAATTTAAATTTTAACACCTCCATTCTCCAGGCGGGCTCCTGACTTTAACAACTTAAAATTTTACAACCTCCGTTCTACAGGCGGGCTCCTAACTTCGACAACTTCTTAAAAATAAATCAGCCACCATTCTACAGGCGGGCTCCTGACTTCAACAATTTTTCTCAAAATAATTTAGCCTCCGTTCTCCAGGCGGGCTCCTGACTTCTACAACTTTCCTAAAAATAATTTAGCCTCCGTTCTCTAGGCGGGCTCCTGACTTCGACAACTTCTTAAAATAAATCAGCCTCTAGTCTCCAGGCGGGCTCCTGACTTCAACAACTTTTCTCAAAATAATTTAGCCTCCGTTCTCCAGGCGGGCTCCTGACTTCTACAACTTTCCCAAAAATAATTTAGCCTCCGTTCTCCAGGTGGGCTCCTGACTTCGACAACTTCTTAAAATAAATCAGCCTCGATTCTCCAGGCGGGCTCCTGACTTCAACAACTTTTCTCAAAATAATTTAGCCTCCGTTTTTCAGGCGGGCTCCTAACTTCTTCAACTTCTTAAAATTAAATCAACCTCCATTCTCCAGGAGGGCTCCTGACTTCAACAACTTCTTAGAAATAAATCAGCCTCCATTCTCCAGGCGGGATCCTGACTTCAACAAATTTTCTCAAAATAATTTAGCCTCCGTTCTCCAGGCGGGCTCCTGACTTCTTCAACTTCTTAAAATTAAATCAACCTCCATTCTCCAGGCGGGCTCCTGACTTCAACAACTTCTTAGAAATAAATCAGCCTCCATTCTCCAGGCGGGCTCCTGACTCCAACTTAAAATTTAACAACCTCCGTTCTACAGGCGGACTCCTGACTTCAACAATTTAAATTTTTAACACCTCCATTCTCCAGGCGGGCTCCTGACTTTGACAACTTAAAATTTTACAACCTCCGTTCTACAGGCGGGCTCCTGACTTCGAGAACTTCTTAAAAATAAATCAGCCTCCATTCTACAGGCGGACTCCTGACTTCAACAACTTTTCTCAAAATAATTTATCCTCCGTTCTCCAGGCGGGCTCCTGGCTCCAACAATTTAAATTTTAACACCTCCATTCTCCAGGAGGCTCCTGACTTCTTCAATTTTTCAAAATATATTCAGCCTCCATTCTCCAGGCGGGCTCCTGACTTCAACAACTTCCTCAAAATTTTAACACCTCCATTCTCCATGCGGGCTCCTGACTTCAACAACTTTGAAAAATAAAATGACAATTGAGGGCGGATGAACCCAAAATATCCTATTCGAGGGCGGATGAACCCAAAATATCCTATTCGAGGGCGGATGAACCCAAAATATCCTATTCGAGGGCGGATGAACCCAAAATATCCTATTCGAGGGCGGATGAACCCAAAATATCCTATTCGAGGGCGGATGAACCCAAAATATCCTATTCGAGGGCGGATGAACCCAAAATATCCTATTCGAGGGCGGATGAACCCAAAATATCCTATTCGAGGGCGGATGAACCCAAAATATCCTACTCGAGGGCGGATGAACCCAAGATATCCTACTCGAGGGAGGATGAACCCAAAATATCCTACTCGAGGGAGGATGAACCCAAAATATCCTATTCGAGGGCGGATAAACCCAAGATTTCCTATTCGAGGGCGGATGAACCCAAGATATCCTATTCGAGGGCGGATGAACCCAAGATATCCTATTCGAGGGCGGATGAACCCAAGATATCCTATTCGAGGGCGGATGAACCCAAGATATCCTATTCGAGGGCGGATGAACCCAAGATATCCTATTCGAGGGCGGATGAACCCAAGATATCCTATTCGAGGGCGGATGAACCCAAGATATCCTATTCGAGGGCGGATGAACCCAAGATATCCTATTCGAGGGCGGATGAACCCAAGATATCCTATTCGAGGGCGGATGAACCCAAGATATCCTATTCGAGGGCGGATGAACCCAAGATATCCTATTCGAGGGCGGATGAACCCAAGATATCCTATTCGAGGGCGGATGAACCCAAGATATCCTATTCGAGGGCGGATGAACCCAAGATATCCTATTCGAGGGCGGATGAACCCAAGATATCCTATTCGAGGGCGGATGAACCCAAGATATCCTATTCGAGGGCGGATGAACCCAAGATATCCTATTCGAGGGCGGATGAACCCAAGATATCCTATTCGAGGGCGGATGAACCCAAAATATCCTCAAAACTTGAAAATGTCTTACCTCAAAACTTGCTGGGGATTATTTTGCTGGGGATGAATTTTCCTTTTCTTCCTTACCCACTCTGGGTTGTCCGACCCTCTTGAAACTTGGTCGAAACTCTGTCGAGGATGCTTCTACATCTCGATGATCCGCTGGGGATAACATTGCGAACTGCTGAGTAACCCTGCTGGGGATAACACTGCTGAGGATAACTCTGCTGAGTAAATATGTTATCTTACTCCTTCCAAAACTACTTCCTTTTAAGTAGGATGTTTCATTCCTCTGCAAACTACCGATTTTCACCAAACTTGTGTTGGACTCCTCGAAACTGCTGGGGATAACACTGTTGGGGAATTATTTACTTACCTGTTGGGGGATAAAATGTTATCAGCTGGGGATAAAATGTTATCAGCCGGGGATAACGCTGTTGAAGATAACACTGCTGGGAGATTTTGATTCCTTCAAAACTAGTGTTTCACTCTTCTGAAGGCTGTTGGGAATGACATTGGCCTTTTGCTTTTTCCGAGCACAAGTTTCATCCTTTTGTTTTGTCTGCTGGGGAACAACTTCCTTTATTAAAACTTGCTACGCTGGGTAAAACTGATTCAAAGACCACTTCCCTTGAGACTGGTGCTATCTTTATTCTTCCCCAACTGGGTATCTGACTTCCAGAAAATTTTCTAAATTAAAGGAAAATTTTCTACCCCAGTTTGACAATCTCCCTTGTGGCATGCATTTCCTTCATCAATGCCATTTCCTTTACCTTTTAGTCTCGTATGAATTTCCCAAATCATGCTCATTGCTCTCCTTGATTTGTCCACGGGCCTCGGCCTTGAGGTTTATAACCTTTGATTTTGGCAAGGATATCCCTCTTGACACTCGTCAGTCCTTTTGTCAATTCCCTTTTGCTGGGGATATCTTTTTGACACTGGACTCGCGCTTGTTCCTTGCTGACTTAGACCATTTGGATGTTCTAATCGGATCCGGTCTTGCATAATTGGAAAGCTGATGGCAGATTTTGAAGTCATTTCCCACTAGTTCTGACCAAACAGACTCTACTGAGGAATGTTTCTATGAAAGGAGAAAGATAAACAAAAGGGGAACCAAATAAAAGACAAAGGAAAAAGACGACTCTTTAACAAAAGAAACTATAAATGAAAAACCTATCAAACGCCGATACCGACTCTAATGGTCGTGACATGCACATGTGGCCTATCCTCCGCCGTCAATCGTCTTTCCAGATCTTCACTTGGAGATTCCCCATCTGATTCTTAATCTTATTCGGCTTGGAGTGCCCAAAGGGTTTTCACTATCAAGCCTCTCTCATTTTGTTTTTTTTTCCCAGCTTTCATCGTCTTATGGTGTCCGTGAAGATTTTCACCGATAAGACTCTTTCAGTTATATCACTTTACAGCTGGGGATTTGGAGTGTTGCCGATATGACTCTTTTTTGCTGGAGATTAGAGTCCTTTCTGATGTGGAACAGAATGTTATGTTCACCGGTAAGACTCTCATTTGTCTGACTTGGCATCTTTTGAAGACTGATCAGAAGGTCTTTCTTTGGACCGTAATGTGGGTTTTTGGATAGGCTAGAAAGAAAGGGTATTAAAGGCTCAAAAACAAATCAATTTGGGGTTCAAAATTACAACCTTCGTTACCATATTTGTTTACAACAAGCGCAACTCTTGCCCCAGTTTCTTGCTTGGGGATTATTTATTTTTATTTTTTTAATTTTTATTACGCCATGCAAACTATGACCATTATGGCCATTATGCACCCTATGACCGAGCCGTGAAGCGCATACGTATCCTCTTTGAGGAATCAGGTCAAACGTAGTTCTCAGTTCCTCTTTATTCTTCTGAATTTCCTTTTTTTTTGTTATCATTTTTCTTTTCTTTTCTCTTTTTCTTTTCTCTCTTTTTTCGTTTTGTTGTTTTCTTTTCTTTCTTCTTTTTTTTCTTTTTCTTTACCTGTCATGCTTGTGTTTTCTAGTCGTTGCTAATGATTCCGAACGAGGGGTATGAAAGAAAAATAAATAAGGCTCAAAAGGGGTAACGAAAGATAAAGTGTTTAGGTAGCAGAACAAAATGCCTTCGCCATTCCAGTCTTCAAAACATGTCAAATGCAAACAACACAATTAAACAAAGATTTGTAGCCTCTTCTGATGGTGCTGGACTTGACAATTATATTCAACATCTGCTTGTTCATTTGTCACTTCTAAAGCATTGTTGGGCGACACTCTCACTCTCATTATCATGAAAGGTGAATCTTGCTTTTAACGGTTTTCTTTATGTTTTACTTGCCCTAGTTCCACATGACTCGAGCTCCGAATAATCTCAAACCGTCCTTATTTACTTTAAATGTTCTGATCACCTTTCCGGGGTTTTATGATTAACTTTTCAGATTAGGCCCAAACTGCGTGCGCATGTCATGTCACTAGAATCGGCGCTGAACAAAAATGATAAAAGGACTAAACAAAAAGATGACTGGAAATAATAAAAGACCGGATTTGCATTAGACGACCGGTGAAATGGTTTAAATAACAAAACAAACAAAAACAAACCAGAATAAAATCCTAAAATAACTTGTACAAAACTTAAACAAACTGCTATGACAAAGCGGGAAGATAAGAAAGTTTGACACAAGACAATATCCGAATTACAATCCTAATAATCCGGACAACAGAAATGACAACAAAATAAGCCACCAAAAGCTTCTCTCTTGCTAACCAAGGAACGGAGCGTCCTCCCACTTCATCAAAACTGACATCTTAGCCACTAAGCTTCG
This sequence comes from Nicotiana sylvestris, assembly GCF_000393655.2. Lineage (NCBI taxonomy): Eukaryota > Viridiplantae > Streptophyta > Magnoliopsida > Solanales > Solanaceae > Nicotiana > Nicotiana sylvestris. The sequence continues at coordinate 106,341,261 of NC_091060.1, read as the reverse complement.
CATCAGTATCGCCCAGACCATTGCCAACTTCAATATCATCAACCTTAGTCAACAAGTTCCCAATAGGACTCGAATGCTTCTGTCATCAGGCCTGATCCCCGCAAAGTGTGCTTTTGGATCTTGTATTTCCGGCTTACCACAAACCAACCACCTTCTTTCTTTGTGATTCAAAACAAAACAGGTTAAAATGGACTCGGTCGGTCCTCATTATTAACAATATCCTTTCCCTTTTTTTTTCATTTTTCTTTTTTTTTGATTTTTTTCATCATTTTTTTTTCAACATTTTTTCATTTTTTTTTGTGTGTGGTCGAATCTTATGGAGATTGCCTACGTATCATGAACCCGCATGAATCAGACCTTGCGTAGTTCGGACCAATAAAAGATAAACAATAATAAACATTTTTTTCAATTTTCATATTAAAACAAACTGGGTTTCAAAGGTTTGAAGATAACCTACAAACTCGAAAATCAAACAACCCACATATTCTAATAAAAAGATTTATAAACTCAAAAAACAAATGGCCAGCTTCCTTTCTCCGTTTGACAAATGCAACCGAACGGTTATTTTTGCAAACGTGGCCCTTTCCAAATTTCACATGAATTTTGAGGCCGGGGAGGATTATTTTACGACACTTTACAAACTTGTCCGTTCTTTTACGAAAATAGTCTTTCGACAACTGAAAAATACTCTAAGGCTATTTCGGCAAGAACGGTTTAAGACGCGGCCGAAGCTGGCTCGGCTTATGTTTGACTAAAAATCCAAACGGTATTCACCTGACCGCTAACTCTTTATTTTATTTATTTTGTTTTTTTTCTTTTCAAATTACAATAAAAACTTGGTGTTGCAAACACGGCCCTTCAGCGCCTCGGGGACGAAGATTTTTAAGGCTGTGTGGGTCAACTGGACCAAAAATCCTAAACATGACCCAAAAGGTGGCTGTTTATGCAAAGTCAGCCTTCCGGCGTCCCTTTCGGGAACATTCGGCTATTTATGACAAAACAGCATCACCTGACTTATTTATGACTCTTTTTATTGTTTTTCAAATTAGAAAACGCAATATTGCAAACACGACCTTTCAACGTCTCGGGGACGAAGATTTTTAAGGTTGTGTGGGTCAACTGGACAAAATCTTAAAAAATGACCCAAAGGTGGCTGTTTATGCAAAGTCAGCCTTCCGGCGTCCCTTTCGGGAACATTCAGCTATGTTTTGACAAAACAGCGTCCTCCGACTTCTTTATGACAGAATTAAAATTTTGACATATTTTTTTTATTTATTTGTTTTTGGCTATTTTAGCAAAATGTGGGGTTGGACCCGATGAGGGTTGCCTACGTATCTCACATCCGGTGAGAATCAAACCCGCGTAGTTCGGGATTAACTAAACTATCTTAAACTTCTTCTTTTTTTTATTCATTTTTGGCAACAAATTTCAAACCCACTTTCAGAGCACGACTCTTTTCTTTTTCGATTTTGGCGTTTTCATAAAAATAAAAAACTATCTTAAAAATAAGACCCTTTTTTTCATTTTCATTTTCCATGGCCAGACAAACTATTTTCCTTTTCTATTTTTTTTTTCATTTTAAAAATAAAACAAAGTGAAGATTTTTTTTTCGTTTCAACAAAATGACCAACCTATTCTTCAATCTGAAAATAAGAGTCTCTTTTCTATTTTTTCTTTTGCCCTTTTTGAGTGAAACAAACTATATAAAAAAATATTTTTTTTCATTTTTTCCAAAATTTCGGCAGAATTTCGCCAGTATTTGGGGCATTGGTTTTTTTTCTAAATTAGGCAATTAACTCTCTACACAGTTACTTCCCTCTTTTTTGCAATTTTCCAATATTCCCGATTTTCGAAGCCGGTCAGCATGCAAGTCTGAAACAAGTAAATGCATAAAGCACACAGTATGCAGCAGGATGGTCTTTTCACTTCAGGTTGCTAGTCCGAGACGGACCCAACCCCTGTGTTGAGTCCCCTAAGTCAAATGCGCATGATGCAAATAAGCGTTCCTACTAGGGATCCGGCATGCGGCTTTGTTATACTAGGTTCAGAACCTGGGTGTTTGTTCTAGACCTGGCTTACCCGAGCGGACAGCTCGAGCCGAGGGGGGGCAACATACCGGGAATACAGAAGCTCCACCGGCTTAGAAACTTGTTCGAACCTCGTTCTAAATTGGGATTTGACACTATACAGAAAAGAAGTCGTACGAAGTACACCCTTCTTCATGATTCAGAAGACTTAGAGAGAAGATGGGTTTCGACACAGTTTATATACAGTTCACGTAATATCAAAGCGGTAAAAGGCAACTAATTAGCACATTGAACCAAAACATGTAACAAAATCAGATAAAACCAAATATAACAATTTATATAAGCTCGAATTTCTAACCCTGAACCAGTGGTTCTGGGTCATAGTCCCCAGCAGAGTCGCCAGAGCTGTCACACCTCCTTTTTCCGTCCCCGCGAGGGGTGAAGGAGTTTTTCCAATTAAAGGACAATCGAAACGGGATTTGTTTATTTGTTTCAGAGTCGCCACTTGGGATATTTTAGGGTGTCCCAAGTCACCAATTTAATCCCGAATCGAGGAAAAGAATGACTCCATATTACAGTCTGCGTACCAGAAATCCGGATAAGGAATTCTGTTAACCCGGGAGAAGGTGTTAGGCATTCCCGAGTTCCGTGGTTCTAGCACGGTCACTCAACTGTCATATTCGGCTTATTTATCTAATTTTAATACAATTATGAACCGGTGTGCCAATTTTAACTTTTTACCACTTTATTATTATTATTTTTAAAAGAATGTGAACATCGCTTAAAACACGTCTTTGGACTGCGTCACATGAAAGGCACCCACAATCCGGAACACATTTTATTTGATGTTTTGGGATTTGGATTTGGATCGCATGAAATGCACACCCAAGCTTAAGAAAGTAAACTATTAAACACGCGCCTAAAGAGACTATCGCGTTATTATTTTGGGAAGACCGTGAAATTTGCTAAACGGCCCTCCCGAATTTTAAGTAATTAACTCATATATTTTTGTGAGGGCCCCGCAATCTGTGCGTTTTTATTTGGCGAGGCTCGTCTCATTTTATTTTAAAAGGGTAAGCTTAAAGTAACTACATTTTTACTTTATTTATTTAAAGAGTTAATTCAAGGTTATTAAAATATATTGCAAGCCACGCTACATGAAATGCACCCGTGAGTCACGACACGTTCTATTTAACCGTGCGGGAAATTAGAATCGGGTCACATGAAATGCGCCCCCGGATTTGAATAAATAAAAGAAAATCAATTTAAAGGACGTGCCTAAATCAAGTAGCGCATTTGACTTATTTTCCTAATCTTTGTGATGCCAAATTTATGGACAAGATGTTACTACTAACGAATTTTTCTTCCCAAAACTTAGAGATACGAGATCAATTTTATCACTAAGTGGTATAACAATTATTTACAATTACCTTGGGGGAAAACGTGGGCTAACCTGCTACACACAAAGACATAATTCCTTTATCTTTTAAAAGAACGCACGAGCAAACAATTAAAGTAAACACAAACAGAATAATAAAAAGACTAAAAATCATTTAAAAGAGTACAACATATCCAAACAAACAAATTAGTAATCCAAAGAAAGCATATCGATAGTGGCGTAACAATAGTGCCGTGAATCACTGCACAAACCAACACTCCTGAGGCATTTACTGGTGCCAATGTCTTTCATATCATTTAACAGGTGAATAGCAAAGACCAAGAAGAGTGAGAAACGGACCTCAAATGGCGACAATGAGAACCTCGGACAGAAAAACGGAATGCTTCGCCGGAGCCTCAACGAAGCTCGACCAAACCTCTTCGAACTCGGCTACGACGGACACCTCGGCTCAACTTCTTGGACTTTGGACTGAAACGCTCGACTTCAACACAAGGTCAAGCAGCTCACCTCTATGAATTCCTGTTCAGTTGGTGGGCGTGAGGATGGGGAAACAACCGCAGTGCTGCTTGGCGTGAAGCTGACGGGTCGTTTGGTGGTGGACGCCCGGAGCTTGGCGTCGCTTGTGGTCGACGAAGGAAGTTTGGACAGGAGGATGGTCGATGATGCATCAGTGGTTGCTGCTGCTCAAAAAAACGAGGGGTCGTGGGTTATGGAGGTGTTCGCGGGTGATGGACGACGGTGGGAGTTGGGGCTGGTTATGGCGACTGGGTCGTTTGGACGGAAACAGCGATGGAGGGTGGTCGACGGGATGTGTATGGTGGTGCGTGGTTCGCTGACAGTTTGGGCAGTAGGGTCGAGGGGCAGTGACGGAGAGGTTTGGAGGGGTGACGACGGGAAAGCAACAGCAGTTGCTGCTTGATAGAGGCTGAGGCGTGGGGGTCGTGGCTAGTTCAGCTACTGGCTGGACTACGGGAGAAGGGGGGCTGTTGGTGTGATGGAGGGAACCTTTGGGGTGGTGGTCTCAGGGACTGTTTGGATGGAGCTGGTTTCAATGGAGGAAGAAGGCGAGATACTGGTTTTTTTTCCGGCCAGTTATGGGGTCGTTTGCTGGTGGTTGCGGAGAGGTTTGGAGGTGGGGAAGACGATAGGGGAAGGACGTGAAGCAGCTGCAGCAACTGCTGCTCGACGGAGTGGTCGACGAGACGGAAAACTGGTATCGTTTGGACGTTAAAGAAGAAGAAGCAATGGCCAACCTTTTCATTTTTTTTTCGTTTTCTTCAGTTCAAAAGATGAAGAAGAAGGTAAACAGTGCCTTCTTCAAATTTGTTTTCAAAATTTTCTTTTTTCTCCCCCCTCCCCCTCCTCCTCAGCTTCTAGCCTTGTCCGTGTATATAAAAGCATGTGATGGGTCTCACGTGTACAAGCGTGAGAGACAAATGTCTCCAAATGTGAGTCCCATCACATTGTGTTCTGTTCATGTTCCCCATGCATGTCCCCCATGTGTGGGGGGTTTGGATTGTTGTGGGCTAGGTCCGAAAATTAGGCCTAAAAACGGGTAGTTTGAACCCAAATAATATTCTTTTGCTCAGACCCGAGAATAAGAACACGACGTTGTTCAACTAATCCTATGTAAGTAAAATAACTACCAAAATAAGACTGACATTTAAAACAAAACTATATTTTAATATTTTTTCAAGATTAAAATAGCTACAAAACATTAATAAAACTATTTTTGTAATTTTCGTTTTTTATATAAAGATAAAATATAAAGTACCATTTTTGTATTTTTCAAGTTTATGAGAAATGCATAAACTAAAATTTATATATATATATATATATATATATATTTTGTAATTTTCCTTTTGTGACGAAATAAAATAAAAATAGTCAAAATTAGCTAAAATAGCTATATTAGACCTAAATTAAATATTTACGCTAAAAATGTGAAAATTCTCGGGAAGGGTCAAAAATCACACGTCTACAACTCTCTCTTATTTGTCATCATCAAAAAGGGGGAGATTGTTAAGTTAAATTCCAAGGTTTCAATGATGGCAATGTTCACTTACCTGTCTTGCAGGAATCATCAAAAGGAAAGAAATCCAATGAGAAGTTGTCCAAAGTTGTGATTGCTAAATTAATGGACAAGAAGAAAGAATCAAAAATCAACAGATCCATTCGGCCTCAATCAAGGAAATCAGATTATAAATCAAGGAGCTATTACCATCAAATATTCAGTATCCTTAATTAAGCTCAATCAAAGGTTTGATTGTCTCGTGAATGAAAGTTGTGACAAGGAAAGTCACGATCGAATCCGGCCCTTCCCAAGAGCAGGATTCGAAGAGGCACCCCTTGGGTCAAATCCTTTTAAGATCTCGTGCCTCTATTTTTTGTCAAGGCTCAACGGCTCTTTCCTCTCCTATAAGAAGTTTGCTAAGATCAAATGGAAGACTTACGCAACTATACACATTGTTTTCTAAGTCTCTGTACTTCTTAGCCTAAATATTGTAATCATTAGTTTACCAGTGTCTCAAAAGATAGGAAGAGTTAGAACATAAAAAAGAGTTGTGCCACTATTCGAAATTCATTGTTGTCGTACTTCGTTGGTGGTGAACGAATCAAAACCATCTGCATTGTAATACTTTCAAGATCTAAAGGGAACCCTTGTGACCCAGGGAAAACTGATGTAAGTACCACGCCGGTACCGAACCAGTATAAAATCGTTGTGTGTTATTCTCTTTCCATTTACTGTTATTTTACATTCTTCTCTCAATCTAGTCAACTAAAATCATCGTTAGTCGACTAATTTTTTATAGACCACAATTCACCCCTCTTGTACTTTCATGGAGTGCCTTTGAGAAAAATGTTTTTTGAGAACATTTTGTTTAGGTTTTCTCAAAACTTACATTCGGGTTATTTTTGTTCCTAAGAGCATTCCGATGAAATTGACTGTTACTAATCCAAAACTTCTTATTTTAAATATGAAAATCTTTTTAACTAAATGGGCAAACTGGCCTTACGAATAAATATATTTAACAAATACGACATCTTTTGTCACAAGGATCCTTAAATAACAAATGAATTCAGCAGAAAAACAAAACAAATGAATTAATGTCAATAATTGACGAGGTTTTATATATATATATATAATGTAATTTTTTGACGAACAATTACAACTGACTGATGTTAGTAGGCTTTAAAATGAGCAATGTTCAGGTACAATTTATATTCAAATTTAATACTACCTTTATAAAATAAATTGCATAAAAAACACACATAAAAAATTGATGGGGAATATCGTGGGTTAACTAGCACACAATCTCACACAAAGCAAATAGAGAAGAAAAATCAACATAAGGATTTAATGAGGTTCGGCCAAGCCTAATCCTCAGGGCAAAAGCAGAGAGAGTTTTCCACTATGAATGAGAAGAAAAGCACAATACAATCTATAGAATCCCCAACTACAACCCCTATATATAGATCCCAAAAGGTCTCAAACATATATGAGAAAGGTTTCCCAATTTGACAAGGACTATAGGTTTTTTTCCCAAATCTATTAGGACAATGGGTTTTCCTAAATCTATAAGGACTATGGGTTTCCTAAAAATACAAGGAAATAATTCAAGCCACAAATAACAAATCTTCCCCTTGGCTTGAATTCTCTTCATCAATAGGAACAACGTCTCTCTACCTTGCCCTCAGCCCTCGCAAGGGCTCTATTGAGTACTACACACACCAATCAAGTCTAAGCAATGCCTAAACTTGTTGGCCGGGACTGCCTTGGTCATCATATCAGTTTGATTATCATACGTAGACACTTTCTCCATTTTAACAATCCCCTTTGATATAATGTCTCGAATAAAGTGATGTCTGACTTCAATATGCTTTGTCCGTTCATGAAACATCTGATTCTTAGTAAGATGAATGGCATTTTGACTGTCATAAAAAACTTGTGTCTTCTTCTGAGCTAGTCCAAGATCACTTACCAAGCCTTGTAGCCAAATAGCCTCTTTAACTGCTTCCGTAATTGCCATATACTCATCTTCTGTGGTAGACAAAGCAACGACAGACTGCAAAGTCGCCTTTCAACTGATGACACTACCATAAAGAGTAAAAACATTGACTGTCAGAGATCTTCTCTTATCCAAGTCCTCTGCATAATCTGAATCGACATAGCCAACTAAGGATTCACTCAACTTGTCTTTGTAAAAAGTCAAGCCTACATCTGCAGTACCCTTCAAGTATCTCAAGATCCACTTCACCTCCTGCCAATGTTTTTTACCAGGACACGCCATGTATCTACTCACAACACTAACAACATGTGAAATGTTAGGGCGGGTGCAAACCATAACATACATAATACTACATACAACACTCGAATATGGAACACTAGACATCTGTTCCATCTCCTAATCTATTTTTGGTGATATGTCTGCAGACAACTTGAAATGGGAAGCAAAAGGAATGGACACAGATTTAACACCTATCATATTAAATCTTTTGAGGACCTTCTCAATATAGGACCATTGGGACAACATCAGCTTTCCAACCCTTCTATCTCGAGTAATCTCCATCCCCAATATCTTCTTTGCAGCACCTAAATCCTTCATCTCAAACTCCTCACCTAGTTGCTTCTTCAATCGGGTAATATGTGACATGCTTTTAGCAACAATAAACATGTTATCCACATATAAAAACAAATATACATTAGAACCGTCTTCAAGCTTTTTGTAATACACACAACTATCATATGCACTTCGAGAAAATGCATTTTGAGTCATGAATGTATCAAATCTTTTATACCACTGCCTAGGCGACTGTTTCAGACCATATAAAGATTTTTTAAGCAAGCAAACATGATTTTTCTTATCCTGAGTAATGAATCCCTCGAGTTGACTTATATAAATCTGCTCATCCAACTCACCATGCAAGAATGCAGTTTTCATATCTAACTGCTCTAGTTCTAAGTCATGAAGAGCCACCAAAGCTAGTAAGACCCTGATAGAGCTATGCTTTACCACTGGAGAGAACAGTTCATTGTAATCTATCCCCTCCCTCTGTGAAAAACCTTTAGCTACTAATCTTGCCTTGTACCTTATGCTTCAACCCCTGGATTTCCCTCTTTTCTTTTAAAAATCCATTTGCAACCTAGTACCTTCTGTCCCTTTGGCAATGGAACAAGCTTCCATGTCTGATTCTTATGAAGAGACTCAATCTCTTCACTCATAGCACCAACCCACTAATCTGCTTCTGGACTAGAAATAGCTTCTTTATAGCTATTAGGCTCATGCACATCAATGGTCTCTGTAACAGACAAAGCGAACTCCACAAAATTAGCATATCCAAGAAAATTACCATCATCTACGTTTGCAAACCTTTGTGGTGGATTGATCACTCTCTTCTCTCTGCCTGTTGCAATGCTATAGGGTTGTTGCACATGTGCATCAACATTATCGTCTTTATCACTATTTTGCACCTTCTCCACTTCCTCTACTTTAGAACTACAGGGCTGAGCTAGTGGAGATTCAATTTCTAGCTCTATGCGGTCACTGACACCACGATCTGTTTCTGTTATTGCCTTCTCCCTCTGACTGTCCAGTGAGGCAGATTCATTGAATGTTACATCCCTACTAATAATTAGCCCTAGAGTCTTTTGATCTGTGCACCACAACTTATAACCTTTCACTCCAGTTGCATACCCTAGAAATATGCACTTCTTTGCCCTCGGCTCAAGTTTTACATCCCTCACATGAGCATAAGCAGGACAACCAAATATCCTTAAATTTGAATAATCAGTAGGCGAACCGGACCATACCTCAAAGGGAGTTTTGAACTTAATAGCTGTGGATGGAGATCTATTGACCAAATAACAAGCTGTATTGATTGTTTCAGCCCAAAAATCTTTGCTAACACATGATTGTGAAAGCATGCTTCTTGCCCTATCACAAAGCGTTCTATTCATACGTTTTGTAACACCATTTTGTTGTGGTGTTCCGACACTAGTGCGTTTTCTCACTATGCCCTCCCTGCTGCAGAAATTATCGAACTCAGAATTGCAAAATTCCAACCCATTGTCAGTTCGAAGACGCTTAACTTTTCTTTCCGTCTACCTCTCAACCATCGTCTTTCATTTAACAAATGTCAAAAATGCCTCATCTTTTGTTTTCAAAAAATACACCCACACCATCATTGAGTAATCATCAATCAAAGTCATAAAATACCTAGCACCACTCTTGGAGGGAACTCTGTTTGGACCCCACAAGTCAGAGTGTATATAATCTAACTTGTCTCTAGTCTTATGCTCGGCCTTCTTAATGAACTTTACCCTTGTCTGTTTACCAAACACACAATGCTCACAAAAATTCAAAACTTGATTTTTGTACCCATTCAGCAAATTCTGCTTACTCAACAAAGACAATCCATTATCACTCATATGGCTAAGTCGCAAGTGCCACAACTGAGACTGATTCAGATCACTTTTCCCAGAAGCTACAACAGCTTCCCCTTCAACTACACTGGCCTGAAGATGATACAATTTAGAATGTAGTTTACCCTTCATGAGTACCATGGAGCCTTTACACACTTTAAGTATTCCATTCTCGAAGTGAAATTTATACCCTTGATCATCCAAAGTCGAAAGAGAAATCAAATTTCTCTTTATCCGAGGAACATGCCAACACTCAATGTTTCTGATAATTCCGTCGAACATTCTGAATTTGATGTTACCAACCCCCTCTACTGGTAATGGATTATCATCTCCCATATAGATAGTCCCACTCATTTGTTTGTAAGTTGCAAGCCAATTCTTGTGTGGACACATGTGGAAAGTAGCACCAGAATCAAGAACCCAAGAATTTTGCCCATGACTAGAACTCACAGCACAAACTTCCCCTACATAATCACTATCATCAGAATTATTGCCAGTGTCAACAATATTTGCCGAATTATCTATTTTCTGCTTTCCTCTTTTCTCCTCCAGCTTAGCACAATCTCTCTTGTAGTGACCTTGCTCCCCGCACTCATAACAGTTTGCTTCCTTGCTCTAGACTTTGATCTTGCGGATAATTTTTTCCTGTTAAAGTCCTTTTATTGTGTTCTTCCTCTAATCACAAGACCCTCCCCTCAATTCTGTTGTCTGGAAAGCTCTTTTTCAACTATTTAGATTTTAGTGCATTACTACCATTTTCTAGTGAAATGCTATCTTTCCCATATAGCAGTGTATCGGCAAAAATATCATAAGACTGTGGTAAAGAACATAACACAATCAAGGCCTGATCCTCACTCTCAATTTTGATATCCACATTCTTCAGGTCCATTATAATTGAATTAAACTCATCAAGGTGAGTTTTAACAGGTGTACATTCGTTCATACGGAGATTGTATAACCTATTTTTCAGGTAGAGGCGGTTTGTCAGCGATTTCTTAGAATACAGATCTTCTAGCTTCTTCCATGCCGTTGCTGCAGAAGTTTCTTCAGCAATTTCCCGAAGAACGCTATCTGTAACGCTCATGAAGATCGCACTCAAAGCCCTCTCCTTTAGGTCTTCCTTCTTTGTCTCTTTCATATCTTCAGGAAAATCCTCATCAATTGCTTTCCATAATCCTTGTAACACCAGGGACGATTTCATCCTAATCTTCCATAGACTGAAACTAGAACCTCCGTCAAATTTCTCTACTTCGTACTTTGTTGAAGATGATGAAGACATCTTAACCCTAAATTATGTGTAGAAATCCGAACATTGCTCTGATACCAATTATTGCGGAATATCGTGAGTTAACTAGCACATAATCTCATATAAAGCAAATAGAAAAGAAAAATCAACACAAGGATTTAACGAGGATCCTCGGGGCAAAAGCAGAGAGAGTTTTCCACTATGAATGAGAAGAAAAACACAATGCAATCTATAGAATCTCAACTACAACCCCTATATATAGATTCCAAAAGGTCCCAAACATATATGAGAAAGGTTTCTCAGTTTGACAAGGACTATAGGTTTTCCTTTCTCAAATCTATTACGGCAATGGGTTTTTCTAAACCTATAGGGACGATGAGTTTTCTAAAAATACAAGAAAATAATTCAAGCCACAAATAACAAAAATTAAGCGATTTAACCATCTTATTTTCTTACACGTAAATTGAGGCAAATGTATTCTTTAACTCACGGGCTAATTTGACCAAATCATACGATATTCCCTCCTTTTTTGTTTTTATTTTTATTTTCCTTTACTCAGTCCACATGCGCGAATTTGGTTTTCCTCTGTTTGCTATTTGACTATTCAAAACTTTCAAGTTTCAAGTAAGTTAATTTATCTTGACCGCTTAAAAACGTTTGACTCTATAAACAGTACTGTTATTCTCAAATTTCACTCAACTAAATGAATCACTTAACTCTTTCAGCCGTATGCAAATTCCAAATTAAGCGGGCGTTTAGATCTCCAAGTGAAAATTAAAATTTTTATAAATAAATATTAATTTCGGAAAAGGTAAAAATTCTTTGATTTTTTTTTTCTTATGTCCAAACGGATTCTAAGCGGAGATAAAATATTTGATACTCCAAGTATTTGATATTCCAACTTCCGAGGTACCCCAAATATATGTTTTAGTCTAATATTAAATCACAACACATAACTAGGGGTGTTTTAGTCTAAAATTAAGTCACAACACATAACTAGGGGCGTTCATGATTCGGTTTGGGTCGATTTTTCCTTAAAAAGAAACCAAATTAAATAAGTCGGTTTTTTAAATATTGGAACCAAATCAAACCAATTGAGTCATTTTTTTTATCGATTTAGTTTCTATCGGTTTTTCAGTTATTTATCGGTTTTTTCTTAATATGAGACATACACTACCAAACGCATATTCCGGCGACTATATTTTCAACGTAACACTCAAATCAATTGCTCTTTGATAAATCTATTATTTTCAAGATATATTGATGATAATTGAATCAAATGTTGATGAAGAATTTAAGTACTCAATTAAAAATTAATTATTTTTAACATGAAATAAATTCTTGTACTTAGTAAAAGAAAACTACCAATCAAACTAGAATGTAAAGACAAAGAATTAGATTATTATAATAGTAAAGAATTAGACTAAAAATATAAATGAATAATATGTACCATAAAATTTTAGAAACTTTAAATAAATAAATTTAAATAGCTACTTTTATAGTCGGTTTGGTTCAGTTTTTCGGTTATTTTTTTATTAAAATCAAAACCAAATCAAATTTGATCGATTTTTAAAATTCAAAATCAAAACCAAACAAAACCTAAAAAGTATCGATTTTTTTTAGAGCTGTTAATATGGGCCGGGTCGGGCTAGCCATGCCCCGCCCACGTGGGCTTTAGCAATTGACGGGCTGGGCTGAGTAGCCCACGATTTTGATGGGCCTTATAATGGTTAGCCCACCCCAGCCCTATGTGGGTCGCGGGCCCCCACGGGCTGGCCCATCATTTTTAAAAATATAATTTTTATATTTTTTCTTTAAGTTCTTACCTAAAAAAGATAATTATTTAAAAGTTAAAAAATATCTTATTGGAAAAAATTTGCAGAACTTAATAACTTTTTATATTGTTCCAATATATCACAATAAATACTAAAAAAAGTAAAAGACAGGATTATATTTCATTCACTAAAAGTCAAAACTTAAAACAAACTATTCAAGAGAACATTCATGATGCTTATGAGATATCCAACACATCATCTTCATCAAACACATTTGAATCCGCTTGTGACAAAATTGTCTTAACATCTTCACTTTCATCTATAATTCATATGCAATATTAATTAGTTAAATATTAAAAATAATTAAATTTTAAAAATTAATAATATTTAAATTCGCATAAAAAATATTACCAGTTTGAGTTCGGGAAAACCTGTGCAGCCAATTTCAAGTAGTAACAAGTGTTTGGACATTTTCATAATAAATGCAACTTCTGTACTTTGTAAGAACACGCCAGCAATGTTAAATGTTGATTCCGATGGTACAATGGTAATAAGAATGCTAAGTACATCACGCACCATCATTGAAAGATCGGGATATTTTCTAGAATGGTCATTCCAATACATGACAACATCATCTCTTGAAATTTCTCAAGATCAAGTTTTGGTTCCTCTTAGTAAAGATCCAATTCTGACTTTTCATCTCTAAAAGCAGTATACTTTTTATTTTCTATATATTTTAAATAAATATTTTATTAGGCGCACGAGCCACCCCGATCCAGCCTCAGTCAAGTCTCACGGGCCACGGACTTACTCGGACCGGGCTTAAAAGCCTCCCGTATTGACGGTTCTAATTTTTTTTTATCGAGTTGGTTAGGTTTTTCAGGTCCTTATGAACACCCCTACACGTAACTATTATCTTCAATTCTAGACAAATAAGAATTCCAAAATCAAGATTCAAGTCGAAATAAGAAATGTAAAATCCACAAGTCAAAGTCGTCTCCTCTTCTTTCCTACCTTCCCTTGTCTTCCTCATGTCACCCCCCCCCCCCCCCCACAAACAATGGCACTAAACTCATAAAACCACACCAAAATCCTCTTTCTTCTCAACCCATTTTGTTGAAAAATGAAAGCAGTATTCTTCATTTTCACTATTATTATTATCACCATAGAAGCTGCAGATATTCTTCCTGGGGCAACCCTTTTAGCTTCAGACCCAAACTCGAAATGGTCCTCTCCAAACAACACCTTCACTCTTTCATTCTTACAACTGGACCCCACAAACCAAAACGCCTATTTTGCTTCCATTTCTTACAACAACATACCCGTTTGGATAGCCGGTGGCACCACCGTCAACGGCGGCGCAGTTGATTCCACTGCCGCACTCCGGTTCTTGTCCAACGGTGACCTTCAGCTCACAAATGGACCTTCAGGTACTGTTGTGTGGAGCTCAAGAACTGCAAATCTTGGTGTTTCCTCAGCTTCTTTGGACGAAAATGGTAATTTTGTGCTTAAAAATGGTACCTTTTTAAACATTTGGTCTACTTTTGATAACCCAACTGATACTATTGTACCTGCTCAGAATTTCACTAAAGATCATGTTTTGACATCTGGGTTGTATTCTTTTAAGCTTAGGAATAATGGAAACTTGTCGCTTTTGTGGAATGACTCTATAGCATATTATAATTCTGGGTTGAATTCTTCTGCTAATGTGAACTTGACATCTCCTAGTCTGAGAATGCAGCCTATTGGGATTCTTTCACTTTTTGATCCTAGCCTTTCAAGTCCTTTAAATGTTGTTTATAGTAGTGATTATGCTGATGAAGGGAATATTTTGAGGTTCTTGAGGTTGGATTCTGATGGGAATCTTAGGATTTATAGTTCAGCACAAGGGAGCGGGACTCAAAATGTGAGATGGGCTGCTTTGACTGATCAGTGTCAGGTCTTTGGCTATTGTGGGAATTTTGGGGTTTGTAGTTATAATGAGACTGGTCCTGCTTGTGGATGTCCTTCAATGAATTTTGAGTTTAATGATCCAAATGATAGTCGAAAAGGGTGTAAGAGGAAAGTTGATCTTAGTAATTGTCCTTCCAATTCGACTATGTTGCAGTTGGATAATGCTAAGTTCTTGACTTATCCTCCGGAATTATCTGAGCAGATTTTTTCTGCTGGTATTTCTGCGTGTAGGTTTAACTGTCTTGTTAATGGTGCTTGTGTAGCTTCTACATCTTTAGCAGATGGTACGGGGATGTGCTATTTTAAACAGCCCAACTTCGTTAGTGGTTATCAGGCGCCAACCCTCCCGAGCACTTCATTTGTTAAGATATGTGGGCCTGCATTGCCTAATCCTTCTGCGGTTTCAGAGACTGTTCAGAAGAAAAATGGAGGGAGGGTTCCTGGCTGGGTTGTTGCGCTTGTGGTTGTGGCTAGTCTCCTGGGTTTGATCTTGTTGGAGGGTGGTTTGTGGTGGTGGTGCTTTAGGAACAGTTCTAAGTTTGCATCACTGTCGTCTCAATATGCACTTCTTGAATATGCCTCTGGTGCCCCTGTGCAGTTCACGTATAAGGAGCTTCAGCGGACAACAAAGGGTTTTAGGGAGAAGCTTGGTGCAGGAGGATTTGGGGCTGTTTATCGGGCAGTTCTGGCTAATAAGACTGTTGCTGCAGTGAAGCAACTGGAAGGAATAGAGCAAGGCGAGAAGCAATTCAGAATGGAGGTTGCAACTATAAGTAGCACACACCATTTGAATTTGGTGAGATTAATTGGGTTTTGTTCTGAAGGACGCCACAGGCTACTGGTCTATGAGTTCATGAAAAATGGTTCTCTTGATAAGTTCCTCTTTGCGGAAGATCATTCGTCAGGAAAGCTTTTGAACTGGGAGCATCGATATAATATTGCTTTGGGGACAGCAAGAGGTATCACATACCTTCATGAGGAATGTCGAGATTGTATTGTTCACTGTGACATAAAGCCTGAGAACATATTGTTGGATGAGAACTACGCTGCCAAAGTATCAGATTTTGGCCTAGCCAAGCTCGTTAACCCAAAGGACCACAGGCATAGAACCTTGACAAGTCATGTGAGGGGTACTAGAGGATACTTGGCTCCAGAGTGGCTGGCCAATCTTCCTATAACATCCAAATCCGATGTGTACAGTTATGGTATGGTGTTACTGGAAATAGTGAGTGGAAAAAGGAATTTCGAAGTCTCAGAAGAGACTAGCCGGAAAAAGTACTCTTCGTGGGCATTTGAAGAATTTGAAAGGGGTAATACGGAGGCCATTTTGGACAAAAAGCTCTCCAAACAAGAGATGGATATGGAACAAGTTATGAGAGCAATTCAGGTGAGCTTTTGGTGCATCCAAGAGCAACCATCTCAAAGGCCAACAATGGGCAAGGTGGTTCAGATGTTAGAAGGCGTTACTGAGATTGATCGGCCACCTGCACCTAGGGCTACTGAAGGGTCCTTTGCTGGAACTAGCTTAAACGCCAGTAGCACAAGCGCTTTTTCCACCTTTGCAGCCTCAGCCCCAGCTCCCTCTTCATCATCATCATTCCAAACTGCAGGTTTCCAGTCTTCGGCTTCTGCAAAGAATGTTGATAAGCCATCATCATCACTTTTATACAAGAACTGATGGGAATATTAATATCTCAAAGGTCATAGTGTGATTGGTATCTTGCAATTTATATTGTATAATAGATAGGTTTTGCATATATATATATATATATTTGCATCTATATTGATAGGTTGCGACTCGTTTATGCATTCACTTACTTCCCATATCCTATTATTCGCCAGAATTCGGTGACTACGTCCATGTCTTTGATGTTCGTCCGATGTGTTTGATAAGAAAGCTAGATATATAGTTTCTTTATGAGAAATCAGCAAGCAAAATAGGGGATGGTACCTTTTGATGCCAACATCAACCTTCTTTGATTCTTTAGGAAGGGACCTGAGAGGGAGTGACAAAGTAGGTTGCTTTAGGTTCTTTGCACCAACAGTTTTTAAGGCAAAATTGGATTAGTTTAGCTTCTTTGTACCAGACTTTTATAGCCCGTTTGGCCAAGCTGCAAAAATTAGTTTATTTTGAGAAGTGCTTTTTTTCAAAAGTGCTTTTCTCAAAAGTACTTTTGGTGAGAAGCAGTTTGTGTTTGGCTAATTAGTTTGAAAAACACTTCTGAGCAGCAATTAGTGTTTGGCCAAGCTTTAAAAAACTGCTTCTGAGTGTATTTTTCTCAAAATTGCTTCTTAAAAAAGTGTTTTTGGAGAGAAGCTATTTTTTTCTGCTTTTCCAAAACTGCTTTTGTTTCTCTTCAAAAGCACTTTTCCAAAACTGCTTTTGTTTCTCTTCAAAAGCACTTTTTTTTTCCTTTCAAAAGCTTGACCAAACACCTCAATTTTTGGCCAAAAGTGCTTTTGGAAAAAGAAAAAAAAAACACTTTTGGCCAAAAGAAGCTTGGCCAAAAGAAGCTTGGCCAAAGAGGCTATTAGACTGCCTTTTTGGTCGTATGAAGAAAATATACTAGAATAATTTAAAAAGTGTTACAGGGGGAATTTTGGGGGGTTGGGGTGGCTGTTGAATGTGAACTGGAAACATGGCTATAATATCATTTGCTTGTAGAATAGCAATGTCAACTTTGGGGCACCAGTCACCACGAATTGACTTGTATTAGTAGCTTAATATTTTAGAGACTGGGGGTCCCAGTCTCAACATTAAACTAGCTCATAGTTTGGTTGGCTTTCATTTTCAATAATTTCTTCCTGGAAATTTAAATAGCACAGAATTAAAAAAAGGGGTTTTGTAGAAAAGAGAAAAACAAATGAGCAAACACACTTATTTTGCGTAAAATCCTTTATCTTTTTCAGAAAGATATCTTTTCCTACAAAGGAATGAGAAAGGATCCTGTGATGCTTTGTCGGAGATCCTTTCTCCAGTCAAATGGGAACTTGGAATTGTCTTCACAAATCTCCCCTTTTATCATTTACTTCACACCTAAATTTTGTGTACAAATTCTGATATTGCACTCCCACCTCTAACTTTTACCCTTTTTTTGGTTAAATTTTTTTCTTACCCTTTGCTTTTATGTTCGTGAAAGGTGAATCTTGCCTGAAAATTCTAAACTCTTTGCTTTCTCACCTCAATTCACTACTTAATCATGGTAAATTAGTCAAATTATTTTTTTCCTCATACATGATTAGTGTCTTTTGAGTCTTCCCAGATATGCATGATGATTTGTGACTAATTAGGTCAATCACACCTCGGGGCTTGTAAGCTACGTCTGGATGTAATTACTTTTTGGTAAATAAATTTCGATGGTGAAATGGCAAACATCTTAATTTGAAGCATCCATACCAAATATACTTTACCGGACTAAAAATGACCTCTTTGGAGTCTAATGGAATTTATTTTTTTAAAACAAAAACTACGCTTTAGTCCGAACATTTTTCAAAAAATTTATTTAAACTAAAAAAATGACAGAAAAGAATCAATCAATCAAAGAAAATACCTAATAGGTTTGAAATGAACAACAAAAAATAAAGAGAAGATTGAAGCGGAAAAAAGAGAAAGCAATATAAGTATTTGAAGATTTTGATATTGCCATTACATTTCAGAAGGTTTTAATTTCTGAATACATCTAGAAAAATGTATTCGGTTACAACTTTGTACTTTAGCAGGTTGTTGTCGGCGAAAAATTGTGAGTCGATTATGTATGAGGTAAAAATGGTTAAACAACGAGGTGACACGTGGAACGGAGAACAGATAAAAATTGTGTCGGAAAATAATCGATAACGATTATGAAGTGCGTAATCAATACAAAACGAATTCTGAAGGAAGCCCAACCGATGGTAAAGACTCAAAAGCTTGACATTGGATAGCATTAAATAAGCAGCCGTTACAGAGAATATCTACATTCAATGCCAGCCTTATGCACCCATCAATGACATTTTTATTCTCATTCAAGAGGAGCTTGATTCTATGATATTGTCTCCCTATGTAGAGCTATAAATAGTCGGATTAATAACCATTGCAGAGACATAAAACATTCTGCACACAAAACTGTACTTCACTATTTTCCGCTGAATCTAAAGAATTTCATCATTGCCCAATCTTTGTTTCTGTTTTGCTTTCAGAAAGACAGAGCCCAAGATCAAGCTTGCCTTTTCTCTCTAATTTTAGTCGTTAATCTTATTTTTTTCCATTTCTTTATCATTTTGGGATCAAATCAGTTTGCTAGACCCCACAGTATCGGATAATACTGGGTATGCTGTTGTTTGGGATCAAATCAGTTTGCTATCTATAAACCATGCTATAAATTTAACTGTACCGTTTTACGGATAAACCGTTTGGCACCCACCGTGGGGCATAGACAGCTGCGTAATTGCTTTGATCCATTTGTTTATTACTAACTAGTTTTGGTTATTTCCTTAGTAAAAATCAGATATGACAGATAATGGAGTCAACAATGCTCGCAACACAGGATCACACGGTGAACGAGAAGAAGTATCCCAACGTGATAATTCCACCACCGAGACCCGCAACGAAGGGGATGAAACAATCCCAGTTCGAGAGAGTCAGTACCCTCGGTACGTGCAGGACCCAAATCCCAATGATGCGAGGATGAACATATTGTAGAGACGGTCAAACTCCAGAGAGAGCAACAACAAGCAATTATGGATCATCTCTCAAGGCAAGATCATGTGATGACACAGTTAAAACAAGCATTGTTGGGTGCTTCCAATAACGCGAATGGAACGGGCCCGATTCCTCCCAGTGTTCCCGCAAATCAAACGGTTCAGAGAATCGATAACAACAAGAGTGATACTTTCAAAATTGAGCTCATGAGATTCATGAGAGAGATGAACGAGCAAATGGATCAGAATGCGAAAGCATTTCATAGTCGGATGGATCAGATCCAGGCGCGCCACCAGTGTTAAAGGGTCCAGATTCAAAAAGTACACGCAATTACTGTTTAAGCCAAGTGCAGAATCAGAGTTAGTTCCAAAGAGATTCAAGATGCCGGGCATACCAAAATATGATGGAACTTCGGATCTACAGGAGCACATCACGACTTGCACCACAGCGATGAAAGGAAACGATTTTGGCTCAACATGAGATCGAGTCGGATTGTTGAAGAAGTTTGGTAAAACCCTCACGAAAGGGACCCTGACACGGTACTCCCTCTTACCCGAGCATTCAATTGATTCTTTTGAGATGCTTGCAGATTCATTCGTTAAGGCCCACGCTGGAGCAAGAAAGGTTCAGGCCAAAAAGGCGGACATATTCAGAATTTCACAAGGAGAATTCGAGATGTTACGAAAGTTCGTAATCTGGTTCCAGAAAGAAAGGATGTTACTACCAGTGGTTCCAGATGAATGGGCAGCAGAGGCATTCACGAAGGGTCTCAATCCATTGAGTTCTGATGCCTCCCGAAAATTGAAGGAATGCTTGCTTGAGTTTCAGGAAACCACATGGGCAGATGTCCACATTCGCTACGAATAAAAGAAAAGGATAAAAGACGACCAACTTGGTTCTTCATGGTCATCCAAAGGACGTAGTCGCAATAAAAATCAGGACAGGTTTAAAAATGACTTCGATGCAGATCAGAGGTCCTCTAGAGGTTGTTTTTTACCGTATGAGAGGGCCGGTGGGCATAAGAGGAAAGAGTTTTAGTCACCGGATAGGTCAACTTATGGCAGAGGGACAGATCGTTGCCAGAATAATATGTCATTACAAGAGAAAAATGTGCCGGGGTCATGAGATTCTGCATATCCCAGGTTATTAGATTATAACTTTAACATCAGCATGGTAGAGTTAGTGTCGATGATGAAGAGTATCAAAGAAGTATGGTTCCCAAAACCAATTAGATCAGATCCTAACCAGAGGGATCCTAGTTTGTAGTGTGAGTTCCACGAGAATCACGACCATAGAACCAGGGACTACTAACATCTTCACGAAGAGGTGGCAACATTGCTAAAGAATGGCCATCTTAGAGAGTTTTTAAGTTACGCGCCAAAAATAATTATGGCAAATGCCGGGATAATGCGGAGCCATCGAAGACAGCAGTAGGGTCGCCTTGGATGACCATAAACATGATCTTTAGAGGAAACGAAGTCTTGAAGTTTCCGACACCTGAGGGGATCAGACAGATAAAAGGAGACCAACCAGCGACAAGGGAGATGAACACGGTGACTGATACGTGGGAATTTTGACTACTTATTAGCACCTTTTTGCTTTAGTTTTAGTCCAAAACAGTTTAATTACATTACCGAAATATGCTTAATTGCAGGAGTATTGGAAAATGAGCCACAAAGATGCAATCAAACTCAAGAAGGAGTGACTGAATTCAAGGAGAAGAAACAGGCACAAAAGCTCAAGTGCGGACCGCAGAATCATTGTGCGATCGCAAAAGCTATGCAAGAGCTAAAGTTTAGAGAGTCTCACTTCAAGCTCAAAGGAAAATGCGAACCGCACAATTATTGTGCGGCCGTAGAAGTCAGCTTCGCGGCTGCACTCAGATTTGTGTGGTCCGCAGAAGAGCTCTATGCCGCCGCACCAAGAGATGTGTGGACCGCAGATTATGAGAGATGCGGCCACATTCCAGAATTGTGTGGCCGCAGATCCAACTCCTATCAAGACTGAAGAAAAGTGCGGGCCGCATATGGAATTATGCGGCCGTAGAACCTTCGGAAGGGTATTTTTGTCCGAAAATTCCAACTTTGTATAAATAGACTAGTTTCAGAAATTAAGTCAAGTTTTGAATATTGAAAGTTCTGTAGCCGTTTTTCCTTTCTTCTTTAGGCAACTTTAGCTTACTTTGGTGATTTAACATTGGGTTTTTATCTTTTAATCTTTCAATATGAGTTTTATCATCCTTTCTTCCTTGTTTTCTTCTATACTCATTATAAGTAGCTAGTTTTTTAACTAGGGTTGTGACTCAACCCTAGTGTGTAAACCTAATGGGTGTTTGATTTATGACTTTTTTTATGGTTGGGTGTTTATTATTTATCCTTGTTCTTGCTTTTAATTGTAGAATTAATGGTTGCAAATATTAGTTCATGCCTATTTGACTTGGTCTCTACTTTAGAAAGAGAGACTTAGTCTAGGAAAACTTGGCTAACAAGAATTTGGAATAAAATCAAGAGATTGATAGTTCCAATAAAAGGGTTGAACATAGAGATAGTAAAACCCGACTTAAGCGTTTTATCAACTGGTTGGATCAATACCCATTTGGACTTGAGAAAGCCAAATTGGGCAAAATCACTCTCTTACCGAGAGATATTGAGTGGGTACTTGAGAAACCCATGTTTCTTTTTTTCTTTTCTTCTTCTTTAGATAAGTCTTGTTTTGTGCTAACTGATTTTGAAGTGCATTGCATGAATGAGTGTGCTTTGCAGGAACCGTGCTTAGAAAAATTGGCTAAATATGGAAAAAGTGCGGACCACACACTTTTTGTGCGGACCGCACAATTTGGAATGCCACAGCAAAAGAGGATCTACGACTGCACAATTCTTGTGTGGACCGCACAATTGGAAAGATAAAATTGCACACTCTCTGAAGTTTGCCTGTTAGAGAAATGGCCAAAGTGAGGCCGCATAAGGAAATGTGTGGTCCGCACTAAAATCTGTGGCCGCACTCAAAAATGTGCGAACCGCAGATCTTCAAAAGGAAAGTGTACAACTGGTAAAGGAGTGCGGACCGCACATGAAATCGTGTAGACCACGCATGAAATTGTGCGGCCGCACTAATCTCTTGAACCTTAGGCCATTTCGATAAGTGTAAATAGTGCTCTTCATTTTACAGTTAAAACTTTACATTCTCTGAGAAATAGAACAAAGGCAAACACAGTGCACTCAACTGATTCATGCATCTAACAGTCATTTCATCATCTTTGATTCTTTCTTAGTATCACTACATTACTGGTATGTTCAATTCATCTTTGAAAATTTTCAATTTTCTTAATTTTGTTCATAATTAGTTTAGTTATCTTTAGACCTAATGTCAAATTCATCATCATGTGAACTTAAATTTGTGTAGGTAACTTCCTACTTGCTATATGGGGGATGGGTAAACTATGTATCACATCTAAATTGCTACTACCATGTCTAAATTATGCATGAATTAGAAACTCTAAGATCTGCCCGATTCGTTTTTGAATTATGAGGTCGCACAAGAAATTGTGCGGTTCGCAGATTGTTAGCTTAGGGCATTTGGTGTGAGGTGATCATGCGGATCGTACTTGAAATTGCGCGCTCCGCAGAAATTGAACCGCGGCTGCAGAAAAGTATGTGCGGCCGCAGATCGAGCAATTCTATGTCTTCAGAGAGTTGTAATTTTTGAGCTTTTATTGTGCAGCCACACTCAAAATTGTGCAGACCGTATTTCAATTGTGCGATCTCACTAAAGATTGTGCGGACCGCAGAATCACCACTGTGGTTACACTTCCAAATTGTGCGGTCCGCACAAACCCATCTGCGGCCGCACTCAAAAAAGTGCGGACTATACTTCCCCCATCATACATATTGTTTTGTCTGCAAATGTCGAATACTCTGAACTTGGAACTATAATTGATTCCTATTGATATGTATTGCAGACAATGGTTAAATCTCGGGGATGAGGTGATACATCCAAGGGGAGGGGTGAACCCTCCTGAGGCCGAGGCAGGGGTACCATAACACTCTACGTGCAAAGGATCATACCAAAAAAGACAACAGCTGCGAGAGCCCCAGAGCCTGCTGAGTCCTGTTCATATGTCCCGTCTAGGAAAGCATCAAAGGGAAACTCTTTTCAAGAGTATCCTGATGTACAATCATAGCCAAGGCAGCTTCAGGGGAGGTTTCAACTCCGAGATAAACCTTCCACCTCAGCAAGCACTTATGAGGGTTCGGAAGATGATAGTTAGGGTTCAGAGCCCTCATCTACTCATGCCCCCGATGCACCAGTTACAGTTGTTGATGATGATGATATTCCAGATGATGGTCGAGCGAGTGATACCGGAGTTGGCGGTCTTGAGAGGTCAAAGAAGAAGAAGGTTTGGGAAGACAGATTTATGAGCCTGACTGCATTCAACAGGTTCCGAGAGTGGTGGCCTCAGAGATTGCTCACCCTCGAGCAGTAGTTTGCTTTGAAAGACATGGATAGGTACAACCCAAATGTGGAAAGACAATTCCGGGAGAGAAAAGGGTGGACATGGTTCACTTAAAGTGTGCTGGATTCCAATGAGTACTTAGTCCAGGAATTCTACGCCAATGTGGCGCATATCAAGAAGGGGACTAAGTTGACTAAAGTAAGAAACTTTAAATTTAGATTTGATCAGAGCACACTAAACATATATTTGGGGTTTGAGGAAGTGGACCCAGTGCAGTATTTAGAGAAATTTGCACTGGGTGATGCGACTCGCCTTTGGCTGGCTAAAATATTGGCAGCTCCAGTACCACCTCTACCATGGATCACAACAGGGGTTCCCATTCAGCGGAACACCCTCAACTTTGAAGCTAAAGGTTGGCACACTTTTGTAAGCAGCCGAATAGATTCAAGCCAGAATGAAAAAAATCTCCCCGTCCCACGGGCAGTCCTAGTTGCCTCCATCAATGTCGGGTACCCAATTAATGTGGGTGTTATCATGTCAGCCAACATGTCTCGTCGGTAGGCAGGGTGAGAGCTTCTACCCATATCCCAACACTATCATGGAGTATCTTACGGATGCAGGGGGTGGAGTCAAAGGGTTTTGATACAAAGGTTCAGGCGAAAAAGCCCTTCACATGGTACTCTTTGAAGGACTCGAGGAACCCGAAGAACAAGGGTCAGCCGACTACTACCGTGGGCCAGTTTGATGAGCCTTCGATGGTAGCTACAAATTCAGCTGACATGCCTACCACTGCAGCTGGGCCTTCTAGCAGTACAAATGCCATACCTCCACCTCCATCTTCCAGGCCGTTAGCATCAGTTCCATTCATTTCTACTCTAAAGACAGTGCATATGCCAGCTTATTCACTTTTTGCGCTGCGAGTCTCCCAGACACTGGCAAGTCTCAACAACTGGATGCAGACAGCTACTGCAAATCCATATGACCTATCCAGTGCTGTTGCAGCACAGACTTTTACCCCAGCACCCTAGATTTCTCCGATAGTAGAGGACACTTTAAAGAAGATTCTGAAAAACCAGAAGACCATCATGGACACCTTGGTGGCACATGGAGCAGCGATTGAGGAGCTTGGGAAGCAGGTGAAGAAGATGAGAAAATCCCAGGCTTCGAAGAAATCAGTTGATAGGTTGAGACGAGAGGTGACCAAGATAACAGCTACTAGAGACCTTCCGTTTGACTTGCTAATGGAGACAGCTCCAGCAGCACCACCAGATCCAGTACCACCATCCGCACTAGTGGCACTAGCTAGCCAGCCTGAAGAGCCAGACCTTGCTGCCCACACTGCTGAGGCAGTGCTATAGATGTTCACCAACCTAGCTATTCCCCGAGCAGAGGATGATGAAATATAATTGGAGGAGCCTCATGGATGTGATGCTGATATTGACACGGAGACCACATAGGGAGTCCTCTCTACTCTTTCCCTTGTTTTTTTGTTAAGCAGTGGGGACAATGCTTATTCTTATTCGGGGGGGGGAGGTAGAGTTCATTATGTACATATTCTTCTCTCTATTGATGTATATATTTTCTTTCTTCCTCTCTCATTTTGTATATTAATATATGCTTTCAGTAGTTTACTTTATAGCTTCTTTATTTTATTTTCTTAGTAATAAATGTTTAGTTTAATAGCTTCTTTTTAATTTAGTAGTTTATTTTCATGTTTAAGTGATCAATAAGCCTTTGGTTTTCTTAGTGTCATGGTTCTTTCCAAAGGTGGTTTTTGCGTGAACTAGGTGACTCTTCCCAACGATGGATGACGTGATAACCTTCTTAAGGAATTGAGTCCGTTTTTTATGTTTAGGTACGAATAGTAGTAATAATGAATAAGAGGACCTAATTGAGTCAAACTAAAATATTCAAGCATGCTTCACTTGGTACCAACACACTTAACTATGTGCTTATGATTAAAAATAAGTTCTTGGAAAAAAATAGCTCTAGTTAGTGACCTTTTAACTCTTGTGTTGACTTAAGCAAGCATCGAGTGGTTTAGTTGAACCATTAGTGATTTTCAATATTGAATATGGTTGTTGTGGTCCCTCGACTTTATCATCTTTAACAATCCAGTTATGTGAGAGGTGAGATGGTTTGTTGCAAGTCCAAGTACCCGTGCGAATGGTCTAGAACTTGTCCCGAATGTGTTTCTAGGCAAAATTTTAAGTTTTTCTTGGCTTGAGAAGTGATTGTAGGCTATCCTTGACACGCTAGAAACTTTTCATGGCCCACCAATGTTTCTATCCCTAGTCAACCCATTTGAGCCTAAGACCTTTCTCATTTGATAACCACGTTACAAGCCTTTACCCGTTTTGTAGTGACCCTCTCTTGGCACCCCAGCTTTCCTTAATACTCTTAAGAAATAATTGGCTAAACATAAGTTTGGGGAAGTGACGAGAGGTTTGAAAGTGTTATCAAGGCACAAAAAGATAAAAGAAATGAAGAAAAGGAAAGGCAAAGAAAAAGAAAGAAAGAACAAAAGAAAAATGCAAAAAGAAAGTGAATAAGTTGAAGTGTTGAAGGGATTCAAAGAAAAGCAACAACGCAAAGCATGGAGAAAAAAACGAAGGAAAAAATGAATATCATGGACAAGAAAGAGTGATGTTAAGTCTCTCTAGTTCCCCTAAGGAAAAAGAAAATGCCTCAAAGAGTCGGTAAAACATGAGCCAAAAAGTGAAAATAGATTGCTTAAGGAAAGATGAGCCCGTTCTATTCCAACATATCCAACCTTGATCCAAAAGCCTTCATTACATTCCAAAAAAGCCCTGCATGATTTCAAGCCGAGTGAACTTACATTAATGGTGATTTACATGAGGGGCAAGCATATAGTACTTAGAGTTGTACTTGTGACATTCTTTTGAGAGAGATGAGTGAATTTTTCACAAATCTTTGAATTGAGTGCTACATTCTTAAGTGAGATATGATAACGGAGAGTAGAGGAGGAGGAGTTTAAGATCCACAATGACCTACATGAACAACTCTTGATGCTCAAGTGTCACATTAGAACTATTGGTGCTTAAAATTCAAATCATTATCTTGTTGATAATTCATAAGTGTTGTGAGTAATTGTTGGTCCCAATTGATGTGTGATTGATGCACCTTAGATTAGCTGGAATAGCTCTTAACTTGTAGATGCGGGAATTACTTTAATTACTTGAGGAAAAGCAAAAGCTTAAGTTTGGGGGAGTTAATAAGTGGAAATTGTGACTACTTATTAGCGCATTTTTGCTTTTATTTTAGTCTAAAAGTGTTTAATTGTATTCCCGAAAACTGATAAAATATGCTTAATTGAAGGAGTACTGGAAAATGAGCCACAAAGATGAAATCCAACTCAAGAACAAAAAGCAGGCACAAAAGCTCAAGTGCGGACCACAAATTTCCATTTGCGGCCACAGAATGCGAAGGGAAATCCTTCAGAGTCCTATTACAATGTGCGGACCGCACAATCATTGTGCGGCCGCAGAAGCTAAGCAAGAGCTAACGTTCAGAGAGTCTCACTTCAAGCTCAAAGGAAAATGCAGACTGCACAATTATTGTGCGGCAGCAGAATTCTGCTAAGCGACCGCACTCAGATTTGTACGGTTCACAGAAGAGCCCTATACGACCGCACCAAGAATTGTGTGGACCACTATTTATGAGAGATGCGGCAGCATTCCAGAATTGTGTAGCCCCAGATCTAACTCCTGTCAAGACTGAAGAAAAATGCGGACCGCACATGGAATTGTGCAGCCGTAAAACCTTAGAAAGGGCATTTTTGTCCGAAAATTCCAACTTTGTATAAATAGACCATTTTCACGAAATTTGGTCAAGTTTTGAATATTGAAAGTTCTGTAGCCATTTTCCTTGCTTCTTTAGGCAACTTTAGCTTACTTTGGTGATTTAACATTGGATTTTTATCTTTTAATCTTTCAATATGAGTTTTATCATATTTTCTTCCTTCTTTTCTTCTATACCCATTATGAGTAGCTAGATTTTTACTAGGGTTGTGACCCAACCCTAGTGTGTAAACCTAATGAGTGTTTTATTTATGACTTGTTTATGATTGGGGTTTTTATTAGTTAGCCTTGTTCTTGCTTTTAATTGTAGAATTAATGGTTGGAAACATTAGTTAATCCCTATTTGACTTGGTTTTTACTTGAGAAAGAGAGACTTACTCTTGGAAAACTTGGCTAACAAGAATTTAGGATAAAGTCAAGAGATTTATAGTCCCAATTAAAGGGTTGAACCTAGAAATAGTAAAACCCGACTTGAACATTTTATCAACTGTTTGGTTCAATACCCATTTGGACTTGAGAAAGCCAACTTGGGCAAAATCAGTCTCTTACCAAGAGGTATTGAGTGGGTACGTGGGTGTTGAAAGCTATAATACACCCTGACCAACAAAACAAGCTTTAAAGTTTACAACCCGTTAGGCAAAAACCTAGGTGAATGTCATAGCCCTATGCCTTTTACATTATTTGAAAACAACAACAAAAATACAATTTCTTAGTTTCAATTATTTATCTTGCAATCTTAGGTTAAATTAGACGTAGAAATAACTAATTTTGTGGAAGTGCAATCTAAGATAGTTCAAGCTCATTCACCACAATATATACTCCTAAATACCATTCATATAGCTCCATGTGGAATTCGACCTTGACTTTCAGTTAGGTATTACTATTTCATCGACTGTTTCATAAAGTTGAATAGAGGTGTGATTTGGACGGGACCAATGACCATTTCCAGCAGCAAAGGAAAAGAAACCAGCAAATAGCAGTTACAGGATCTGGTGCCTTCTCCTTTTACGGTTGAAGATAATAAAGACAAGGAGTCATCGAAATCCTATCCAGTACTGAGGTCCTTCCAAGTACCGAAAGAAACGGATGTAACCAAGTTAACTGCTGAGGAGCTCGAGCAAGTGGCCTTGTTCGAGGAAGTTTTGGAAAGAAAGTTTCATTTGGGGACAGGGTTAAATCCCGAGCTCAGGTTAAAATTTATAAATTTTCTTAAAGCTAACATTGACTGCTTTGCGTAGTTGCATTCGGATATGACAAGAATTCCATTGGAGGTAGTGGTCCAGAAATTTATCTTGGATCCGAACTTTCCACCAGTAAAGCAAAAGAAACGTTCGATAGTATAGGTCAGAAACAGGTTTGTTAAAGAAGAGGTAACCCGACTACCTGATATCGATTCGGTCCGGAAGGTAAAGTATCCGAAATGGTTAGCCAATGTAGTTGTCGTATCTAAAAGGAATAAAAATTTAGGATGTGTGTAGACTATAAGAATTTTAATAAGTCGCGCCCCAAATAATTTTTCCCACTACAAAACATCGATCAAATGATTGATTCTATGGTAGGGCACGAGTTGATGAGTTTTATTGATGCTTACTCTGGGTATAATCAGATTAGGATGAACCCCGAAGATCGGGCAAAAACTTTTTTCATCACAAAATTTGGCTCATATTGCTACAATGTGATGCCTTTTGGGCTTAAAAATGCCGGAGCCACTTACCAAAGGCTCGTTAACAAGATGTTTGAAAAGTAGTTAAGTAAAATGATGGAAGTATATATTAATGACATATTAGTTAAGTCTTTAAATGCAGGAGATCATTTGAAACATCTCCAAGAGACTTTTGACATTCTAAGAAATTATAATATGAAACTCAACTCAGAGAAATGTGCCTTTGGGGTTGGCTCCGGTAAATTCTTTGTGTTTCTAGTCTCACAGAGAGGGATCGAGGTTTACCCCGACAAAATTAAAGCCATCGAGGACATCCTGGACCAACTAACAAGCATAAAAGAAGTGCAGAGGCTGACCGGCTAGTTGGCGGCTCTAAGCAGATTCATATCAAGGTCCTCAGAGAAGTGCCACCACTTCTTTTCTCTAATGAAAAAGAAAAGCGGCTTCATGTGGACTTCGGAATGCCAACAGGAATTGAAGGACCTAAAACGATACTTGTCTAGCCCTACGTTGTTTTCAAAACCAGGGGAAGGTGAACAACTTCTGATTTATTTAGCGGTCTTAGAAGTGGCGATAAGTGCCGTTCTGGTCCAAGAATATGAAGGTATGTAATTGTC
This sequence comes from Nicotiana sylvestris, assembly GCF_000393655.2. NCBI lineage: Eukaryota > Viridiplantae > Streptophyta > Magnoliopsida > Solanales > Solanaceae > Nicotiana > Nicotiana sylvestris. The sequence continues at coordinate 106,311,205 of NC_091060.1, read as the reverse complement.
TGTTTATTACATTAGTAAAATACTATTGGGAACGGAGACATGATATCCGCACCTAGAAAAGTTAGCCTTAGCCCTCGTAATTTCTTCTCAAAAGATTAGGCCTTACTTTCAATGTCACCCAATAGCCGTTGTGACAACCTTTCCCTTAAGAAATGTCCTTCATAAGCCTAAATTATCTAGCCGTTCGGCTAAATGGGGAGTCAAAATCAGCAAATTCGACATTGAGTATAAACCCATGACTGCAATTAAGTCACAAGTTTTGGCCGACTTTGTAGCCTAATTTAGTCCGGGGTTAATGCCTTTGGCTGCTAAGGAAGCAGTGCTGGCATCGGGAATGAAATCAGAGTTTGGACCTTGTATATGGATGGAGCCTCCAACGTAAAAGGTTCGGTCTCAGAGTAGTTCTAATCACGCCCTCGGGAGAGACCCTAAGGTAGGCCGTTAGAACTGTATTATTGTCACAACCCAAACCGATGGGCCGCGATGGCCATCCGGTACCATACTCAACCGAGTACCAACATAATGTATCATACTATCATAGATAACTGAGGTGGAAAGATGCTGTGATATAAGTAGAATACAACGTGAGATACCAACTTATACATAAGACATACAGACCTATAAGACAAAATATCCACTCGTATACTGAACATAGGCCAACAAGGCCATACAATATTTTACGTACATGACATCTGTCTACGAGCCTCTAAGAATATATAATTTTAATAAAGGTCAGGACAGAGTCCCGTCATAAACAATATACGTCTAAATCATACAAACCAAACGAGCAATTCCGAAGCAAATGGAGCGCACAAATATCTTCCGCTGAGCTGATAGCCTACTTGGAGGGCTCTCGGTCTGTCTATCGGGACCTACGGGCATAAAATGCAGTGTCCCCAAGCAACAGGGATGTCAGTACGAATAATGTACTGATTATGTAAGGCACATAAATAAGTATATAAAAGAGATGGAAGAAATATAGAGTAAATGACTCAACCTGTAAGTCTAGATAACTCTATAAATCATGAAATCCTTATAGTATCATTCATATGCGTATAAATGTCATGTTGTACATAGGTACATGTGTTCATAACATCATCAAGCCTCTGAGGGCATCCCATCATATCATCTCGGCCACTGTGGGCAATATCATCAACGTATACCAGTTGATCAGGTGGTGGTGCATATATAACGTCGTAACCTTTTTCCCGTATTCCATATAATATAATATACATATATAAGCGTACATAACGTCATCTGGTCATGGATCAATGTACATGTATAAATGCATGAAATGCATAAGAAATGTGTTAATAAAATTTTCTCGGAATGCCATAAAATCAATATAACTTTTGGATAAACATTATCAAATACGTATTTTTCTTGGACCCATGAACAGAAGATATAATAATATGACACATGGGGAATCAAGAATATAGACACCCCTAATATTTCTATAAATAGAGTAATTTATGGAAATCGTGTGTTTGCTCGTTTCTTCTGTATAATTTGGATCATGCCAAAAAGAAAGAAGGGATAGCCTTAACATACTTGGACTGATTCTCTTGAAAATTCCTCTAACACACGTCCTTAGTGATTAACACGTAATGACGGATCCAAGTAGGGGAAAATCCGTATGATATTCTTGAGAAGGATTGCACCGTACTCCCTTAGAATCACAAAATCCCGTTGCTATTACGTAGTATAACTTTGTATGAAATCTCACATTTTTTTTGAATTCTTGAATTTTTTTTACAACTCACGTTAGTTATTGAATATGATGTTCACGTCCAGAGACTTGGAGTTCCAAAATGAATTCTTTGAAGACTACTTAAATGAGTTCAATATGATGCTCACGTTAGTTATTTCAATGTCTTGCTTGGTAGGCCCCACTTTCCTAATAACTAAGCCACAAATTCTTCTAATTGTGACACCAAATTTCATGACTTAAGAGTCACTTAGTTAAATCTTGTAATGCTGCCACGTTTTTGGCTCATCTAATATCCAACAATTAACCACTTAATTTCTTAATTAATTTGTCAATCCCTTATTAATCAATAATTACCCAATTATCCACATAATTAGGTATTATCTCAGATTACTTAAAATACCACTCACTTTTAATACACTTTGCACATCTTACTATTATGGTCATGTGGCACCTTGTAACGTACTAGTTTATAAATACTGAGTATCTTAGCTCGGGCCATATTTTATTCCAACATGCCAAACTTGGATGAAAATTCGTTTTCTTTGGCTTGTTTCCCCTCTCACCTTTACAAATTTACTTATCACTATTTTGAAATAGCATAATGCTTAAAATCTCAAAATAATCCCATCCCAGAACTTACGTCGATTAACTTACGACGAAACTTTATCATACGAAAATGCGGGATGTAACATCATTCCCCCCTTTGGAACATTCGTCCCCAAGTGTTAACTGGTGCTCTTATCATTTTCATAGCATATGTCTTCCAAATACTTTATTATTCTCCTTGCCATATGGGAAACTGTTCTGTGATGATATCCAAAGGCTAGGGCATTCCCCCCTTTAGGCCTCTTTCTCACACCACGACTTGTGATTGAATTCCTTCCAATTTCGTAACTGTTGCTACCTTCTATCATGCAGCCTCTATGATACTGGCCTTGTAAGTTTGCCTATGCGACTATTCTCTTATTTTTCCTCCAGCTTTTAGCTAATCTCTAGGACTTACTTTGTAAACATATACAAGGCTTAATAGGTTGCCTCGCTGGGCATCTATAGGCGTACTGAAGTTCTTCGCTCGGTCCTTTGTAGAACTTGCAAATATGGTTATATCTTATTTCATAGACCTGGTTATCCATTCGCATGACTTTACCACATCTACATAGGTCATACTATACCATAATTCTTACTTCGATTTATCGTTACTGTGGTTTGCAACCAACTCCAGGTTACTCTTGTTGCTTATCCTATATGCATAAAGCTAAGTCTTTTAACGCTTTTTCATTACTGTTCATCTTAAGACAGATGGCCTAATCTCATCTCGTACTTTGTAACTTTTATCCATCCATTGTCGATTCACCTCGATGTTGATCTACAATCTTCCATTGATAAGTTGAAACTTCATACGTAATACATTGCGACTAGGGCTTATGTTGCATCGAGGAATATTTTAAGTGATTTTTATAATCCACTTAGGGACGATACTGTACTTCAATAATCGTATTTTATAGCATCCCAATGTGATTCACCTTACGTGGGTATTTTTAGCCCCTTACAATTCATGCAATCCACTTCAAGTCATTACTCAATAAAAGGCCTAAATCCTTTATCTATCACAACTATGCCCTCATTCCACTACTAGGGAAGCATTCCATCTATTCTAAATGCTACTAGTCTTAGACTCTTTTGAGCTCATTCTAGCTATACTGATCCATCTATAACTTAGAGAATCCATCAGCTTTCTTATTTTCATGAGCTTAATCCCAAGTACTTATCCATTCTTGTCATTTTGTCACCTTTTTTCACTCACCCTTTTTTCTGTCCTTACTCCTGTCTTCCTAAAACCTTGTTGCTCTACCATACTTTAGCTTGCAACCTACACATATCTATTCATACTTCGCTAGCAAGTAGATTTCCTTATGTTATTCTGGAACATCAAGCGAGACATCACATCGTCTCTAACTCTTCTTTTACTCTTTAGTTAGACCTTTCGGTACTTAGAAACCATAGGCTGGAAGGTATACCACTGATGATGCTGCTATCATTCCTGGATATTGAATCCTAGTACTTTTAACCTTCTATCCGAAGCATGGACTATTCACGATCTTCTGCCTTTGAGTATCTTGTACATTGTTCACCTTTACCTTACTTCCCTTAAAATCTCTCATAGTAGCTTTTTATCTTTTTCATGACCTCATTCCCACATAGATGTAATTCATATTCACAACTTGAAGCTCTATTATAATACTTGCACCTCTGGTGTATACACAATTCGGTGAGAGCTTCATACTGACTTCTTATAAGGCTGGTACTTCTTCTAACCGGCTTTCTTGTTGGGCCATTATAGATTATGGTTGTTGTACTATCCCTCTTGTAACTCTGATATTAAGAGTGATCCTGCAATGTTCTCGATCATGATTTCTATAATTTTCTAGGTCAAATAATCATACTCCTGATTTACTTAGTTGATGTAACTCTTTTAATTTCCTCTTCCCTTTGATCAACCTTTGTGTAGGCTTAAGCTATCTTCCATTCTGTGGATCATGGTATTAGTTATTACTTTAACCCTTCATGGATGCTATGGAATATCCAGGATACAATCTTCTAATAATTCAATCATTTGTCTATGACTTGAACTCAATTCTTTCTTTTTACTTATACCAGAGTTTTCTCGGCTACTTATTAATCGAATAATTCCTTTCGTTCCATTTTAGCTTTCTTCAAACGTAAGCAATTACTTTTCCTGGTCTTTTTGTCCCTTGTTGCGTACCTACTTAGCTTATCTTAGTTTCCACGCATGGTGGAATTTTTTGCAACTCATATAATCTTGAATACTACCTTTGACTTTACTTCCCGTTCATTAGCCACGGTAGGTGCCACTTTTCTTTGAAGTGCTTATGATATTGTTACGAGACTATTGTTACATGACTATTTCCTCTTTGGGTCATTGTGCTTAGGTTGAAGCCTTCTTCCTTATCTCTTCAGCTAGTCTTTCGTTATAGTACTTAGGGAGAACTCTTCACTCTCGTAAAGCTATGAGCTTATTATAGACCTTTTTGATGTCTTTCCTTGCCTATAATCATCCATAGTTGTTTACCTCCATTCCCTTGTGCTTATAGGGTTGCTTCTAAACTGATAGTTTGACTTCCTTCCTAGTGGCACTTTCTTTTATTTCCATAACATCCATATGATACCTTTAACTACCACAACTCCTATCTGAATATGTCTCAAGGGTCCCGATGTCATATCGGCGAGACGAAATTCTCCATGTTGGAGTTCACTATGTTTATCTTGCGCGATCAGTTAGTTTGTCTGTATCCTCTTGTCTAGTCATAATTAGGCTCGTCCTGAATCAACTGCTAACTATTCGTTGGCCCGTCCTCATATTAATATTATCGCGTAATCTTTCTTAGGTTATTTCATTTGTCCTAACTTACGTCTCACATTGGCTCCTAATCTATTAATAACATCCCGGGAAGGAACCCTTACTTCCTCTCCTTGACGTCGTGCTTGTATAACTCGTAGCATATTTGTAGGGTTTGAATGAGTGTAATCTTATTCCTTTATCATTTTTATCGCATTCCGCCTTTACCATTCCATAATTACTAGAACTACTTAATTCTGACTTAATGCCGCATCACTCCATATTCCCCCCTTTAGGGGGATACTAAGATTTAGCATTATGATGATTTACCTATAGATGTTTTATCTCTTCATCTTTGGCATCTTCTCACGTTATTGATGACCCTTACTTGACTTGCGGCAATTCTTCGGTACCAAGGATAATAAAATTCTTTACTCATGATGGTGACACCTAGTGTAATTGGCACACACAGTTCCTTACGTTTAACTTTACTCACATTACTTGTTTTAGGGAAGCGTCTTCCTGAATGACCATTCTCTGAATTTCTCATGAATCTTCTTCTGTGGTCCATTCTATTATCGCCGGAACGTAATATGAAATTCTCATGATGCTAACTATTATCAAATCACTTAGCCCCTAATTCACGTTTAGCTTATCTTCTTCACCAATCCATACTAGTTTCTATTACCCTGGGGTCTAACTTTTCCTTTTGGTAATCGCGTTAGAGTTGTGAACTTATTTCTTGAAATGAGGATATGACTTTATGGACTATACTCTTTTGTTGTCTCAAGTCCTGTCACCTCTCATCTTTTCCTTCACTTGACTATAGACTCTGTTATCTTTTTGACCTACTGTTGTCATCCATGTATTACATCTTACTCTTAATGCTTCATTAGCTCTCTTCTTATTTCCCGCTAATATTTCTGTCTATCACTTTATTCTGAAAATTTTAATAGGACGTTCCTTTGCTTTTAGCTCCCCTTGCTCCATTTACTAGCTCTTCGGGTTGCCTAACATTCTTTCTTTACTAGGAACAGGAGCCATAGTAAGGCAACATTTATCCTTTCAAGGCTTCCAGTGCCTATCTTTATAGTACTCCTATCTAGCTGTATTATTTCAGAGTGTACCATCTAGGTGTCTCACGAAGAGATTTTGTTAGCATATTTACAATATCCTTCGGAAATGTCAACTAATGCAAGCAATCCAATCATCATTTTGGGTTACTCTAACACCAACCAGTTTTTGATATTCGTCCTTCTCCTAACTATTTTTGTTAGCTCCTATGGAGCATAATTGAGATAAGTGTGACTAATTGTACATACCTCTGTTACAATTGAAGGTATCTCTAAATGCTTATATTTCTCTGCTTGAATTGTAAATACGGTTAATCTTCATTAACTGGGTACCTCGTACCCTTCTTCACCTTGCCTCTTTTACTTGCTAAAATTTGTGTCTTCCTTCCGATTCTATTATTCCTTTTTACCGTAAGAGTGGATAGACATTCTTGCCTTAAGGATCCTTATTAAGAACCTTACATGTCTTAGTATGCACATGATTTGCTGAATACCTCATATTTATCCATCATAAGCATGATGCAAAAATTGAGTTCCTCTAACTCAGCTCTTCTACAGCTATATCTCTTACCAACTATCTTTCTGGATGTAGGTATCGTCGTGTTATGACTAAAATTGACTTTAGGAGTTTGAATTCTTACAACTGAGATTTATCACACGATCTAGAGTAAGAAGAAAGAATGACAATCATAAATGCCTTGTAGCCTCCTATTTATAAGTGTGGTGCACGATACACCCATAAACAAGACTCTACTAGACACGGCTTGTAGACTCCCTAGGACAAAACTGCTCTGATACCACTTTTGTCACGACCCAAACCAATAGAATACAATGTGAGATACCAACTTATACATAATACATACAGGCTTATAAGATCAAGTATCCACTCGTATACTGAACATAGGCCGACAAGGCCATACAATCTTTTACGTACATGGCATATGTCTACAAGTCTCTAAGAATACATAATGTTCATAAAGGTAGGAATAGTGTCCCGCCATAAACAATACACATCTAAATCATATTAACCAAACGAGCAACTCCAAAGCAAATGGAGCGCACCAACATCTTCTGCTGAGTTGATAGCCTATTTGGAGGGCTCTCGATCTGTCTATCAGGACCTACAGGCATGAAGCGCATCATCCCCTATAAATAGGGACGTCAATACGAATAATGTACCGAGCATGTAAGGCACATAAATAAGTACATAAAAGATATGGAAGAAATATAGAGTAACTGACTCATCCTGTTAGTCTAGATAACTCTGTAAATCATGAAATCCTTATAGTGCCATGCATATGCGTATGAATGTCATGTTGTGAATAGGTACATGTGTTCATAACATCATCAAGCCTCTGAGGGCATCCCATCATATCATCTCGGCCACTGTGGGCAATATCATCAACATATACCAGCTAATCAGGTGGTGGTGCGTATCTAACGCCGTAACCCTTTTCCCGTATCCCATATAAATATAATGTACATATATACGCATATATATTGCCATATGGTCATGGGTCAATGTACATGTATAAATGCATGAAATGCATAAGAAATGCGTTAATAAAATTTTCTCGGAATGCCATAAAATCAATATGTCTTTCGGATAAACATTACCAATACGTATGTTTCTTGGACCCATGAACAAAAGATATAATAATATGACACATGGGGAATCAAGAATATAGACACCCCTAGTATTTCTATGAATAGAGTAATTTATGAAAACCGTGTGTTTGCTCGTTTCTTCTGTATAATTTGGATCATGCCAAAAAGAAAGAAGGGATAGCTTTACTATATCTGGACCGATTCTCTTGAACATTCCTCTAACACACGTCTTTTGTGACGAACATTTAACGATGGATCGAAGTAGGGGAAAATCCATATGATATTCTTGAGAAGAATTGCACCGTACTCCCTTAGAATCGCAAAATTCCGTTGTTATTACATAGTATAACTTTGTATGAAATCTCACATTTTTTTGAATTCTTGATTTTTTTTTTGAATGCTCACGTTAGTTATTGAATATGATGTTCACGTCCAGAGACTTGGAGTTCCGAAATGAATTCTTTGAAGACTACTTGAATGAGTTCAATATGATGCTCACGTTAGTTATTTTAATGTCTTGCTTGGTAGGACCCACTTTCCTAATGACTAAGCCACAAATTCTTCTAATTGTGACACCAAATTTCATGACTTAAGAGTCACTTAGTTAAATCTAGTAATGTTGCCACATTTTTGGCTCATCTTTATCCAACAATTAACCACTTAATTTTTTAATTAATTTGTTAATCCTCCGTTAACCAATAATTACCCAATTATCCACATAATTAGGTATTATCTCATATTACTTAAAATACCACTCACTTTTAACAAACTTTGCACACCTTACTATTATGGTCATGTGGTACCTTGTATGGTACTAGTCCATAAATACCGAGTATTTTAGCTCGGGCCACATTTTATCCCAACATGCCAAACTTGGACAAAAATTCATTTTCTTTGACTTGCTTCCCCTCTCACCTTTACGAATTTACTTATCAATTGTTTGAAATAGCATAATGCTTAAAATCTCAAAATAATCCCATCCCCAAACTTACGTCGGTTAACTTACAACAAAACTTTAACATACGAAAAATGCGGGATGTAACAATCGCTAACTAACAATGAGCCGAATACGAGGCTTTGGTTGCAGGACTTGAACTAGCTCGGGGACTAGGCTTCGGGATCTTCAAGATAAAGTGTGATATCCAGTTGGTGGTGAACCAAGTATATGGGATTTTCGACACAAAGGAGGAGCGCATGCAACGGTACTTGAACAAGGTTCAAGCATTACTTGCACGATTTAGAGAATTATCAATTGTCCACATTCCGAGGGAAGAAAATGTGAATGCAGATGCATTGGCTTATTTGGGGTTGTCCACGGAGATGAAAGTATTTGATTCCGGTACGGTGGTCCAATTGTTGCATTCGGTATTGGATGTGGATGGCTACTGCGAAGTAAATTCAACCAATCTAATGAGATAAGTACACAAAGGATTTTGGAGAAACCATTTTGGTGCAGACTCGTTTGTTCACAAGTTAATTGGGGCTTGCTATTACTGGCCCCAAATGAAAGAAGACGCGAGGGCATTCGTACAAAAGTGCACCAAACGTCAATGTCATGCACAGTTAGTGTTCCAACCAACCAAACTTTTGCAGCCACTCATGAAATACGGGATGGATATAGTTGGTCCTTTGCTACCGACCCGGAAAGGTAAAATTCCTTTTAGTTTTAACTGACTACTTTACTAAATTGGTGGAAGCAAGTCCTTACCAAAAGATCGGAGAACGCAAAGTAGTTGACTTCATATAGGATCACATAATATGTTGATTTGGAATACCAAAGAAGATTTCCTGTGACAATGAGTCGCAGTTCGTAGGTTCAAAAGTCACAAAGTTTCTAGAAGGGCTAATGATCAAACAAATTACTTTCTTGCCATACCACCCGAGTGTTAACGGGTAGGCAGAGTTGACCAACAAGATAATCATCCAAAATCTTAAAAAGAAGTTGGAAGATTCTAAGGGCAAGTGGACAGATGAGCTATCGGGGGTGCTGTGGGAATATAGAACCATAACGAAGTCAAGCATAGGAGAAATACCATTTTCTCTCGTGTACGGCTCGGAGGATCTAATACCGGTGGAAGTTGGGGAGCCAACTTTGAGGTTTTCCCGAGTAGACGAAGAAGCAAATAATGAAGCAATTCTAGTGAAGCTAGACTTTTTGGAAGAACACCGAGACTTGGCACACGTGAGGATGGTGGCTCTAAAGCAAAGGATGGAAATGTATTACAATCGTAGGGCAAATCTCCATTACTTCAAAGTTGGAGATTTTGTTTTAAGGAAAGTCACTCAAAGCACTCAAGAAATTAAAGTTGGAAAACTGGGACCAATATAGGAAAGTCCTTACCGGGTTTTAGCTGTCACCGTTAAAGGGTGATATGAATTGGAAAATCAAGATGGAGTCAAATTGCCCAACAATTAGAACGTGAGTCACCTCAAAATATATTATTGCTGAAGGTTCCTTGCCGATACTGAAAGTATGTGCTGCACCATTTTTTTCCTTCAACCATTTTTTGTCCCAATCGGGTTTTTCTGGCAAGGTTTTTAATGATACAGCAACGTAAAACATACTATGAATGAAGGACTATCGGCAAAGGCAATACCTTTAAATATCAAGGCACCAAAATTCTCACACCTATGGAGATCGACATCTACGAGCTCGTGTGGTGAACAACTTGTGGATGGTTAAATAACCTTTGTGTCGATGGCAAGCCTTGCCTCCCAAAATTCAAAAAGATTATTTAACCTTTCCCAAGTTGTCTCCACCGATGAAGCGACGGTATAAAACAAAGGAAAAAGTTTTCAATGAATACAATACTTCCAATGTTTGAATCCTTGTATTTAGCATTCGAACATTGGGGGGAGGATTAATGTATGAGATGACACCAAGAGTGCCATAAAAACTAGGGACTGTAAAAACCGGGATCAATGTCTTATCAGGATCGGGGACTGCATGATCAACCTCGTAGAAATAAGTTGTACAAGTTCGCCACGTGCATTGGCAGCTTCAAATGCTAGTGTCGGAATGAACATGAGATGTCCTCTTCAAGAGCACCATAAACATAAGGGCCCTATCTTATAGTAAAGGATAAATTTTGGAAGAATTTATGCTCGAAATAGAAAGCTATCGGATGAAAAATATTCCCTAAGCTTCATCAACTAAAAGTAAAGGAAATATTTTTGCACAACACTCAAGCAAAAATTCTTTTATTTATTAAACTACCAAACTTAGTAAAAAGTTCTGGCGTAATTGTCGCGCCCAATTTTCTCGCGAAAGCGGGTTTTGACGTCTTGACAACTCTTTTAAATGGGTATTAAAAGAGAAGAGTCACCACCTAGCAATTTTTAAGGTGCGTTAGGTAACCTATTATGAAGATAACTCTATTTGACTAGTCAACGTCACCAAAAATCGGGTAAGGATTCAAATTACCTCAAAGAGAAGGTGTTAGATACTCTTCGAGGTCTACAACTATGGGTTCCGGCTGAACTTAAGATTATGTAGATTACAATTAAGCTAGATGTCCAAATAAATAAAGGGAATTCAGAATTCAAAGAATTTTATTACAATATGATTAGTACAAATCTTAGTACGGATACAGGGATGAGACTATAACAGTATATAAAAGAGGGGGGTGTCTTAAGTTTTTTAGCCTAAAGGATCACCTCGTGTAACATAAATAATACTTCGTAACTCCCTTAAGGTAGGGAGTTACTTATATTATTCTGCGGGCACAGAATATCATCTCATGCTACCCGATTACTATATTAAAGTTGTATACTTAAAGCGTGCTAGTTCAATTCTAAATCGTGCTCTATGCGTGCACTACCCGTCCCATACCTATGGTCCAGGAGGTATTGGACCTCTATTTGGGTGGTTCTAGACCTCACTTAGGTTGCTCCGAAATATCAAAACTAGGCGACATACAAAAACACATTGGACTTCAAATACGGGCAGTTAAGGGCTCAAGTTTGCCTCCACACTTAGGCAACAAATGAACGCAAGACAAGTTTTCATGTTAGGCAATTCAGAATTAAGAATCTTAAGCTCTATAGACAAGATTTCTACGTGACAAGGCATCAAAGCATACAAGCAGTTTCAGAGGCCAGGCGTTGTTTATCTCTAAATACTTATACGATTCGCATGTTAATTTGAGATTGCAGCTTTCTAGTATTTTAACCTACAGACGATGTGTTTAAGTGATTTACGCTCCAGGTGATAGTGAAATCTATTAGGAGAAACTCAGAATTACTCCTGCATTTCGACATCGGCCTAACTGAAATAATAAACAAAGTTGAGAGGTGTAGTATTATCAATTACTAAGGTGGATGGTGGTATCCTATAGACAGAATCTCTAACAATTGGCGCTTTGAATCAATTTTATTGTTATACTTAACCCTACAGACATGTTTTCTAGGTGAATAGGATGATAACAAACGAAACGATTAAAATCCTATAAGCATGACTTCTTGTGAACGGAGCGAGACAATAGCAAATGAAGTGATCAAAATCCTATAGACATGATTTCTAATGAACTTGTTGAGTCGAACTGAAAGATAGTTTAGTGACATTTATTCCTATAGTCAGGTTTTCTAGTAGCACGTAGACGTAAGAATGATTACAACATTTGAATTTATGTTTGCAAGCAGACAGTGTGTATGTGTGTGTGCGCACGCTTCCCCTAATGACGTGATTTTATAGTGCACATAGTGATCGAATGGCACATATAGCAAGTGAATTAGTGAGTCCTATAGGCATATTATCTACTCCTTTTCCATGCAAACATTAAGAATCTACCCATTCCCCATTTTTTACTACCACACAATTGTTCATTACAAGTTATTACAAGCCCAATTATGAATACGATTACAAATATTATATAAATAATGACAATATGCCCAAAGCAGGCTCAAAAGAAATATTTAGCACTGTCTGGGCCTTCAGCAATTCTCATAAAGCATGCCCAAGTTTCTAACAATGAGCCATATTTGTCAACACAACCCAGACTCCATAGAAGAGCTCAAAGCCTAATCACATAACCATATTGCCAAGTATTGAATCACTAAAATCAACCAGCTTAGATATTCAACATATAACAGGAATAAAGGGTTGAGTGGGATAATTCAGGTTTCAGGGAGTGGCTAAAGACCCAAATCCTAGTGTGTCAGAGTTCACAAGGATCTCAAATAGACCCGAGCAGTGCTCACACTAGGGATGTTAGTAGTAAGAGCCTTGGTAGCCTCGGCTTTTAGCCGGCTAAAAATGAGAAGTTCAGAACATTATAAGTAACAAACGAGGGAGAGTGGACAATGGCCGAGGGACAGAAGTTGGGGGAATACACTTATAACTTAAAGTAGACATAGAAAGGTTGAGAACACAAAGCAACCAATCAAATAGTTCATAAAGCAGGTTCAACAGGGACTTAAAAGCAAGTTCAACACTTATAAAAATAACATATGAACATATTGAAAGAGTTGGGGGGAACAAGTTTGTAGGATTGACAAAGATTATCATGCACAGATGCACAATACTAAACAAGTTAAAACCTAAGAGGTCCAAATTATGCTAAGCATACATCCTAATGTCATGTTAATCAGCATGTAGACATGATGAGGAACACACATTGTGATAAGCCAAATAATCATTGAAGGAACAGGGATCAAGTGAACCAAAGACATACTGAGGGACATATTAGCAGAGAAACAAGATCATAGTCGATAGAAAAGGTCTTAACACAAACTAGAACACATTTCATATGCAAGACTATCGTTATAGAGATTCAGAACAGAATGGGAAAGCAAACTCATGTCAAATAGCAAATGTTGGTATTCAGTCATTGACACAGTAGACTAATTAACTAAAGAATGTCTATGTTATGTCAGAGATTCCCCTAATATCATGAAGTAGTTCAAGCAAATTGAGATGACTGTTCTAAAACCTCAAATAATCACTAAAGAGGTATGAGATCAAGTGAGCATGTTGAGTGACAAAGTAGCAGAGAAACATGTCATAGTTAACAAAGGACGTTCTAACATAGGTCATTACAAATATGAAGCATTCATTACAAAGATTTAGGACAAAGTAACTAAGCATATTTATGAACATTCAGGCACTTATACATAAGTTAAACGAGCTTACGAGGGTTATATTATCCAAGTTAGGCTTAGACAATCTCAGAACTAGCAACATTAGGAGATGTTAAATGCCAGAGAGACTTAAAACAAGTGTAAAGTTAACAGAGTCGTGCGTAAAAGTGACCCATAAACACATTAAGCCATGGATTTCAGATACATAAGGATGAAATTGCAAAATTCAAGTGGCTTACAAGTTAAATGGACAACAATAAAGAACAAAAGATCCATAAGAACCCAGAACCTCAATGCATTAAAGTTCCCAAGAGCTTCAAAAGAACCCCGGGTAATGCTAGAACCAAGAGAAAGTTCGAACAATAGAATCTCAGTGTCCTTGGCTTTCAGCCGGCAAATTAGGTACAGAATAAGAGAATGAGGGAATAACATAACAAAGCTTCAAAATTTCAGTGAAATTATCGATTAAAGTCTAGTCTCAAAGGGGAATGAGGAGGGGTTTATATAGTGACTGAAAGCGAACAAGTAAACACGAAAAACTGTAAAATCAAACATAAATAAGGAAGTATTAACATGCAGAATCAATAAAATCGGATTAGGAAAAAATAGGTAAACCCTAGTTGACAAAAATCAAAAATTGGCCAAAACTCTTGGCTAATCGGATGTATATAGCCATGGTCATGATGTATATGGACTAAATACTAACTAGATTCAAGCGGTTGAAGTGAAATGGCCGGATTATGGGAGATAGTACTTGCCATGTTTAGGCAAGTACTAAGTGATACCATAATTTTGTAGAAAATATCAGGATAAAACATAAAACGTAAAGAAATCATAGAAAGAATCCATGGTTGAGACGGATTTGGAGAGATTTGAGAGGGCATCTAGGGTTTTTATGGATAGGAGAAGAGAGAATTCAAAGGCGGCGTATCAGGGAAAATGGGGTTAGGGTTTCTGGGTTGGGTTAATTAAAAGGGGGGGGGGACGCACGAAGACCGATGATCTTGAAAGATCAACGACTAGTATTAAAAAACGAACGAGGTGGGTCGATTAGAATGGGTACTGACCAGGATTTGTATAGGGTCGTTTGGCTTTGGGATAAGGTGTTGGGCCATTCTTGGTCCAAAAATTGATTTAAAATTGGCCCAGTCTTTTAAACATACATAATTTAGCAAAGTAATTTATAAAAATAATTAGTAAATGAGTAAAAATATTTTTATGCACTAAAATAATTAAAAATAATGATTTAGCATTATAAAAATATATAATGCTATTTTTTGGCACAAATAGTATAAACAAGGAGCGTTTGTATATGAATATAGGCCATTATTGTAAAATTAAATAAATAGCTCAAAAAATACTAATGTAATTATATGATATGAAGTAAAACATTTGAAATATATATTATAGGTGCAAGTAATAATTTTAGATAACTAAGTCATCACAAAATAATTTGAAGGAGTAATTAATAATTATTCAGGTAATTTACATGCAGGAAATTCAATTTAAAAGCTCTAAAAATTATGAAAAATTATAAAAATGCTTGTATAGATTTGTAAACTAAATAATGATGCAAAATTGATGTTTTGAAAGTATATATATATTGAAAAAATATGAGGGCAAAATTGGGTATTAAAAGTATACACAAGATGAAAAAAATTTATACATTGTTCTTTGCTGCTGGAACTCGCAGGGAGAGAAGGGTCTACATCCCCTCCGATAGAAGAAGTCAAGTCCACTACCGGTTCAGGGCCTTCATGCTCTTTGTCTCCCCTTCGATTCTCGAATACTCGAAACTATTATTTGAAGAGTCAGTTGCAGCGGGATGAGCAGGAAGATTCTCATGAGCAGTTAACTTCGGTTCCCGGGATTAGCAATGCAATCATCGATATTGGCAATGCCTGCTTTGGTTTCTTCCAAAGTCTTCCTCTTTATATGATACATAGCATAGGTCTTCTCGAAGACAAGGGAATCTTCTTGATCCGGACGTTTTGCTCGGAGTTTGTCTATTGTGGCATGGAGCTCATCTCTTTCAGCCTTCACTGTGCTAAGTCGAAAATCAAGCTTAACATTGATGGTTGAGTGAAGGTAGTTCTGCTTAATAGTTCTCTTAAGCCTCTATTCCATTTTTGCCCTGTTCTCCTCGGCATCATTGGCCTCATCAGTTTTTGAGCATAAGTTGGCCTTCAAGTTGTTAATTTATTCCTCGAAGGCAGACTCGCGCTCGGCAGAGGCGGTCACAACATCATGAAGTTCGGCCCACATAGCCTTAGCCTCTTGGATCTTTTCATGTAATTGGGCAACTTCTTGGTTGTGGGCCTTTCTATCTTGCTCAATTTGCTTTAACCGAGCCTCGATCTCGCTCATCTCTGCAACTTTTGCCTCAAGAGTAAATGCTGGTATAGATTTGTAAAATAAATAATGATGCAAAATTGATGTTTTGAAAGTATATTATTTTTTGAGAAAATATGAGGGCAAAATTGAGTATCAACAGCTGCCCCTCTTTACCCGAAAATGATGAAAGAGTTGTAGGATAAAGAAAATTATGACCATTTTGGCCGAATTGAATGAGGGATGATGTGATTTGGGAAAATGGGGGTCGAACCCTGGTTCCTGAGTTGTCTACATATCCCTGGTATTACGGGAATCAGGTCGTGTGTAGTTCTAGATCCAACGGTGAACAAAGCCGATGGAGTTGTTATAAGAGCGGTCGTATGTTTTGGAAATGGTTCTTTTTTGTGGTACAGTATCGAATGAATTTATGCAGAGTCACGAATGTGAATCTGAAGCATTACGGATGTATCATAGAGCGAGTATCTTAATTGTCATGGAGTAAAAGGCTGGTAATTGATGGTGGTCGGATACGTTTGAAACAATTGAAGGGTGTGAACATTATGAACGGAAACCGAAGCGACGATTTCTCCCGTTGAAGAACGGCTACTTCCTGGATTACCTGCAAAACCTAAAACATGATGCATGAAGGTTGTCTTTGGACGGTGAGAATGACATCCTTAGACGATGACGTCCTAGGCCATGAATCATGTTATAAGGGATTTGCAGTCCATGAAATGATGTCTTAGGGCTATGAGGATGGTGCCTCTAGATATGACGCCTTTGAATAATGATGTGCACTGTGAGAGATCCTTAGGCCATGGAATGGTGTCTTCCGGCTATGAGGATGATGCCTTTGGACTATGACGCCTTTGGAAAAAATGGTGATGTTTCAGCCCATAAAATGCAAAGATATGATACTTGGTCATATGCGAAATGAAACAAGACAAAGCTTAGTCTTGTGTAAGTTAGGGCAGTGCTTAGGCCCAGGAAAATAGAGGATAGTGCTAAGTCTTAGATACCGTAATGGAGATAGTATTTAATATTGAGGAAAAGGCAGTGCTTAGCCTTATGCAATTAGGGAGGCAATGTTTAGCCTCATGCAGGAATAGGAGATAATGCTTAGTTTCGATGCGAACAAAGGCAATGCTTAGCCTTATGCCATTAGGGAGGCAGTGCTTAGCCTCATACAAGAAGAGGAGACAGTGCTTAGTCTCATGCAATAAGGTAAGCAATGCTTAGCCTTATGCAAAGAGGGAGACAGTGCTTAGTCTCATGTGGGGAAACACAGTGCTTAGCCTTATGCAATTAAGGAGGCAGTGCTTAACCTTATGCAGGGAAAGGCAGTGCTTAGCATTATACAATTAGGGAGGCAGTGCTTAGCCTTATGCAATTAGGGAGGCAATGCTTTAGCCTCATGCAAAGAGGAGACAATGCTTAGTCTCATACAGGGAAAGGCAGTGCTTAGCCTTATGCAATTAGGGAGGCAATGCTTAGCCTCGCGCAAAGAGGAGACAATTCTTAGTTTCATGCAGGGAAAGGCAGTGCTTAGCCTTATGCAATTAGGGAGGCAATGCTTAGCCTCATGCAAGGGAGGAAACAATTCTTAGTCTCATGCAGGGAAAGGCAGTGCTTAGCCTTATGCAATTAGAGAGGCAATGTTTAGCCTCATGCAAGGAAGAAGACAATGGGAAAGTAAAGTATTTCTTAGCTGAAGATGTTTACGCTAGATAATTCGTTGTCTTGAAGGCAGTGACTTGATGTATCTGCGAATATCGTTGTCTTATTGTGCCTACATTCAAAGAAAAATAGTGAGTTCTGTGGGGAAGTTTGGTTCACACTTTCGTCTTCTTGCTCTATCTTTGCTCCTGCTTTGTGATCCTATTTGAGTTACCCTGGGTAACATCTGGCTGTCATAGAAATAAAGTCTTCGAAAAATATGCATGTATTTGATAAATATAGTTATTTGAAATGTAGTAGGATGTGATATCGAGTAATTTAGATAAACCGACGACTGTGACATATTTTAGAGACATTGTGACCTCCTTGCTTTAGAATTTTGAGGGTCCCCCTCAAAATTCTACCCCAGTTTAAATGCAATATTTCTGACAATACTTTGGCTGCTTCGCATATGACGAAGTTGGATGAACTTGCTTTTCCTCAAAATTCTACCCAGTTTCTGATCATGGCAAAAATAAATATTTTATTAAGATGTGACCGAACCCACATGGCTGCCTACGTATCTCCACTTAAATGGGAATCAGCTCAAGTGTAGTTTTGCTACATCAAATAAAAGAATGTAAGCAATCCTAAATATATTATCTCTTGACTGCATTTGAGTTGATATGTTTTGGCCAAATCTCCCCGTCCATTTCTGCAAGTATAAGTGTTCCTCCTATAGTACTCGATAAATCATGTAGGGACCCTGCCAATTGGGTGAAAATTTCCCTTTAGCTTCATTTTGATACGGGAAAATTCGCTTTAGCACCAATTGCCCCGGTGTGAATTGCCTTGGTATGGACTTTTTGTTAAAAGCTCTTGTCATTCTGTTCTGGTAGAGTTGACCGTGACATACCGCATTCATTCTCTTTCCATAAATAAGGGTCAGTTGGTCATAGCGGCTTTGTACCCATTTTTGGTCGCTGAGCTTAACTTATTGTATGAATCTTAGAGAAGTGGTTTCTATTTTGGTAGGGATAACCGCTTCAGTATCGTAAACCAATAAATAAGGAGTTGCCCCAGTTGATGTGCGAACTATGGTACGATATCCAAGCAAAGAAAATGGTAGCTTCTCGTGCCATTATTTGTAATTATCTACCATTTTCCTCAATATCTTCTTGATATTTTTATTGGCAGATTCTACAGCTCCATCCATTTGCGGCCTATATGTTATGGAATTCTTATTCTTGATCTTGAAAGTTTCACATATGGACTTTGTTAACTCAATGTTAAGATTGGCAGCGTTGTCGGTGATAATTGACTCTGGAACTCCGAACCGATAAACAATGTGATCCCGAACAAAATATGCAATGACCCTTTTAGTTACAACCATGTAAGATGCGGCTTTAACCCATTTTGTGAAATAGTCTATGGCCACTAGAATGAACATATGCATGTTTGAAGCAGCGAGTTCGATTAGACCAATGACATCCATGCCCCAAATAGAGAAAGGCCAGGGTGCACTTGTCATATTGAGTTCATTGGGTGGCACCCGTATCATGTCAGTATGTATCTGGCATTGGTAACACTTCTGGATCCATGGTCATCCATAAATTGGCTAAGACAAAACCATTCATGTGCGGCCCGCATGTTCCGGCATGTATTTCCTCGAGTAATCTGGATGCTTCCTTGGCATCGACACACCGTAATAACCCCAAGTCAGGAGTCCTTCTGTGTAGAATTCCTCCGGTTTGAAAGAAGTGGTTGGCTAACCTTCAGAGTGTGCGTTTCTGAGTATGATTTGCGTGCTTAGGGTACTCTCCTTTTGCCAAGTATTCTTTTATGTTATGGAACCATGGATTTCCATCACTTTAGTTTTCAACATGAGCACAATAAGCTGGCTACTTATGAATTCCTATTAGGATAAAATCGATGAAATTCTTGTCTGGGTGTTGTATCATGGAAGATAAAGTGGTCAATGCATCTACGAACTCATTTTGAATCCTCAGAACATGTTTGAATTCTATCTTTATGAACCTCTTGATTAGCTCTTGTACACAGTATAGATATGGTAATATTTTGGTGTTCTTTGTAGCCCATTCCCCTAAAACTTGATGTACCAAAAGATCGGAATTTTCGATTACTAGCAATTCTTGAATATTCATGTCAATGTCCAACCTGAGTCCCAAGATGCATGCCTCATATTCTGCCATATTGTTGGTGCATGGAAACCTGAGTTTTGCGGGTACCGGATAGTGTTGGCCGGTTTCTGATACTAAGACAGCTCCAATACCCACTCCTTTGAAGTTTGCCGCTCGAAGAGCATCCTCCAACCATCATATGCTTCAGTGATGTCTTCTCCCACAAATGATACCTCATTGTTGGGAAAATACATTTTCAATGGTTCGTATTCTTTGTCTATTGAATTTTCTGCCAAATGATCTGCTAATGCTTGCCCTTTGACCACCTTCTGAGTTACATAGATGATGTCAAACTCACTCAATAATATCTGCCATTTTGCTAACTTTCCGGTAGGCATGGGTTTCTAGAAGATGTATTCCAGCGGGTCCATCCTTGATATGAGATATGTGGTATAGGCACAGAAATAATGCCCTAGCTTTTGGGCGATCCATGTCAAGGCGTAGCAGGTGCGCTCCAGCAAAGAGTACCGAGCTTTATAAGGTGTGAATTTCTTACTCAGATAGTATATAGTCTGCTCCTTTCTCCCAGTTTCATCATGTTGTCCCAGAACGCAACTAAAAGCCCCATCTAGTATAGACAAATAAAGTAGCAAAGGTATCCCTGGTTCCGTTGGGACCAGAACAAACAGTTTAGATAAATACTTCTTGATTTTGTCGAAGGCTTTCTGGCATTCTTTGGTCCAGCATGTTGCAGCATCTTTTTTCAGCATTTTGAAATTCCAAGTCACAGTTGATTGTGCTATGAAACGGTTGATGTAGTTGAGACGCCCTAAGAAACTCATCACATCTTTCTTATTTTTAGGAGGTGGCAAGTCTTGGATAGCTTTGACCTTTGACGGGTCCAATTCAATCCCTTGAAGGCTGATGATGAATCCTAGAAATTTTCTGGTGGGGACTCCAAAGGCACACTTTGTAGGATTCAATTTCAGATTGTACCTTCGAAGATGATCAAAGAATTTCCTCAAGTCTACTATATGATATGTGTTTCTTCTGGATTTGATGATGACGTCATCCACGTATACCTCTATTTCCTTATGTATCATGTCATGGAAAATGGTTGTCATATCTCTCATGTAAGTGGCTCCAACATTCTTCAGGGCAAACAACATCATTTTATAGCAATATAATCCCCATAGTGTGATAAAGGCTATCTTTTCGGCATCCTCTTCATCCATCCAGATCTGATGATACCCCGCGAAGCAATCCACAAAAGACTGGATTTCATGCTTGCCACAGTTGTCGATCGGTATGTGTATATTAGGCAACACGAAATCATCTTTGGGGCTTGCTATGTTTATATCCTGATAATCGACACATACTCTGACCTTCCCATCTTTCTTCGGAATCGGCACAATGTTAGCCAACCAAGTCGAATATTCAACCACTCTGAGAACCTTGGCTTTGATTTGCATAGTGACTTCCTCTTTTATTTTCAAACTCATATCTGGCTTGAACTTTCTGAGCTTCTGTTTTACCGGTGGACACATGAGATCAGTAAGTACCTTGTGAGCCACTATGGATGTGCTCAGACCAGTCATATCATCGTAAGACCATGCAAAGATGTCCTCATACTAAGACCATAGCACGTAGCAGTAAGAATGATTACTACATTTGGATTCATGTTTGCAAGCAAATAGTGTGTGTGTGCTTCCCCTACTGACGTGATTTCTATAGTGCACATAGTGATCGAATGGCACATATAGAAAGTGAATCAATGAGTCTTATAGGCATATTATCTACCCCTTTTCTTGAAAACATTAAGAATCTACCCATTCTCCATTTTTTACTACCACCCAATTGTTCATTACAAATTATTACACGCCTAATAATGAATAAGATTACAAATATTATATAAATAATGACAATAAGCCCACAGCAGGCCCAAAAGAAATATCTAGCACTATCTGGTCCTTCAGCAATTCTCATGCAGCATACCCAAGTTTCTAACAAGGATCCATATTTGTCAACACAACCCAGAATCCATAGAAGAGCTCAAAGACAAATCACACAACCATATTGCCACGAATTGAATCATTAAAATCAACCAGCTTAGATATTCAACATATAATAGGAAGAAAGGGTGGAGTGGGATAATTTAGGTTGTAGGGAGTGGCTAAAGACCCAAATCCTAGTGTGTCAAAGTTTACAAGGGTCTCAAATGGACCCCGAGCAGTGCTCACACTAGGGATGTCAATAGTAAGAGCCTTGGTAGCCTTGGCTTTCAGCTGGCTAAGAATGAGAAGTTCAGAACAACATAAGTAACAAATGAGGGAGAGTGGACAATGGTTGAGGGACAAAAGTTGGGGGAATACACTTATAACTTAAAGTAGACATAGAAAGGTTGAGAACGCGAAGCAACCAATCAAATTGGTCAAAAAGCAGGTTCAGCAGGGACCTAAAAGCAAGTTCAACACTTATAAAAATAACACATGGACATATTGAAAGAGTTAGAGGGGAACTAGTGTGCAGGATTGACAAAGATTATCATGCACAGATGCACAATACCAAACAAGTTAAAACCTAAGAGGTCCAAATTATGCTAAGTATACATCCTAGTGTCATGGTAATCAACATGTAGACATGATTAGGAACACACATTGTGATAAACCAAATAATCATAGAATGAACAGGGTATCAATTGAACCAAAGACATACTGAGGGACATATTAGCAGATAAACAAGATCATAGTCGATAGAAAAGGTCTTACCACAAACTAGAACATATTTCATATGCAAGACTATCATTATAGAGATTCAGAACAGAATGGGAAAGCAAACTCATGTCAAATAGCAAATGTAGGTATTCAGGCATTGACACAGTAGACTAATTAACTAAAGAAGGTCCAAGTTATGTCAGAGATTCCCCTAATATCATGAAGCAGTTCAAGCAAATTGAGATGACTGTTCTAAAACCTCAAACAATCACTAAAGGGGTATGAGATCAAGTGAGTATGTTGAGGGATAAAGTAGCGGAGAAACATGTCATAGTTAACAAAAGAAGTTCTAACACAGGTCATTACAAATGTGAAGCATTCATTACAAAGATTTAGGACAAAACAACTAAGCATATTTATGAACATTCAAGCAGCATTACATTAGTTAAACGAGCTTAGGAGGTTAGATTATCCAAGTTAGGCTTAGACAATCTTAGAACTAGCAGCATTAGGAGATGTTAAATGCCAGAGAGACTTAAAATAAGTGTAAAGTTAATAGAGTCGTACATAAAAGTGACCCAGAAACACATTAAGCCATAGTTTTTAGATACATAAGGATGAAATTGCAAAAGTCAAGTGGCTTACTAGTTAAACGGACAATAATAAAGAACAAAAGATCCACAAGAACCCAGAACCTCAATGCGTCAAAGTTCCCAAGAGCTTCAAAAGAACCCCGAGCAGTGCTCGCACAAAGAAAAAGTTCGAATAATAGAATCTCAGTGGCCTTGGCTTCAGCTTGCCAAAACAAAGTACAAAATAAGAGAATGAGGAATAACTAAATAAAGCTTCAACATTTCTGTGAAATTATCGATTAAAGTCTAGTCTCAATGGGGAATGGGAGGAGTTTATATAGTAACTGAAATCGAACAAGTAAACAAGGAAAACTGTAAAATCAAACATAAATAAGGAAGTAGTAATATGCAAAATCAATAACGTTCGGATTAGGAATAAAATAGGTAAACCCTAGTTGACAGAAATCGAAGATTGGCCGAAAATATTGGCTAATCGGATGTATATAGCCATGGTCATGATGTATATGGACTGAATACTATCCAGATTCAAGCAGTTGAAGTGGAATGGCCGGATTCTGTGAGATAGTACTTGCCACGTTTAGTCAAGTACTAAGTGATACCATAATTTTGTAGAAAATACCGGGATAACACACAAAAGGTATAGAAATCATGGAAAAAATCCATGGTTGAGACGGATTTGGAGAGATTTGAGAAGGCGGCTAGGATTTCTATAGAGAGGAGAGGAGAGAATTCAATGGCGGCGTATCAGGGAAAATGGGGTTAAAGTTTTTGGGTTGGGTTAATTAAAATGAGGGGAACGAATGAAGACCGTTGATCTTGAAAGATCAACGACTAGTATTAAAAAATGAACAAGGCGGGTCGATTCGAATGGGTACCGACCGGGTTTTGTAAAGGGGTCATTTGGATTTGGGTTGGGGATTTTGGGCTAAGTTGTTGGGCCATTCTTGGTCTGAAAATTAATTTAAAATTGGCCCAGCCTTTTAAACATACATAATTTAGCAAAATAATTTATAAAAATAATTAGTAAATGAGTAAAAATATTTTTTATGCACTAAAATGATTAAAAATAATAATTTAGCATTATAAAAATATATAACGCTATTTTTTGGCAAAAATTAGTATAAACAAGGAGCGTTTGTATATGAATATAGGTCATTATTACAAAATTAAATAAATAGCTCAAAAAATGCTAATGTAATTATATGAGATGAAGTAAAACATTTGAAACATATATTATAGGTGCAAGTAATAATTTTAGATAACTAAGTCATCACAAAATAATTTGGAGTAATTAGTAATTATTCAGGTAATTTAAATGCAGGAAAATCAATTTAAAAGCTCTAAAAATTATGGAAAACTATAAAAATGCTTGTATAGATTTGTAAACTAAATAATGATGCAAAATTGATGTTTTGAAAGTATATATATATTGAAAAAATATGAGGGCAAAATTGGGTATTAAAAGTATATATATTATGAAAATATGAAGGCAAAATTGAGTATTAACAACATACATAAGATGAAAAAAATGTATACACTATTCTTTGCTGCTGGAACTCACAGGGAGAGAAGGGTCTACATTCCCTCCGGTAGAAGAAGTCAAGTCCGCTACCAGTTCAGGGCCTTTATTCTCTTTAGTCTCCCCTTCGATTCTCAAATACTCAAAACTAGTATTCGAAGAGTCAGTTGCAGCGGGATGAGCAGGAAGATTATCACGAGCAGTTAACTTCAGTTCCCGGGATTGGCAATGCAATCATCAATATTGGCAATGCCTGCTTTGGCTTCTTCCAAAGTCTTCCTCTTCATATGATACATATCATAGGTCTTCTCGAAGATAAGGGAATCTTCTTGATCCGGGAGTTTTGCTCGAAGTTTGTCTATTGTGGCATGGAGCTCATCTCTTTCAGCCTTCACTACACTAAGTAGGAAATCAAGCTTAACATTGGTGGTTAAGTGAAGGTAGTTATGCTTCATGGTTCTCTTAAGCCTCTATTCCATTTTGGCCCTCTTCTCCTCGGCATCATTGGCCTCCTCAGTTTTTGAGCATAAGTTGGCCTTCAAGTTGTTAATTTATTCCTTGAAGGCAGACTCGCACTCGGCAGCGGCGGTCACAATATCATGAAGTTCGACCCATTTAGCCTTAGCCTCTTGGAGCTTTTCATGTAATTGGGAAACTTCTTGGTTGTAGGCCTTTCTATGTTGCTCGGTTTGCTATAACCGAGCCTCGATCTCACTCATCTCTGCAACTTTTGCCTCAAGTACCAGGAGACGCGCGACAAGCTGATTCCTTTTAGCCAAAAGTTGATCCCGTTCGGAAGAAAGTCCTTGCTTATCCAGGATCAACCTTTGCAAGCCCTCAGAAGCAAGAAGGTTGGACTTAAAAAAAGGGAGTTACAGTTATGGTTATCATGGCAATATTTACACAGAAGAGAAGATAGAAGAAAGTTAGGATGATAGTTGTGCCGAACAGTGCATGCTATTACTTATCATGCCCTCCACATAGAGGGAGCCCATCCTTTTCCAATCCTTTACTGAAGCCAGCAACTTTATATAATTTGCGAGCTCCACCGGCTTGGAAAGGATATGGAACTTCTTTGAAATCGAAAGAGTGGAGCCTCACCTTCCCTGGGGGATCTTAGGAAGTTATAGTATAGGTGTTCCTCAAGTTCCTGTGGTCAGGAGATTGAGGAGGAGAAGCATCCCCTTCTTGTTCAGCGGAGAGGAGATACAATTGGTGCTGGTGGAGAAGGGACATTTGGCGTCGATGGGTAAGAAACTGTCGGCGTGGAAGGATAAGAAGCAGCTACGACAGAAGGAATGGTGGTTGTTTCTTGTTCAGAATTTGAGGGCAGGAGATGCTCAGGGGCCGAACTTCTCAGATCGGAGACAACAATAGGAGCCGGGAAGCGGGAATCAGCATTCTCAACCATATCCATTTCACCCCGGAGTGCCTAAAATTCCTCTGTTAGTGGGTTTTGAAGCTCCCCCAGCTGAGCATCCGGTTGAGCCGATGAAGATCCTTTTCTTATTTGAAGGGAAACCTCTTCATCACTAGCTTCCCCTTCTCATTAATGACCAATGTGGCCGGCTCAGTTGATGCTCTCCTTATACTCTTTTCTTGAGTCCCAGCCTAGGAAAAACGTCTCCTCTTCGGTTTCTTGTCCTTGGGGTGGGGACTCTGAGAAGAAGCACCTTCACCGGAGGCTTAGGCAGATCTATGAGCTCTTCTTCGGTTGAGGGCATTCTGTAGTACCCTCCTGGAATCTAGGGCATCATATAATTAAGTAAATTATTGAGATATAGAAAAAAGGAGTTTTACTCACTTACCATGATTCTTAGATTTTCACTTGTACTTGGGAGCCATTCTTTCCACCGACGGGTTTCCGGAGTCATAATATCAGATTTTTCTGAACCCATCGGTCCTGACCGTGAGCCCATGGTAGTTCCCAGTAGGTAGATGAGACGAAGGAAGCTAAAAAAGAGAAAATCAACATAACAAGAAATTGTGTTTATGATATAATGGAAACGAATATCCAAAGGCTTATGGAAAATATTCTACGACTCGGGGAAAGTTGGAGTTCTGGTCGGGATGATGTCCATGATAGCAATAACGACGAACCGTTCCATCCATCCACAATCGTTGTCATCACCTGCATTGGTGAGAAGGGCGTGGTGACCACGCTTGCTGAAGTTTAATACTCCCCTACGGAAAATCTTAGAGGAGTAAAAGTTTATCATATGTGCAAGAGTTATGGTTTCTCCGGTCTCAGTACACAATTGACGAAGGTATGCCACCGCCCTCTATATGGATGGGCCCACTTGTTCTAAGCAAACCTTGTACCGGTGGAAAAATTCTAAAATTATTGGGTTGAGCCCTTCACTCGACCCTAAAGAAAAGGGACCCAAAGTAAAAAGATACATATAGACATATGTAAACCCCTCCCTGGAGTAGGTAACTCGCTCTGCCATATCTCGGGCAAGGATTTCAACATTGGGGTTATTTCAGCACTCCTTCATAGCAGGGATACTAGAAGGATGAATGGAGCAGGGGTACCTGCAAACTGGCCAAAACCTGCAGCTTTGAGAAGTTGCAGATGGGGTTTGTTCTTGAAGATCGGATGAGGTGCTAATATAGAGTGGTATGATAGTGTTAAAAGTTGGAGATTCAGACTCTGTGTCAACCTCTTTGGCTTTGTTTTTCTTCGGGCCTCCACCGATGAGAAGATAAGTGTTTCCATGAAAAGCAGTGTAAAAAGACATAGTGGTCAAGGATCGCTAAATGATGTTCTTACTGAGGAAGTTGAATGTTGTATAAAAGCTCTAAGGAAATTCAGAGAAAAAGAAGGATTGTAAGAGTAGTAAAAGTGAAGACGTAAAAAAGATGAGTAGTGGAGAATATATATACGACAAAAATTGTGGTCATGATTACCTCGAAATCCGGCAAAAGTACTTGATGAATCACGGGGAAACACGTGTTCGGAGCCTTAAATACGAGAAGACGTGTGTCCTTTCAAATGTCAGAGGCGGTTCAGGAACTTTTTCGCCAAGAAATAAATACTCATCTATTTCTCGGTAACGCTAAGTTGCGTCACCGGAAAGTAGGGGGACTATCTATATGGAGGTAAAATTGGTTGATAACAAGTGACTAAATAGCAAGGTGACACATGGAACCGAGAACATGCAAAAGTTGTATCAGCAAATAGTCCATACCGATTATGAAGTGTGTAACCAGTAAAGGACAGAACCCGAAGGAAGCACAACGGATGGTAAAGACTCAAAGGCTTGAAATCAGATAACATTAATAAACAGCTGTTATAGAGAATATCTGCATTCAAGGCCAGTTGTTATGCACCAATCAATGATAATTTTATTCTCATTCAAGAGGAGCTTGATTCTAGGATCTTGTCTCCCTAGGTAGAGCTATAAATAATAGGATTAACAACCTTTGTAGAAATAGAAAACATTTTGCATGCAAAACTGTACTTCACTATTTTCCCCTGAATCTAAAGAATTTTATCATTGCCCTATCTTTCTTTCTGCTTTGCTTTCAGAAAGACCGAGCCCAAGATCAGGCTTGCCTTTTCTCTTTAATTTTAGTCGATAATCTTATTTTTGTTCTATTTCTTTATCATTTTGGGATCAAATCAGTTCGCTTGTCTATAAACCACGCTATGAATTCAAGTGTACCATTTGTGGGGTCCATATTGAAGAAAACAAAAAGAAAAGAAGATATAATAGAATGGTAGGTGCCTACAATCGCAGACTTTCAAATTGAAAAGTTACCAAAACTCATTTTTATTGGTTGAGAGAAAGGCAATTATCACACCCCAAACTAGGGGAGCGCAACCAACGCTCAACCGAGTTAACCCCGTCAAGCAGGCCTGTTAGATACTTTCTACCCAAACTCACTCATGTTTTAAGAGAATCTATGTTTCATTAATTAGACAACAAGAGATCATGTACGCAATACCAAATCATTTCGTTACTTCATTTTAAAGTCTCAAAATACACATATTTCATAGTCTGAAGTGGAACAAGTAATTCAAACACAACATAAATTGTTTAACTCTCTCAGCACCAATATACAACCCACACTATGCCTACGGAGCATCTACTGAATAAAAAAAAGTATTATGATTGTGTCGGTAACAAGGCCTCGACTATACCTCAAACAAAATACACAAGGAACAAAAGATACATGACCTCGAAATAAAGTGGGGATTACCAAGTCAGCTGGGAATAGGGTGTACTGCTATCACTGATCAATGTCACCTGCTGTGGAACCACCTGCATCCATTAAAGATGCAGCTCCTCTAGCAAAAGAGACGTTAGTACCGTCGAGTAGCACTAGTATGTATAACTAAACACCTTCTCAATAGAATGAACAATATTCCAGGGAGGATTAAATGGAAGCCTAAACAATTCCAAAACATCAAGTTAAGGACCAAATAAGTTTTCAAGTAAACTTCCATGTTTTCAGGTTGGGAGATCTTTAGCACCGATATACCATTTTTCACAATACCACCATACTTTTACACGGAGTTCGATCACGACCTGATCGGCTAGGCCGCCTCATTTGAGACATCAACCACAATCACAATTTCAATTACAATTTCTAGCACAATCACCACCATGTGTGTAGCATGGCGTCAGATCACGACCTGATCAGCTAGGCCGTCTCACCCAAGACATCATCCTTTTCTATCAACCATCTCATTTCATACTTCTTTCACATCTTTTCAATTCATTGGAACTAGTGGACACAACTTGTCACGCCCCAACCTCGGGAGCCGCGACCGGCGCTCAGTCGAGTGAACCCAACTGAGCAAGCCTTTTGGACACCTTCTACACAACTCACTATGATCAAGAAACCATGCCTTCATTTAAATTCGACAGTAGGAAAGATCATACATGTAACGTTGCTAGTTCATTTTATATTACAATCCTTAAATCATAGTTAAGTTTCCAAACTTACATATAGTTAAAATTTAGAGGAACAAGAGTTTAGAAGTACAACATAGTCTAGTGACCCATCCAATGACCGTACATAACCCACGCAAACATCTATGGAGTATCTAAAGATACAAAAGACAGTTATGATAATACTGGCAATAAGGCCCCGACTATACCTCAAAAAGTGGTAATTTATAACAAAAGATATACTGCATAACCCTTGGAAGAAAAGGAGCTCACCAAGATTGCTGAGAGAAGGATGCTCCACTACATACGGCCGGTGCTGTCTGCTATGGAACCACCTACATCCATTCAAAGATGTAGCGCCCCGGCAAAAGGGACACTAGTACCATGGAATAGTACTAGTATGTATAACTAAACACCATCTCATTAGAAAGAGCTTCCATACAAGAATAAGGAAATCATAAGGATCAATAAAAGCTTTTATTCAATCACCATATCATCAAATAAAAGGGATCATATAGCTTTCACATAATTTCATAGCTTTAAGTTGGGACATTTAATATTGTTGCATCATCATCCACAATACCACCACTTTCTTGAGCGGAGTCCGATCACGGCCCGACCGGCTAAGATGCCTCATTTGAGACATATACCTCAATCATAATTTCATTCTCACTTTTCGATTTCAATATCAGCACAATACCACTATGCGTGTAGCCTGGCGTCCGATCACGGCCCGATCGGCTAAGCCGTCTTACCAAGACGTTTCCCTTTTCCATCAATAATCTCACTTCAATTTTTGTTCACACATATATCAGTTCATCGGCACTTGGGGCCACAATTATCACATCATACTAGGTACTAGGCCACATATCATAACTCAAATTCTTTTCCCCCACATTTCACATCATTTTCACTTTCAACATTAACCTTGTAATTTAAGATAATGGGCACATACGATATCAATTCAAGTTGTAAGCATATAGAGGAATTCACATAGTTCAGCATAATAATCACAATTCAAACTTGACTTGAAATCTAGGCATTTTAGCACATAGTTCACAATCTTCATACATCCTCAATTTACCAAGAATAGCATATTGAACACATTAAGACACACCTTTCAAATATATTCTTGCGACACCAATTCACTTGAAATAACAAGTACTACATCAATCAAATTTTGGACTTATAACATTTGCATGGACACCATGGGAGCTTAATTTCTAAGAAGAGAGGGTTTTAGCCATACATACCTCAATAGAGCTTTCCTTAAATTCTTACAATAATTCCGGAACTCCTAGCAACTTCGATCTATTTTATGAGAATTACAAGTTAAACCAAAAATTAGAGGGATAATCAAGATTCTAGCTCACTTGAGCACATTATCAAGAACTAAGTGTGCATTATGATTTTAAGACTTTTTTGTGAAAGATTCTATCATCCTACACCCCATTTGTTACATTTTTAGCTCACAACCTCCCCATACCCTTTTGTCAAACATGCATGCAAGATAATCAAACCTTATACCCATGAACCCACTTGTTAATTACTTATTCTAGTAGGAATTTCGAAATCAAAGGTTAGGGCACAAGTTCTTACCTCTTAGGATGAAGGCTTAGTAACTTTTCTTGGTAATCTTCAAAGATTTGGGCAATGATTGAGTAGTGACTTGGTGAGGATCACCCTCTCCCTCTGGAACACTTTCTCTCACTTTAGATGTAGTAGAAAATAGCACAAGAGGGTCTAATGTGGTATTTTTAACGGAATGAGGTCGGATTTTAAAAGTTAAAAAATAGGAGCCTCGACTCAATCTGAGGTCACATATGCGACCACATAACTGATATGCTCGCAAAAAGGACCGCAAAAGTAGCCCTCAAGATTTGAATAATTTGCTCGGGTATGCGACCAATATGTTGTACGCATACCTATTATGCGATCACATAATGCACCGCAGAACTGCCTTTTGCAAAAATCTCAAGGAGGTTATGCGATGACTATGCGGCCCACATATCGATTATGCGATCGCATAATTAGCCGCATAGTTGTCCTCAAAATTAGCCAACATTCTGACTCACTCTGCAGCAGATATGCGGCCCGCATTGCTGTTATGCGGCCACATAATGGGCCGCAGAAACGCGCTCTTCTGAAAAGCATTTTTCCTTAACTTTGTAATGCACAGATCAATCCAAAAGGTCTGAACACATATTCTTAACTTGGCACTATGAGATTTCGAGTTTTTGAGTAAAATTTTCACGGGGCCTTACACAATTATAACATTATTCTTGGCACTTGGTCGTGTTTCATATTTCATGATCCCCTTTTCACTTTTACACATCATTATCATTATCAACAATAAGACTTTTCCATTCACGACTTTAGGTACACATGCGAGCAATTAAAAGTCTTAGACATATAGAGATTTTTCACATAATTTGTCATAATCACCTTCATTCAAACTTGACTTGAAGTTATAACATTTATAACACACAACCCATACTTTTAACATATTCGAAAATGATAACATAGCATGATAAAAGCATTCAGAACACATACTGAACATAAATCTTTCAACACAAGTTTACTCGGAATAGCCAATTTCATAGTGATCAACTCGGGTCTTACATAACTTACATGAACATCGTGGAGTTCAATTCTAAGAAAGAAGTTTAGCCAACATACCTCAAGTGAGCTTCTTCAAACTCTAAAATATTCCGGAATTCTTAGCAACTTCAATTTATTTTAGAATTATAACAAATTGAACCAAAATTAGGAAGATGATCATGGTTCTAGCTCATTTGAGCATTTTCTCAAACACTAGGTGTGCATTAAGGTTTCAAGGTCCTTTTATGGAGGATTCCATCATTCCACAACCCATTCTTTGTCATTTTTAGTTTACAACCTTCCTACACCCTTTGATAACACATACATGCAAAATAAACAACTCCCTTACCCAATAATTACATTGCCAATTACCAATTTTTAGTTAAATTTCGAAATTAAGAGTTAGGGTATAGAATCTTACCTCTAGGATGAAGACCTAGTGAGCTTTCTTGTGGAATTTCAAGGCTTGAGCAAGATTTGATGAGCAATATGGCTAGGTTTCCTCTTTCTCTCTCTAAGATACTCTCACCACTCTCTAAAGTATCGGATGAAATCAGCCAAAATAACCCCCAAATGGTTTTTATAAAAATGGGGTCGGGTAACATTTTTCAGGACTTCGGTTGCAGACCGTACCACATAATCAATATGCGGCCCGCAAAATAGCCACGAAAAATTATGCTCAAAAACTGGACCAGTCTGCGGCTGATATGCGGTCCGCATACTAGTTCTGTGACCGCGGAATGAGCCGTAGAATCCCCCTTTCGAATTTTTCATTCCAATTCCACGATAGAAATGCGGTCCCCATAATGGATATGCGATCGCATAATGGACCGTACAATTGACCTTCAAATTTCCAAAAGTTTTCTGCTCCACTTTATGGACGATATGCGGCCCGCAAAATGATTCTACAATCGCAAACTTGGCCACAGAATCGCTCTCTTCAGCCAAAATTTTCCATCCACCATTTAGTGCATTCTTCGACCCAAAAAGTCCAAGCCGCGGCGAGCTTGCAAGTCGCGAAGAATCTCTCCAATCACAAACATATAAGCGTACCTCAGCACTACGAAATTCCGGGTTTTAGGTAAAAAAGATTACGGGGCCTTACAGCAATTGTGGGTGCCAAACTTGTTGATAAATTGTAGGCAAATTGCAAATGCAAATTGCATGACCAAATCGGCAACAAGTCAATTTCATTGGCTATTTGGACGGCAGCTGTTGCTATAAATAGAAGCCTCCGTTCTTCATTTAAAACACACCAAAATAAGAGAGAAGTATTAGAGCTGTGAGAGTAATTCACAGACTATTTTATAGCCTATGAGAAAATAGAGTGAGAGTAATATTGTGGTAAGATATTTAAAATAAAGAGTGTTATTTCTTTTGAGTCGTTATAGTCTTTTGACACTACAAAATTGCAATATTATAGTGGCTTCATTAAAAGATTTGGTGTCATTGTTACTCTCTTGCGTTATTATTATTTACCATGCATATTATTCCTGAGCGGGATATATTTATTTTCCAACATTGTTTTACGGGTAAACAGATTAGACAATTAAGCTGAGTCTTTGTTAACTATAGTAACACCGGCCAACTGAAGATTTATAGTTTTCAGATGACTTGTGTTGAGGATGGAACTAAATTGCTTCTTGAATATGAGTTAATTCTCAGGATCTTTTCATGAAGGTTCATGGCAGTAGACAACCACGATTATTCCTTAGGTGCGGCAAATTTTTTTCTATACTAGCAGTGCACTTATCCGGTTAGAACAACTTTATTCCGTAATTTGTAAATTACCAATCTATATTTAGTATCACACTTACTTGCAACTATTTTTGATTATACAACTATAGTTTATTTCTGACATCTTCAGTATATATTCAAGGCAAAACACAGGGAAACAAGAAATTAAATGGCTGCATATCCGCAGACGTAATTTGATATGGCCCTAGGACAAAAAAACCTTTGGACCCTCGTCCAGCCCTCCACCCCTCAATTCAAATCTGGCTCGACTCTTTACAGTGTGGAAGATTAATTGAGTACAATATTGTTTGGATTCGGCTCAGCTCGACTCGTTATTTTGTCGATTTGTTTAGACTCAAGTCTCAACATGGCTAGAATTCGCCTGGTCTTTGCTTAACACTCGATCAAAAACATATGCTACGAAAATCAAACCTTAGGGCGGTTGCACAATTACCCAAAAAAAAAGAAAGAATTAGGCGTAGTAATATCGACCCTTATATAATGCGGCCACTACCTGAAGGATTTAGCTATGTATACTATGGGCGTAGAATTATTTACTCCAAAAGGTATTTAGCTCTTCTGATAGATCCTGGCATGGCTTTGGTATCTCTTTTTTACCCCAAAGCTGGTATTTTACCAATTTATATTTAGTTAAATACTTTCTAATAATTTGTTAAATGATCTAATTGTGAAAAGATATTTTTTAAATCATGATTGCATACTATGTCACAGATGACACGACCCTGACAAACAAGAAGCGGCTGTTAGCCCGAAGCAACAGCTGCACCGTAACCTCTTTGCTACATATAGGCAGCCCCTAAACAAAAATCACAACCATTCATGTACCCTTTCTCACCCCCTCCCCCACGGCCAAGGGGACCTAACTCTGCCGTTTGGGAATGCGTAATAAACAGAATTGAGATGCCATTTTGGCGTGGCCCCACATTTGTACAGTATGGACTACGAAGGTCGTTGAGAAAGTCGTTTAAATATCTTGGTATATAAAGAGGAAAGGAAGGAAGTAGTAGTAGTAAACTAGCTAGAGAGAAAGTGAGAGAAAAATTAAGAGAGATACCAAAGCCATGCCAGGATCTATCAGAAACCAGAATCTTATTAATAGTCGCCTTGAACGGGGCATACCACCCGTGGTTCGAACTAGCACCTACACCTACCGTCCTATCCCTACCCTCTCTTTCCCTCGGAATAATGCTTCAAACCCCACCATTTTTCTTGACAAATACTTATCATCCGACGAGGACGATGATGAAGATGACCACCAAAATAACGAGTACCTTCAAATGATCAAAAAAGGAAATTCAGAGTTAGAGCCATCTGTTCACGACACTAGGGACGAAGGTACCGCTGATAATTGGGTCGAACGGAACGCTTCCTTGATTCGTCTTACTGGAAAACATCCATTTAACTCCGAACCACCCTTGAACCGGCTCATGCACCACGGTTTTATCACACCGGTCCCACTTCATTACGTTCGTAACCACGGACCGGTTCCCAAGGGCACGTGGGATGACTGGACCGTGGAAGTCACGGGTCTAGTGAAGCGTTCTATGAAATTCACAATGGACCAGTTGGTTAATGAATTCCCTTGTAGAGAATTGCCCGTTACGCTTGTGTGTGCTGGCAATCGAAGGAAAGAACAGAACATGGTTAAACAAACCATTGGTTTCAACTGGGGTGCCGCTGCCGTTTCAACAACTCTATGGCGCGGAGTACCCCTTCGCGCCTTGCTGAAACGGTGCGGTATTTATAGCAGGAAAAAAGGGGCACTTAACGTTTGTTTCGAAGGTGCGGATGTATTGCCCGGAGGTTGTGGTTCAAAGTATGGAACCAGCATTGAGAAGGAATTTGCAATGGATCCAGCACGAGATATCATCATAGCTTACATGCAGAACGGAGAAAAATTGGCACCCGACCACGGGTTTCCAGCACGAATGATTATTCCAGGATTCATTGGCGGAAGAATGGTGAAGTGGTTGAAAAGAATTGTAGTCACTACCCAAGAGTCCGTGAGCTATTATCATTACAAGGATAATAGAGTTCTTCCTTCTCATGTTAATGCTGAACTTGCTAATGCTGATGGTACGTAATTCTGAATTAAGATGACTAATTAATTTGTCCATTTAGTATAATTATGAGTTTAATTTATCCAAAAGATATCTATAGCTTAACACCATAAAAGGGGAAAATAAGACAAGCTACATGTTTCAATACACATTATGTTGTCTACTGCAAGGACTTAATTTATATATATATATATATATAGAGGCATATCTTTACACTACTAGTAGTATATTTTAACATGCTACCAAGTCACTCGTCTCACTATTTGTGAGTGGTTACTTTAATTAGTTACTCCCTTTTATATATGTTGACATTCTTTTATGTTTAGTTTATTTTAAAAAAATAATTTTTTTATTTATAAAATAATTTATTAAATTATAACCATAAATATATATGGAATATTTTATGGTCTTTTTCTTTAAAAAATTCCGCACCATTCAAACATCTTCACATACATTGCGATGGAGGAAGTATTTCTCAATAGATATGGTGGTATTAACAAATTCCTTACTGTATCAGTGTATTAGAGGTTCTAATTTGATGTATTAACTAATTTCTATACACGTTACACAGCATTTGAGATTTAAGTTCATAAAAATTATTTGAATTTTTCACTCTGATGCATAGTCTAAAACTAACTTTACATTATCACATTAGTGGCAACAATGGAATAACGTACTTTTAGTTGAATTAAACTTATATATACTCTATTTTTTATAGTTAAACTTATATATACAATGTAAATACTATCATATAGGTAACACGTTACAATGTATAATTACAATATTCTCAAGTTAATAGTTTGTACTTATTATAATAGATCACGACTAATTGAATATGTTGTGTCTTGCATACTTGTTTTTTCTGTCTTTCTTAGGTCAATTATAAGTTGTCATATTTTAGGAAGGTTAAGGATAACGGGACATATATACATTGGGAAATGCTAACTCGTCTTTACAGTTACAGGGTAGCGCGCTGTTTTTTTTCTTTTCATAGGTTAGCTGTTAACCCTCTATGTATTGTGATGTACACTAAAAATTAGAGATTTTGGAATGTTTTGCGCGATGAATATAATTGTGTGCAGGATGGTGGTACAAGCCAGAATACATAATCAATGAGCTCAATATCAACTCTGTTATTACAACGCCGAGTCATGAAGATATCTTGCCTATTAACTCGTGGACGGCTCGACAACCTTACACGTTGAAGGGCTACGCTTATTCTGGTTAGTATACGTTTGACTCTGTTTTCTTTTTTTTCTTTTCTATAAAAACCCAAAGGGATTTGCTTTTAAATTTTCTCCTCTTTCTTTAAATACAACGCACAGGTGGAGGGAAAAAGGTAACACGTGTGGAAGTGACAATGGATGGTGGAGACACGTGGCTAGTGTGCAGAGTAGTGCACCCAGAAAAGCCCACAAAGTATGGCAAGTACTGGTGCTGGTGCTTTTGGTCACTCGAGGTTGAGGTGTTAGGCTTGCTCAGTGCCAAAGAAATTGCTGTTCGAGCTTGGGATGAGACCATCAATACTCAACCCGAGAAGCTTATTTGGAACGTCATGGTAAAATTCACTATCTCTTTTACCTTTTTAACTATCAACTCGCAACATAGTTTAATGAGTTCCAATGTACGCTGATGACGTAAAAATATTACACTATTAAGTTAAAGTATTCTACAACAATAAGCAAAAAAGCTTGATTTGGTAATTTAGGAAATAAAGCAAATAATTACTTACCATATCTAGTTACAATATACAAATAGTGTAGTTTGTTAGTGTATGTGTATAATTTAATCCATAGTCTAATAGTATAATTATTCTTCCTTATTGAATCCATGGTCTAATTATATTCTCTAGTGAGAATAAGACGTTTATTTTTAAAATCAAAAACCTTCACTGAAAATTGAAACTGCGTGCCATGCAATTTGTTGGATGTTAATTAACTAATTTTGTACAATAATCAGGGAATGATGAATAATTGCTGGTTCCGAGTGAAGACGAATGTGGTCAAGCCTCACAAGGGAGAGATTGCGATAGTGTTTGAGCACCCGAACCAACCTGGAAACCAGTCAGGTGGATGGATGGGGAAGCGGAGAGTCTTGGAGATATCAAAATAAGCACTATAGGAGAGTTGCATTCGGATATGGAATATGGATTGGGAGAGATAAGTTTATTTGTACGTATTTCCTTTTTTTATTTTTTAAAAACAATGTCTTCCTTATCATATAATCCTATGTTGCATATTATTTCTGAGATTGTATATTCAAGAATTCGTATGCACTATGACACAGCTTGTAAGCTACGGATAAGGTAGTTAGATCAGGTTAGAGGCCTATGTCACGAAACGTCAACACGCATTCCTCCTTGGTTGGCCAGTGGCGTACGCAGAATTATTCACAAGCGATGTCACATCTAAAAACTAAAATGAATATTGAATTATAAAGCTACTAATTAACGATAGTAAATAATTAAAGAAATTTCACCACAAACATAAATATTCTATCTTTTAATTCTTCATCTATATTGAAGGAAATGAAAAAGAACAAGACAATTTTTCTGTATAAGTAGAATTACGTAGTCCTTTACAAAGTTTAGGATTAGTAATTCTATAGAAATAGAAATATTTATCACTTGGAATATTACGAGAGCTTCATAGTTCATCCATGCTATTTTCAGACAATGGGGCTAAAAAGTGTAAGGAATTAATGTGGCTTTTGTGGTTTGATCCCCCGACCCTTGCAAAGGAAAGACATGCTTAACCAGTGGACAACGCAATGTGAATTGCTAAGTGATGTCATTGGAAACAAATAATATATGTTTGTCAAGTATTCTTTGTATGTATATAGTAGATGTTTCCGACGAAGCGGTGTCACGTGACACTGTTACGATCCAAATTTTCCACTGTCGGGATCGTGATGGCGCTTAACTCATAGAATGCTAGGCAAGCCAACAGATACAGTTCTAACACATTAATCATTAACCAAAACAGTAATTAACATTAATTTAAACTAAACATATATGAAGTGCAAAAAAAATTTAACAGTTTAAAACACTAATGCACGGCTAACCCTAAAGATCTGGTGTCACAATCCACGAACTTCTAAGAATTTTCCACAAACACCGGTTTAAAGGAAATACATATGTTCTCGAAATGAAAAGAGACAGGAAATCTAAGATAGAGGGAAGGGGACTCCAAGATCTGCGAACGCCGACAGATCTACCTTGGGTCTCCTGTGGACTGAAGGCAACAACCCAACTCTACTCATGAGGTCCGGCACCGAAATCTGCAAAGAAAGTGCAGAGTGTAGTATCAATACTACCGACCCCATGTACTGGTAAGTGTCGAGCCTAAACTCGGCGAAGTAGTGACGAGGCTAGGACACGACAATAATATAAACTTGTGCAGTTAAATCATAAACGAGAGAATAATAATAACATAAATTTAACATATCATAACGGGAAGGGGAAAACATGTTGAGGGGACTACGAATATTCTGAAAATAGTACAGAACAGGAAATCAGTAAATATCATTCTTTGAATCGACAAAAGTAATAACACAGCAATCATGTGCACGGCATTACCCTTCGTGCTTAAGAAACAACAGAAACGGCACGGCATCACCCTTCGTGCATTATCAATATCAGAATACGGCACGACATTACCCTTCTTGCATCAACACTCACAGAATATGGCACGTCATCACCCTTTCGTGCATTATCACTCGCTCACAAAACATTACACGGCATCACTCTTCGTGCTTTACACTCTTCCTCACCCAAACAGCAGAAATAGTATCAATCCTACAAGGGAAATTATCAATAAATAACCTCGCTTCAACATTTAACTTCACTATATGATTCTCAACTTGAGTCAATACTCAACAATTATCCAACACCAGGAAAACATAATAAGACTAGTTTAACATAAAGAATAACTAGTTTAAGCATGAACAGTATGTATAAAGAAACACAATAGTCACAAGTATAAGATTCACTCGCATGTTATGACCTAACAACAACGTATAGATACTCGTCACCTCACCTATACGTTGTACTCAATAACTAAACAAGTACTCCCTCTGTTCCAATTTATGTGAACCTGTTTGACTGGGCACGGAGTTTACAAAAAATGAAGACTTTTGGAATTTGTGGACCTAAACAAGTTAAAAGGGGGTCCAGAGTATTTGTGTGGTTATAAAAGCTTCTCATTAAGGGTAGAATTGTAAGTGTAGGCTAAATTGTTACCAAATTTAGAAAGAGGTCATTCTTTTTTGAATGGATCAAAAAGGAAATATGTTCACATCAACTGGAACAGAGGGAGTAGTAAATAAGGCAACAACACTTAATCCCTCAAGCTAAGGTTAGTCACAATACTTACCTCGATTCCACGGCCAAAATCAAGCTTCAATTACCGTTTTACCTCTCGATTCCACCTCCAATCCACTCGTATATAGTCATAATTAACTTAATAACATTAATTATCGCTAAAGAAATCAATTCCAATTCATAATTACAAGTTTACCAATATTTTTCCCAAAAAGTCAAAAATCGACCCCGGGACCGCTTGGTCAAAACTCGAAGTTCAAACCAAAACCCGATTACCCACTCACCCTCGAGCCCGCATATACAATTGGTTTTGGAATCCGACATCAATTTGAGGTCTAAATCTCTAAATTTTAAAATCCCTAAGTTTTACCCAAAAATACCCAATTCCGCCATTAAAAACCCTAGATTCTAGGATGACATCTTATAAAAAGATGAAATAGATTGAAAGAAATGAGCTAAGAATCATTTGCCTATGATTTGGGGAAGAAATGGTCTTTGAAAAATCGCCTCTTGAAGTTTAGGGCTTGAAAATTTGAGAAATGAATCAAAAATCCCATCTAAGTCCCTTTTTGCACAGTTGCAGGTATCGCATTTGTGACCTGAGCTTCGCAATTGCGAAGCTCGCAAATGCGAGAGACGCATCGCAAATGCGAACCTTTGGTCGCATTTGCGATGATCCCTCTTCCCTGACTACTTCGCATTTGCGAAGGTTCGTTCGCATTTGCGAACTCTGCTGGCCCAGTCTCCTAGTCGCATTTGCGAAGAAAGGCTCGCAAAAGCGGACCCTGCAGGGCTCGCAATTGCGATGCCTGATCTCACAATTTGCGAGATCAGGGGTCTGCAATAGCTGAAGCATACCAGCAACATTTTCCCAAGTGCAAAATCATGTCGTAGCCTAACCAAAACTCACCCAAGCCCTCGGGGCTTCAAACCAAATATGCACACAAGTCTTAAAACATCATACGAACTTGCTTGCGCGATCAAATCACCAAAATAACACCTAGAACTATGAATTTAGCATCAGATTGCATGAAATTGTTAAGAAAGTTTCAAAACTTCTAACTTTTCAACTAAAGGTCTGAATCACGTCAAATCACTTTCGTTTTTACCAAATTTCACAGACAAGTCTTAAATATCATAACGGACCTGTACCGGGCTCCGAAACCAAAATACGGGCCCTATACCAACAAGATCAAACATTATTTAATTTCTAAAAACCATTATATTTTCAGTTTAACAATTTTCTTCAAAAATTTATTTCTCGGGCTAGGAACCTCGGAATTCAATTCCAGGCATACGCCCAAGTCCTATATTTTACTACGGACCCTCCGGGACCATCAAAATATGGATTCGGGTCTGTTTATTCTAAATTTTGACCGAAGTCAACTAAATCAATTTTAAAGGCAAAACTTAGCATTTTCTCAAATTTTCACACAAAGGCTTTTCGAAAACGCGCCCGAACTGCACGCAAATCGAGGAAAAAGAATATAACGTCTTAAAGGCCTCGGAACTCCGAATTGGGTTCAAAAATATGAGATAACCTTGTGGATCATCACAAACGCCGCTTGGGTATACGTGTATCCGCCCCTAGGCGTTGCGATCTATTTTTGTTGGTGTGAGAAAGGCAGGTCGAGATCTAGTTCTATTTATTAATCAAAAAAGTTAGAAAACTAATTTTAAGGAGGCCACTATAATTTTGACTTTGTCATTGGAATTTCGGGGACCGACTTCACTAGTAAAAGCACTTTCCTTCACGCTGAGTGTAAATTTCAGGCTGCTCTTAGACCAAGAAGATTGTTTGTCAATGTACTATGTTTGATTCTAGCTCGAGAAAATAGAGAAATGAAGTGAGGAAGAAGGGAAATCGTAATTGTATTCTTCTGGAATTGTTGATCAATACAAGGCTGTACTATATAGTGCTAACTAACTAAAAGCTCACTTACAGCTGTCAAAACAGCCACTAATAAGTAACTAATATTAACTAACTCAAAACAACTCCCTTCTACTTCTATTGTGTACAATTTGGTCCATTATATCCCAAGACTCCCCATCAGGCTGGAGAGTGAAATACATAGAACACTCCTAGCTTGAAAAGAAGAAAACAGTGTTGTACAACACCAGGTCCTTTTGTCATGATGTCTTCCAACTGAAGCTTTGTTGAGATATGATGAGGTATGAGCAGTCCATTTTTATCTTCTCTCGGATAAAATGACAATCAATTTTTATATGCTTTATTCGTTTATGAAATATAGGATTTGCTACAATTTGGAGAGAAGCTTTGTTGTCACAATAGAGATCAACTGGTTGTTGTAAAGCAATATTCAATTCCTTTAACAAGCCAACTAGCCAAGTAATTTCAGTTGTTACTACTGCAAGACTCTTATACTCAGCTTCAGCTGAACTATGACTTATTGTTTGCTGCTTCTTGGACTTTCGTGATAGTAAAGATTCTCCCAGTTTTATAACATATCCAGTAATTAACCTTCGCGTATTTGGACATGCTGCCCAATCAGAATCACAGTAGGCAGTGAGATGAGAGATAGGACCCCTCTTTAGGAACATACCAAATCTAGGTGAGCCTTTGATATATCTAACTACTCTAAGTGCAGCATCCATGTGAGATTGCTTTGGATGTTGCATGAACTGACTTAACACTTGCACAGCAAAACAAATGTCAGGACGTGTGATGGTTAAATAGAGCAGTTTTCCCACTAACCTCTGGTAACTTGCTATATCCTGCAATTCTTTATCTCCATTGTGTCCTACATGTTTGTCTTACTCTATGGTAGTCAGTTTTTGATTTGTCTCAATGGGAGTAGAAGAATTTTTAGCTTCAGCTAATCTTGTGGTAGAAATCAACTCCAATGCATATTTCCTTTGGTTTAGCAGTAGGCCCTTATCTGATCTCATTACTTCTATACCCAAGAAATATCTAAGTTCCCCTAAATCCTTGATTTTGAATTTGGTATGCAAAGTAATCTTAGCCTCTTCTACTAAGGACATGTTGCTACCAGTGATTAAAAGATCATCAACATACACCAAGATGATAACAATGTCATGTCCTTATTGCTTAGTAAACAAGGAGTGATCATATGCACTCTGCTGGTATCCTGCTCCTACTAAGGCATATGTGAGCTTAATATTCCATTGTCTCGAAGCCTGTTTCAAGCCATAGAGTGACTTCACTAGTTTGTAGACTTTATTCTCCCCTGGCTTTGGAAACTTTGTAGAAATAACATGTACATTTTCTCATATAAATCACCCTATAGGAATGCATTATTGACATCCATTTGATATAAGATCCACCCATTTGAGGCTGTTATGCTAAGGACTGTTCTCACAGTTACCATTTTAGCAACTGGTGAAAATGTCTCATGGTAGTCTAACCTTTCTTGTTGAGTGTATCCTTTTGCAACCAGTCATGCCTTGAACCTCTCAACCTCACCATTTGACTTGTATTTGATTTTGAATACCCACTTAGAACCAATTGGCTTCTTCCCTTCTGGCAAGTCTACCACCTCCAGGTGTGTTTTTCTTTAAGTGTTTTAATCTCTTCGTTCATAGCTCCACCTTGGATGATAGGTTACAAGTACATTGGGCATAAGTACTTTACTTTGTGTTTTGATGATCTAACAAACT
Organism: Nicotiana sylvestris; assembly: GCF_000393655.2. Lineage (NCBI taxonomy): Eukaryota > Viridiplantae > Streptophyta > Magnoliopsida > Solanales > Solanaceae > Nicotiana > Nicotiana sylvestris. The sequence goes on along the minus strand of NC_091060.1, from coordinate 106,267,140 downwards.
TACCATCTGATCGGAGCCTACACTGCACTACTATTGAGTAGCAAGAGAGGGTCGAAGCATTTTTTAACCTGATTTAGGGTCGGGATAGATTTCCACAGGGAGCTAGATGTTGGAGTTGGATATTTATCTAATTTAGAGTCGTGTATGTGTTTCAAATTGCACTTCTTAACATTTTTGGCTTTTTGTTTTACTTCTACTTTTTTCAAACTACAATGTTAAATTAAACTGGAATAAACTAAGAGTAAACTATTGCAAGTTGTTCAAATGGTTAAAAGGCACTACGGTAGTGACCTTCGCCTAGGTGGTCAATTGACGGGTACTTGAATATAAGACATGATTGATATATTTGGGGAGTATGATATAACATTTGCACGATTTTACCCACTTTACACCTCTTGGTGGTTTGAGTGATTTTGCCCGATCTCAAGACCAATTGGGTATACAAATTTGCACAAGCAATCAAGGTTCAAGTCGGGTATTACTCTCTCGAGGTTTATCCCTTTGATTGGGGCTATCAATCTCTTGAATACGCCCCAATTCCTTGTTGGACCAATTTCAGAGACTTAGGCTCTCTTTCTCAAGAAGAGCTCAAGTCAACTAAACACAAACTAGTGTTTGCAACCACTAATTCAGCAATTAAACATGAAATTAGCCCAAATATCAAACACCCATAGTCAATCTAGCCCTAAAATACAAGACCCATCAATTACCCACACTAGGGTTGAGCCACAACCCTAGCTTATGGGTCTAGCTACTCATAATTAAAGAAGAAAAGCAAGAAATAGATGAAGAAAAACTCATATTAATTAATTACTAAATGAAACAAGAAGATTCAATGTTGAAATGTAGCTAAAATTATTCAAAATAGCTAAAACTATGAAGTCACGAGCACAGCTCTGAAGAGAAAACTATCTGATGACTTAAAAATGGGAAAAAAGCTATTTATACTAAGCTGAAAAGTCTGGACAAAAATACCCTTACGGGGCTAGTGCGGACCGCACAAAATCACGTGCGGCCTCGCTAAAGCTCTAAGCTTGAGAATCCAGCTCTCTGAACTCGGGCAATGTGGACCGCACAAAATGGACTACCGCCGCGATGGCTTCTTGTGCGGTCCGCATGAAATGGAGTGCGGACCGTATTGACTTCAATCTCCAAAACTGGCACTCTCTGATCTTTGGTTATGCGGACCGCTCTAAATCAAGTGCGGCCGCAGTGACTTCAATGCGGATCGCATTAAATCTCATGTGGTCGCATTGCCTGTTGGTCTGGAAATCACCTTCTCTAAACCTCACTTGTGCGGACCGCACAGAATGGTGTGCGGCCGCATTGGGCCTGTTTTGCTTGAGCTTTGTCTTGTCTTGGTACTTGTGCAAGTTTCACAACTTTTTGAGCTGATCTTTGATATCTTGTCACTTTGTTGATCAAACCTACAATCAAGCACAACTTGTGAGCCTTTTGGGACTATTTTATACAAATTTCTAATCAAACATAAGCAAGAAGGAGTATAAAATGCATCAAAATCCCTAGTTATCAACTCCCCCAAGCTTAAGCTTTTGCTTAACCTCAAGCAACAAAATAAGACTCACCCCTTAAGGAAATTTCAGTTGTCCTAAAGTAACCTCATCTAGCATCAATTGAGACTAACAATTGCCCTCAATACAAATGAATCATTAACAACATTTACTCTTTGAAACACCATGGATTAAGTGTGGCACAAAAGCATCAAGAGTTGACTCAGCACATCAAAGAACTATTTCTATTACTTTGGCCATTGTGGAACCCAAACTTACACATCCTCAACTCTCCCTAAGCAAACCTCACCTTTAGAATAGTAGCACTCAGAACGAGGTTAATGGAAAATCACTCATCTCTCTTAAAGAAAAGTCACAAGTCCAAATCTAGGTATCATATGTTTGCCCCTTATGTGAGTCACCACTAATGTAAGCTTCATTCAACTCAAGATCATATAGGGCTTTTGCGGAGACATAGTGAAGGCTTTTGGTTCAGGGTAGGCAATGTATGGTCTAAGTAGGTTCCATCTTCCCTTAAGCACTTCTTTTGTTTCATTTTGGCACACATTCACTTGACTTTTTGAGTCTTTTCACTTCTTTCTAAGGGGTTAGAGATACACACTGTCACTCTTTATTATTCATTTCAAATCTTTTCTCCTTTTTCAACCTTCCACACCTTTCATTCTTTACTTTTCTTGAATCCCTTTTTATTCTCTTACATAGTGAACATTCTTTTTGTCTTTTTGCTTTTCTTCCTTTTTCATTGTCTTTCCTTTTCTTCATTTTGTGCCTTTTTACCACTTTGTTGAAATGCCCATCTCTCCCCCCAAACTTATACTTTTTCCATGTTCTAAGGAAAAGATCGGGTGCCAAGAGAGGGTATCTTATAGAACGGGTAAAGGCTTGTATCATGGTTCTTTGAAGGAAAAAGGTCTAAGGCTCAAACGGGTTGACTAGGGATCTTATCATTGGTAGGTTATGGAAGTGTTCAAGCTATCATTTGGACCAAAGAGAGCTTATAATCATGTCTCAAGTCAAAATTCACTTAAGATTTCGCCACAACAAACATTCAGGGCAAGTTCTAGACCAATGGATCGGGACTTGGACTTGCAATGCAATTTCTCACCACACGCTATGGGATTGCTAAAGACACAGAGTCGGGGGCCCACAACAACCTTAGATAAGATTTGAGCACACAATGGTCCCGAAAAACCACTTGATTAATATAGGTCAACATAAGAATCTCAAAGTCGCGACTTTCACCATCCTAAATACAATAATTTATTTTTGACCATGAGATCAAAGGCAAATGTGCTAGGCCCAAGTGAAACTTTGCTTGAGGTATCCTTACCACTAACTACTAAAAAGAAAAAAGAAAAACGGACTCAAACCCTTAAGAAGGTTGTCACGCCATCCATCATACCCGATTCACACAAACTCCACCTTTGGAAAGAACCGTGGCATTAAGAAAACCAAAAGCTTATTGCAAATGTTTAGAACAAGAAGCTACGGACATAAATAAGAAGCTAAAAGAGAAAAATTGCGGCAAGTAAAATGAATATATACACGATGAGATTTAATCGAATATACAATAGATGTGATGATTATGTACAATGTAACATAACTTTATATATAGACCCAAAGTAAAAAAAAATAAAAGTACGAGAAATGTAACGAAATGTTAAAATTATATACAAAGATGAAAAATAAAGAAAGCATAAAAACTGTCAAATATATACAATAATCCAAATCCATAAAAGTAGGGCCTACCCCTCAAATGAAAGCTGGCATTGCCCCCAATGCCAACTAAACCAAATAAGCACCAAAAAGAAAAAGGGGGAAATGATATAGAGACTCCCTATGGCCCGTCTGGCTGCATGGGCTCCTGAGTGGTCCCTGGGTCCTCAATATGCTCGGAAACCTCAGACTGGTTCCTTACGGCCTACTGCTTTACTGCTGGGACCTGGGCCTGGACTGTCTCCTGAGGTCATCATGTGGCTGACTGGAGGAGGTCTCCGGTGGGTCTGCCAACTGGATGACTGCATCGTCTGCTCGGGGAATCATCCTCTTCCTCTTGGGAGGCCTATGGGACTGCTCAGGTTGGGGATGAGCTGCTAGTACTGGGTCCTGTAGCAATAAGTCCAAAGGCAGATGATCTACCTTCATCTTGTCAACATCAACCCTCAGCGCCTTTACGGACTCCTTGGAAGCCCGTGTCTTCCTCAACTTCTTGTGCTCCTTAGCAACCTCCTTGAGGGCCGTGCCGTGTGAATCAATAGCATCTGTGAGCACTTTATGGGTGTTAAGGATTTTCTTCTAGTTGGCCAGAATCTACTTGAGGGCATCTTCGATAGACTGTGAGACCTGCGGAGGCGGAGGTGCCGATTGAGCTTCCACTGTAGTAGTGAGGATAAACAACTTGGATGAAACTATCTGCATCCAATTGTTGATGCTGAGAAGAGCCTGTCTCAGTCGGTGGGCAGTCACTGGATAGTCTCGGGAAGAGGGTATCTCGGGATCTGCTGAAGTGGATGGACCAGAAGGAATGTCGGTGGAGGTGGAGGCAGGCTGAGTAGGAGCCACTACCACAACTGGCTCTTCAGACTGGCCAATTGGGGTAGTAGTTGTTCCCTTGAAGTTCTTACTCTTTCGGTTGTCATCACCCTGTATAATGTACCATAAGAACGGGGCCTTCGCTTTTACCTTTATATCAAATGGCCTATTTTTAACTTTGAGGTCCCTAAAGTACATGGTCAAGAAGTTGGGGAAGGGGTATTTTCTATCACCCTTACTAACTACCTGCATAATAACCCGAGACATTACCTTCCCGACATTAATCGGGTACCCCGCCATGATCGATGCCACCAAAACTACCCGATGAAGAGGGAGGGAGTTGTCATGAGTAATGGGGTCCAATTTGCTGCACACAAATGTTTCTCATCCCTTGGCTTCGAAATTCAGACTTTTTCTCAAAATTTTCACTCTCACATTTAGACAATCGGGGGTGGTACTTGGGATTGCCAAATACTGTGCCAACCAGGGACGGACCTCCTCACCCAATTCCATCTTTACCATATACAATTCCTCATCCTCCTCATCAAAGTCGAGGTAATCATTTATTGTTTTTCCATCAAAAAGCACCTTTAGATTTCGCACCTTGGTCATTTTTGTGCCCTTTTTGATGTGGGCAACATTGGTATAGAATTCCTTGACCAGGTGCTCGTTTGCATCCTCACAGTTGTTCAAGAAATACTCCCAGCCAACTCTCTCCCTAAACTGCCTTCTCATATTGGGATTGTGAGGTAATAAGTCTCTATCAACAAAGCTCCTCTCCGAGATCAACTTCCTCACCGGCCACCATTCCCTAAATTTGTGATAAGCTACCTCACTCACAAAGCGGTCTTGCCACACCTCCGGGTTTTTAGTTCGTTCTACCCCGCCAACATGGGGCTCACCCCTTATCCTACTACCTCTTCTTCTCCTGCTGCACCCTCTCTGGATAATGAAGTTGTGGTAGAGGTGGAGTATTCATCCCCACTGCCTTCAGCAGAGCCCTCAGACGACCCAGAAGATATATTTACTGATGCTTGGGTGTCATACCTCCTTTTTACCTACACCCCATGAAGGGGTATATAAGGGAGTTTTTTCAAACTTAAAGTGACAATCGAAACGGGATTATTTCATTTAAAGATTCAAAGTCGTCACTTGGGAGATTTATGGTGTCCAAAGTCACCGGTTCAAATCCCGAATCGAGGAAAAGATTGACTCTGTATTACAGTCCGCGAATACAGAAATTCGGGTAAGGAATTCTGTTAACCCGGGAGAAGGTATTAGGCATTCCCGAGTTCTGTAGTTCTAACACGGTCGCTCAACTGTTATAATTGGCTTAATTACTTTATTTTAGTACATGTTAAACCTATGTGCAAATTTTAACTTAAACGCTCTATTTAATTTTTAAGAATATTGCAACACTGTTAAAACACGTCTTGAACCACGTCACATAAATGCACCTGCGGTCTTCAACATATTTTGGCATTGTTGGGATTTGGATTTGGATCACATAAATGCGCACCCGAATTTAGGAAGGTAATTTAAATTACGCACCTAAAGCAACTACGATATTCATAATTAATTTATCCTACGATTTAGGACTAAATTTACATCCACGCTATTTAACTAGAAAGTAAAAGACGACGTAAAAAAAACGTACTCCAAACATAAAAATAAAATAAAAATAACAAATATAAAAAGAAATCTCCTTAAGCAACTCCTGAATGCGGTGGTCTGGGGTATCTGTCATGCTCAAACTCATGTAAGTGGATCCACACCTGTATGAGAAAACTTAAATTAAACACTATGTGAGACAATAACATTCCCTACTAGACATATGCAAGACATGATTGAGGCTATTTTTGCAAAATGACTTATTTGGCCAAAAAGTGATTAGAAGTGCAAAATTTGGCTTAAGACCCCTCAAAGCCAAGAACCTAAGATTTACTAGGAAGACCGGACGCTATGTGGGTTGCCTACGTATCACGCCCCGAAAGACAAGAATCATGTATGCGTAGTTCAGAAAGATTGGATACGGGCGAAAAATAAAAATAACAACTAATTTAGAGAAAATATGTTTTTTTTGTCTTTTCTTTCTCTTTTTTTTTTGAAAAATGATGAAACATGTAAACTCTTTTTTTTATTTTATTTTTCCCCTTTTTTTTATTTTTGATTTTTGAAAAATGATGAAAATGTACAAAAACTTTTGAATTTTTCAAGCTTTTTTTTTCTTAACAAAATGTAACAGAAAACATAATTAGGCCCCACTCGCTTTATCTTCACACTTCACCCTCTCTTTTTCTTTTTTTTCATTCTTCTTTCTTTTTTCATTGTTTTTTTTTCATTCATCTATCCTCAGCTATCATTGATCCGCCAAATGACCCTTTTATCCTTGAATAAATGCAATATGTAGCACATAAGATGCATCAGGATGGTCTTTTATTTTTTGGGGTATACCTGTCCTAGACGGACCCAACCCCTATGTTGAGTCCCCTAAGTCAAAATGCACATGATGCAAACAAACGTTCCTACTAGAGATCCGGCATGAGGTATTGTTATACTAGGTTTTAAAAAACCTGGGTTTATTTGTTCTAGACCTGGCTTTCCAGAGCGGACAACTCGAGCCAAGGGGGGGATGCGTACTGGTAACCAAAAGACCATCCGGCTTTGCAACTTGTCCGAACCTCGTTCTATTTGGGATATGACACTAACAGAAAGAAGTCACGACCAGCGTGCACTCCTCGGGAGAGGGAAGAGAGGGGTTTCGTAGCAGTTTATATATACAGTTTAGATAATATCAAAGCGGTAAAAAGCAACATTTAGCACATTAGGCTCAAACATGTAATAAAATCAGATAGCAGATAAAACCAAATGTAACAATTCATCTAAGCTCGAATTCTTGAACCCTAAACCAGAGATTCTGGGTTCGATCCCCAGCAGAGTCGCTAGAGCTGTCACACCTCCTTTTTACCTACACCCCATGAAGGGGTATATAAGGGAGTTTTTTTCAACTTAAAGTGACAATCGAAACGGGATTATTTCATTTAAAGATTCAGAGTCGCCACTTGGGAGATTTATGGTGTCCCAAGTCACTGGTTCAAATCCCGAATCGAGGAAAAGATTGACTCTGTATCACAGTCCGCGAACACAGAAATCCGGGTAAGAAATTCTGTTAACCCGGGAAGGAGTTAGGCATTCCCAAGTTCCGTGGTTCTAGCACGGTCGCTCAACTGTTATAATTGGCTTAATTACTTGATTTTAGTACATGTTAAACCTATGTGCAAATTTTAACTTAAACGCTCTATTTAATTTTCAAGAATATTGCAACACTGTTAAAACACGTCTTGAACCACATCACATAAATGCACCCGCGGTCTTCGACATATTTTGACATTGTTGGGATTTGGATTTGGATCACATAAATGTGCACCCGAGTTTAGGAAGGTAATTTAAATAACGCACCTAAAGCAACTACGATATTCATAATTAATTTATCCTACGGTTTAGGACTAAATTTACATCCACGCTATTTAACTGAGTTAGAAAAAATTCCTACTTTCACAAAATTATACAACTAATACACCTAATTAGCTTATATCTAAAAACTCACGTGAAATGGGTTAACAAAGTTGTCTATCCATAAAATAATAGCCACCGTTAATTTCTTGATATTTTTTTTCATAACTAAGCACTAATCAACTCTTAAATTTAACTCCTAATGGTTTATTAACTTCCTTCCAACCGTGCCAATAATATCAATCTCCAGAACATATTTCTAAATTAGCCACAAACTTAAGTTGAATAAATTCCAACTCGCACATCATAGACTAACATAAAAGGATCTGAAAAGTATGTGATGGAGATGCAAATCAAGTAAATCAGGAATTGACTTATATGGACTTAGCAAGCATTATCCGGAAATTAGAACTCACACACAGCATCAATCAACAACATTCACAAAGGCATAAACAAGACATACATAATAGATTTCATAGCATTAATGTGTTGGGGAGTAATTACATGGCTGAGAGGAAGGCAGTACCTGAATTTTCAAGAAACAAATCCAACACGGCTAAATAAACTGAAGGAAACAGTAGTGTGGGAGTTCAGCCACCACCTTCGATTATCAACAAATTCAGCTCCAAAACAAATCTTAGAAAAACCAGTGACCGGAGACCTCAAATGTTAGAACCCCGGCAGAAAATCAAACCGGAAACCAACCAGACGATACCTTAACGCACGACTAAAACAGAGCCCCTCTAGACAACGACCATCGATGACCTAAAAGCTTGACGGAAAGCTCAAACTGAACCAGAAAGACACATTTAAATAGCTGATTTTTGAGCGTTGAAGACGCGAGATTTGGAGCTAATTTATATTGGAGTTTCATGGTTCTGTTTTTGGATTGAATATCATCACTGTTGTGTTCTCTCAAATTTGTTTTCTTTGGTATTCCGTTTACTCAATTTGGAGCTTGCCGGGACTCTGAACGGCGAAGTAGAAATAGTGGTCGGACATGGGGCTTTAGTGAGCGGCTGCTTTTGGGGCGTGAAGAAGATGGTGGCAAAGCTGTGAGGTGGTGAAGAAGGGCTCCCTGATTGTATCTGTGTGTGTGCATTCAGAAATGTAGAAGAAGATGAAGAACGGAGAGTCGTTTGGTTTTGGTTAAGGAGCAGCCATGGAAGTTAAGGTCTCTTTGTGTTGCTGGTTTTTCAATTCGAGAAGAAGTAACAGAACGATGGGTCCTTCTATTCTCTCAAACGGCGCACCCTTTTTTCCTAGGTCCTAGAGTCCGATCCTTTTTGTTGTCTAGGGTCTTCCTTTTATAGGTTTAGGATTTTAGGGTTATTTTTGTGTATTTGCCCATTATTCTCTAGGTCCTTTTGTGTTAAGTCCTTAGGGTCTTTTTATTTATTTATTTTTGTCCCAAAGAATAGTCTAGAAGGGTCCCTAGACTACACAATGCCAAAGTTAATCCTAATTAATTAAACTAAACATGAAACTATTTTTGTGTTTTCGAAATTATATAAAGATAAAAATAAGGTACTATTTTTGTATTTTTTTTAAAAAAGAAATTATGAAAAATACATAAACTAAAATATTTTTTGTAATTTCTATTTTTCTTGTAATAAAATAAAGTAAAAGAGTCAAAATGAGTTGAAATAGCTATATTAGGCCTTAATCAAATATTTACGTACTAAAATATAAAAAATCTTGGAGAGGGACAAAAATCACATGTCTACACTTAGGCAGCGGGGGAAGTGGGAGGAGTGTCTCTTTGTCTATTTCTCTCCGGCCAGTCAGGGATGTACTCTGGGATTGAGTCTTAAGATATCTCCCGGGAGGGCTCGTACTCACTCCCAAACATGTTAATTGCCCTATCAGCAGCTTTAATCATCTTCCTCATGTTTTTAATGTTTTGCCGGGCTTGAACAATCAATCTTACCATTTTCTATTTCCCTCCCCGGGAGGATTCTCCTCTGCCTGGTTGTTTAGAGCCATTGCCTCGTTGTTTCACCATTGTTTGCAAACAAGTTCAGGTATGCTTTGTTAGTATCAGTAGATTCAATTAAGTTCACAGTTGCAGAAGATAAAAGGTTGCAGACAGTTGCAGAAATCACATAGTGCGGACCACACAAAATGGAGTGCAGCCGCACAGAGGCCAATGCGGTCCGCACAAAATGTCAATGCGGTCCGCACAGAGGTGGGGTTCAGACTACCCACTCTCTGAACAATTGATTTTAACTACTTAAGTCCACATTAACCAAGAAAATAACTAACATAATCCTATAAAATTGAAAGAAATACGGGGAGAATAGGATGAGAAACAAGAAAGACAAATAGTAAAAGAAAAATAACAAAATTAAAGCAATTAAAAGGGAGTTGATTTTACCAGATGTGAGATGAACGGAAGGTAAATGAGTCCAAGTAGTTAACTATGAGCAAAAGGCAAGATGAGCAGTGCTTTTAAGAGTTCTAAGAGCAAAGGATCGAAAAGTGTAAAAGGAGGACCTCAGGCCCTATTTATAGAAAGGACCTGGGGCCCAGTCTTATCAACCCAATGCGGACCGCACAGAATGGACTGAAGTTTGCACCACATAGCTTGTTTCAAGTTTGAAAAGGCAACCCACTGCGGTCCGCACAAAACGTAATGCGGCCGCGGTGGCAAACTTCAGAGAGTTGGACATTTCATCCATCATCAGTGCGGTCCGCACTAAATGTAGTACGTCCGCATTGAAAACTTCAGAGACCTGACACTTTTTCCACTATGTTCTGCACTGTTCAACACAATCCTGTAGCATCTCACAACCAGTTAGTCCAAAAATAAATCCTATACCACCATGAAAATCAAAGAAAAACACAAGGGTTGCCTCCCAAGAAGCACCTGAATTAACGTCGCGGCACGACGCAGGTTACCATCAAATCATTTGAGATGAAGATGTGCCACCACGTGGCTGTCATCAATTTTTCCCAAGTAGTGCTTGACCCTATGCCCATTCACTCTAAAACTTTCCCATTTTTGTTCTTTAAATCAAGAGCACCAAACGGGGTCACACACACCACTTCAAAAGGTCCACTCCATTTTGATTTAAGCTTTTTCGGAAATAGACGTATCTGAGAGTTGAACAAGAGAAACAAATCACCAACTTTGAACTCCTTGCTACGAGCATATTTATCATGAAGGTACTTCATCTTGTCCTTGTACAAGGACTAACTGGAGTAGGCATGGAATCGGAATTCATCAAGTTTATTAAGTTGCTCCACACGAAGATTGGCTGCAACATCCCATTCAAGATTTAGCTTCCTCAAAGCCCACATGGCCTTGTGCTCTAACTCAACCGGTAGATGGAAAGCTTTCCCAAACACCAACTGATACGGAGACATACCAATCGGAGTCTTGTAAGAAGTTCTATAAGCCCATAGAGCACCATCTAACTTCTTTGACCAATCGATCCTATTTGCGTTAACTGTCTTTGACAATATGCTTTTGATTTCCATGTTGGAGACTTCAACTTGACCACTTGCTTGAGGGTGATAGGGAGTAGAAACTTTGTGATTGACACCATACTTTAAAAGCAAAGTGTTATTGAAAAAAATGAGATCCCCCATCACTTATGATTGCACGAGGAGTACCAAACCTTGTAAAGATGCTCTTCTTGAGAAATGCAACAACACTCCGGGCCTTCTCATTGTTGGGTAAAGCCACGGCTTCAACCCACTTTGAAACATAGTCCACCGCCACAAGAATGTATGTGTTCCCACACGAGCTAACAAACGGGCCCATAAAGTCAATGCCCCATACATCAAAAATATCAACCTCAAGGATGGTATTGAGAGGCATCTCATCTTTCTTCGAAATTTCACCTGCTCTTTGACATTCATCACACCTCTTCACAATTTCACTTGCATCTTTGTACAAAGTTGGCCAATAAAACCCACAACTAAGAACTTTGGAGGTCGTCCTCGCCCCGCCATGATGGCCATCATAGGGAGAGGAATGACAAGCCTCCAAGATTCTCAATTGCTCTTCCTCCGGGACACACCTTCGGATCACACCATCCGTGCAAATCTTGAACAAGTATGGCTCATCCCAATAGAAATTCAAACTTTCCCGCTTGAGCTTCTTTCATTTGGTTAGAAGAGAGCTCACACGGGATTATACCAATCACAAGGAAATTAGCAACATCGTCAAACCATGGCATATCATTCATCAACACCGAAAGGAGTTGTTCGTCGGGAAATGAATCATTGGTCTCTAGGCCGTCACGAGGCCTCCCCTCCTCCTCCAAGTAGGACAAGTGGTCCGCCACTCGGTTCTCACTACCCTTCCAGTCCACAATCTCCAAATCAAACTCTTGAAGTAACAATACCCATCGCATCAGTCTAGCTTTGGAATCCTTCTTCGTCATCAAGTATCGGAGTGCGGCATGGTCGGTATGAATAATAACCTTAGCACCCATAAGATAGAGTCGGAATTTTTCCATTGCGAACACAATAGCCAAAAGTTCTTTCTCGGTCACCGTGTAGTTCACTTGAGCATCATTCGTTGTCTTGCTCGCATAGTACACCGGATGAAACATTTTGTTCACTCTTTGACCCAAAACCGCCCCAACCGCAAAATCGTTCGCATCACACATGAGCTCAAAGTGCAAGCTCCAATTAGGTGTGGTAATGATAGTGGTGGTCAACTTATGCTTGAGAAGTTCAAAGGCTTGCATACATTTGTCATCAAACACGAACTTAGCATCTTTTTCCAACAACTTGCACAAAGGGTTCACTACCTTCGAAAAGTCTTTGATAAATCTCCGGTAGAACCCCGCATGCCCAAGAAAACTTCGGACTCCCTTGAGCGATGTAGGTGGAGAGAGCCTTGAAATCACATCAATTTTTGCTTTGTCTACCTCTATACCATGCTTTGAAATTTTATGCCCAAGAATTATGCCCTCTTCCACCATAAAGTGGCATTTCTCCCAATTGAGAACAAGATTGGTTTCTTCACAACGAGTCAAGACCCTATCAAGATTTTTCAAGCACTCATCAAATGAATCCCCCACAACACTAAAGTCGTCCATGAACACCTCCAAAATGTCTTCCACCATATCGGTGAAAATGGCTATCATACACCGCTGAAATGTAGCCGGTGCATTACACAACCCAAAAGGCATCCTAGAAAAAGCAAATGTGTCATATGGACAAGTGAATGTGGTCTTCTCCTGATCTTCCGGAGCAATCAATATTTGTTTGTACCCAGAATACCTATCCAAGAAACAATAGAAGGCACGCCCAGCAAGTCGATCTAACATCTGATCAAGAAAAGGCAAAGGAAAGTGATCATTGCGGGTCACTTTATTCAACTTGTGGTAATCCATGCATACCCTCCAACCGGTGACGGTTCTGGTAGGAATCAACTCATTTTGTGAATTTGCAACCACGATCATTCCACCCTTCTTCGGTACACATTGCACCGGTGAAGTCCAAGAGCTATCAGAGATGGGGTACACAACCCCGGCATCCAACCACTTGATCACTTCCTTTTTCACAACTTCTTGCATTTCCTCGTTCAACCTCCTTTGATGCTCCAAGGAGGGCTTTGCATCATCTTCCAGAATAATCCTGTGCATATAGAATGCGGGGCTTATCCCCTGAATATCAGTTAAAGTCCATCCAATTGCCTTTTTCCGTTTTTGAAGTACCGCCAATGTGGCATCAACCTGCATGTTAGTAAGACAAGAGGAAAGAATAACTGGAAAAGTAGAATTTGATCCTAAAAACTCATACCTGAGGTGTGGAGGCAGTGGTTTCAACTACAACATCGGAGGCTCCTCAATTGAAGGTTTTATTGGTGGAGTCTTTCTATTCTCGAGGTCCAAAGATAATTTCCTAGGCACAAAAGAGTAAGAGCCCATTCCATGTAAAACACTCACGCACTCCACTCGGCTTGCATCCTCATTAACATCAAGATTTAATAATACGGCCTCCAATGGGTCCTCCACATTGATCATTGCACTGGTGTCATCATATCACTGCTATGACGAGGTCCACAAAAGAGCACACCTCGGTAGTGTTGGGCTACTTCATTGATTTGTACACATGAAAGACCACTTTCTCGTCACCCACCCGGAAGGTGAGTTCCTCTGCTTCCACATCAGCTAAGGCCTTCCTCATAGCAAGGAAAGGTCTCCCCAAAATGATAGGAACTTCATAATCTACCTCACAATCCAAGATCACAAAGTCAGCTGGCAAGATAAATCTGTCCACCCGAACAAGCACATCATCAATAATACCCAATGGTCTCTTCATCATTCTATCTGCCATTTGTAATCTCATGGAAGTCGGCCTCGGTTGCCCAATACCCAAAGTATTGAAAACGGAATAGGGCATCAAATTGATACTACCCCCCAAATCACATAGAGCTTTAGCAAAATCCGCACTCTCAATGGTGCAAGGAATGGTGAAAGCACTGGAATCTTCAAGCTTCGGGGCCATTGAATGCACTATTGCACTAACTTGGTGAGTCATCTTTATAGTTTCACAGTCTATAGATCGCTTCTTTGTTACCAAGTCCTTCGTGAATTTAGCATAGCTCGGCATTTGTTCAAGAGCCTTCACCAAAGGCACATTGATGGATAAGCTCTTCATCATGTCAATGAACTTTTTAAATTGATTTTCAGTTTTCTGCTTCGCGAGCCTTTGAGGATAAGGCGGAGGTGGCCTTGTCAAAGGAGCCTTGGCTTTAGACACAACTGGCTCCGGCATGTCTATTATGTGTTCCCTAGACGGGTTCACATCATTTTGAGTTTCCACCTCGACATCTTGAATATCAATCCTCACTTCTTCATTCATATTTTTGTCAATCACATTTTCAACCACCAAAGGAACTTCATCTTCTTGCAACTCAACATCATCATCCACAATTTGCTTTTGTTTGGAGGCATGCACATCGCCGCCTCTCCCACTTCTTGTTGTTTCTGCCATAACATGATTGTTCCCACCCTTTGGGTTCACTACCGTATCACTTGGTAGCGCACCCTTAGGGCGAGGATTTAAAGACTATGAGATTTGGCCTAATTGCACCTCCAAGTTTCTAATAGAGGTATTGTGGAAAGCCAACTGAGCATCCGAGTCCGCATTCTTCTTCATTATCTGTTCGAACATCATTTCAATTCTACCCATATCATTGCTAGAAGAACTAGGACCTTGAGATGGAAATGAGGGTGGATTGTTCGGTTGTTGGTACATTGGGGCCTTTGAAAGCCTTGCCCCCGGTTTTCTTGGTTTCCATTGTTCCATCCACCTTGATTGTTATTACTACCCCAATTGTTGTTATTACCATTCCAATTTTCTTAGTTGTTTTGATTGTTGCTCTGATTGCCCCAGTTGTTGTTTTGGTTGTTGTTCCCCTAATTACCATTGCCTTGTTGTTGATTGCCCCAATTGCCTTGGGGTATCCATTGTTGTTGGTTGGAAGAATTGCCTCTTTGGCCTGATAATTATTCACGTATTGCACCTCTTCAATTTGTTTGTCATAACCATCATTTTGAAATCCACCACTATCATTATCAAATTGCTCCGAATTCCCTTGGTTCTGTTGCCCTCTTTGTCTTCTATTGTTGACAAGCATGTTAACACCCTCCATGGTATTCACTTGGCGAGTACTTTGAACTTGTTGCAACTGTGCTTTCGCTAGTTGGTTCATCGTGGTTGCCAACTCAGCTATAGCCTGCCCATGATCATATAATTCCTTGTGCAAATGAATAACCGTGGGGTCACCCTGGGGCACATTGGCTCTACTTTGCCAAGCGGAAGAAGTGTTAGTCATCTCATCAAGAATATCACAAGCCTCATCATACGATAGCTTCATAAAGTTGCCCTCATCAAGTTGGTTCACTATGAATTGGTTTGTTGTATTAATGCCCCGGTAGATGGTTTGTTGGATCATTGTTTTAGTCATATCATTGTTGGGGCATTCCTTCACCATTGTTCTATAACGCTCCCAAATCTCATGCAAAGGTTCCATGGACTTTTGCTTGAACGCCAAGATCTCATCTCTCAATGCAACCATATGCCCCGGTGAGAAATATTTTGCAATGAACTTGTCCGCCAACTCATCCCAAGTAGTGATGGAATAGTGGGAAGTCGCTCGAGCCAATCCAATGCCTTCCCTCTAAGTGAGAATGGGAAGAGTCTCAACCTAAGAGCATCCTCGGACACATTAGTTTGCTTGCTCCCCCAACATGTATCCACGAACCCCTTGAGATGTTTGTAGGCATTTTGATTTGCAACGCCCGTGAAGTACCCACGTTGCTCTAGTAAGGTCAACATCACATTGGTTATTTGAAAATTGCCCGCTCGGATTCAGGATGGGACAATAGCACTTGCATAGCCTTGGTTCGGAAGCACTCTAGGAGCCACTCTTGGAGGTGGCGGAGGAGGGTCTAGGATATTGTCATTAACATTAGCATTAGCATGGCGGCCTCTACGTTGTCCTTGAGGTACAAGAGGTACCTCATCATCTCCGACATCATCTACCTTCTCCCCCGCAATCACATTTCCAAGAGGGTCATTGGCGTTGTTCGCTGCCATTTGGTACTTGAGTTGTGACACAAACAAAATTAGTAACAAAGAAGGAAAGAAGAACAATACACAAAACTATTTAGATAGATAGCCAATACCGTTAGCTTCCCCGGCAGCGGCGCTAAAAAGTGATCGGAGCCTACCCTGAACTACTATTGAGTAGCGAGAGAGGGTCGAAGTAGCCTTTACCCGATTTAGGGTCGGGATCGATTTTCACAGGGAGCTAGATGTTGGAGTCGGGTATTTATCTAATTTAGAGTCGTGTATGTGTTCCAAATTGCACTTCTTAACATTTTTGGATTTTTGTTTTACTTCTACTTTTATCAAACTACAATGCTAAATTAAACTAGAATAAGCTAAGAGTAAACTATTGCGAGTTGTTCAAATGGTTAAAAGGCACTAGGGTAGTGACTTTCACCTAGGTGGTCAATTGACGGGTACTTGAATATAAGACATGGTTGACATATTTGGGGAGTATGATATAACCTTTGCACGATTTTACCCACTCTACACCTCTCGATAGTTCGAGTGATTTTGCCCGAATTGACTTTTTCAAGACCAATTGGGTTTACAAATTTGCACAAGCAATCAAGGTTCAAGTTGGGTATTACTCTCTTGAGGTTTAACCCTTTAATTGGGGCTATCAATCTCTTGAATATGCCCCAATTCCTTGTTGGACCAATTTCAGAGACTTAGGCTCTCTTTCTCAAGAAGAGCTCAAGTCAACTAAACACAAACTAGTGTTTGCAACCACTAATTCAGCAATTGAACATGAAATTAGCCCAAATATCAAACACACATCGTCAATATAGCCCTAAAATACAAGACACATCAATTACCCACTCTAGGGTTGAGCCACAACCCTAGTTTATGGGTCTAGTTACTCATAATTAGAGAAGAAAACAAAAAATAGATGAAAAAACTCATATTAATTCATTACTAAATGAAACAAGAAGATTCAATGTTGAAATATTGCTAAAATTACTCAAAACAGCTAAAACTATGAAGTCACGAGCGCAGCTATGAAGAGAAAACTATCCGATGACCTTAAAATGGGAAAAGAAGCCATTTATACTAAGCTGAAAAATCTGGACAAAAATACCCCTGCGGGGCTAGTGCGGACCGCACAAAATCACGTGTGGCTGCACTAAGGCTCTAAGCTTGAGAATCCAGCTCTCTGAAATCGAGCAATGTGGACCGCACAGAATGGACTGCCGCCACGATGGCTTCTAGTGTGGTCCGCATGAAATGGAGTGTAGACCGCATTGACTTCAATCTCCAAAACTGGCACTCTCTGATCTTTGGTTCTGCGGATCGCACTAAATCAAGTACGGCCGTAGTGACTTCAGTGCAGACCGTATTAAATCTCAAGCGGCCACATTGCCTATTGGCCTGGAAATCGCCTTCTCTGAACCTCATTTGTGCGGACCGCACAGAATGGTGTGCGGCCGCATTGGGCCTGTTTTGCTTGAGTTTTTCCTTGTCTTGGTACTTGTGCAAGTTTTACTCCCTTTTTAGTTGATCTTTGATATCTTGTCACTTTGTTGATCAAACCTGCAATCAAGCACAACTTGTGAGCCTTTTGGGACTATTTTGTACAAATTTCTAATCAAACATAAGTAAGAAGGAGTATAAAATACATCAAAATCCCTAGTTATCACCATCCATAACCAGATACGGAACCTGTTACACATCTATAAGACCTTGAGATTACAAAGTTCCAGGTTGGGATCCAGCGTGAGATATAACTCAACTCTTCAGAGAGGAAGGAACAGCTGAGGAAACAGGTCCCTACCAGTTCTCGAGGAGATTGTATGAAGTCAACTCTCCAGCAGGAAAGTTACTGCCTACACACGCTACTGCACAGGAACAGTGCAACAGTCAACTTTCTATGGAAGGCTTTTTACCTACCTTGCTTACATCATTGTAAGTGATGTCACACACGTATAAATACCATCAAGGAAGGTAAAACAACTTACTTCATGAAAGAACCAGATAAAGGACCTGAAGCATGTCTGATACAATCATTCAAGTTAATCGACTTAAGATAATCTGGGCAGTATGTTTTAGATTGACAGGAACCAGATTAGGGACCTGATCACTTGGTGTTCCCCTGAAAGAAGTATTAGTCAACTGTATAGATGGAAAGCAACTATAGAAAGTGATTGCTTGCAACTGTACACGCAACAGTTCAGCAGACAGTGCAAAAGTCACTTCCCATTGAGAAGAGGCATGTACTAACCAAGATTTGACATCACTAAGGTGATGTCTTTTGTAGTATAAACCTGGAGCAAGGCACAAGACATTCCTCTTCAAGACTTGCAAAATCAGAAACGAAAATATTCTCTCAAGTGCAAGAACAACCTTTCTCAAGAACAAAGTTGCTTCAACCTCAAGGACCGGATCCAAGATTAAAGATATATTAAGTCCTTAGGTTTGTTGAGTCTTTGTTATTTGTTCTTCATTGTAACTCCTATCTTGCTTTTTAGAAGCTGTTTTTAGGAAACCCAAATTCGTAAACTCTCTAGTTTATGGTGTGACTAGGTTTAGTCATAACTTAAAGTCTTTGTAACTAGAGAGTTACAAAGTGGCTTGTAATAAGTTTTATTACAAGTTAGAGTGAGTAAAAGCCTTTGTAACTATAGAGTGACAAAGTGGCTTGTGGTGAGAGCATCACAATTTAGTTAAATTCTTTGTAACTAGGGAGTCACAAAGTAGCTTGCGGTAAGAGTACCACAAGTTAGTTGAATTCTTTATAATAGAGTCATTATATAGTGGCTTGTAATAGGTGTTCACAAGTTAGTGAAGTTGAAAGCTTACAAGTGTAGGTCGTAGTTTTTGTCCCCTTGAGTTAGAATCTTTCCACGTAAAAAATCCTCTGTGTTCTTTACTTACTACCGAGCTACTGTGGGAACAATTAGAGATTCCCCATACTGGTTAGTTCTACAGGTTGTTGCTTACAGTGGGAACTTATAGAGAATTTGGTTCTCTATACACTGGGAACTCATCTTGTGTCTCATTTACATACTGGTTCAGAAGTTAGCACTGTGAGAACTGATATAGGACCAGATCGTTATACAGTTCGGTTCATTAGTATCTTTAGTGGAAACTCATAGAGAACCCGGTTCTTTATATAGTCTGGTGGACGCTTAGTTTCTAACAATTGGTATCAGAGAAGGTTCTTTCTAAAAGGTTAACACCTAGAAAGGATCTACATGGATGCTCTACTAGACTTTGAGGAAGGTCAATCAACCTACAGGCCACCAAGATTTCATTAAATGGTTAGTAGAAATGGAGGCATTCCCAAGAAGGGTAGCTCTAGCAAAAACACTAAAGGATACGATTGTTGTCACAAATGTAGAAAACCAGGACATTTTATCAAAGATTCTCCTCTCCATAATCAGGTCCATTACAAACACAATGCTGACAAGGAAGGTAAGAGGAACCTGGTCCCCGACAGAAAGTTCAAGAGAAGAGATGTCGCTGACAATATTGTAAAGTAAGCTCTGACTGCCCGGGAGATTCCTCTAGTGAATCTGAGGGTGATAATGAAAAGGAAGACACCTCCATGATGGCCGCTGAAAGAAAAGCTGCAAAATATGATTCCATATTTGCATTGATGACAAAATCTTATGAGGATGAAGAAGATGATGATGATGAGGTAAACTTCTTTGATGTTCAAAGAAATCTAAAGTATTATTCTTCGAAAAAACTTATGTCTTTGGCTAATGTTTTAATTGATGCGTATAATAAAGATGACTTAACTTTGGAACTGGGAGAAGCAAAACAATCGAGAGAAGATCTAGAAGTTCGGGTTGTAGACTTAAAAGAAACCATTGAGAGTTTGAAGAAAGAAAAGGATGCCTTAACTGAAAAAATTGCAAACATAGGACATGAGAGAGATAATCTAGTGGTTGTTGTGGTCAATCTAAAGGAGACCATTGAGTGTGTTAGAAAGAAGAAAGAGGTTTTAATGAGAAGGTTGTTAACATTGAGCATGAGAGAGATGACCTATCAGTTGTAGGTGTAGACCTAAAGAAAATAATTGAGGACTAAAAATGGAAAGTAGGTCTGGGAACACTCAAAAGGGAAAGAAAGTTGCAAGTGAGTCATACATTAAGCTTGAAAGTGAGTTAAATTCAGTGAAGTCTAGTTTGTGTGCTAAGCTTGAGAAAAACAAACAACTTCAAGAAGAACTAGGTAGAGTGAAGTGTGATCTTGAAAAATCACTCAAGTGGACCTGGTCCTCTGATGCTATCACTGCCTTGTACACAAACAATGAGGGAAACGGGTAGGGAATCGGGTTCACAGGGAAAAGACTCCCTACAACCCTCATAGCAAGTACGTTACTATACCTGACAATTGGCTTTGCACTCACTGTGGCAACACTGGGCACTTTAAAGAAAATTATAAGGTCAGAATTCAATCTCAACAGAAAAACAAAGTTTTTGCTGAAAAAATAGTTGTTGCTACGGAACCTGGTCCTTCACATAAAAACCGTATAATACCTTCTTGGACCAAAAGAGCCCTCATACACCCTTTTTCTCATTACAAGGACTCCTGTAAAGTTAAAATTCAGTTGTTGCAGAAAAATAAAGTTTTTATTGAAAAGAGGCATATTGATGAGGAACCTGGTTCCCGGAAAAGAAAATATGTGCTGCCTGCATGGCAAAAAAAAGTTTGATCCACCCGTTCTATCATTATAAGGGACCCAAGATGGCTTGGGTTCCTAAGTTTAATCATTGATTTAGGTTCCAGAACCAGATACGGAACCTGTTTCACATCTACAAGACCTTGAGATCACAAAGTTCCAGGTTGGGATCCAGCGTGGGATATAACTCAACTCTTCAGAGAAGAAGGAACAATTGAGGAAACAGGTCCCTAACAGTTCCCGAGGAGACTGTATGAAGTCAACTCTCCAGTAGGAAAGTTACTGCCTGCACACGCTACTGCACAGGAACAGTACAACACTCAACTTTCTATGGAAGGCTTTTTACCTACCTTGCTTACATCATTGTAAGTGATGTCACACACGTATAAATACCATCAAGGAAGGTAAAACAACTTACTTCATGAGAGAACCAAACAAAGGACCTGAAGCATGCCTGGTACAATCATTCAAGTTAATCGACTCAAGATAATCTGGGCAGTATGCTTTAGATTCATAGGAACCAGATTAGGGACATGATCCCTTGGTGTTCCCCTGACAGAAGTATAAGTCAACTGTATAGATGGAAATCAACTATACATGCAACAGTTCAACAGACAATGCAACAGTCACTTCCCATTGAGAAGAGGCATGTACTAACCAAGATTTGACATCACTAAGGTGATGTATTTTGTAATATAAACATGGTGCAAGGCACAAGACATTCCTCTTTAAGACTTACAAAATCAGAAACGAAAATATTCTCTCAAGTGCAAGAACAACCTCTCTCAAGAACAAAGCTACTTCAACCTCAAGGACCGGATCCAAGATTGAAAATATCTTAAGTCCTTAGGTTTGTTGAGTCTTTGTTATTTGTTCTTCATTGTAACTCCTATCTTGCTTTTTAGAAGCTGTTTTTAGGAAATCCAAATTCGTAAACTCTCCAGTTTATGTTGTGACTAGGTTTAGCCATAAGTTAAAGTCTTTGTAATTAGAGAGTTACAAAGTGACTTGTAATAAGTGTTATTACAATTTAGAGTGAGTAAAAGCTTTTGTAACTATAGAGTGACAAAGTGGCTTGTGGTGAGAGCATCACAAGTTAGTTAAATTCTTTGTAACTAGGGAGTCACAAAGTGGCTTGTAGTAAGAGTATCACAAGTTAGTTGAATTCTTTGTAATAGAGTCATTACAAAGTGGCTTGTAATAGGTGTTTACAAGTTAGTGATGTTGAAAGCCTACAAGTGTAGGTCATGGTTTTTGTCCCCTTGAGTTGGGATTTCTCCATGTAAAAAATCCTCTGTGTTCTTTACTTACTGCTGAGCTACTGTGGGAACAATTAGAGAACCTGATTCCCTATACTGGTTGGTTCTACAGTCTGTTGCTTACAGTGGGAACTTATAGAGAATTTGGTTCTCTATACAGTGGGAACTCATCTTGTGTCTCATTTACATACTGGTTCAGAAATTAGCATTGTGGGAACTGATATAGGACTAGATCGCTATACAGTTTGGTTCATTAGTATCTTCAGTGGAAACTCATAGAGAACCCGGTTGTCTTAACAGTCTGGTGGACGTTTATTTTCTAACATTGGATCATGTGAAGCTTCCTTGAAAAATTGTGGCTCAGTTAAGACTGAAAAAAATACTAAGATAGGACTAATATGCAGGAGATAAAGTATCATAGGAGATGGCATTAGAAATTGAGTAGGGATTGTTAGTGTGTGTCTTAACAGTGGTGATGTAATCCTTCAGCCAAATGGAAGGCTTTCCTTGTCGACCATACTTACTAGTTTCCACATTTGCAGATTTTTGTTGAGGATGTACACTTGCTTCCTCTGTTGGTTCTAAATAATGCTCCTGAGCTTTTGTTGCCTCAATTGCTTGTTTACATGATGTTGGTTCTGAAGAGTGTTGCTGGGCTTCTGCTGGTTCAGCTGCTTGATCATCAATAAAATTGTCATTCATTTGATCTGCACTCTCATGCTCTCTATCTGATATGACATTGTCTAGAACT